>NC_057838.1:19375000-20000000 GCF_910594005.1 Cervus elaphus | reverse complement strand
TTTCATAGCATGTTCGCTGGTATTGTGTATTCAATCCAGTCGTGTATTCTTGTTCCTACACCCCTTCCAACAAAAACCTGGTATTCTAAGCCAAATACCATACTGAGCTGTGGTGTAGATGATTCACAAAAGTCTCAGAGAAGTTAAGCATCTTCTGAAGACCACACGGCCACATAGAGAATGTATTCTTTGGGCCCCAAGTCCCAGTGATGTGCTGTAGGTGAACCAGGTCTGGGAGGGTGAGGAGGTGGGGCTGGGGGGCTCTGATGTGTGGCTCGGGCTGGTTCCCATGGTGTAAACAATCCCACCATGTGTGTACTAAGTCGCTTCAGTCATGTCCTACTCTTTGCAACCCCCTGGACTGTAGCCCACCAGGTTCCTCTGTCCATGGAATTCTCCAGGCAAGAATACTAGAGTGGGTTGCCATGCCCTTCTCCAGGGGATCTTCCCAACTCAGGGATCGAACCTACATCTCCTGCATTGAAGGCGTATTCTTTTACCATCGAGCCACTGGGGAAGCCCAAACACTCCCACCGTGGCCAAGGTCAGATCACCAACTGTCCCACAACATTTCTGAAGATTTAACAATCAGCTACTGAGCACTTTGCAAGTGGGCCCCAGCACACCACACCCAAGTCCTGTGTTTGCTCTGGAGCGCTGTCTTACCTGGAACACACCTGGACTCCCAGGCTGGGTGGCTGGCCACTCCCGGGCCAATCTGACACTAAAGCAGCAAACGTGTTTTTCCAAGCCCTATGGAAGGTGGCAGTATTCAGTTGGGTAGGTTGAGGGAAATTTTTGGTCTTTTCATCAGAACTGCATATAAAGATCAATTTTATGCACGAATGCTATCAGAGTGGCAATTAGCAGGATAGATCTAGAAAAGGCACGTCATAGCCAGAAATAAAATCTCTACCTTCCCAACCACCTTCATTTCTTATCTAAACTGGCAGATGAGGTTAGAGTCTTAACCTTACACACACGCTCAACCACCCTCATTTCCGATCTAAACTGGCAGATGAAGAGGTTAAAACCTTCTGACAGTTACACACATGTCCACATGTGAGTCAGAGCAATGCAGGAGGGTTTCTGCCTCAAGGCCACCTCTCCTTGCATCCTTCTTAGTGGCACCCTGATATTCTTAATCAAAGCCCTATCACATCATTCAATAATCCCACATACATTCCCCATCTCCCGCTCTGACCACCACACACCCAAACACCCAAACTACATGTTTCTCAATAGAGAGGTTTTGATTTATTCCTGCAAAGGGATGCCGAAGACCTGGGGCATCGCAGGTTCTCAAAAAAAAAAAAAAAATTGTGTTAAGTGATTATCAATTCCAATTAAACAAATAACAATTCTGGTCTACCGCCATCATTTTACCAGTGAACATGAAAGGAATAAGAGAGGCTGAGGTGTTAGGAAATTATCAGGAGACAAAACAGAAGTCGACACAGCTGGTAAATGTCTGGAATTATTCTGCAACCCTTACTTGACTGGTGTCTCTTGAGCCGGGAGTCTTGACAGAAGCCAGAAGTGGAAAAGTATATATGGTGAATGAAAATTAACTGTGAGTTCTGAGCACATGGCTTAGGCCAGATGTGTGCGGGAGGAGAGCACTGTTAAGCCTGTGAGAGCCAGTCAGATGAGGGCTGGGAGGGCTGTGTGTGAGCCGTAAGGACAGGTGCCGTCTAGGATGAACCAGCAGAGTGACCGGGATGCCCGTCATCGGCTGGCTGCCCACCTGGGCAGCTCTCAGCGCTTCCAACCCCACACACCTGTGGGCAGAGCAGCACAGGGTCCGAGAATCTAAGCACCCACACCATCTGCCCCCTTACCTCGCTTTTCTGAAAGCGGCTCCAAGGCAGGTCTGCGAGGCAGTGCCCGACTTGCTCGAGAAGCAGCGCGCTAAGACAGACAGGTGCCTTTGAAGGGCGCGTGGCTTCCTGTGAATACCAAGTCTGTTCCTCGCCCATCTACGCACGCTGACTTCAAGTGGGGTTTTTTGATAGAAGTAAGAAGCAGAAAATGACTGACTCTCCGCTTGGGTTCAGGTTACTTACTCATTTCCCCAAACTGAAAGCTGGGAAGGTTTGTGCTCTGCTAGATCGGAGAAGTCAGTTTTTCAAGAGAGAAACTTTTTCATGTTTTAAAATTTGTTGGATTTTTAATTTACCTTTTTTCCAGTTTAGCTGGCTATGCACACTAGAGATGACCTTTATATTCTGGATCAACGCGCTGTTTTGTTATCTCCCCATCCTGGATGCACCGTGACCAGCAACCAAGATATGCCACGATATGTTCTCTAAACAGTGGGATCTGAGGAGGTCAGAGTGAGAAGCCAGATTTATTTAAGAATAATAGTTAGGAGCAGGGAAGTGTATTCAGATGTGTGTGTCTGGCAGTGACATGGAGGCTCTGGTCAACCTAGTCAATAAATGTCCTCAGTCTGGTGTAAGGGACATGACGACAAAGCTCCAAGCCCCCCGCACCACAGGAAGACCCTTCCCCCAAGCCTCTTCTACTTAGAAACGGCAGCGCTTCCCCTGGACGGTGGTCCTGGCTGAGCGTTTCTTTGGGTTCACCTACCAGTCATAGCCAAGGGGCTGACATCGGTCTAAGTTTTTTCGATGTGGCGCCCTTGGCCTCTGCCAGCTCTCAGATGTCTCCTTTTATGTGTCTACAGGTGCTTGGCTCTTTGGTTCAGCTTTTTTTAAAAGAGCCACAAAGGTCATTTTTCCTGAGGAAGTTGCATGAATAAGAACTGAAAAATTGAACTAGAGTGGTGTTTATCAACCTTTTTTAATCACCGCATCCCAAGGAGTCTTTTCACACATTTTTTTCGTCATCACCTCCCCATGATATATTTGGTTTTTTTTTTTGCCTCGTCACGTGGCATGTGGAATCTCAGTTCCCCAATGCAGTCTTAACCACTGGACTACCACGGAAATCCTCCACAAAATATTTTAATACCACGTATAAATAGGGGAGTTCCCTGGTGGTCTAGTGGTTAGTGTTTTCTATTGCTTTCACTGCTGTGGCCCAGGTTCAATCCCTGGTTGGGGAACTGATATCCACCAAGATGCACAGTATGGCCAAAATAAATAATAATACCACAGATAAATAGTAAGTATGCTTGTTTTATATATATATATATGTATATATATATATGCTTTATGTATAAAAGAGTAAGATTTATTTAGGGTGGGGGAGTTGCTTCTGGCTTCTAATGGGAAGACACTGGAAATGCTGCTTAAAATCCTACCACATGCAGGGCAGCCCTCCACGATGGAGTCACCCAGCCCGGAAGACCAGCAGTACTGAGGTTGAGGGCTCCTAAGCTAGAGCAATGTTCCCCCAGGTAAACTGCAGAGCCAGAAGCACAGAGAATCTGTAAAAGGGAATGGACAAAGAAGCTCGGGGAATGTGTGGCTTGGACTCAGGTTAAATGCTGAGCATGGTACAGTTCCTTATTGTAGTGCTTTCCCAGTGCTAATATTACCATGAAGCAGATATCTGGAAGCAGATAGACAGTAAAAATGTCTCAGGTATATGTTATTACCAGAGCTGACACCAGACCTGTGGACAGGAGCTAACGCATATCTTTAAGTCACGGGGTCCAGAGAAGGGAATCTATGGAACCAGTAGAACCAAAAACCCATATGGAACCAGTTGGAACCAAGATGAATCTGATCTCCAGCAGCCCTTGAGTCTCATTCTACACTGATTTTACTACATCAGCTACTAAATGATACCCTTGCCCCCAGCCATGGTCCAAAGTTGTGCCATGTTGGGAAGAAGCTTCCCACTTCTCCACTCTCAGGCCATTGAATAAAGCTTGTGCTACATCAGTCTCAGCTTTGGTTTAGTCTCTGGCTGCAAGAACCTGAAAGGAGTGAGAACCTTCCCTGTTGAGGTGGGGGCCTCAGCCGGGCTAGGGCCCCAGCAGGGGTCCATACGGGCTGACTGGGTAACAACTGGACAAATACATGGACACCCAGTATACAGAGTAACCTATAAAATGGACATATTGAAATGCAGAGCCTGAGGAAGATTCCACCATGGAATTAGAAACCTTGAGGGACAAGTTGCCCTGGGCAAGGCCATCTGAGTGTGTTGTCCAAGTCTCTGTGGACCCCTGCATGGACGGGGAGAAGAGATGAGATTCTAGAAGAACTGGTGTTATCTGGATGTTGAAATCATCATCAGTGGTAGTTGGTCATTATGGGTCTGGAAATGGTCCCTTAAAGCCAGTTGGTGCTCCCTTGACTGACTGGCCATGTGACAGGCCCCTGGCCCCATGTGTGAGTAAGTTAGAGCTCTGAGTCTGTGCTGGCTAGCGCATATGTCTGCCCAGTCAGGGCCACCGTGTATGCTATATGAACCTCAATTTTCTTATCTGTAAAAAAGGGAGTGATAATGCATGAAGATTGTGGGAGGATTAATGAGCCAAAGTTTGTAAAACACTTAGCATGGTGTCTGGTCCAGATAGGTGTTCAAAGCGGCACCAGCTGTGAAAAGTAGTAGGTTGCATAAAACATACAGGAATATGCTAGCTTCGTGTCTTGAAATGGCGGAGCCTGGCATGTTTCCCTTAGCCTTCATTAGGAATCCAGAAAATATTTTGATTTAGACTTAGTGGGCCACAATCAATTTTCACAATCACAGTCAGTATTCAGGTTAAAAGCAGGTTTCAGGTTTCCAAGTTGCAAAAGTTACTGTTCTGGAGAAAGTCATTCTTCAGGTTTGCAAAGTAATAATGATACTGTCCTGAAGAAACACGAAATAGGTTTTCCCTCCAGTAAGGGTTTCAAAACTAAGCAATATTCCCACCCCCACACATACACAAAAAAAGGATCACATTTTAAGAATCCATAGAGGGGAGGTGGTGCATTCAAGGCAACACAGCCAGAGACACATTTCATGGACAAAATCTTGCATTGAGCTGAGTTTCTGAAACCTGACCAGAGGAGAAGGTGACCAACAGAAACACCAAGGGCAAACCCTTCTCCAAAGCAAGGTGATAAGCCTCACCACACAGACCTTCACTAGGAAGCAAAGCAATAGCATGAGACTACTGCGCCCCCTGGTGGACCAAGCCTTACTTCAAGACCAAAGACATCAAAGTACAATCCCCATAGCCACGCACAGGACCAGCAAGTCTGACACTGGAAGCTAAAAATTTCCAAGGCCTTCAGGAAGCACTCCATGAAACTCTGCTGCAGAGCAGTGGTGATAAAACAGTCTAACTTACAGCTTAAAATGAGAAGGCTGCCAGGCAGGGCCACACAGCAGGTGGACCCAAGGACAGAGTAACAAGTTGAGTTGTAGGGAGCAGGTTATATATGGCAAGCAGGTTGGGATTAGTTAGTTTTCAAGAGTTCTCTGGTGACTAAGTTGAGAAACTTTGTAGGCTTGAGACAGAAGGGCTGTCCCTAGTCATCTGGTTCCCAAGCCGCAGGGCAATTAGAGCTGATTCCTAGTGATTCCAGAGAATTATACAAGAGGTTGATAGGGGAAGGGACTGCAGGATAGTATAAATGACATGATCATAAAATACCATTTAACCAAAATTGTGGTCAGAGGCTTCCCTGGCAGTCCAGTGGTTAAGACTCCAAGCTTTCACTAGGAGTGCAGGTTCAATCCCTGCTGAGGGAACTAAAATTCCACATGCTGCAAAGCGCCACCAAAAAGCAAAAATCATGACTTCCCTGATGGTACAGTGGCTAAGAACCCACCTGCCAATGAAGGGAAAACAGGTTCAGTCCCTGGTCTGTGAAGATTCTACATGCCTCAGAGCAACTACCCATGCACCGTAACTACGAAGCCTGCACGCTCTAGGGCCCGGAAGCCACACTACTGAATCCACCTGCTCCAAGTACGTGCAAGAAGCTTGTGCACCGCAGCAAAGGTCCTGCATGCCGCAACTGCCTGCCGCAATAAGACCCAGAATGGTCAAATAAATAAATATTTTTTAAAAAACAAACAAAAAAAAAACCCTCAGGACAGACGGTTTTGTAGAAAAATCCTACCCAACATGCAAGGATTTTTGTTTCGTTGTTAACTACACATCTCTAGCACCTAAAACAATGTCACACATGGGATTATGCTTAATATTATTCGCTGAATGACTATCTTATACAAATTATTTATATGAAATAAGAAAGAAATTTAAATCAACTATACTTCAATAAAAATTAAATAGAAAAAAGAAAAGAAACTTAGGACTTCAGTAGTGGACAAGAGATACAAAAGTAAAAATTCACCAAATAGAAATTATAATTAGTAATAAATGATAATGGAATAATGTGCAGTCTTCCTAGCAAACAACAATAATAAAAACAAAAGCAAAGGATTTTTTTCCTAAGTATTTAAGCTATGACCAATTCTCCTAGGTGAAAATTTACTCAATGATTCAGTAAGATATCCTGAACATCTCCTACATATTGAACAGTGAGGATTTCAAGAGGGAATATCCATGTTCCAGGGCACCAGTTCACAGTCCCATGGAGAAGATGACAATGTGAGAAGATAATGATGACAGATACATTATATAAAATAAGATTTGAGGACTTCTCTGGTGGTACAGTGGTTAAGAATCAGCCTGCCAATACAGGAAGCACGAGTTCGACCCCTGGTTCGGGAAGATTCCATACGTCACAGAGCAACTAAGCCTGTGCACAACTACTGAGCCGTTGTGCTGCAGCTCCTGAAGCCCGTGGGTCTAGAGCCCTGTGCTCCACGACAAGGGAAGCCACCGCAGTGAGAAGCCCACGCGCGGCAACTGCAAGGTGGCCACTGCTCACCGCCACCAGAGAAAGCAAGGCAGACCCAGCACAACCAAAACCAAAAATAAACAACAAATAAAAAAGATTTGAACAGAAGTGTGCAATGAAGTAAAGAGATACTTTATAAAGTGTAATACTGAATAAGTGAGATTTGAGCACAATTCTCTAACAGAACAGAAATCATACCTGGCTCTGCTTGTTGGAATAAAGGAAGGCTCCTGAAAA
The DNA here is from genome assembly GCF_910594005.1 of Cervus elaphus. NCBI lineage: Eukaryota > Metazoa > Chordata > Mammalia > Artiodactyla > Cervidae > Cervus > Cervus elaphus. Next base: position 19,992,984 of record NC_057838.1, on the reverse strand, counting down.
TAGTTGATATTTGCCAATCGTATTTGCCAAATGAAGCCACAAAGGAGGAACTCACTGGCAAGGCTAAGGAGACAGTGGGGTCAGAGGCAAGGAATGGAGAAAGGGGAGGAAACCAGTTTGGGACGGTGATGCTCAGCGCAGGAAGTGGGGACGGACATTGATCGTAGCTGAGATCCAACAAAGGCTGAAGTCACCATTGACAGCAGCCTTCTGTGAAATAAGAGAAACCATAACCTCATCAATGCTTTTCTTTCCAGCTGAACGTTAGCTCTCCCTGTGACCACAGTGATGCAAATGTATTGAAGGCTCCAGCTAGCAGAAGCTCTGGGGAACACCCCATGGGGTAGTCAACTTCCACTTCCATGTTTTCTTTTGAGCTCCTGACGGTTTTCTTCTGACCCAGAGCAAACCAGGGCTAGCTTAGAGCCAGTGTGCAACACGCCTTCTTTGAATTCAACCCTGACAGTTCTTCCTTCCCATCAGGCTACGATAGAAGACAACAGCTAATTTCCTCTTTGGATTCAAGGAAATATATATAACACCCAAGTATGGTCAAATTCTGAAAACAAAACTGGCATTATTCTATTATGAACAAATGTGTCAGTAAGAAGGCAGGAGGCCAATGTTCATCAAGGAACAAATCCTATCATCTCAAAGAGATGGAGCAGTCTTACTCCTCCCAGAAGCAACCGCTGACACCAGAAGAGGCCTGGAGCCCAATGACCTCATTCCCACACAAGCGGTCCCCATGTTACAGCTGGAGACCCACTGAGGGGAAGACACTGCCCAGGATTGCCGGCCAGAGGCCATTCTACTCTGAGGTGGATCTGTTTCTGGGTGAGGCTCGGACACCCCACGGTCTGGCCTCAGTGAACCCCCTGGTGCTCTGAGAGTAGGACTCAGCCCTCCCACCAACCTGAGCTCCGGAACCCTGACCTCTGACATCCCCACCCCCAGTGGCCCAGAGAGGAAAAAGTAAGAGAAAATATGGTGGGGAGCAGATAACAACTGAAAGGCTTTGCTCCAGCCTGGCTCAGGTTCACGAAGGTCTTGTCTGAAGGACACGTGGAAGGGTGCTGACTTGCAGCCCTCCAGTCCAGGGAACACCATGGGGCTTCAGGGGAGCTGCTCAGGGCCAACTGCCCCCTTCCGGCTCAACCCTGATCAGCAGGCGGTGCCAAACACTTACCCCCACTCCCGGCAGCCACCTCAGCAGCGCAGCTCCTCCGTCAGTTCCCTTGGCTTCTGCTTGGCAGTCTAGAAGAAGCTGTTGATCTAAGAACAATGCTCATCTCTTTCTTCAAATTCACCCAATAAAGAAAGTCAAACACTGGAACAGGCTGGGGAGACACTCCTGCCTTTTCATCTTTGCTATACCCAATCAGTAGAAATATATCTGTAATCATTTGATTTATGAGTTTGTTGAACTCAGTATGGAGGCCAATTTCAATGACTTTCTTTCAGAGAGAGACTTTTTACACTATTAGGAAGCCCCCCAAATATTGTCTACCACCCCTCCAACTCCCACCCCCACCCCCAGCAACTCTATGCCCACTGGTGATTTTATAGTTGTTTAACTCTGGGAACTAGCATAAAAGAACAGTGGGACACTGTTGATGGGCTGCAGAGTCTTCACGGAGCAGCGGAGACTCTAGAGAGGCCCCTTCCATACTGGGAGACACCGACATGTTCCATCAGTTCTTCAGAGCCTACTATATAGTCCTTTCCTCCTCCAGAGCAACTACCATCCCAACACATTGTTTTTCAGTCACTAAGTCGTGTCTGACTCTGTGACCCCATGGACTGTAGCATTCCAGGCTCCTCTGTCCTTCACTATCTCCCGGAGTTTGCTCAAACTCATGTCCATTGAGTCAGTGAGGCTATCTGACCATCTTTTATCCTCTGCCGCCCCCTTCTCCTTTTCCTCAATCTTTCCCAGCATAAGGGTCTTTTCCAGTGAGTCTGCTCTTCACATCAGGTGGCCAAAGTATTGGAGCTTCAGCTTCAGCAACACTTCTTCCAATAGGATTTCCCAGGCAAGAATATTGGAGTGGTTTGCCATTTCCTTCTCCAGGGGATCTTCATGACCCAGGGATTGAACTCGAGTCTCCTACATTGGCAAGCAGATTCTTTTCTACTGAGCCACCAGGGCAGCCCCCCCAACACACATACAACCCACCAAATCCTGGAATAGCCAATTCCCTCCAACCCTGACTTTCTACCTATAAGTCAGCCCTGTGGGGTTCTTCCTCTCTCCTTAACTCAAAGTTCGATCCCTCCTTGTTAAACACAGTCGGGAATACAAAATATAAAATACAGGTTTGCATATTCAAAGAGAATATTTTTATTTGACCATGTGAAGAATTTTGGAAATGACAGTACATTCAATATAAGCAATTTTAATACTGCCATCTTTTTTTTTTTTAATACTGCCAGTCTTACATTTCAAAGAGGCAGTAGAGAAAAGAGTATCATGGGTATTTTTATTACAGAGAAATGGTTTACCACAGCCCTCAAGAAACTGCATGGGGAGTCACCATGAGGATAGAAGCTGGAAAAAACTCTCGATCCTGCAGCTCTGAGAATCCTCAAGTGGAGCCTGTGGAGGCAGGTGGTGGCCGTGGAGACTGGAAAAGAGTGCAGACGTGTACCACAGTCTGTTGCTGCCATCTTCTTTTGGGCTAGTGTAAAAAGAAAAGGTGAAAAATCTGTCAAAAAATAATGGCTCCATACTGTGCTAAACAATGGAGCCTTGAGCTGCAAAACCCAGGGTTTTCAATAAAGAAAAACAAAACTGTTTAGAAGCAGTTAGGAGAAACACTGGGCCATATTCCCTTAGGGTTACACCCTCCTCAGCGTTCCCAGATGTCAAGACACTATCTCGCCCATCTCTTAGGAACAGGTATCCCTGTCCTCCCGCTTCTCTTTCCTCTGGCCTCCTTGAGCCCTGCCATTTCCCTGACATTCACACATCAACACTCATTTCCAGAATCTGCTTACACGTTAGCACCACAGGGCTAAGAGCTGGGATGTGCCAAGCCTTCCTAAGTGCCAGAAGTCAATGTGGATAAGGAGATGAATAGAAAAGACTGAGTGTTTGCATGCATGCATGCTAAGTCGCTTCAGTCATGTTCGACTTTATGACCCGATGGACTGTAGCCCGCCAGGCTCCTCTGTCTTTGGGATTCTCCAGGCAAGAATACTGCAGTGGGCTGCCAAGCCCTCCTCCAGGGGATCTTCCCAACCCAGGGATAGAACCCACGTCTCATGTTTCCTGCATTGGCAGGCAGATTCTTTACCACTGCGTCACCTGGGAAAGACTGAGTATTTACCTTATATTCACAATGCCACCGTGGTTCTCTCGTGCTATGACATTTGAGAACATTTCAAGATAAGGAGTGATACCTAGTATAAAACAAAATGTATTTTTAATCAGAAAACATTTTTCATACATTATCTATGGTACTTAAAAATGTCATGTCAAAAATTAACTTTCGCTCTTTTCTGAAAATATTTAAACATTATATAACACAAAATGATACTTTGAATACTTTGTTTAATAGTTTGTGTTATCAAACAAGAATATGTGTGTGTGAACTTGTGTGTGAGTTCCTATTTACATACACTTTTGGGTGCAAATATTATATAAGCAGTACTCACACCTACACAATGACATAATGTAATAAAAAGCTCATGTAATATCCACAGAACACCACTGTATCTGCATCATAAAAGCCCTCCTCTTGCATACTGTTTTTTAAATGGGGCTCATTTTATGTTATAGGATATGCACATATATTGTTAGCAATTCTAATATATACTTACCTGAGTGTCTTGGTTTATTTAAGGAAAAAAGAAAGATGTGATCAATAACAACGCACTTTTTGAAAAGGATCACTCGTATATAATTGAGAAGGGGAACTGATTTGGTTAAAAGTGTCAGTCAAGCTATATTAAACATATTTTAACATACAAAACTGATTTTGGAATTATGAGAATGAAACAAAGAAATGCATTTTCTATGTTGAGCATAACTTACATCATTTATTCATAAGCACAATCTTCTAACCAACTATATTGCAAATAAGGAAATAACCAGAGTATTTAAACTCACCCATTTAATATGTTTTTAAATACTTTAGCTTCTTTCAGCTTCTCTAAGTTTCTGTTTTGTGCTTCAGTTTCTTCTGTTTCCCCCAAAGTTGAAGGCAACTCCAAACTCATTGTCACATCCTCATCTGCATACTGGGGTCTCTCGCGAGTTATGTGCTATGAAGTAACGTAACCAGCTTTTCAGTTCAAATTTATTTTATATCTAACATTTAAATTCAGTTTAGAATTAATTTGGGGAATCCAAAAAATATTACAATTCTTAAATATGTGAAAAATTTACATGTGAAGAAATATTCCTTCTCATGAAGTTAAGTTTCAAAATTCTTACCTAGGGAGGTGCTCAAGACAATCACCAACATTATCACTCCCTCCCACCTTACGGTTTAGCAGTCACAGCTTATTATTACAGAGTTTCGAATGTTTGGAGAGAAATATTACTGTAGGTTAAAACCTAGAAAAATTCACATAAGTAGTTGAATGATAAAGATTTTACCCTAGATGTTGTGTCCATAGGACAGATCCTGACTATTATTTTTGCACCCAAGCTAGAAATCAGTGCTTGATTCTGGTAGTTATTTTAAGGGCCACACTCTGACGATATGCACGTACAGTCTTTTCATCACAGAATTTAGAAAAGTTAAAAACAGATATAATGTACTAATTTAAAATATACTCTTATAAAATTAAAAAAATAAATAAATAAAAATAAAACATACTGTCTTAGAGGAGCCTGGTGTGCTACAGTCCATGGGGTCACAGTCAGTCACGACTGATCACACATGCATACACACAGAATCATAGATTTCATACATACATGATGGAATATATGATTCTATATAATATACAGCTTAAATATGTAAAGATTATTCAGGAAACTGGACGTGTTGTATTTATATATATACTAATAAATGCATATATGATCACATATAATAAAGTGATGTATAATAATTAAAAATTAAAATATACTGCCTTTCATGTATCAGTTCAGTTCAATCTTTCAGTCGTGTCTGACTCTTTGCGACCCCATGGACCCGGCAGCACACCAGGCTTCCCTGTCCGTCACCAACTCCCGGAGCTTGTTCAGACTCATGTCCATCAAGTTGGTGATGCCATCCAACCATCTCATCTGTCATCCCCTTCTCCTCCTGCCTTCAACCTTTGCCAGCATCAGAGTCTTTTCCAATGAGTCAGTTCTCTGCATCAGGTGGCCAAAGTATTAGAGTTTCAGCCTCAGCATCAGTCTTTCCAATGAATATTCAGGACTGATTTCCTTTAGGATTGACTGGTTTGATCTCCCTTTCATATATACTGAAAATCACATATGAACACTAAATTAAATATTGATACTTAGCCTCTTACCTTCTGAGATGGTCCACACTCTGCGGAGTGTCTCTCTCCCAGGGCTGCTCTCATCTTTTGAGATGGATCACATTTTATCTATGGAATGTGCACCTCTCTAAATAAATCCCCTTCCTACCTATCACTTTGTCTCTCACTGACTTCTTTCTATGACAAGGCATAAAGAACTTGAGCTTCACTCAACTGACACCAGTTCCGGTTCTGGAGGAACTAAGGGCCCTACCCAGGTGGAGGATGGAATGATGACGCTGACCCTCCTGACTTCAGTCAACTAAAGCTTGATTCTGTTGACCTTTGCCCCAATTCTATGCTGAATTCCCCTCTGCTCAAGCCCCTTCATGAATGTGCACATACTCCTGGTTTAAAAATTACCCCCCTCAAAAAAACTAGCCAATTTTACAGTTCAGGGGGCAACTCCTTTGGAAAAAGATCCTCGTTCTCCTTATTTACAGGAAGTAATAAATCCTTCCTTCTCCTCACTGTCCTCCCCCAAATTAGTATTTCTTTACATCAAAGATTCTTCAATATACAAGTGATACTGGTAGAAATTTAAAGTGCACTTCAAATAATTCTTCTATCAAAGGATCTATTTTGACAGTGGTTCTTGGAGTACGGTCCGTGGACCCCTAGAGGGACTCCAGGATTGTTTCAAGTGGCCCATGAGGTCAAAACTATTTTTATAATACTACTAATAATAACATTAAATTTTAACTTCTAAATTCTAAAGAATTTGTAGAATTACTATTGACCCTTGAACAACATTTATGTTAGAGGTACCCATCGTCTGTTCATGCAGTCAAAAATCCAAGTATAAATTAAGTTGGCCTTCAAAGTAAGCAGTTCCGCATTCATGGATTCAACCACCTTTGGATCTGACTGTGTAGTACTGTTGGATTTACTATTGAAAAAAATCCACCTGTAAGTGGACCCAAGCAGTCAGTCATTTTGTTCAAGGGTCAACTGTATATATGTGCTTTTAATTTTTTTCTTCTACATTCTAAAGAATGTACAATGAAATTTTCCAGAAGCTACAGATGGTGATGCTGCCAACTGGTTTTACCTGCCAATGCTTTTGCACCATTAGTGCAAATATCAACATAGTGAAAAAGACAAAGAACATCTCACTATTATGAACTTAAGTTTTGGACTTGCGAACGCTCTAAAAGACTCTCTGGTTCCCACCAGAGGGCTCCACATTCCACACTTTGAAAACTGCAGTATTAGGGTAATGAATCTTACCAGCAGGTGACAGAAGGTACAATTTAGCATCTTCAAATTAATCATAATTAGTCATAATTTAAGATATTTTGAGTTATAAAATGTAATCCTGGATTAGGCAAAACCTTCTCAGACATATTAAAAAACTACAAGCAACAAAAGACAAAATAAAATGGACTTCACAAAAACTTATATGCTTCAAAGGTTCAGTTCAGTTCAGTCGCTCAGTCGTGTCAGACTCTTTGCAACCCCATGCACTGCAGCACACCAGGCTTCCCTATCCATCACTAACTCCCAGAGCCTGCTCAAATTCATGTCCATTGAGTTGGTGATGCCATCCCACCACCTAATCCTCTGTCATCCCCTTCTCCTCCTGCCTTCAGTCTTTCCCAGCATCACAGGGTCTTTTCCAATTAGTCAGTTTTTTGCATCAAGTGGCCAAAGTATTGAAGTTTCAGCTTCAGCATCAGTCCTTCCAATGAATATTCAGGACTGATTTCCTTTAGGATGGACTGGTTGGATCTCCTTGCAGTCCAAGGGATTCTCAAGAGTCTTCTCCAACACCACAGTTCAAAAGCATCAATTCTTCAGCACTCAGCTTTCTTTCTTTCTTTTTCCTGCCTCCTCCAACTTAAGGGGGTCTTCTCAGCTTTCTTTATGGTCCAACTCTCACATCCATCCATGACTACTGGAAAAACCATAGCTTTGACTAGACGAACCTTCAAAGGTTACCATCAAGTAAAAAGACAACCCACAGAATGGGAAAAAATACATATGTCTGATAAGCGACTTGTATCTAGAATATATAAAAACTCTTATAAGACAAATAATCAAACTTGAAACGAATAAAAGAACTGAACAGACATTTCTTCAAAGAAGAGATACAGTTAATAAGCACATGAAAAAATAGTGAACATCATGAACCATCAGGGAAATGTAAATCAAAACCCCAAGGACACACAATTTCATACCCATTAGGATGGCTGTAACTGAAAAGACAGATAACAAGTATTGACAAGGTTGTGAAGAAATTGGAACCCTCACACATCACTATGGGAATGTAAAATAGTACAGTCACTTCAGAAAGGAGTGTGGGAATTCCCTCAAACAAAAGGAGTTGCCATATGACCTAGAAATTCCACTCCTAGATATATACCCAAGAGAAATAAAAACAAATATCCACACAAAGACCTGTAAATGAAAGCTCAAATAGTCAGAAGATGGAAACAATCCAAATCTCTATCAACTGATGATCGGATAAAAAGATGTATCACCATACAATTGAATATTATTCAGCTATAAAAAGGAATGAAGTACTAGTATATGCTACATCATAAACAAGCCTTGAAAACACTATGGTAAGTGAAGGAAGCCAGTCACAAAAGACCAAATATTGTTTCATTTATATGAGATGTCCTGAATAGGTGGATCTATAAAGAAAGTACATTGTTATATAGGATTGGGGCAGAGGAGAGTGAGAGAATGCTAAGTGACTACTAATGAGTAAGGGGTTTCTTTTGGGAGTGATGCAAGTGTCCTAAAATTGATTGACAATGGTTGCAAAACTCTATGAACACACAAAAAGCCACTGAACTGTACATTTTTTAGAAAGATTTATTTATTTTATATTTTGGCTGTGGTGAGTCTTCACTGCTGTGTGTGGGCTCTCTCTAGTTGTGATGAGAGGGGGCTACTCTCTGTTGCGGTGCAAAGGCTTCTCACTGCACTGGTTTCTCTTGTGGAGTGTGGGTCCTAGGGCACAGGGGCTCAGCAGCTGCGGCTCCCGGGCTCTAGAGCGTAGGGTCAGCAGTTGTGGTACATGGGCTCTGTTGCTCCGTGGCATGTGGGATCTTCCCGGAGCAGGGATCGAACCCGTGTCCCCTTCATTGGCAGGCAGATTCTTAACCAGTGGACCATCAGGGAACCCCTAAATTGTACACTTTTAAAAGTGACTTTTATGGTATGTGAATTATCCCTAAATGAAACTGTTACATGCACACACAAGTCAGTGCCCTTATTATGACTTTAAGACTCTACCCCTAATATTCTAACCTCATGTCCTACCATCAATCCCTATCTTTCTCCACACTAACCTTTGCCTCAAACATGCTATCAGGCATGTTGTCACCTCAGGTCCTTTGCATTTGGTTTTTCCTCTGCTTCAAACGTCCTTCTTTCACATACATAAATTCTCCCACTCCTTTCAAGCTTTTACCAAAATATTAATTACCAAATGAGATCTTCAACTCTTATCGAAATGAAAATGCCAACCCTCTCTGACATATGCTATCAATCCCCACTCTGCTTTTCTTTTTCTCTCTAGCATTTCCTATTATCTAAAATGCCAGATATTCTATTTTCTTATTTCTTGTCTTATTATTTTTATTGAATAAAAAGTTGATTTACAGTACTATGTTAGTTACAGCTATCAGTTCAGTTCACTTCAGTCGTTCAGTCATGTCCAACACTTTGCAACCTGATAAGACTTCAGCAGGCAAGGATTCCCTGCGTGATTGAGGGCAGGAGAAGGGAACAACAGAGGTTGAGATGGTTGGATGGCATCACCGACTCAATGGACATGAGTTTGGGTAAACTCCGGGAGTGGTGATGGACAGGGAGGCCTGGCATGCTGCCGTTCATGGGGTCGAAAAGAGTTAGTAGGACACAACTGAGTGACTGAACTGAACTGATACTGTCTTCCGGACAGGGAAGCCTGGTGTGCTGCAGTCCATGGGGTGGCAAAGAGTCAGACACGACTTTGCAACTCAATAACAACAAACACTGTTTTCCAGTGGCTGCACCAATTTACATTTCTACCAATAGTGTATAAACGTTCTCTTTTCTCCACATCCTCCCCAACATCTGTTATTTGTAGCCTTTTGATGATAGCCATTCTCACAGGTGTGAGGTGACACCTCATTGTGGTTTTGATTTGCATTTCTCTGATGATTAGCAAAGTTGAGCATGTTTTCATGTACCTGTTAGCCATCTGTATGACTTCTCAGTAAAAATGTTAATTTAGATCTTCTCATTTTTGATTGGTTTGTTTGCTTTTTGAGTTGTATAAGCTGTTCATATATTTTTAATATTAATTCCTGTCACATCATTTGCAAATATTTTCTCACACTCCATAGTTTTTTTCATTTTGTCAATATTTTCCTTTGTGGTGCAAAGGTTTTTAAGTTTAAATAGGTCTTATTCATTTATTTTTGCTTTTATGTCTTTTGCCTTAGGAGACTAATCCAAAAAATATTGCTATGATTTATGTCAGAGTATTCTTTTTTTTTTTTTTTAGGAGTTTTATGGATTCTGGTCTTACATGTAGGTCTGTCTTTAAAGCATTTGAGTTTATTTTGCATGTGGTGTGAGGGAATATTCTAACCTCACTATTTTAAATGTAGCTGTCGTTTTCCCAGTACCACTTGTTGAAGAGACCGTCTTTTTTCCATTATATATTTTTGATACCTTTGTTGTAGATAATTGCCCATGGGTGTATGGATTCATTTCTGGGCACAGCATAGATCTATAAGTCTGCTTTTTTGCTAGTATCACACTGCTTTGATTACTGGAGCTTAGGAGTGTAGTCTAAAGTCTAAGAGGGTGGAGAAGGAAATGGCAACCCACTCCAGTATTCTTGCCTGGAAAAGTCCATGGACAGAGGAGCCTGGCGGGCTGCAGTCCATGGGGTTACATGACTGAGCATGTGTGCACAAGGGTGGAGGGAGATGGGTTGGTAGCAATAAAGTGCTAGAACTAAAAAAAAAACAAAATAATCAAGTCTAAGAGTGTTATATGACCAGTCTGAAGATGGTTTTAGTATGGTAGATCACAGTAATAATGGTAATGAAGATTAGACATAGACTGAGTTTATTGTTGGCCTTTTCAAAGATGAAAAGCCATAAATTAATCAATCTTATTCTCTCACATTGACATGAGTAAAATGGATTAATAACAGAACTCTAAAAGATGAACTACGGAATGTTTATAATATATACTCTACTGAGTACATATGTACTATCCTTTTCAATCCTCACAATAACTCTATAAGGTAGGTTTCTTCATTATCTTCCATATGTTGATAAGGAAATTGAGAAACATATTCGAAGCCATGCCGACATCATAAAGTTGCTAAGTGATGGACCCTAGATTAATATCCAGTGCCTGAGCTCTGAGCTATCTTTTCTTCACATCAGATTTGGCTAAGAGGGATCAGCTCCTATCACTTCAAGGTCAGCCTACAATGGTCCTCAAAGTACCCCAATCTCCTCTAAAAATAAGGGTCAAGTTACAAGAACTTGGAGGGACTGAAAATTATGCTGTATGAAAAATGCCAATCTTAAAAGGTTACAAACTATATGATTATAATTTTTATAACCTTTGTGACAAAATTATACAGATTGAGAAGAGTTGAGTCTAAGGCTTTATCTCATAGGTATACCTTAAGAATACCCTCATGAGGGGTTCAACTCCCATCTCCTTGCTTTCTCTTGAGCCCAAAAGACCATTCTTCCATTCTTCGAAGGTCACTACTACAACCCCTACAGCTCCTTCTTGAGGCTTAGCCCTGACAATTCTTCCTTCCAACCAAGTGAGGACTGGAGCCACAGCTAGTTTTCTCTTTGCTACCAGAGAAATATACACTATATACAATTTTCTACCAATTCCAAAGAACGAAATATGCATTACTTTCTTTCTTTTTTTGCATTACTTTCTAATTATAAACAAATGTATCAGTGTGGAGTCAAGAAGACAGCAATGTGTTCATCCTCACCTCAAAGGAGATGGACGGTTGATGAACCATTTTCGTGCCCCTGACCCCTATGCGACCCTTCGACACCAAGTAAGACCAGGGCCCCAGCGGCCTGTCCTCACCTCTAGTTCGTCCCCATATCACACTCAGAGACTCACTGAGGGGAGGAAATGGGCCAGGTTCACAGGTCAGGTGAACTGCCACGCCCTGAGCCAGATTCCGGGGAGATGGGGCCTGGTACCCCCCGATAGCCTGGCCCTCACTTGATCGGCTCTGCAGCCTTCCAGAGCTCCGAGGTGGCTGAGGGCCGCCGCCAGGACCCCACAGCCTCCCCTTCCCCACCTCCTGATGACCGGTCCTTCCTCTGCTCCCCAGTTGAGTTACCTGTCACACACCAGCGAGTCTGTAAAGACACCGCATGATGACGCCGGCCAGTCAACGGCCGTTCCACCTCCAAGCTTGTGGCCCGCGGTATGTCTGAGCATGCGCTTCTCTCAGCCAATCAGAAGCAAGGGAGAACTGGCGGGCGCCTCTGAGTGGCTAGCCTGAAGGCGCAAGTCTTGCAGCCAATCAGAGCCAAATGGGCTCAGAGGCAGTGGCTCCGTCGGGGTGTGTCCTTTCGTTCGAGGCTGGAAGTTTATCTAGAGCTCCCGGGGGCGACTTGTGTAGGGGCGGCCGCCTTGTGGCCAGTGAAGGTCAACAAAGAGAGGCATGTCTTGGGAATTTGTGTGGGGCAAGGGCTACAGGAACATCTAGGCATCTCACCACTGTACTGTCAGTGCTCAGGGCTGTGAGTAATAGGAGGCTGAATATCCGATCCTGCACTCACACTGATTCCTCTGCCATAAACGCCCTTCTCACTTCCCTTCGCAGTTAACTCCAGTTCTTTCAGAGGCTGATGCAGTGCCGTCTTCTCCTTCTCCTCTAAGCCTTCTCCAAGGCTTAGACTCTGATCTCAGGCAGACCAACCTCAGTGATCCTGCATGGAGACTGCGCTGCTATTGTGCCACTCCCTACCACATAAGACTAGGAGCTTGTCACACAGCCAGGAAGTGAAGGCAGGTTGCGTAATAACAGCTTGTAAGGGCTCTGGAGAGGGAGACCAAGCTTCACTCAGAGCCAGGTTTCACAGCCACCAAGCTTCGGGGCCTCAGGGAGGAGAATTAACCCCTCTGAGTTCAGCTTGATCATCTGCACAAGGCAGGAAGATGGAAAAGCCTCCATTTGAATCGTTGGACGGCTTCAATTGTAACAGGACAGATAAATGCATCGCAGGCTCTTGTCTTTTCCCTAACTGTCTGAAGAATGGGAGGAGTTCAGGGCTGAGGAGTGGGAAGGGGATCAGTAGCATCTTCTGGTACCTAAAAGCTACTTTGTTGTTGTTATGTAGTCGTGTCCGACTCATTGGGATCCCATGGTCTGTAGCCTGCCAGGCTCCCCTGTCCATGGGATTTTTCTGGACAGGGTTGCAATTTCCTTCTCCAAGGGATCTTCCTGACCCAGGGATCAAACCTGCGTCTCCTGCACTGGCAGGTGGATTCTTTACTCCTGAGCCACTGGGGAAGCCTAAAGCTTTCTTTCAGTTCAGTTCAGTTCAGTCGCTCAGTCATGTCCAACTCTTTGTGACCCCATAGACTGCAGCATGCCAGGCCTCCCTGTCCATCACCAACTCCCGGAGTTTACCCAAACTCATGTCTATTGAGTCGGTGATGCCATCCAACCATCTCATCCTCTGTTGTCCTCTTCTCCTCCTGCCCTCAATCTTTCCCAGCATCAGGGTCTTTTCCAACGAGTCAACTCTTCCCATTAGGTGGCCAAAGGATTGGAGTTTCAGCTTCAGCATCAGTCCTTCCAATGAACACCCAGGACTGATCTCCTTGAGGATGAACTGGTTGGATCTCCTTGCAGTCCAAGGGACTCTCAAGAGTCTTCTCCAACACCACAGTTCAAAAACATCAATTATTCGGCACTCAGCTTTCTTTATAGTCCAACTCTCACATCCATACATGACACTGGAAAAACCATAGCCTTGACTAGATGGACCTTTTTTGGCAAAGTAATGTCTCTGCTTTTTAATATGCTGTCTAGGTTGGTCATAACTTTCCTTCCAAGGAGTAAGCGTCTTGTAATTTCATGGTTGCATTCACCATCTACAGTGATTTTGGAGCCCCCCAAAATAAAGTCAGCCACTGTTTCCACTGTTTCCTCCTCTATTTGTCATGAAGAGATGGGACTGGATGCCATGATCTTAGTTTTCTGAATGTTGAGCTTTAAGCCAACCTTTTCACTCTCCTCTTTCACTTTCATCAAGAGGCTCTTTAGTTCTGCTTCGCTTTCTGCCATAAGGGTGGTGTCATCTGCATATCTGAGGTTATTGATATTTCTCCCAGCATCTTGATTCCAGCTTGTGCTTCATCCAGCCCCGCATTTTGCATAATGTACTCTGCATATAAGTTAAATAAGCAGAGTGACAGTATACAGCTTTGGTGTACTCCTTTTCCTATTTGGAACCAGTCTGTTGTTCCATGCCCAGTTCTAACTGTTGCTTCCTGAGCTGCATACAGATTTCTCAAGAGGCAGGTCAGGTGGTCTGCTATTCCCATCTCTTGAAGAATTCTCCACAGTTTATTGTGATCCACATAGTCAAAGGCTTTGGCATAGTCAATAAAGCAGAAATAGATATTTTTCTGAAACTCTCTGTTTTTTTCGATGATCCAGCAGATGTTGTCAATTTGATCTCTGGTTCCTCTGCCTTTTCTAAAACCAGCTTGAACATCTGGAAGTTCATGGTTCATGTATTGCTGAAGCCTGGCTTGGGGAATTTTGAGCGTTACTTTCCTAGCGTGTGAGATGAGCGCAACTGTGCAGTAGTTTGAACATTCTTTGGCATTGCCTTTCTTTGGGATTGGAATGAAAACTGACCTTTTCCAGTCCTGTGGCCACTGCTGAGTTTTCCAAATTTGCTGGCATATTGAGTGCAGCACTTTCATAGCATCGTCTTTTAGGATTTGAAATAGCTCAACTGGAATTTCATCATCTCCACTAGTTGTTCGTAGTGATGCTTCCTAAGGCCCACTTGACTTCACATTTCAGGGTGTCTGGCTCTAGGTGAGTGATCACACCATTGTGATTATCTGGGTTGTGAAGATCTTTTCTGTAGAGTTCTTCTGTGTATTCTTGCCAGCTCTTCTTAATATCTTCTGCTTCTGTTAGGTCCATACCGTTTCTGTCCTTTATTGAGCCCATCATTGCATGAGATGTTCCCTTGGTATCTCTAATTTTTTTGAAGAGATCTCTAGTCTTTCCCATTCTATTGTTTTCCTCTTTTTCTTTGCACTGATCACTGAGGAAGGCTTTCTTATCTCTCCTCGCTATTCTTTGGAACTCTGCATTCAAATAAGTATATCTTTCCTTTTCTCCTTTGCTTTTCTCTTCCCTTCTTTTCACAGCTATTTGTAAAGCCTCCTCAGACAGCCATTTTGCTTTTTTCCATTTCTTTTCCATGGGGATGGTCTTGATCCCTGTCTCCTGTACAATGTTACCAACCTCCATCCATAGTTCATCAGGCACTCTGTCTATCAGATCTGGTCCCTTAAATCTATTTCCCACTTCCACTGTATAATCATAAAGGATTTGATTTAGGTCACACCTGAATGGTCTAGTGGTCTTCCCCACTTTCTTCAATTTAAGTCTGAATTTGGCAATAAGGAGTTCATGATCTGAGCCACAGTCAGCTCCCAATCTTGTTTTTGCTGACTGTATAGAGCTTTTCCATCTTTGGCTGCAAAGAATACAATCAATCTGATTTCAGTGTTGGCCATCTGGTGATGTCCATGTGGAAAGAAAGTCTTCTCTTTTGTTGTTGGAAGAGGGTGTTTGCTATGACCAGTGTGTTCTCTTGGCAAAACTCTTATTAGCCTTTGCCCTGCTTCATTCTGTACTCCAAGGCCAAATTTGCCTGTTACTCCAGGTATTTCTTGACTTCTTACTTTTGCATTCCAGTCCCCTATAATGAAAAGGACATCTTTTTGGGGTATTAGTTCTAAAAGGTCTTGTAGGTCTTCTTAGAACCATTCAACTTCAGCTTCTTCAGCGTTACTGGTTGGGGTATAGGCTTGGATTACGGTGATATTGAATGGTTTGCCTTGGAAACGAACAGAGATCATTCTGTTGTTTTTGAGATTGCATCCAAGTACTGCATTTTAGACTCTTTTGTTGACTATGATGGCTACTCCATTTCTTCTAAGGGATTCCTGCCCACAGTAGTCGATATAATGGTCATCTGAGTTAAATTCGCCCATTCCGGTCCATTTTAGTTTGCTGATTCCTAAAATGTAGATGTTCACTCTTGCCATCTCTTGTTTGACCACTTCCAATTTGCCTTGATTCATGGACCTAACATTCCAGGTTCCTACACAATATTGCTCTTTACAGCATTCGAACTTGCTTCTATCACCAGTCACATCCACAACTGGGTGTTGCTTTTGCTTTGGCTCCATCCCTTCATTCTTTCTGGAGTTATTTCTCCACTGATCTCCAGTAGCATATTAGGCACCTACCGACCTGGGGAGTTACTCTTTCAGTGTCCTATCATTTTGCCTTTTCATACTGTTCATGCGGTTCTCAAGGCAAGAATACTGAAGTGGTTTGCCATTCCCTTCTCCAGCGGACCACATTCTGTCAGACCTCTCCACCATGACCCGACCGTCTTGGGTGGCCCCACATGGCATGGCTTAGTTTCATTGAGTTAGACACGACTGTGGTCCTGTGATTAGATTGGCTAGTTTTCTGTGATTGTGGTTTCAGTCTGTCTGCTCTCTGATGCCCTCTCTCAACACCTACAGTCTTACTGGGGTTTCTCTTACCTTGGATGTGGGGTATCTTCACGGCTGATCCAGCAAAGCGCAGCCGCTGCTCCTGACCTTGGAGGAGGGGTATCCCCTCACGGCTGCCCCTCCTG
The DNA here is from genome assembly GCF_910594005.1 of Cervus elaphus. NCBI lineage: Eukaryota > Metazoa > Chordata > Mammalia > Artiodactyla > Cervidae > Cervus > Cervus elaphus. Next base: position 19,976,584 of record NC_057838.1, on the reverse strand, counting down.
ACCTTGGACGTTGGGTATCTCCTTTCAGCCCCTTCAGCACCGCGCAAGGTTTCTTTAGGAAAAGACAGTTCCAGATTGCGGGCAGCTCAAGATGGCATCAGTAAAACTGGGCCCAGCAGATGGAAGCCTCAGACTTGCCTCGGGGGTGATGTCCCCATACCAGGAGGGTTCCAATAGGAAAAGGCTATGTCTGGAGCTGACAAAAAACCCCACAGGGGACTTCCCTGGTGTTCCAGTGGTTGGTTAAACCTCTGTGCTTCCACTGCAGGGGCACAGGTTCAATCCTGGTCAGGGAACTAAGATCACTGCTGCATGGCCAAAAAAAAAACAAACCCCTTCAGACTATCCTAGACTCAGAACCTGTGACTGAGAAAAGAAGACATTCTGCAGCATTTTCCCTTCTGAACCCAAACCTCATTGCTTTAAAATGAGAGGACTGGGCTGAACTTCTTTAGGAGGGCAACTGGGCTAGGAAGGGTGGCACAACCTTGGAAAAAAACCCAACACCCCCAAACCCTCTCACTGTACAGCCTTGACCTCATGCCCATTCATCAGGAACTCCTTCTCCCATCCCACCCCAACATCCTCTATCACATCCCTCAGTGTTTCCTCCAAGTTCAACATACTAAGTACCAAATACTAAAATCTGGCTGTTTCCTGAGAACACTGATTTTTCTCTAACCTTGTCTCCAGCGACTGTTGTTTCTCAAACACTCCTGGTTCTGAAGTATTTGGAGGAGAGAAAGATCAGGAAGGTGCAACGTCTGAGCAAGGAGGAGACGAGAACTGTGAACCCCAAGGTAAAACAGCTTCAGTTATGGAAGGCAGCAGCATCTGAATTAGGGATCTCTGAAAGTTGGGGTTTCTGGCCTGGGGTCCACAGAGATCTTTCCCCAGGGCTGAATGATGAAATCTAGGGCAGAAGAGATGGAAGCTTGATTCCTTGCTTCACCAGAACCAAAACATAGAAAGGTTTTTGACCCCAGGTTGGAACCACGCCCTTGGGTTTGGGCTCCTGTCTGACACATAGGGAAAGTCACTGAACCTCTGGATGAACTTCCAGCCCCACGCATCACCAAGCCTCTCGCTCGGGTCTCCACTAACATGTTTTCCCTCAGATTTTCTTAGCTTCAGCTCTTTCCAGCTATTCCCAGTCCCCCGGCTTTGGGTGTGTCTCCTGCTTCTCATCCCTGGCCCTGGCCTCCTGCACCTGCCATAGAAACAGTCCCCCAACTCTGGGCAATTCTTACACCCTTATCATCCCACCCACCCAAGCCAAACCACTGAGCTGAGCTCCAAGGCACCTGCCCCTTCTGGGCAGTGTGGTGAAAGGATACAGGGGGAAATAGCATGATGGTGAGGCTAGGAGAGGAGAGACAGCAGAGAAGGAGGATTTTATAGTTCTGCACATAACAGAAGCATAATGAGAGAGGAAATAAAGAGGAATGGGATTGGGACTTCCCTGGTGGCCCAGTGGCTAAGACTCTGTGCTTTGAATATAAGGGACCCAGGTTTGACCCTTGATTGGGGGACTAGATCCCACATGCCGCAACTAGGAGTTTGAATGCTACAACTAAAAGGTCTGGCGCGTAACATGAGACCTGGTGCAGCCAAATAAATGCATAAATATTACAAAAAAGAAAGAGACTTGAAATGTTTGAATATTTGACTATAGAATGAACAAAAGGGCATTGCCAAATCTCTTGTCTGTAAGTGTGACGAGGGAAGTTCCCCTGGCAGGGGTGAGGAGGTTGCTAAAGGAAGCCAGCTGGCAGGGAGGAGAGAAGATGTGTTCAGTTTCACAACTTGTTATGGGTGGTGTTGGCAGAGATTCCTGGAGAACTGACAAATATGAAAACGAACTCTTCAGTTCATAGTCAGACCTGAACACATACACACACACACACACAGAGACCTGCACATCTGGCATGATCAACAATAAAAATATATAAGAAAAACACACACACACACACACACACACAAAAAAAAAAAACAAACAAAAAAAAAAAAAGAAAAAAACATATATATAAAGAAAAAAGAAAGAATAAAAGAATATACATATTTAGGGGGAAATTCATACAAAAAGAAAAAGTATTAAAACAGAATGGAATAAAAATTTAAAAGCAGAAAGAAACCCAAAGTAGTAAGCAGTGCCTCTTTTTAAAAAATTTTTTTTAAATTAATTTTTAATGGAGAATGGTTGATTTTTCCAGTAGTCATGTATGGATGTGAGAGTTCGACCATAATGAAGGTTGAGTGCCAAAAAACTGATGCTTTTGAACTGTGATGCTGGAGAAGACTCTTGAGAGTCCCTCAGATGGCAAGGAGATCAAACCAATCCATCCTAAAGGAAATGAGTCCTGAATATTCATTGGAACAACTGAGGCTGAGGCTGAAGCTCCAATATTTTGGCCACCTGATGTGAAGAGCTGACTCATTAGGAAAAACTCTGATGCTGGGAAAGACTAAAGGCAGGAGGAGAAGGGGACAACAGAGGATGAGATGGTTGGATCGCATCACAGACTCAATGGCATTAGTATTTTTTTTTTGGAGTCTGAGTAAGCTCCAGGAGATGGTGAAAGACAGAGAAACCTCGTGTGCTGCAGTCCATGGGGTTGCAAAGAGTCGGACACGACTGGCCCACTGAACAACAATAGTTGATTTATAGTGATAGTTTCAGGTATGAATCAGCAAAGTGAATCAGTTATACACACGTATGTGTCCAATCTTTTTCAGATTTTTTCCCCATATAAGCCATTACAGAATATTTAGAGTTCCCTGTGCTATACCATAGGTCCCTAGTTATATATTTTAATATATATATATACAATATACTCATTGTACATATAGATACACAATATACTCATTGTATATATACACACACATATACTCACTGTGTATGCTGCTGCTGCTGCTAAGTCGCTTCAGTTGTGTCCGACTCTGTGCAACCCCATAGACGGCAGCCCATCAGGCTCCCCCATCACTGGGATTCTCCAGGCAAGAACACTGGAGTGGGTTGCCATTTCCTTCTCCAATGCATGAAAGTGAAAAGTGAAAGTGAAGTCGCTCAGTTGTGTCCGACTCTTCGAGACCCCATGGACTGCAGCCTACCAGGCTCCTCCATCCATGGGATTTTCCAGGCAAGAGGACTGGAGTAGGGTGCCATTGCCTTCTCCTCATTGTGTGTATATAGGTATATATACACAATATACTCATTGTGTATATATATATACAATATACTCATTGGAAAAGACCCTGACGCTGGGAAAGATTGAAGGCAGGAGGAGAAGGGGACGACAGAGGATGAGATGGTTGGATGGCATCACAGACTCAATGGACCTGAGTTTGAGCAAACTTCAGTTGATGATGGACAGGGAAGCAATGCCTATCAAGTGTTCAGCGATTTCACCAAAAAAAAAAAAACTGGTGCTCTATAGCAGGTACCCCCCGCTCCAGGATCTAATGCCTGATGACCTGAGGTTGTTGTTCAGTCATTAAGTCATGTCTGACTCTGAGACCCCATGGCGTAGCCCACCAGGCTCCTCTGTCTGTGGGATTCTCCAGGCAAGAACACTGGAATGGGTTGCCATTTCTTCCTCCAGGGGATCTTCCCGACCCAGGGATCGAGCCAGCGTCTCCTGCATTGAAGGTTGAGCCGCCGGGGAAGCCCATACTCTTCCAAGGTGGGCTTCTGCCTATATCTTGGTCTCACTTGCTTTAGGAAAAACGTCCTGGAGGGAGATCTAGTTGGGAGAGTATGTTGCTACGTGGAAGGTACAGTGAATACCGGTGGCGCTGGAGTCACAACAGAGCTTGTTTTTCGGGGATTCTGCTGGAACTGGCTGGGAACCTTGACATGCTGGCACCTGCCCAGCCCTCCCGGTTGGGGGACAGTATGTTCTGGGCGGGTCCCTCCTCCTTTCTCTCCTCATTCCCATCCTAGAAGTTAACATTACAGTCACATTCCTAAACTGATTTCCCAAACCTGATGAGATCTCTCAGTCCAGATTAGAACGTGTGCCAGCCCCTCCCAGCTAACTCCAACTCATCTGGCAGACGGTGGTCCAGGCTGCTGTTGAACTCCTCTCAAGCAGTAGGGTCTGTCCCTGCCCAGAACACGCTGTAAAAACTTAAAAGTGTTGGGAATTCCTTGGAAATCCAGTGGTTACGACTCCACAATTCCATTGCACGGGGCACCAGTTCAATCCTGGGTCAGGGAACTAAGATCCCGCAAGACACGTGGCTCGGCCAAAAAAAGAAAACAGTTAAAAGTTTCAGATTCAATGATAGTTGGCTTGGTCCAGTGAAAATACTGTCTAGCCTGTTGTAGCAAGGGTAGCACATATTACTAGAAATAGAATTCTTTGTGTTACCTGTGATAGCGATTTTACATGTTATCAACTCTACTTCAATAACACTTTTTTTTTTTTTTTTTAATGTTGGGAATGCTTGACTGTGAAAGTTGCCAAGATAAGCCTCCAATCACTGAAATCAAAGTTGACATCTTCTGAGTTGAACAGTAGGAAATTATCCCATCCAAGAGAATAGTTGTTGTTAGGCCACCTGTTCCAGCAAGCCCTATCGAAGGGCTTGGTTGAGCAGAAAGTACATTCACATCACGGAATCCACCAAGCAAAAGAGAGGTTATGAGTGGGTGAACACCCAGCCAAAATCATAACATCTGTATGATTTTGGACTAACAAGGTCATGTTCACATTTGTAAATATTGCGGGAATATTTGCCTCCAAACCTAGCTCAAAGCCCACACACCGTCCCCACCAAAAGGCAACCTCCCCCACCTCCTCATTTCTTCTAGGAATGCCTTCATCCTGGCATTGGCCTGGGCATGTGGGATCAAGAGTAAGTGTCTGTTGGCAATACCCTGGTGGTCCAGTGGTTAGGATTCCGCACTTCCACTGCAGGGGAGATGGGTTTGATCCCTGGTCTGGGAACTAAGAACCTCAGTGCTGCTCTTTGGGTCCCACCTACTCCCCCCCCCCCCCCCCCCCCAAAAAAACCCCATGAAACAAAAAACCACAAATATGTAGTATTGTTTTGAGCTTTTTTCAAACATGTCAAAGTCTTACTGTATGGAGAAGGAAATGGCAACCCACCCCAGTATTCTTGCCTGGTAAATCCCATGGACAGAGGAGGCTGGCAGGCTACGTCCATGGGGTTGCAAAAGAATAGGACACAACTTAGTGATTAAACAAGACCATGCTAAAAATACTTTTAAGAGTAAAGGATATTTTCTTACCTCCATTGTTGCTTTAAAAATAGCATTAAAAATATAAAATTAATATGCCCAAACATTGTTAATAAAAGACAAAGTAACTAAAAGTTCTTATATATCCAGCACTTCTCTGAGACAAACATTCTATATTGGCTTCTAATTTAAAATTGTTAATTTCATCAAACATGGTTTGACTTTGGTTGGCCTTTTATAGTTTGCATAAAACAAAGTGGATTTTCTTCAATTCTGTGATTTAGGTATTTTCCATATTGAGCAAATGATAAAATTTGAACTTATATTTCAAAAAAGGTATACTGTCAAGTCCCCCTGAAACTAGCTCCGGCGACTTTTAAATGTACCCACAGTTAGCTCCTGGTCATTCATTTTATAGTCCAGTGAATAAATGTATCACATGTACTTTTCTCATGTCCTGTGCTAGGTTCTCTTCAAAGCACACTCTAGGAGGTGAAAGGACTGGATCTCAGTGCAGACCCATGCCTTCCATCTACGAGGTGTTGACAAATACCCCTGCCAACAGTTGTGTATGACAGTTCCTAGCACTTGCTATAATGAGACTTTAACATTTTTGTCAAACTTTTGAGTACAAAATGGTATCTTATTTTTGTTTAGTTTATTTCCCTGAGCTGTAGTGCAGCTGAGATCTATAAATTACTTAACCGATCCTTTGCCTGTTTTTTAACTGGGCTATGTTTTCCTTATTGATTTGTAATTCTTTACATATTCTGGAATATCACTTGCTGTTACTTATGATGGCTCTGCGGTAAGGAAGCTGCCTGCAACGCAGGAGACGTAGGAGACCTAGGTTCCACCCCTGGGTCAAGAAGATCCCCTGGAGATGGGAATGGCAACCACTCCAGTATTCTTGCCTGGAGAATTCCATGGACCGAGGAGCTTGGTGGGCTACAGTCCACAGGGTGGCAAAGGGTTGGACATGACTGACCTTCAGGTTTCCATACCTTTATAGATATCTTCTCCAAGGCCAAGCCTTCTGTTTTCACTTTTTTATGATGTTCATTGGACTGATTTTTTAAAGATTTTTAAAAGTAACAACTGTACATATTTTGGTCACATGGACATCTCTGGTTGGCGGGGTGTGTTTGCCTCATTCCTAAATCCGGGCTGGTGATGCTGGCTTCCTTAGAATATTGCCTGAGGTCCTGGAAAAGGGGCCAGAACTCAGCAGGGGCTCACCATGCCCAAGAAATAGCCCTGTTGGGAAATGGCACAGTATCATTACCACTTACAACTTTGGGGATAGGCTTGCCACACGGCCCTCCCAATACAAGTCCAGAAAAACCAGTCAAACCTTTTCATCTAAGCATTAATTTTTAATAGGACCCGATGTACTGATTTGTGTACTGTGCCTTTTCATATTGAGATTATTCATATACCACAGAATTCACCCACTTAGTTGTAAAACCATCACCATTGCCTAGTTCTAGATCACTGCATCATCCGACAGAAATCCCAGAAGGGTGTGGATCTCAGGGGAAGGTTATGCATGTGTGAGGGTAGGAGGCCTCCGGGAAATGTTTGTGCCTTCCTCTCAATTTCTGCTATGAACCTAAAACTGTTCTTTAAAATAAAAATTGCCTTACCCCCCCAAAAAAGGACAGTTGGGGACTTCCCTGGTGGTCCAGTGGTTAGTTAGGCAGTTTCACTGCTGGGACCTGGGTTCCATCCCTGGTCGGAGAAAGATCCTACATGCCACAGGGTGTGGCCAAAAATAAAATTAAAAAAATAAAAGGTGTTTTAGGGACTTTCCTGGTGGTCCAGCGGCTAGGTTAGGACTCTGTGCTCCCAATGCAGGGGGGACCTGGGTTTGATCCCTGGTAGGGGAACTAGACCCCACGTGCCGCAATTAAGCTGCGGTGTAGCCAAGCCAAATAAATAAAAATATTTTTAATGTTAAACAAAAAAAATAAAGTCTTGGAAAAAAGAAATAAATAAATAAAGTCTCGGTATCCACCTGTTTTGCAAACACTGCACGGACCCAATCTGACCCACTGACCAGAGTACTCCCTCTGGATCCTCCATCACAGACCGCCCTTTCATGATGGCAGTATACGCACCCTTCTTTATTCTCGAATCAAGGACCACACAGACACAGCCTTTCCATGGAAAAAACCCTCTTGTTTATTTGATTAAACAAAAATAAAATAAGCTGCATAGGAACAATTTTAAAGTCCAAAGAGACACCAACTTTGTTTTAAGGCTGCAGTAGCTGATACATCATCTCCTTGCTACCTTGTCCAGCCTCCTCTGTGGACCACAGCGATACATTCAGAAGCCTGTTAGCTAACACAGGAGTTTTTGAACACTTTCCCATTGGTTCTTCACCTGTTCATTGCCTGTCATGCCTGAGGCCTGCAGTGTATCATTTAAAAGTAAAACTCCAGAAGGGAGGAGGAAAAAAAAACCCACCCCTAACAAGAACCCACCTTAAAGGTCTGGGGAAAACCCTTCACTTCCCCGGTTCTCCACTTAATGGACAGGATCTACACCATCGCTGCAATTCCCATTTTGAAAAGTGTCGAGAGGCAGTCAGCACCCAGGAGGGCTTGCAGCATAGGTTTCTGTGGCCCAGGCAGTTAATCTGGTGGTGCATATTCCTTACACCATGTCTGCCTTGAACAAATTAAAAAAAAAAAAAGACTTATCTTAGTCATTCTAATCTCAGGCAACATGCCCGTATTAATTTCTCCAACTTTGCATTTGCTCTTCTCACAAAAACAAAACAAAAAAAACCCTCAACCAAGCCATGTGTTCTACACTTTCAAATTTAAAGCATTTTGTTGACTGGGCATGACAGCTAATGGACAGTATTAAGCAAGATTCATTTAAAAAAAAAAAAAAGCAACAACACTAACAACCCTCCCACCCACCCGAATATACCTAACATGCTAGTTAAAAACAACATCCCTTACCCACCCACCCTCTCACCTGCATTGAATTGGGGAAAAGAAGGAAAAAAAAAAAAGAAATCTTACCGCCCTAAAAACAAGAACATCCCAGAAATGTGAAAAATCTTCCTCTGAAAAAGACAACTACACAGACTGCTAGAAACACAAAGAACTATTCCAGAGCTGGTTATTTAAAGAAAGTAAACACTTTGCTACACGCATTAACATTCAGTCAGTATGCTCTGGGATAGAGCCGTAAGAAAAATACTACCTGAGCTTGTAAGTTAATACAATCATTAAAAGGAGGTCTACGACCATGTGGATACACAAAACTTTTAGAACCATTACTGGTTAAATGATGATGGAAAAACATCCCACCAGGCTGGCTTGTTAACCCGTAAGATCAGTTTTTAAAATAGGCATCATTGAGGTATTTCTTCACCATGACATCTTTAAACCAAATGCATGATAATGACAGTGGTCTTCAGGACACTCTCTTCCAAACTGTAACAAAAATTTAAGCGAGGGGAGGAAGAGTGGTGGAGAGGCAATACAGTATTCTCATGGTAATGTGCTTCTCAATTTTATCAAGTATTTAATCAACAAGCAAAGGAAAAGAACAACCCATCAAAGAATGTGTTACCTTTGGTAGGGGGGAAAAAAAAAAAAAACAACACAGAACAAAAGAGTGACATACCCTTCACCATCACTGCTCAGACAGACAGTGATTGTTGCAATGTCATGGTGAGGCATGCTGGGTCCAGAAAGGGTATAAATACAATCACAAGGTCTAAAGGATGCTCATTCCCTTCCAATAGGTAATGTTCTGAACAACCAGACCCTTAGAATTGCTCCTAAAAGGCTGTATTTGTAGACATTCAAAATACAGATAAAATATTTTTTCTCTTGAAGAGAGAGAAAAAAAAAGAGAGAGAGAGAAAGACCTAAAGGTCTTCATTTGCAGTTAAGTCCTCAAACAGGTCAGATGTACCCATGGTTTCAGAACACTGAACAACGTGGTAACAGTGTGCGTTAACTCCTGGTGGGGGAAAAAAGCCAGATTGGTAAGAAATATTTGGGTTGAAGGACTCTGTTCTGAATGAGTATAGGAAGATTTGGTTTCCGGGTTTCTTTTTCAAGGTCGGTCCAATGTTTCTCCTGGGAGAAGTTAGTTCTGGAATTATGAAAACATTTTCTTCTCGAGGTAGCTCCCTGCTCCCACCCACTCCCGGTGGATTAATACTCTCCAGAGACCCCGGCAGATGCTAGTGTGAGGTAGATGACTTTTTGCCAGAAGTGAGGTAGAAACAACACAAAAGCAGACGGTGTGGAGTGGAGTGGGTGGGTGTGTGTGTTTTTGTGTCTGTCTGTGTTTTATGCCCCGGCCTGCAAACAGCCAGAGAAGATGGGGAGGGCCAGGTTCTGCGATTCCACCACACGCAAGTATTAAGACTTTTTATACAGCCCCAGACTGTTGGAAACTCAGTAAGAGTGATGTCTTAAATAAATACTTTTTGGCACCATCTGATTTTTTTTTTTTTTAACAGAAACAAAACAAAACAAAACCAGCCTATAACTTTGGCATATCTTTCGCTATCTACCAGGACACAGCAGTCTTAAGATCTTCAGAGAGGAAGACAACACACAGAAGACAGTAAGACTTCCCTCCTCTAATCATTAAGCTTTGGCTTAACTAGAATAAAGCAGATGGAGCCAATCTCACGGTCTTCTCTTACAACCGCATTTCAAAGTGCCTTCAATTCTGGCAACTTGTTTTTGGCCCAGCGTGTAATTTAGATTCTGTTTATGGTACCCTAGTCTTGTAATTCCCCAAATAAGTTAGACTTAAAAGGGTTCTGTCAGTCAAAGAGTCAGTGGACTTGGGGTCCTGTCTGGGTCAATAGGCTCCAGCCAACTGCCAGCCACCACACAGCACAGGCTGAGATAGTACTGCTTCTTGTGACCAAATTCACACAAGAATCACTGGGTTGGCCAATAAGTTCGTTTGGGTTTTTCCATCACACCTTATGGAAAAACCCCAGCAAACTTTTTGGCCAACCCAGTATTCAAAAAACAAAAACAAAAACAAAAACCCACAAAACAAACCCAAACACCAGTAATGCTTCTGAAATGTCAAGTCGGTGTCAACCAAAAGTGGTTTGCCTCTGTGGGTTGTTTAGATTTCCTTTAGCCACTGCAATATTTAAACCTGTACATCTAAATCCAGTTGGCATCTCAAACCATGTACTGACATTACACCCCACCCCATCCCCTGACCAGATCAGACACACACGGGGATTACTGTCTCAGCATCATATTCCTCAACAGAAACATTTTATCCTTCCCCCTCACAGCACCCAGGAACCCTATCTTTACACCACGTTAAGGACTCCTGCTTGGACCCAATTCCTGCTACCCTAGCATCACCTCCTAAGGGGCAGGAGACCTGCACTGGTAAATGCTTATTGTGAACGGCCTCACTCATTCTAGGGAGGTCCCAAGGCTAGCCTTTCTCATGACTCTTTGATCCGGAGCATTCCACACTGTAGGAGAAGCACACTCCGAGTGCTTTGCACCAATCCCTTGTGGGTCAGGAGTCAACCGGGAGCAGCCACAGACGGCAGTGTTTCACAAACAAAAGCTCCCCAAGTGAGACATGTTTCTTGAATGGCGATCATGCACAATCCTAGGCGCAGACAAGGTAAGGGGATGTATCTTTTACAAAGAGTGAAGAGGCTGGGTCACCCCCGCTCCATGCTCGCTTCGGGGAGGGGGCCTGTTTGCTTTAAGCCCGCACACTGGACAGTCTATTAATGAAGCCCTGGTCATTTCAGCCACGTGTGGAAACCCTGGATTCACAACCAGATCCACAGACAAACTTTAGAGAAGCAGCGTGAGTTACTGCCACTCACCAAGTACATTTCTCACTCAGGTCCCAGTATTTCCCCACGAATGGGGAAACTGGGAAGGAAAGGTGTCAGTGAAGATGATGAAACCAAAGATAGACTAACCAAAGGTAGTCACTACCTCAAACAGCTCAGCCTAACCATAATCACGACCTGAGTTTCAGAGAACATTTGAAAGAATTTTCAAGATCCACTCCCCCCCATAACGAAAAAAAAAAATTTAAGCATTTAAAATCAGTTGTCTTTGGTGATTATTTGGGGGAGCAGGAGGACTGAGAGGAGGAGGATCAGCACCAAGTTATTCCAAAACAAAAAAAAACACAATAAAAATGCTTAATTACATGTGCTCTTTACCAAAGAACTGAGAAGTTAGGGACAACATATAAGACAACTGAATAGGAATTAGAGGAGAATTCACTATTAGGGAATCACTATTAAATTCTTCAATAAAAGAAGAGGCGCTTTTACCGAACAAAGTCTCCTGACACCTCCCTACCCAGCCACACTGCATCTGGGTGCCAGCAGTTTGAAGCTACTTTCCAGTTAGGGGATCTTTTATTGCATGTGGTTCTCCTTTAGGGAACGAGGATTCCCCCATTTTGGTCACTTAGAAACCTCAGAACTAAAGCAATGGGAAGAGACGGGGGACCACAACATGGTCAATGTCCCAAAAAGCTGGATGGGAAAAGCAATTTGATTGGCTGGCTACACTATTTCCCATCATCTCCTTTTCTTTGGGAACAACAAGAGTTGTTCCGTTTGTTAGTTTATTCTGTTAGTTTATTCTGTTCGTTAAAAACACTAGCCATACTGCAAGAGGAATTTCTTTTCAATACAGGGCCAGACACTGATCTGTTAGGGGACAGATTCTAGACGGCACTGCCGTCCAGGCGCACCTCTTTCTGGTGCCCCTCTGGAATTTGGTTCTCATTTCAGTATTTCCAAGACGGCCAAGACTCAGAAGCACAAGGCTATGCACACCCAAGTCCAGCTTCTGACAAACCCACCCTGTAAAGTGACAGATGCCATCTCATGGTTCCGCAGCTGGGGAGACCGGCTTCATACATCTTCATTCTTTGGTTGAACAAGAGGTATTCTGTCCTATACGATTTTCAGGTTGGGGCGATTTTGGCTTACAAACCCTTTACATTCAAAGGCCTTTGCGGGGAAAACAAACCACGCTCCATGGCTCAGGAGCAGACTGCTCTGTGAAGGTGAGCTGAGGAGAGGGTATGGGAGTGGGCTGTTCCTACTTGACTCGCAATCATTCCATCTCCCTGAACTTCCAAAGCAGGAAAAAATTGTGCTTTTAAAACAAAAGTTCATTCCTTTGCCTACTCGTCTTAGGAGAACGCCTAGTGTTAAGAGAACCACAATCAACCACAGTCTGGGGGTCCCTTGCCTGGGTCTCATGCTCTCTCCTGACTCACCACATGCACGCCCACCCATTCACATCCACACTCCAGTCCACGCCTGAAAACCCTCACTCTGAGTAGGAGGTGACTTTTCTTCTTCCTTCTAACGAGTTCTTTATAACCAACAGCAAACTAAAAATCACTTAACTTCTGAGAATACTTTTAATCAAAAAGCCTGGAACTACATCTATTTATCAGAAATCAAAGTGTGAGAAAAAAGTTCTTTGGGAGGTGGCATAGCATTTTCAATTTTGCTATATTGGTGTAAGGTGGTTTCACTCTCTCTCTCACACACACACATATACACACCCCCCTCCCTCAGAAGAAATAAAGATTGCATACCCTAAAATAGGAATGGTCTGCTTTTCTCGGCTAGCAAGCCACAGCCACATCTTCTAGGAGTAAGAAAAGATACTGATGTTGAACAGGATGAGAAACACACTGAGGTATAAAAGGAGAACACAGGAAAGTTCTCTGTTGCAGCATTAAAAAAAAAAAAAAATAAAGAAAAAATAAAGAAGAAAAAAGATTTTTTCCCAAAAAGATCAAGATCACACAACACAACCTAACCCCATGAACACAGTATTCTTAAGAACACAAATACTCTACAATTAAGCATCTTAAATCCTATTTTTCCATGTTTTATAGTTTTTTTTTTCTTTTTTCTTTTTACTTAGTAGTTTTCTCATGTTTCCTTGGCTCAATCTACAGAATGCAACCCACCGCACACATCCAGTGCCCGCCCCCCCAGCCACAGAGATGCTAGGCTTGTGCGTGTCACACCCCACGGAGGGGGAGGGAAGCCCCCACTGAGCGAGGGTGGGAGGAGGCAGAGGGCCTGTCGGAGAAGGAAATGTAAAAGGGTTCTGAGGTAGATAGAGATATCACTTCACAGGCTCAATCCCTGCAGAAAAGATAAGTACATTCATCTGTAAAAAAATAAAGATGAGGTAGGACGTAAGCAATGTTGTACTTTTCTTGTTGTCTTTCAAACAAAAGCAAAAAACAAAAAAAAATTTTTTTCCCTGAGACAGTTTCCTCTTTGAAATTCAAAAGGGGGGAGAAGAGACAGGAGAGAAGAGATGGATACACGCGCACCCCAAACACGGAAGCCCAGGAAACGTGATTAGAAGATAAGGATTCGATTGTTGCCGAAGTCCACCACGACGATCATCCCGTCCGGCGTGACCGCGATGCCGGAGGGCCGGTCCATCTGCCCGAAGCCGCTGCCCTGGGCGCCGAACTTGCACAGGAAGCTGCCGTTGGACTCAAACATCTGCACCCGGTGGTTCCTGGAGTCGGCCACGATGATGCGCCCCTCCTGGTCCACGGCCACGCCCTGCGGCCGCAGGAACTGCCCGTTGCCCGTGCCCTCGGAGCCCAGGAAGCGGGCCGACTGGCAGTCGGGGTGGATGACCAGGAGCCGGTGGTTGTTGAAGTCGGTGACCACCAAGTGGCCCTCGTGGTTGAAAGCCACGCCCCGCGGGGAGTCAAAGTGCTTCCAGAGAGCCCCCTCGAAGCCGTACTTATTCAGGAAGACCCCGTCGGGCCCGAACAGCTGGATGCGGTGGTTCCGCGTGTCTGAGACCAAGATCTTGCCCTCGGAATTCACCGCCACATCCCAGGGGTAGTTGAACTGCCCGTTTTTGGTGCCCTTCTCCCCGAACTTGAGGAGGAACTGGCCCTCGAAGGTGAAGACCTGGATGCGATGATTGTCCTTGTCGGCCACCACGATCCTGCGGGAGGCATCGCAGGCCACCCCGGCAGGCCGGTCGAACTGCCCCGGCCGGGAGCCCAGCGTGCCGAACTTGTGGTGGAAGGCGCCGCACGGCTTGAACACCTGGATGCGGTTGTTGCTGCGGTCGGCCACCACGATGTAGCCCTCTTTGTCCACACTCACGCCCCACGGGCGGCAGAGCTTGCCGTCACTGTCGCCCTCGCTGCCGAAGCTCAGGCCGGGGAGCCCGATGCCCACGTAGCTGCGGCCGGACTTGACCACCACCTTGAAGGGGCTGTTCTCGATGTGCTGGTTGCACAGCGTGACCGATACCAAGTGCTCCCCCTCCAGCTGTGGCCGGTAGCTCACCACGTATGTCCCGTTCTGCTGGTCGCTCACCTCCGCGCCGAACAGGTTGCCGTCGGGGCCCAGGACCACGGCCGACATGAGGTCACCCCCTGACAGCCGGGGCTCCCCGTCGTGGTCGTAGCCGATGACGGTGAAGGAGGCCACCTTCCCCTGCAGGGCCCGCTTGAGGCCGTCGCCCGTAGCCTTGGTGAGCGGTGCGAAGGCCCCGCTGCTGACGAAGCCGAAGGACTTGATGGCGAGATACAGGGCCTGGTCGGGGGGCGTGAACATGACCCGGTCGTCCTCCTGGGGCTGCAGGAGACTACGCACGGTCTTGAGCTCCTGCACCTGGGCCAGCATGCGGTCCCGGGCCAGCAGGATGTCCAGCGCCCGGCCCTCCTCCAGGACCTGCTGGACGGCGCTGATGGTGCTCTCCAGCTTGTTCAGGTTCTGCCGCAGCTTCTCCACCTGCAGGTACAGTGACTTGGCCTTCACCTGGCGGATCTTCTCTACCTGGAGAGAAAGGTGAGAGCCAGAAGAGAGGGCACGGAGGCTTAGAAGACAGACAGAAAGCAATGCATTGGCTGACAGACTCACACACTGAGGGAAACCTCAGACTGAGGGGCTGCAGAAATGACTGGTCTCCACGCCCCCAGCGTAGCAAAATGCAAAGACAGAGGAAGGTGGGGAAACTTTCCCTGGTCAAAGGTGATGACTACAGAGACCTGATGGCTAAATGCAATGACTAACCCTGGACTGAGGAAATGCTGCTCTTGAACCCATTACAGGTGGGACGTTCCCTGGTGGTCCAGTGGTTTTGACTCTGCGCTTCCACTGCAGAGAGTGCAAGCTCCATCCCTGGTCAGGGAACTAAGACCTCACATGCCTAGTGGCATGGCCAAAAAAAACCAGTAACCAAAAAAAAATACTATTGGTGAAATGTGACTATGGACTAGACTCAAGATTAGAAAGTAGTGTCGTATCAAGCCTCAGCTTCCTGGTTTTGATTAAGAGAATGTCCTTGATCAGAGGAAATGAACATTTAGTTGTAAAGGTGCTGAGTTGCCAACATTCCAACTTACTCTCAAACTGCATGCATGTGCGTGCGGCTCATGCGTGCGCGCACACACACACACACACACACACACATTGATGAAAATGGAACATGATGTAAATAACTGGTGAATATGGATCAAGGATACATGGGAGTTCTTTTATTATCCCTGCGACTTTTCTCTAAGCTAGAAATTAGGGACTTCCCGCTGGTGGTCCAGCAGCTAAGACTCCATGCTCCCAATGCAGGAGGCCCAGGTTCCTAGTCAGGGAACTGGATTACACATGCTGCATGCAAGAGTTCACGTGCCACAGCTCAGGATCCCATGTGCTCCAATGAAGACCAGTGCAGCTGAATAAAATATTTTTTAAAAATTTGAAGTGCAAGTTGCTCAGTCGTGTCTGACTCTTTGCAACCCTGTGGACTATACACAGTCCATGGAATTCTCCAGGCCAGAATACTGGAGTGGGTAGCCTTTCCTTTCTCCAGGGGATCTTCCCAACCCAGGGATCGAAGCCAGGTCTCTCGCACTGCAGGCAGATTCTTTACCAACCGAGCTATCAGGGAAGCCTTTTAAAAATTAAATAAAAGTGAAAAACAGCCATGTGACAGATGTAGACATTTCCTGAGCACCTCCTCTGCACCAGGGGCTAGAGATACACGTGGCCAACAGAAAACACCTGCCTCAGCCCACTGAGCTTATAATTTCAAAAGACAGATACTAAGCAAGCAATGAAAGACAGTAAGACAAATTCAGAGAGTGCTAGGGGTTAGAGGATAGACAGAGTGTGATGGAGACTCACGAGGGGGGTCTGACTCAGACAGAGGGTTTCCAGGGACCCTAGCCTGAAAGGTGGAGAGTAAAGTGGCAGACACGGGACCAGAGGCAGGACTGCCCAACGGACTGGAGCGCAAAGCTGAATCCCAACGAACTGAATCTTCTACACAAGGGCCTGAAGTCTCTTGAAGGTTATTTCTCTGTCTCTTTCTCAACATAAACACACACACACACACACAATCAGAGGGAGAACACTTGTGTGTGGAGGGAGTAAAAGGAGGATTTGGTGAGCATCTAATTCCAGATTACAAACTAATCCCCCCTCTGTCCCCCATCTTCACTGTTTTCTCTGTTCACAGGTTTTAGAGATTTTCAACAGGGAGCCTAAGAGGCCCCACACCCCAGATCTGGAGACACCATCTTTTCTGGCAACCGCTGGCCTGGATTATTTCCAAAGGGGCCTCTAAACCTAAAATGCTGTAGTATGTAAAAACACGGCTTCTGTCCTGTTTCCGAGGGTTCCAAACCACACTATTAGGGAACGTGGGGTTTTTGTTTGACTGACGAAACAGCCATTTCTCCACTCTTTCGCATGAAATAACCTGAGATTCCTCTAAATTTAAGTGTTTTGCTCCGTGAAGAGAAGAAACCAGCCGCCCGACCAGTCTGCATTGTTCTGCAGAGAGGACCGTGACTTCTGAGTGCCTAACTGATCTGAAAGCCACGGAGTGTCTATTTTAGAAGAAGGGTTCACTGGTAGAAGGGCTGGATTTAATCCGATTTCCCTTTGCGGGGTGGATAACATGATTCTGAACCCGATTCCTGCACATTCATCTGTCCACTCTGGAAGGACATGCATGCAGAGAGGCCCGGGTGCGGACCAAAAAGAAGCCATATCCCCTTGTTGTTGCTCTGGACCGTATCTCTGGGTCTCGGTTCTCATCCTCAACTGTGTGTTTGGAAACGTGTAAGTCACAAGAAAGAGGAGGTGCATCCAGACGCGTGAAACTGGGTCACCCAGCACTCAAGTGTTTTCAATAACCAAGATGCACAAAAGCAGAATGTTATACACAAAGGTGCCCAGGCGGGGACAGGCAGGAGGGAGCAGAAAAGTTAGTAATCAGTGGAGAAGGCAGACTCCCCCAGAATCTGGGGCAAGGTACTCCAGCAGAAAGCAGAGATGAACGGGACTGCTGTGTGTCCAGCATGAGCAAGCTGATTTGGGGTCATCCAAAAGTGAGTTTTTAGGCAAGTGAACAAGAACCTGCTTACATGAAGAAGAGACAGCCTCTGCTTCCCCATCTGCTTCTCCTCCAGTAAAGCGCAGGCTCTCTAGTCCTCCCTAAACGAGCACTGCCCTGCGAGGAAGGAGGATGCGAGTCAGGCCCACCAGAGGGAGGGGAACTAAGGTGAGGTCTGCAGAAACCCCCGCACACAAAGGCCTTTTCATCCACAAATCCAGAAGAGCAAGTTTGTGGCAGAGTTCACCACAGAGCTCTCAGGTTGCAAGAAGGGGGCCCCTCTCAGTTATAATTAACATTCGTGGGTGGCATGGGACCGGCAGACTGGGGGGACATCAGAGTGTCTGAAAACTGTGGCAGGCCCACGGAGGTGCCCGAATAAACCATGTGAATGAGCTCTTGGACTGTTTCTACCCGAGGACTCTCCTGCCAAAAGGGAGCGAAGCCATATTCCTTGAGAGGCCAGAGAAGGCAGAAAGCAGACAGGAAGGGGCAATGCAGAAGCCAACGCAGCCTTCCAAAAGGCCGGCACAATTCACTGTTTTAGGGCAGAGGAAATTGACGAGGATCATTTTTAGAAATCAAGATGCCTTCAGACTGCCCTAGTGGCCAAGCGGATAGGCATCTGCCTGCCAATGCAGGGGACACGGGTTCAATCCCTGATCCAGGACGATCTCACATGCCTTGGGGCAACTAAGCCCGGGTCTAGAGCCCACGAGCTGCAACTACTGAATTCAGCCCGTGCGCCTAGAGACTGTGCTCCATAACAAGAGAAACCCCCAAACCGCAGAAGAGTAGCGCACCCCCCATCTGCACAACTAGAGGAAGCCCCTGAGCAGCAACGAAGATCAAGTACAACCAAAAACAAATAATTTTAAAAAGAAAGAAATCAAGATGCAACGAGTCAAACAAGCACCACACACCCA
Organism: Cervus elaphus; assembly: GCF_910594005.1. Classification (NCBI taxonomy): domain Eukaryota; kingdom Metazoa; phylum Chordata; class Mammalia; order Artiodactyla; family Cervidae; genus Cervus; species Cervus elaphus. Next base: position 19,958,042 of record NC_057838.1, on the reverse strand, counting down.
AATACACCCACTTACATAAGCTCTGTACAGTCTTTGCTGGCATCTTCTTTTTCAATTATTTTCTGGCCGTGCCAAATGACACGTGGGATCTTAGTTCCCCAATCAAGAATGGGACCTGCGCCCCGTGCACTGGAAGTATAGTCTTAACCAGTGGACCACCAGCGAAGTCCCTGCATAGGTGTCGTCGTGTGTTCTGAGAAGGTGGACTGATTCCTCTTGGGAACTGGCGAGAGGCACTGGACCCTCTCAGGCCTGTTGCCCTTTTCTTCCTGGGCAAGGGTGGAAGATCTGACAAGAAAATGCTGCTGGGGACGTGGGCGGGGCGAGTCATCTCTCCAGCTGATGTTATCTAAACAGCACACCAGCGGACTCTTTCCTGCTCCAACAGGAAGAAAGGGCACAGGCGTTCACTGCCCCCACAAGGGAAAACTGGCTTTCACAAGGGGTCAGGAAGTCCCACCAGCCGGAGCACCAAAACTAAGGATGCGTCCTAGCAGCCTGCTTTCCTGATGGCAGCCTCCACTGTACTCCCTTCTTTCTGCCTAGAATTTTCTGTCCTGTCTGCAATAGAAAACCCAAGCCTCCTGGGACTCCCCTGGTGGTCCAGTGGTTAGGTCTCGCGCTCCCAGGGCTACCCCTGTAGGGCCGCGGGTTCCAACCCTGGCTGGGGAATTAAGAGCCCACATGCAAAAAAAAAAAAAAAAAAAAGTCAAGAAAACCCAAGACACCATCCAGTCTCAGGGACCTGACTACTTCTGAAAGGAGTCCCTCTGCTTGGAGGGCACCTGCAATGTCTAGATATGCCTGCATCTTTCTGCGAGAAGGAAATGGCAACCCACTCCAGTGTTCTTGCCTGGAGGATCCCAGGGACAGAGGAGTCTGGTGGGCGGCCACCTATGGGGTCGCACAGAGTCGGACATGACTGAAGCAACTTAGCAGCAGCAGCAGCATCTTTCTGCAGACTATTCGACACTTGGAGCCAGGGTCCAGGGGACGATGTCAGAACACCCGCTGTCCTGCTGAGGCTCACAGAGGTCACGCGGCCGCCGAGCCGGCCCAGGGAGGGGTGGGGAGGCCCCCGTTACCTTCCAGAGCAGCTCACACTCCCGCTCCTCCAGGGCCTTCTTGTGTCTCGCGGTCACAGCTTTGACCTCCGACTGCACCACTTTTGCCTTCATCTCCACCTGCTCTGCCACCGTCTGGGCCTGCTCGATGCTCAGCTGCAAAACCAAAAGCAATCTCAGAGCAGAGAAAGACCTTCACTCCCCACACGCAACATGTAAGGCTGCTTTTCTTCAGCCCCGAAAAATGAATGCTGCGGGCCCCCACCCAGGCCGCGTGGTCCCCGTCCTGGGAAAGAAGAGTGGGCGTTGGGAGAAAGAAGGGATTCTGTCTGACGGGTAACTGGAGGAGCTGCTGGGCAAGGGCTGGGTTTCTTTGTATGAGAAATGGCACTTCCACAGTGAATGTCAGGATTGTTAGAGAGATACTCCGGCACAGTGAAACCACTGAAGCTGGGACCCAGCCCAAAACTGGTCAGATGTGAAATACACGACTCCGGACACGTGGACAACTTCCCACAGGCTTTCCCGCCCAGGTCCCTACCTGGGGGAAGCCCCGAAGGCCAAGCACATCCCTGGAGGGAGACGTGCCACGGGCTGCAGCCCAGCTCAGAAGCCACGCTGAGTGCAAACTGGGAACCGTGTCGCACCCACCTGAGAAGCCACACCTGTGGCCAGACACAGCTTGCCAGAGCCCATCCCTGCCCCTGCCACGCCCCTACACTGTACCACCAGCCCCCAGTAAATCAGCCCGTTTAATCAGACGTAGTATTGCTCATAAAAAATTAATGCAGACAGAAGGCCTGGTGTCTTCATGAATATTACATGATGTGTCTTGAGAAGCCACAAGGATTGGAGATACTGAGGTATTAAATCAGGGATTCCAAACCAACTCTGATACTCCAACTGGCTTTAGAGCAGGTGGCCCAGATCAGGAAGAACCCAGGGAGGCCTCAAGGGTCTGGATCCTGCCTGGGCTCAGTGATCAGCTGCAAATGAGCCATCAACCGTGTGCCTGGCACAAGAGGCTTTCTGGGACGTGGAATGCATCCATGGCTGGCGCCCGTCCTGGGTAAGCCAGGCTGGATGGCCAGCCTGGGGCTCAGAAACCCAGGTTCATTCAGATCCCAACTCCACCTCCTACTAGTTTCTAAGGTCTCAGACGTGTTCCTGGCCTTCTCCAACTTTGGGGCGAACGTAAGAAAAATGCAGAACAATACAGGGGAAAAGCTGGGTCCAGAACCTGGCCTGGAGTAAAATACGGCTATTAGTAACAGCGCCTAGCTGATAACCCCTGAGACAAAGGCACAACCATCCTTTCCCTTCACCCCACTTAGCCACATCATACAAGTAAGTAGGCCTACCCATACCTCCTCCCTTGAGATGTGATCCCACAAGCGACCCTCAGCGCATGGAATGTGGTGTGGTCACCACCACTCTCTGGCTCCAGAACACCATCTTCACCCAAAAGGAAGCATCCATGCCCATGAAGCAGTCGTTTGCCATCTCCCCTCCCTCTCCCTCATGGCATCCAACACCTACCGTCTCTATAGATCTGTTCCTTCTGGATATTTCTCACAAATGGAATCAAACAATACATGACCAACCTTATTTTCAGGACCATGCTCTCAGCTAAGCAGTTGTGACAAGGGCTTCCCTAGTGGCTTAGCAGTAAAGAATCTGCAGGGGATGTGGGCTCAACCCCTGGGTCAAGAAGATCCCCGGAAGAAGGGGATGGAAACCCACTCCAGTATTCTTGCCAGGGAATTCCCTAGTGGAGTACAGTCCATGGGGTCGAAAAACAATCAGACAACAACTTGAGACCAAACAACAACAGCCAGCTACAATTCATTCAGTCACTTATAACTAGGACCCCTAACTGACCACGTTTGATGCTCTCAGTTGGAAGACACATTAATGGCTAGGGAACCCCAAGCAGCTGCCCCCAAACCAGACACAGTGGACATCCCCAGGAGGCCTAAGGACCCACTGAGTGGATCAGAGCTGGTACCTGGCTGATCTGGACACCTCACAGGCTATCCATGGTCTGGGATAGCTCTCACCTCCAAAGTCACCCCAAGATTCCCAAACTCAGCTCAGATGTCACATCCTTCACTAAAATTGGAAGTAAAGAACACCCACCCATGACTGCAGTGGGTTAAACACTGTCCTGCCAAAATTCAGATGTGCCTGAAACTGCAGGAAGTGACTTAACTTGAAAATAAGGTCTTTGCAAATGTCACTGTTTAAGATGAGGTCACAGAGGACTAGCGTGAGTCCTAAATCCAATGACTTGTACCACACAGGGCTGGGGGAAAGTGAAAAGTCAGAGTCAGTTGCTCAGTCGTGCCCGACTCTTTGTAACCCCACAGACTGTAGCCCGCCAGGCTCCCGTCAATGGAATGCTCCAGGCAAGAATACTCGAGTGGGTTGCGCCATTGCCTTCTCCAGGGAATCTTTCCAACCCAGGGATCAAACTTGGGTCTCCACCACTGCGGGCAGATTCTTTACTGTCTGAGCCACCATGGAGGCCCAGAGGGCCATGGGCAGACAGAGGCAGAAACCCAAAGTGATGCAGGTACAAGTCAAGGCAGGAAGAAGCAAGACAAGGTTTTTCCCTAGTCTTCACAAGGAGCACAGCCTTAGCGATACCTTGGTTTCTGACTTATAGCCTCCAGAACCGATTGCTGTAAGTCACCCAGTTCATAGCAGCCCCAGGAAACTAATACAGTAGCCGACAAGTTGAAATAGGTGGATGTATCCAAACTACCCCAGAGAGAAAAAGTTAAGACTGATCAATCAAGTAAGTGTGTACATGAGCAGAGATATAACAGAGTCAGTAGCTTTCAAAATATCTCAGGTTTGTCAGTCAGGACTGATTCAGAAAAAGAGAAACCTCACTAGACATTTAAACAGAGACGATTTAATGCAGGGAATTTGGCTGTACAGGAAGTGGAGACCTGCTAGGGCAAAGGGCGCCCTGAGGATCCAGAGAGTCCCTTTGGTCAGCAGCTACCACCCTTGGGGTCTGAGAACAAAGCAAGTGGGGGTTCCCGGGACCCAGAAGTGTGGGGAGGGACACCCCAGGGCCCAGCTCACTCGGGAGTGGCAGCAGCTGGGAACTGGAACCAACTTCTGCTACCAGAAGGGGAAAAGAGCTGCTGCTGAAAACAGGAAGTCAAAAGGAAGAGACGAGGTCCTTTCCCCCACTTCTAGACATGCATCTGAAGCACTGCAGCCCCTGCCTCAGACCATGAAAGGGCGGGCTGGCACATCAGTAATGGTATGCCCTGTTTCCAGAGGCTCTGGGTATTAACCAGCACAGAGCTGATGTCCTCGTCTATATGACTGAGCCAACCATGCCTATGTCTGGAACTTCTTAAAATGCCTCCCCGATGGTAAGTAAAGGCATCAAACTGCCTTAGGTTTATAGTAACGTCATGTTATTCACCAAACTGATTTTCCATTAAAATCAGAAGAAATGGAAATAACAGGCGCACATTCCTACAGGGCAAGAACTGGCCTGGCCGGAGGGCAGTGACCACCATCCACCCCTTGCAATGGGCAACACGGCCAGTGAGGGTCTGTTCAACGCTCCACCCTACCCTGTCCCCTAGCCAGGCTGCTCTCAGCGTCTTCTCCCCCTGGGTTTGGCCCTCCCACCGGATGATAGGAACTATTTCTTCCATTTTCCAAACAGGTAAAATTGAAGTGAAAGTTGCTCAGTTGTGTCCGACTCTTTGCAACTATACAGTCCACGGAATTCTCCGGGCCAGAATACTGGAGTGGGTAGCCTTTCCCTTTGCCAGGGGATCCTTCCAACCCAGGGATTGAACCTAGGTCTCCCGTAATGCAGGTGGATTCTTCACCAGCTGAGCCACCAGGGAAGCCCGGAACAGGTAGAAGGGGAGCAAAGCTCTGGTTGTAATTTGAGTCGTCCCCATCCCCAAAGTCATAAAAGCTCGGCGTGAAGAGACCAAATGGATCTTTCTTCTCCAAATCCTACACAACTCGCAGGCAAGCATTGCACTCCACGGTGTGCAGACCGGGACCTGCTTAACCAGTTCCCGTTATCTATGCGGAGCACTTGAAGGGTGCAAGAGGCAGATGGGTTGGGGGAAATGGCAGTGGATGAATTAAAGGGTTGGGGAAGCTTGGAAAACAGAAACACACACTTGATATAAAAAAAAGAAGTGTGCACCATGGCTGATTCATGTCGATGTATAACAAAAACCACAATATTGTAAAGTCATCCTCCAGCTAAAATAATTTAATTAATTTTTTAAAAAAAGAAGAGGGACTTCCCTGGTGGTCCAAAAGCTGGGACTTTGTGCTCCTGATGCAGGGGGCCTGGTTCGACCCCTGGTCGGGGAACTAGATTCCACACGCCAAAACTAAAGATCCCATGTGCTGCAACTAAGACCCGGCACAACCAAAAATAAATATCTAAAAAATAAATAAATAAGAAGGCAGGAAAGAAAAGGGGGGCGGGGGAGGGAGGAAAGAAGGAAGATCACCGAACAGGCATGGCACTTGAGGAAAAAAAAGGTTGTCTTCAAATGTTAACAGATTCAATCAAACACTTGAAGTGGAGGATCTCAATCTGGGCAGGGAAGTCAGTGATGCCAGCTGACTGTTGAGTGGCGGCCACTTAGTACCGAGGAGAGTCTGAGGCCAAATCTGGGTTTCGCTGAGAAGAGTGCCAAAAGCGATTAGTGATGTCTGCACAGAGAACAGTGGTGACAGGTATCTAAAGTGGCCTGATAGTCAGAAGATAAGAGAGAAGCAAGTGTCACCGATAAACTCAAAGCCCACCACAGCATATATGAGAATTACTGCTGTTATCTTTATCACATTGAGTATCTTTGAAACTATGATTCATCTTAATGTTGTCAGTGGGCTTCAACTATATTCCTGATCCAAACTATGGGTGGCCCCAGGGAAAACCTTTATGAAAGTCTCACATTACATCTGTTGTTGTTCAGTTGCTAAGTTGTGTCCGACTCTTTGCAACCCCACGGCCTGCAGCCTGCCAGGCTTCCCTGTCCTTCACCATCTCCCGGGAGTGTGCTCAAACTCATGTCCATCAAGTGGGTGAGGCCATCCAACCATCTCACCCTCTGTCGTTCCCCTCTCCTCCTGCCCTCAATCTTTCCCAGCATGTTGTACTTTCATGAGTCAAAGTGCCTTGGATATCAGATTACCTGACTCATCAGGAAGAGTACTTCAGTGTCAGGCATAGGAATGTGACAGTTGCTGAGAAACTTACTAAAATCCTAAACCATCCTTCCCTAGAGCATGATCGATTCTTTACCATCTCCCCTCAAAAATCTTATTTTAAAAAATAATTCACATTCTAAACAGTTTCCTATTCAATTTCTGCTTGAGGATTAGCAATGTCTGACTTTCAAGCTTATCCTACCAGACAAGGAAAACAACCCAATTTTTTTATTTTCCTAAAACCCTGTCAAGCTGGCTCAGGCGACACTATTATTACCGATGTAAGCGAACTTCCCTGTGTCCCCAAGTTACATGTATCCCCTCCTACATGACCTTATTTAGCTCCCAGGGAAGTCTGAGACTCTGAACCTTATATAAAATTTCCCATGCTCACTGATTTCTCACCGATAAATCAATCTGGGTAGCAAGATGAGGACACAATCTTCCTACAGTTCTGATGGAAGCAGGCTGATGTCCGTTGGATTGGGGCGGGGAGTGGGGGAAAGGCAGGAGAGAGGAACTTGGATGGGAAACTTGTCCCAGGCAGCTAGTAACTCAAGTCACATTACTGTCATCTTCACGAGACTGTGGGGTCTCCATGCCCTGCCCCTCTGCCCGCATGTGACCTGCCGCTGCCTGCCACGTGGGCGCATCTGGGCCACTGTCCCATGGCCCGAACATCTGCACACAGCCGACAGGGGGGCGGGAAAGGTTTTCTGTGCCCACAAGAACCGGGGAGACGGGTGAAGGGGGGTGAGGGACTAACCTGGATGGCTTGGCGGCCTTGCTGGGCGTCGGCCAGCAGCTGGATGGTGAGGGCCCGCGAGTCCTGCAGCGCCTCCTGGAGGTAGACGAAACTGTGGCCGCCGTGCCGGCCCACGGTGCACTCGCGGCAGATGGGCACGGAGCACGTGTCACAGTATAGGTGCAGCACCTGGGGACCAGAGAGGCGCAGGTTAACGGCGGGCGCAATGCTCTGCTGCGCAGACCCCCCTGAGGACAACCCGCTCCCCTCCACCCCCGACACAGAGGAAAACCAACCAGCTCCCCCCTGCTACTCCAGTTTCATTCACAGTCGCTTGGAAGGCCAAGAAACAAAGAAACAAAATGATCCTCCTGCCAGAGACTTCCCTAATCCTAATCTAACCAGAGGAAGTTCCAAGAGCATGTCTCTGTGGTCTGAGATGAACGAATACACCAAGTTTCTCTTGCCATCCCAGGCTCTGGGCTGGGAAGCCAGGCGGGGGGCCAGGATCAAACACCCACCCACTACAGCCCCGCTGCCACCTTCTCCATCGAGAAGCACTTAAGCAAAGGTGAGCGCTTCCGTTTCTGGAACGAAGGCCAGAGGCTCATGGGACAGTCAGCCGGCTTCTTGTCTTTCTCTTTCCTGCCAAATTGTTCCCAGGAGCTGACCCTGGGAGGCAGCCGGTGCTTGACAGAGCTGCTTTTATGCAATGCTCTGTGCTGCCCTGGGGCCCCCCAGTGCTGGGAGGGGCAGAAGGCTTGGCATCACCTCCACCTGTTGATAAACGCAACAGCAAAAGCTCCTTGGCACGGGGCCAGTCCCATCGCATCCCTCCCCAGAGCTGGCCCTCAGCACCACTCTCTGTAAATGTTTGCTGGCTTGCTTACAAGAGCAGGGCTTCAGTTTGCCTCTGTTACACCAGGGGGTGAAGGCAAGCCAGCCAACAGGCAGGGAAGCAGTTTGTGTGTTGGGGGGGGGGGGGGGGGGTGCTTTCACATCTGCAGCACTCAATGCCCAGGTGAAAAGAGGCCAAACAGGGGTCTGGCTACCCTATCCAGGGCACAAACCACCTGCCAAGGTGTCCCCAGGGGGGTAAGACTCAAGATGGGGAGATTCTGGAAGCAGAGTGTCGTGCGATGGAAAAAGTTCCAATTACACTGCACGTCCCACACTGCAAGGGCCCGGGTCAGCTCGCATTATTTATTGTGGGTGGAGCATGTCCATTAGGAAATGATGCCCCCAGGCGGCTGTCAGGCAAACATGCCTCTCCACTCAGAGGAGCACGACCCAGTAGAGGTTAGGGTGCTTCTTCTCTGGGATCCAAGAACTGGAAAAAGGAAAGACGACTTAGGAGATCAAATTCCTGCTTGAAAGAAATGGCTGTGATCCAGCAAGTTTTCTAGACCCCCTTTTCTCAGGCAGGAAACGTGATCGGGTTTGTAACTTGTCGGAACGCGGTACTTCTCCAGAAGTTGAAACCACCAGGCACTTGCCGCCGTGAAGGCCAACTGCTTTCTGAAATAGGCCTGCCATTTACAGATGTAATCTTTCTCATTCGATAAACCTAAAATTCTCAAGTCAGCCTGAGATCTGAACCAAAAAACGCTAAATAAATAAATGCAGGGAAATTCCCTGGACTCTCTGTTTTTACGAAGTTCTGCTAAAGAGATTCTCTGGCCTGCTCCCCTCTGCTCCTTCCATTTGTCACGGGAATAAAGGGATCACTCCTGCTAATGTGAAGTGTGAAAACCTCCCAGCAGAAGGCTCCCTCCTCTTACCCAACAGCTAAGCAATCTTCCCTTACCTCTGCTCAGGATCTACCCTCTTTCTTTGCAGGGGGGGAAGAGCATGGATGGCCACAGGAGCTGACTGGTGTCTGCCTGTTTTCTTAGATCTGTGGGCTCCCGCCAAGCGGGGAAGAACTTCAGGCTGTCAGCCTGAGCCTGGCGCTACCACCCGCCCGCCAGGAGACCTGCTATCCAGTCACCTGTCTCGGCTTCAGTTCCTTGTATGGAGCACGTGGTGTCTGACCAGGGACCTCAGGAAACCGCTTCCACTCCAGAACTCCCAGGAACCCTATCTCTGGGGACTCAATGCCACAAACCAGAGAATTCTGGGCTGAGCTGGAAGGCAGCCTCCAAGTGCAGTTGTTCAACCACAAGGTATTAAGCTGATTTTTCTGGGCTTTTAAGTTTGCAAACTCTAGAGTATACAGGAATGATATTGTCCCGGGGAAGAGATCCCACAAATGGTGGGGTTCAAAGGATCTTGCAGGGACTTCTCTGGTGGTCTCGTGGTTAAGACTCTGGGCTTGAGTTCAATCCCTGGTTGGGGAACTAAGAGCCCATGTGCTACAAAGTGCAGGCAGAAATAAACAGATAAACAGGATCTACAAGTGATGAGGCCAGAAAAGAGATCCTAGCAGAGATGGGAGGTCCAAAGCAGGAGGCGGGAAGCACAATGGGCAGGTGGGGGTCCTGGGGCGTGACCCCATCTGACAGTGTTTCACATGCGATCAGTGCAGCGCTAACATACTACACTAGTTAACATGCTACACTAGTTAACATGCTACACTTTCTAAGTGCCAGTGCTTCTGCATTTCCAGGTTGGCTGTGGGTGACATTAACAATGGGCAGGACTTCCTGGTGGTCCAGTGGCTAAGACTCCTGCTTCCAAAGCAGGGATGCAGGCGGGGGTGGGGTGTCGTGGGTTTGATACCTGGAGAGGGAACTAGGGTCCCATATGCTGTGTGGCATGGAAAAAGAAATTTTTTTTTTTTAAAAAAAGGAAGGTAAAAGCAAAGCCCCAGCAATGCTTTTATTCAACTGTTGACTTTTTAACTTGTTAGTTGAAAGATAACTGCTTTACAATATTGTGCTGGTTTCTGCCATACATCAACATGAGTCTGCTATAGGTATACATACGTCCCCCCCTCCTTCTTGAACCTCCCTCCCACCTCCCACCCCATCCCACTCCTCTAGGTTGTCACAGAGCCGCAGCCAACTATTGATTTTTTTTTAAGAACACACTATCTAAAACCAAAAAATATGATGATCACATACTGTAAACTTTCTAGTAGAGTAAAACTTTGGAGGGATGTCACTCCATTCGGAAGCTCCACACTTCACTCGCCTAACAGGTTCTAAGGTCAAAACCCAACAATTTTGGACCCTGTGAGACTCGGTGAACAGGCGGGGTGCACGTGGGTGTGCATGGGTGCAACTCTCTCTGAACCAGCTTATTTAAGGTTATTTTGAAAGAATAAACTGGAGGCTGTTCAGAGGGGCCACAGGCAGAAAGAAATGTGGCAGAGGCCATGAACTGTGGCTGGGGGAGGAGGGAGGGAGCAGGCCTCTGGCGGCAGGAATTCCAGGGCCTGAGCTGCCCCTTCGGGGCTTCCCGGGCAGATGCTCGGACACGCCCCCTCCCCCCCACATGGCGACAATCTGGCTGCCCCAGCTGAATGGAGCAGGCCTGACCTCTGACCCTGCAAGTGACCACCCTCTTCCCTGCCCCCAGCTTCCAGAACGCCCCACCCACTGCCTTCCTCTCCCAAAATTTCTAAAATACCAGGCGGAGACAAAGGCCTAGGAATGTGAGCCCAGCAGGAGAGGAAGGGGGGTGGGGGTGGGGGGAAGTTTGAGAAAAAAATAAATAAAAATACCAAGCAGGCAGGTTTACCTTAGGCAGGGCTTAAATTAAGTGCTCTGTTAATGAACAAGTCGGCGTGCACACGGAATCTACCGTTTTATACAACGTGTGATCCAACAAGGAACACACACACACACACACACACACACTCTGTGGAACAGCAGGTTAAAACACAACTACCCACATCAGTGATAAGCACACATGGAAAGGATGAAGGGGGCCTCTCATTGTCCAGATGCCCCGACTGAAATAACAACAACTTATTTTTGGAGAATTTTTTTGGCAGCCCTTAAAATGAACTGAGGACATGCGGCCTCCCACAAACCCAGGCGTAGACAGGAGGAGGTCTCCACCCGCCCCTCCAGATGCTGGGAGGCTACAGGAGGAGGCGGGCTGGTGACAACCAGAAGCCTTATCTGTTCGTGACACTCAGCAGCCTCTCCTATTAAAAAATGGTAAACCACGTTCAAGGAGTCAAGTCAGGCCACGTCTCTTCAACAACATGGAAACCAAGCTTTGCTTGACTGAGGGAAAAACAGACTGGAAAGCAGGGCTCTCCAATCCGCACCAGCTCTCCTGCATCTCCAACCACGTGCGGCCAGCCGCAAAGCTTTGGCCTCGGGGAGCCTGGGAAGAAAGGAAGCTTGGACCTTCCTTCTGACACCATCACCACTGGCTCAGAGTCCAGCAGGGAACAAACTACCCCCTTACTGGGGGAAAGGAGTCGGACACTTTTCAAAATATGTGCATTTTTAATGCAAAAAGATAGACTGTTTTTTTTTTAATCTGCCCCAACAGCTCGGTTGTTTCTGCATTTTAATGTAATCACCCCAAAACATGCTATATTCTAAGACACAAATAGGAGAGCATGCTACCAGACTTTTTCACTTAAGTGTATTAACCCGGAGACTGTTCTGGGCCCAGCTGCCTATTTTACGGCTGTGTTACGTTGTCTGTGGATGTACCACGACTTATTTAATTAGTACCTGCTGATAGGACTTTAATGCGGTTTCCTGATTTTGGAAAACTCGCAAGCAATAATGCAGCGAATATCCTTCATATTGTCCTTTACAAAGCCCAGAATTTTCCATTTGGTAATAGATTCAATTGCTACTTTGACATATCAGAAAAAAAGAAAAACAAAAAAACCCTACTTGCAAAGTGTGGATAGTAAGCCTTCCTGAATTTAATAACTTGATGTCAGGTCAGCCTCCACTCATGTGGGGAACAAAGGTGGTTCCAGTGTCAGTTTCTGTCCCCAAGAAGACAAAACCTCTTATTTGCAAAACAGAAATACACACACAGAAGCAGGGAATAAATGTACGGCCTCCAAGAGGGGGAGGGGGTGGGATGAACTGGGACTGACATATATACACTATTGATACTGTGTATTAAATAGACAAGTGATGAGAACCTAGTGTACAGAACAGGGGCGGAACAGGGGCCTCAACGTTGCCAGGTGACCTGAAGGAGACGGAAATCCACAAAGAGGGGGATATATGCAAACACGTCGCTGATCCACTTGGCGGTACAGCAGAAACAAACTGTGAAACAGCTGTACTCCAATAAAATTAACAAACACACACACACAGACCAAACCGACACGGAAGGCCCGTGCAGGGACGGACACCAGTGAGCCGGGCGACGTGGGGCTGGGAGGACAGGTCCACTATGCTCAGCTGGAAGTCGGAGGTAAAGACTGAAGGCAGGCCCCAGCGGAGGAGCAAGGAAGGAAGGCTGGGGTCTCGCATGCTCGGGAGTGGGTGCCAGATTTTCCAAGGGTGGAGGGGAGTGCGGCCACTTGTTGGGGTGAGTCCAGAGGTGGACAGGGGGAAAGGTCTCGGGCGGCATAAAGAAGAAGGATTCCCAGGGGTGCCATTCAAACACCAGTGAAAATAACACAGGGCGTCCCAGACAAGCCCAGAAGCCCATTCTGCACCCCGCCCCCCCAATCCAACAGACTCTGGAAAACCAAAAGCTTCTATGTATGCTGTGTGGCAGCAAAAACTGAACTGGCGTGAAAACGATTCCTAATTTTTATCTATACCATTTAGGGTGAGTTTTCGTATATTTCACCGGAAAACTGCTAATATTCATTATTTTGTGGTGCTGTTTCACAGGGTAAACTTTCCAAAATCAGGAACATTGAACTTTAAGGCACATCTAATCCCAAGAGAGAGGAGGAAGGCCACCAGCTCTAACAACCTTTTATTTTTTTTTGGGGGGGGGGGAGGGGAGGGGTGCTGTGCCACACTGCTTGCAGGATCTTAGTTCCCCAACCAGGAACTGAACTCAGGCCCTAGCAGTGACAGCAGAGTCCTAACCACTGGACCACCAGGGAAGTCCCAGCTCTGCCAACTTTAGACTCAATGTGGTTGCTGGTGCCAAGGGAAATGATCACAGACCATCCCGTGTGGCTCATCTGAGGTTTCTGTGCCACTTCAAAAGCCACATCAAAATCCCTTTCCTATTTTTTTTATAACAAAAGAAAACTTTCACACTCCCAATAACCCTTTGCTGCCCTCTTCCTTCCTAACACCAACCAACCACCACCTATCACCCAGCAAGACCCAGCTCCCCACCCACGAGGCTTCCTCCAGCTTTCTCTTGCTCCTCTTCACCTGCTCTCCTGCTTGTGGGATCAGGGCCCAACACCCCAGAGTCAGGCACATCGGATCTCCACTTTATATCCCAGCAATATTTATATTTTATGCTTTATATTTCCTATCTCAGTGTTCAACCCCAGGAAGAACCCTCCCTGGACACACAGCTTCTACTATCAACACATACAAAAGCAGAAGCATTACCTTTTTATGAAAAGCCACCAAAAACCAGAGAAGTAAGTTCTATTTCTACAGCTGGATTTGGCTGAGTTTACCTGCAGATTGCTAAAAGGAGAAAGAACTCAATTTGGGGCTCACAGAACTGTCAGAATTATTTTAAAAAGAATGAAAATGAGTTCATCCTGGAAGGAAATCACTTTTCCTCTAGCACTGAGGCCCCCAGAAAACAAGGACACTCTGGGCAGTAAAGAACACAACACCTTCGCCCAGAGTCACAAAGAGCCTTACAAATATTTCTTATCATAGCTCCCTCCTTAAACTGCGGTTCCAATGGTAAATCTGACTCCTAGAGGGCAGCAAGAAAGACGTATAACCCACGTGTGTGTTTTTCTAGGATCCCGATGATACTTGGAGACCGCAGCTAGGTTTTGAGGGCAGGAGAAACCCTCCAAGAGGGCTCTAAGCGCAGAGCTCAAGATGACGAGGAAGGAAGGAAAAAAAAGCAGGCAGCGGACAGAAATCCCCACATGGAGCTACAGTCAGAATTTCTCAGCGCTTTTGTGAAGTCCAAAACGAAACATCAAATTTATTAATGTATCATCAGGATGTCACAGAATACTCAGTGTGGGACGACACATAAGGGAACTCCAGAGATGAACTGTGACTCTGTCCACTTGTGATACCCAGGAGTACCTAACCCTCCCTACGCCTGCCCAGGTGTACTTAGGCTCTGCCCCCGGTAGGGGGCGTCACTGAGCGCCTCCTTGGGGGCCTGCATCCACCCTACTTCCTCAGATCATGCTGATTAACAAGTTCTCCACCCAAACCCTGTCTACCTCTGGGGGTACCCACCCTGCAACAGCTCCTTTGCTGCTGGTCGGATTCTGGTTTTCAGGCTGGAGTTTTGCTCAAAGCAACCAGCCTGAGGCCCCTTCATGGCCAGCCATGCCCGCCAAGGCCAGCAGGGTTGACTCCCACAGCTCTGCAGTCTTCCTCACTCCTGGTAAGACTCCAACAGTGGCCTGCGGCAAAACGGCATGTGACCCTCCTGTGCTGGGCGATTCGTCCAAGAGACCCAACTCACAGGACATCGAGTGAGACTCTCGAACACGCCAGAACTGCGTGTGGGGCTGCTGCTCACCAAACAGTTTTTTAGCAGATAAACTTCCTTACTTAAATAAAAAGTGGGTTATTTAGAAATTCTTCCAGTTCGAAAATGAAAACAAAACTTCCTTATCAACAGAGAAACAGTATTGTCCACACACTACTTTTAGCAGTGAGGATCAATTACTGATTTGTGCCACCACACACAGATGCTTAGTGGAAAGAGCTAGAATTAAAAAAAAAAGGGGGGGGGCATATACTGTGTAATTCTATTTCTTTGAAGGCAAAACTAAAGTGAAAAAAAATTACAGAAGTTACAGGTGAAAACAGGTGTGGTTGGAAGAAACTCGAGGGAGACGTTCTGGAGTGATGGATGTTCCTACTATCTTGCAGGAAGGAGTGGGTACACAGGTGTCCACAGGTGTCAAAATGGGGCCACGTCCCTGGAGGTTCAGTGGTTAAGACTTCCTGCTTCCACTGCAGGGGGCACAGGTTTGATACCTGATCCAGGAACTAAGGATCCCACATGCTGCGTAGCCAAAAGAATTAAATTGTCAAAATGTACGCTTGTATTTATGTCAGTACAACACAACACGATGAATATTGGAGCCCGGCCTCTGTACCGACTCCTCAGAGCTAAAGACCTAATAAATACTCCTTGAGCCCATAAATGAGTTACTCCAGTGGCCCCACATAATTTACTTCTAATAGGTCGCTACCATTCTTCCCACAATGTTCCCATTAGGTATTATTTTTCCTTTGCCCTCCACTATAAATATTATCTTAAGTTTAATCTCACAAGAGGCAAGTCGGACCAACTCCCTGGAGGCTTTGATAAAATTAGAACCCCGAGCCCGATTTACAGCCCCACAGGCGGCCAGCGGTCACACAAAGCCGCATGAAATCATTAGGGTCCCAGCTGCTGCCCTGGCGCGCACCTGACCTCTGATGTACTAATGAGGGGCCCAGGCAGCTCCCAGCAGCAAATGAAAGAGATCGGTCCCAACAACGGAGATCACTGCCTGTGGACAGATTTTCAAGCCAGGCACAAGACGACAGATTCTGACACAGATAACACAGTTTTCCTATTTGCCTCTGAGGTCGAAAAATCAAGGCCAATTTTAATCTGCTGGGTTCTGGACCAGATTCGGGGAGGCAGAGGGGCTGACTTTAAGAAATGGGCACACTCTGAAGGTGGCCATGTAACTCAGCCCTCACCTCTTAAAAAGGTGTGTGACGTCGTGCACCTGAGACCTTTTGTCCCTTGAAGCTGCTTAAGGGGTCTCAGTGGCCGCTGCGGCTGAGACCGCGTGGACAGGTGGATGTAAGAAGCAAGGGAAAAGCACTCATCTCCAGAAAGGAAGCAGAAACTAAGACTCAAGTAAGGGGCCTCCCCGGTGGTCCACTGGTGAAGAGTATACCTTGCAATGTGGGGGAGGTGGGTTTGATCCCCAGTGAGGGGAACTAAGATCCCACGTGGCTGCAGGGCAATAAGCCCTCCGGCCACAACTAGAGAAGCCCGGCACCGCGATGAAGACCCAGCGCTGCCAAAAAAAAAAAAAAGACTCAGATAAGAAAAAAAATTCAAGATGAAGAAGGTTTTAAATTATTACTAAGTAAGCCCGTATCTTGGGACTCTCCTAATGGCTCAGGGGTAAAGAAACCACCGGACAATGCAGGAAACTTGGGTTTGATCCGGAGGAGGAAATGGCAACCCACTCCAGTACTCTTGCCTGGGAAATCGCAGGGACAGAGGAGCCTGCGGGCTGCAATCCATGGGGTCATAAAGGGTCGGACTCTACTGAGCACACATGCACACAAGCCGTACCTTATCCCTCCAACACCACCAACAGAAATGTTCCTTTCTCTCTCTCCCCACTGGGCAAGTTCTGTTACTCTAACTGAACGCCTTCTGTATTCAACTGTCTGCTGCCTTGGGCAAGACAAGACAGGTCCGACATCGGCCTTCCCAATGGCTCACTGTGACAGTCACACCTGTTGACGATTTTAAGGGCCAGCTAACCTGATTGAGCACTGCCTCCAAATCTAGAGGTTAACTGCTCGAAGAACCTTGTTCTGCCCATCAGCAGACGAATGGATAAGGATGCTGTGGTATATATACACCGTGGAATATTACTCAGCCATTAAAAATAATTCATTTGAATCAGTTCTAATGAGATGGATGAAACTGGAGCCCATTATACAGAGTGAAGTAAGCCAGAAAGACAAAGACCAATACAGTATACTAACTCATATATATGGAATTTAGAAAGATGGTAACAATAACCCTATATGCAAAACAGAAAAAGAGACACAGATGTACAGAACAGACTTTTGGACTCTGTGGGAGAAGGCGAGGGTGGGATGTTTTGAGAGAATAGCATTGAAACAAGTATAGTATCAAGGGTGAAACAGATCACCAGCCCAGGCTGGATGCATGAGACAAGTGCTCGGGCCTGGTGCACTGAGAAGACCCAGAGGGATCGGGTGGAGAGGGAGGTGGGAGGGGGGATCGGGATGGGGAATCCATGTAAATCCATGGCTGATTCATGTCAATGTATGGCAAAACCCACTACAATACTGTAAAGTAATTAGCCTCCAACTAATAAAAATAAATGGAAAAATATATATAAATAAATAAAACAGATAAGATTACCCCCCCAAAAAAGAACCTTGTTCACAAGCAAGAATGATTTAAATTGGGAAGTGGGGACAGGGCGGGGGAATGTTCCTGTAGGAGGCCCGAATTTGATCCCTGGTCAGGGAAATAAGATCTCACACACCAAGTGTCCAAATGAATAAAAAATAAATAAATAAAATTGGGGAAAGAAGCCAACCAAAGAAGCAGTAGATGGGACTTCCCTGGCAGTCCAGTGGTTAAGACTCCATGCCTCCACTGCAGGGGCAAAGGTTCGATCGATCCTTGGTCGGCAAACTTAAGAAGCACTAGGCGGCCTCTGTGAATTCCCTCAATGCCAGTGAGGGGCGACCCTGGGCACAGGACTGCATGCATCTGCAGAGTCCCAAGCCTCATGTTTTGGTGACAGTCCTTAAAACCACCCGCATCAAGGAAAGCATCAAATAGAGATGGACGGACACACTCCTCGACCCCTCTTCTCTGTGACCAAGAGCAGAGGGACTTCAAATAGCAGCTCCAGTGCAGCAGCTGGAGGTGACAGAAAAGGCCTATGTCTTCTTTACCAAGACATGGATTTCTTTCTAAAACCCTTTGCAAGTCAGCACTTTCAGATAATTTAAAAATCAAACCCT
The DNA here is from genome assembly GCF_910594005.1 of Cervus elaphus. Taxonomy (NCBI): domain Eukaryota; kingdom Metazoa; phylum Chordata; class Mammalia; order Artiodactyla; family Cervidae; genus Cervus; species Cervus elaphus. The sequence goes on along the minus strand of NC_057838.1, from coordinate 19,940,205 downwards.
CCTTGAACTCCAACAACAGGAAACTCTGTGAAATCCCACTGTGTTAGTCGTTCAGTTGTGTCTGACTCTTCGTAACCCCGTGGACTGGAGCCCGCCAGGTTCTCTGTCCATGGGATTCTCCAGGCAAGAACTGGAGCGGGTTGCTATTTACTCCTCCAGGGGATCTTCCCGACCCAGGGATCAAACCCAGGCCTCCTGAATCACAGGATTCTTTACCATCTGAGCCACCAGCGAAGCCCCACGGACACCCCTACAAATGCAGCAGGGCCAGGCCAAGCCAGCAGACCAGCTTTATTTCAAGAGTCACCTGTCACCCATGCAGGGCTGGGAGACACGAATAGGACCCCGATTCTGTGATCCAGACAGTTTACAAGGGCGGGTATCACCCCCCCGCCCCCCATCCCAAGGGGAAAATCCAAACCGCAGTGAGCAATGGAGATGTGAGACCAGCAGGAATGGTCCTTGGAGTTCACCCACCTCCTCTCTCCCACCAGTGTGCATGGACCCTGTTGGCTGTGGTTCTAAAGAAGCGCTGACTACAGCAGGATTTGACAAGGAGTCGGGGACGCCAACACAGGCCAGCAGGATTTCAGGCAAGCAAGTGCCAACTAACAGAAACAAGATACAATCAGAAAAAAAAGACCATCCACTGGGGACACTGCAGGTAGAACCATTCGAGTCCAACTCCTGTTTAGAAGCCTGAATTCCCAGGATCACTCATCACGCGTGAATGAAGGTCTAATGAGAAAATAACGATAATGAGAAATAATTCTAGCCTCAGAAATGGATGGCGCTTCCTGAGAAACCCCACTTCATTCCAACAAAGGAGGTCTGCGCTTCACCTCTTTGCACTGCACCTGTGTGCAGTTCAATAGAATTTAATGGATGGCCCCATTGACCCTGACCCAGCAGGTAACGCAACCAGGAGGTACAGGATGGGAGGGGGGCAGCACCTCCCCGGCACCCCCCCCACGCAGATACTCAAGGATAAACTCCAGTTCAAAGGCCAGACTTGACAGGGTGGAGGAAAGACAAAATGCACAGGCTCTGAGCTGGGAAACGATCAGGTGGAGTGTTACGTAATCCAAACTTCAAGGCAGACAATAAAGGAACAGTCCTCAAAGAGGTCTCTCCTTGGGTTTTTAAACTGCGGGCTTGCTTACTTTGGCTCTGTGCAGAGACAGCTGGGATGCAAGGCCAGGGAGATGTAGGAGGCATCTGTCTGTGATGGATCTTCAAATTGGTGTCTCTGTTTTTATTTTTGGCCACACTGTGCTGACATGTGGGATCTTAGCTTCCTGACTAGGGATCGAACCGTCACCCCCTTCACTGAAGTGCAGAGTCTTAACCACTGGACTGCCAGGGAAGTCCCAAACTGGTGTATTTTGAACTTCTGGCCCCAGGTTGTTTTTCCTCAGCCCTTCGACAGAAGAACTGGCTGCACCTAATACTCCAAGGGCCTTCCCCAAGTAACAGGCCCACCGGGACATCTCAGGCTGGCCTGTCCACTTATCCCCCTGCTCTCCCAACAGCTGCCTCCTGGAGTGAACTTCACTGTTTCAGGGATAGCACTAATACAAGTGGTCTGTAGTCTCTGAGGCCATGATGTCTGCATTAACTATGCAGTGTTTGCCGATTTAAAAAAAAAAAAAAACAACCATTTACACTGGATTTCAGGCTCTGCGCTAAGAGCCTTATGAAATTAAAAAAATCAACTCAAGCTTCCAATCTCCTAGAAGTCTTGGGTGGTCAGCCCGGGGAGGTCATGGTCATGTTGTCTAAGTGTGATTATTAACAATTCACTCTCAGAAATGGCCCAGTATGAAAACCCACTGTACAGGATCAGTAAGACAAATGGGGAATTAACCAAAATACATGAGGGCAGAGAGGAAAGACTGCCATCCAGAGAAGTACAAAATCCCTTAGGATTTACTAGGGTCACTTGGCCTAAGGGCGAGGCAGGGTAAGTCAGAAATGACTTTTTATGGGGCTTTCCTGGTAATCCAGTGCTTAGGACTCTGTGCTTCCACTGCACCGGATGCAGGTTCGATCCCTGGTGGGGGAACTAAAATCACACGCAAGCCATGAAGTGCAGCAAAAAAAAAAAAAAAGAACAGGAACTGAGATGCAAGATTTACAAATCCAATTAACAACACTATGAGCAGAAGTGCACTTTTCTTGGCCCAGGTGCAGGGAAGACCCAGGAGCAGACTGAGGGAGAAGTTAGCTGGGAGTCCAAGCAGCAGAGGGGACCGACTATATGGAAGGAGGCCAGGGCACAGCCTGGGGCCACCTTTTTGTCGAGAAATCCAAAAACCCAGGTTCAAATATTGATGTGGTCCTTCCTTCTCCAGCTCTTTTGGCTAAGTGGGCTAAGTGAGCGTTTTCCATCCCCCCAAGGTGGGGAAAATACACTTCATCTCATGGATGGCAGTGAAGAGCTCCCAAATGCATGAAACCCAGATGCTAAGAGCAGTTCTAGCAGCGAGGAAAGGGATGGTGGCCTGCCTTGAAGGCTCCAGTTAGGTCAGTGAAGAAAGGGGCAAGGTAAATCCAGCTCCGGAATCCTGTCTGCAAGGCTGGCTGTGTTTGCAAGGCAGGGCTGATACGGGCTGCCAAGCCCCTCCCATGGTCAATGACCTTTCTCCAGGGCTGGGACTTTCTTTGCCCACTGAAGGGAATATTTACACAGCCCATAAATACAACCGGAAAAAGCAGACTGGGGACTTCTCTGGTGGTCGTGGCTAAGACTCCATGCTCCAAATGCTGGGGACCCAGGTTCTATCACTGGTCAGGGAACTAGATCCCCCATGCTGCAACAGAGAGCTGGGGCAGCCAAATAAATTTAAAAAGATAAATGTCTCCAACTTCCTGTGGGGCCACGGTGCTGCCCCGCCACTCTCAGACCAGCCCCGTTCAGTCCCCACCGACACAGGAATCCCCAAGGCCCGCATGCTTCCTCACAACACCTGCTCCTGGGACCATGCCCTTTCCTTCCCCTCAAAGAGGGGACAGCCCACCAGCAGGGGCGATGAACGAGGCCCACAAGATCAGGAATGGGGGAAGAAAGGGAACACTGGGCCTCGGGCGGTAATCTCAGCAGCCTTCCAGGAGGAAGGGGAACCAAAGTCTCAGAGCGCAAACAGAAATGGGTGGGATAAAAGGTCCGCACAAGGGACATGCTGGTAGAGAAATGCAAGGCACCTTCTCACCCCACTGCCCACCCTTCCACCACGCTCCCCTGCAGTGTCCTCTCGCAGAGAGTACCTTCTGTGTATTTTAAGATTTTTTTCATTTATTTTTCCCTGACCAGGGATCAAACCTGCAGTGGAAGCTCGGACTCTTAACCCCTGGAACCCTAGAAGTCCCAAGAGGGCCTCTTAAAGTCAGAGGCAGTGCCCCCTCCTTGAAGCCCTCCAGGGTTCCCACTGCATGTCTGAAGCCCCTCGGCCCGCAGGGTTTCACGGGGCTGTCCTGGACTCCTGGCTGCTCCCCGACACAAGCTCCACCTGCCGTTTCCTGTTCCCTCTGCCTGAAAACCCTACCCCTCGCACCACCAGCGCCCAGCGGCCCCCCTCCATCCTCAGTTCCTGCAAGTATCAGCATCGCTTCCTCAGACACAGCCTTCCCCTGAATTTTTTTTTTATTATTTTATCTATTTATGTTTGGCTGTGCTGGGTCTTCCTTGCGGGTCGGCGCTCCTCTAGCTGCAAACAGCGGGGACTACTCTCTAGCTGCGGCGTGCAGGTTGCTCATCTTGGCGGCTTCTCTAGTGGCGGAGCATGCGCTCTAGGGCACAGGTTCAGCAGCTGTGGCGCCCAGGCTTAGCTGCTCTGCAGCATGGGGGATCTTCCCGGATCAGGGATCGAACCCATGTCTCCTGCACGGGCAGGCAGACTCTTCAACCACTGAGCCACCAGGAAGGAGAGCCAGAGATCAGTTTTAAAGACAGTCCTTCCTAGGTGGTGCTGGGTACCCTCTGAGCCGCCAGGGAAGCCCTCTCCTGAATTTTTTCTGTTGAACGCTTTTCACTACCTCCAAGTGTCTATTTGCTTGTTCTGTGCTTCCTTTCATGCGTCTGGCACGTGAAAGCTCAATAAACATTTGAGTGACTACTCAGGTGGGGAGATGGCGCTGTAATCAGCAGAATACACAGGAAAGGGGTCCTGTGTCTGGCAGCAGGTCCCCAGATGAACTGCGCTCTTGGCCACCTGTTGCACCTTGTCTAGTCATCTCCCTAACTGCTGATGAAAAACACCCCACATCACGATGAAAACAAAACAAAAAACAAGGAAAGGGGAAGGACAGATGCTAGGAGGTATGACAGAATAGCAGGCTCCACAGTGTGCAGGTTTAATGAAAATGTGGACAGAAATCCAAGACACGATGGGGAAGCCCAGCTCTCATCACTGGCAGGGAGCACCTAGGGGCACTTCTGCGCTTTTCGAAGAAAAGCCACTCGTATGCAATTGAAGACGGCTGCCCGTGTTTTGCTATTCCTCTCATCAATGTATAAAATCTGGGACTTCCCTGGTGACCCAGCGGCTAAGACTATGTGTTCCCAGTGCAGAGGGCCTTGGTTAGATCCCTGGATCAGGGAACTAGATCCCACATGCCACAACTAAGACCCAGTGCAGCCAAATAAATCGATAAATATTTAAAACACATGCACACACACAATCTACTTCCCCTTAGCTTGAATCGGAGCTGGTCGTGCAACTTCCCTTGCCCCATCAAATGTGTGGTGGTCATTACTACAAACCCTGATGTGCCTGGTTGAAGCCCTCACTTCTGAGTCCAGCAGCAGCGCCCTGAGAAACCCAGGCCAGGAAGAAAGCAGGAGCCCCGGCCGCCAGCCCCAGCTGACCACCAGCCAAGGAGAGCACCCCTCCTTCCACCTTCAGGCCAGCTAGCCCTCCACCTCCAGTAACCAGGTAAAAAAGCAGGCTCCGCTGCTGACTCATGAGAAACAATCAATAATTAAATATTACTCAGCCATTAAAAAGAATTCATTTGAATCAGTTCTAATGAGATGGGTGAAACTGGAGCCCATTATACAGAGTGAAGTAAGCCAGAAAGATAAAGACCATTACAATATACTAACGCATATATATGGAATTTAGAAAGATGGTAACGATAACCCTATATGCAAGACAGAAAAAGAGACACAGATGCATAGAACAGACTTTTGGACTCTGTGGGAGAAAGCGAGGGTGGGATGTTTCGAGAGAACAGCATCAAAACATGTATATTATCTAGGGTGAAACAGATCACCAGCCCAGGCTGGATGCATGAGACAAGTGCTCCGGGCTGGTGCACTGGAAGACCCAGAGGGATCGTGTAGAGAGAGAAGTGGGAGGGGGGATCAGGATGGGGAATACATGTAAATCCATGCCTGATTCATGTCAATGTATGACAAAAACCACTACAATATTGTCAAGTAATTAGCCTCCAACTAATAAAAATAAATGGGAAAAAAAAGTCATAGGACTACCTAGCAAATTTAAAAAAAAAAACAAAACAAAACACCATTTCAATCTTATCCATTAGAAAAGAAGAGGTTTTTCACTGAGAGATACCGCCTTCTTCCATTCTTGAGTAAGACCTGCAGGCACGCGTGGGCGCTCAGTCCCTTCAATTGTGTCTCTTTGCGACCCCACCGATGGTAGCCCGCCAGGCTCCTCTGTCCATGGGATTCTCCAGGCAAGAATATTGGAGTGGGTTGCCGTGCCCTCCTCCAGGGGATCTTCCAGACCCAAGGATTGAACCCAGGTCTCCAGCCACTGCAGGCTGTTTCTTTACCATCTGAGTCACCAGGGAAGCTGGAGTAAGGCCTAGGGATTAAATAAGATAGTCAAGATTCCTTCCCAGCTCTGCCCATAGCTGGTTCCATCAAAGTTCAGCTCATTTCCATTCCAGACCCTGATCAGGCAGCAGCCACAGAGGGAGAGCCCAAAGAAAACGTAGATTGTCCAAACCCCAAGAGCTGGCCACAACCTCTCAGAACCTCAACAGCCCACTCAGTTCAACCAGAAGCATCTCTGTGTGTCTGAGGCCAGGTCTCTGAATAGGTGGTTCTCTCGAAGTAGCTACCTAGAAGAATGTAGGAGAAAACCATTAAAATGGGGAAAAGCGAAATTGTTAATCGCTCGGTTGTGTCCAACTCCTTGTGACCCCGTGGACTGTATCCGCCAGGCTCCTCTATCCATGAAATTCTCCAGGCAAGAATACTGGACTGGGTTGCCATTTCCCTTCTCCAGGGGATCTTCCGGACCCAGAGATTGAACCCGGCTCTTCTGCACTGCAAGGACATTCTTTGCCATCTGAGCTACCAGGGAAGCCCAAAATGGGGAAAGAATCTAAATCCCCAGTAAGCTTCCAAAAGGGTCAACCCTAAGATGTCTTCCCAGGGGTGTTCCCTAAGGCACTGTCTCCTACACACTTTTGACAACCTAGATCTGACACATCTCGAGTCCAGAGCTCTGATTTGTATTTCTCACCACGGCCGACTGCGATTCCAGGAAAAGCCTTAACCTCTATTTCTTCTAGGGGAAGAAGAGAGGGCATATTATTTCTCCAGTAAACAAGAACTTCTACAATGTATGTGTTCACGCCATCCAGCTAGGAACTCGGCACTTCCTTGGGAGAAAAAAAAAACCAGTTGGTTTGTGGCACCACCTTTGAGATTAGATGCAAACTAAATGTCCACCAATAGGGGACTGACTGGTTACAATTATTAAACAGATTACTGGGCAACCATAAAACAGAATATGAGCCATGGAATGAGCTCCAAAATACACAAATGAGGGAAAAATAAGGAAGGGGTGGTGTACACAGCATGCTATTTGTGTTAAGGAAGAAAAGAGGTACAAGAAGTCCTTGCTAACTCATTCTACAGTGAGGGGTACATGAACGTGCTTAGATGCCATAGGATACCATTCTGTAATATTTTTCACTCCACGCCCAAAGGGGGCATGATTATATAGTTATTTAGAACCTCATGAAACTGTAAATACTTTCTGCGATTCCCTCCACATTCCTAAAATATTTGCTAAGATAAGCTACATGTTTAATTACTGTTTACACTAAACTAAAACCAGATATTATCATGATGTAATGTGAAGTGGAAAACAGAATATGAACAGTATTTACGGTATGATCTAAATAGGGGAATGGAGTTTCTTCTAAGCCATAAAGTCTAGAATGTTATCAAACCAGGGAAATGCCTGGTGGTCCAGTGGTTAAGACTCACTGCCATGGGCCCAGGTTCAATCCCTGACTGGGGAAGTAAGATCCCACAAACCACAATGAACAGTCAAAAAAAAAAAAAAAAGAATGATATAAACCAAATTGTTAATTCTGGGTTAGGATGACAAGCAACTTAATCTTCTGTGTATTTTTTTGTTCCCCCGTAGGGCTTGAAGTGTATGGCTCTCCCCTGGGGTTCATTTACCCAAACAGCCTCAGAGCCAACAGGAATTTAATATTGGCAAACACTTCTCCTTAGTGTTTACTGAGGTCAGGCCCTAGACCAGACACTTGATGCATATTAACTTGTTTAATCCTCCTCGCAGTTTTATGGGGATAAATTACAGATGAAGAAATTGAGGAATACACAGTAACCTACCCAGGCACAAGTAAGGTGTCAGAGCCATAAGGTCTGCTGACGCTATTAAAAGTAACAACAGTCCCTGTCCCACTGCCTTGGAAAACTCCCCTCTGTAATTTCCCACTGATACATGCGCCTGTGATAAAGGCAACCTGCACTGCGTGTGCACAACCACTGCTAACATCAACCCTCCAATTCTTTTTTCATGACTCCCAAACTCAACCACCCTCAATGGCTCCCCACTACCTATGGGTCAAAAAGAAAGTCCTCAAGTTAAACACGTCTTGTTTTAAAAGCACATTCCCCAGGCACTCTGAAATGAGTTTAGTATGACGCCCAAAGGTTTTTGTCCTGCTTTGGCCTCTGCCCTTAAGCGTGCGGCGTGGAGAGCCCCACCCTCCCCCTAACGCTTATGGAGACCCTTACCCTCTACAGAGCATCCATCCCACTCACTCAGCGGACACAGGGTAAATCTGGAAAACACAGACCCCTCTCGTAGTCAGACAGAAGAACACAGCTCTCAATGTCCTGCTCTGGGATGTGCCCCAAGGCTCCAGCTTTAACCCCCTTCCCAGGGGCTCTGTGATCAATTTGGTCCAAGGCTTAGAGTCAATCATAAAATATTGATAGGAGGGTCCAAGATGGCGGCTGGCCCAATACAGAGCCTTTGTTCCTACAAGCTTCCTCCGGCTCACACTCTCCCTCCGGCCCTGCAAGAGGGAAGCTCACAGAAAATCCCTTCCCCAACCCCCAAGAGATAACCATGAATGCAGGCAAGATGGTAAAACGAGGTTTCCTTTTTTTTTTTTTTTAATTTCCTTCTCCCTTGTCACTTTCCTACTTGCCACCCTGAAACCGTTAAACTCCAAAAAGTAAATTTCTATGACTGTCACACAGGAGGTCGTTACTTTAAACCCAAATGGCCCCATCCCTCTCAAAGCTGCCAGCTCTAATATCATTACCAATCGGAAGAAAAGGTGTGGATAATGGCGACCAAGAGACTTCAAACAACTTTATATTAGCTGAGCGAACTCAGTGGAGGAGGAGGAAGGCCTACAATCAAAGTCAACTCTGCAGACGCTTGTTATGGACACATTTCTTTTGCTAATTGTCTGCACTGGGCTCTTACCAACTGTATTCATCTATAAGCTCCCTGTAGGCTGAAATGTCGATTTCAGGATTTGCCGAATTTTTAAGTGGGGGGTGGGGGTGGGGATGGAATTAAAACCAACGCTTCTCAAAAAAGAATAAACTTTTCTTGTTCTCCTGAAGAAACACTGTCAAACAGGCTTTAAAATGCAGAAGCTGAAAAAAAATAAAATAAAATGCAGAAGCTGGAATAGTGATGTTTCCAGTCACATTTGGGGAAAGGGGGCTTTTTTAAAGGCCTGTTCACAAAAGTCCAAAAGACAACAGGAAGGTGGAGAAGGTTGTTTTTTTTTAAGTCATAATGTTTTCCATTTTGCCTATTTTGACAAATCACGTTTTCCATTCAAACCCCTCCCCCACTCTCACCCTTAGGTTTTCTAATGTGAATGGGGTGGCTGGTGGGGGTGGAGAAATGACTTGAGATTTCGGGATTTGATCAATGCAACATGTTAGGGGCAGAGCACAAGGTCAAAAGGAAATGATTAATCCCACAAGAGAAACAGGCGGATGGGGCAGGGACCGGCTCCCCTACAAAAGCCTCACTAATAAATAGGTCAAAAGATTTTTTTAAAAAAAGATACTCTGGTGAGCAAGGTTTTCTCCCCAACCCAGACTCAGCAGTTCATCCTAAAATAGTTTTTAGAATCCAAAGAACATTAGTCCACACAAGCTAGTCTTCCTTCAGGTTATTTTTATTGGCCAACTGCATTCCAGCTGTTGCCGGAGGGGGTCCAAAATGGGGGGAGAATGACCTCAGTCATCTGGATGACTAGACACTCTATGACAATTTCCATTACTGGAGGGAACCATGCTGTCATTAATGGAGGCAGGGATATTTCAGGCCCACTTAAAAGAAGTTAGCAGTCCAGACATACAATATCCCTTTGAAAGGCTATGACATCAACACTCTGAAAATACATAAATAGGTCAAACACGAGGAGGGGGAGGGAAAGGCCTTACAAAAATCCTCTGGGAGACAATTTTCCTCTTCGCTTTTCTCACCCTGCCTAATACTTGCATGCTTTTGGAGCATCACACGCAAAAACATTCATATTTCTAATTAATGACGCACAACTTCCCCCCTCTAATCACCACATTCTCCTGCACAAACACAAGCCAGACTGCCCCAGAGCTGTCATTGCACCCTTCTGCCCCTTTACCCACCTCATCCCCCCCAAAAAAGCATGAGCCCAGAGACAGAACGGCTTCCTCAGGGGGCTCAATCCTGACACCATCCAAGCTGGGTGGAGTTCTGTTCCACTTGTAAAAATTCATAGTTAACAGATGACGATCTAGATTGAAAGGCACTCAAGACATCCCCCAAGAATGCTTTCAACCACAAAAATCTCACAGGCTACAGGGGAGCAGCCCTCGGCTGTGAGAGCGCATGTCTCTCTGGGGCACACAGGTATCACATTCTCATAAGTCTCTGCCTATTAAAAAGAGAGAAACGGTGAAGAATCCGGTGTGCTCAACTCTGCCCCTTCCATCAGACAAAACAGTGGAGCCAGAGGGCTGTTTGCTCGGGTAAAACAAGCACGGTGTGTGCAGGAGCAAGGATCGAAACTCAGTCCTCCAGGGCCCCTCTACAGGCTCCTTCCTCCAGCCAGGCTGTTTACAAATCCATCTGGGGAGGGGATCCCGATGCCAGGTTTACAGTCTAAGCCCTTTGGAGGGGGGAGACTCAGCTCAACCCCAAAGAAAAGATCTGCTTCCGTCTGACCTTGTGCGGCCTATTTTCCAAAGGATCGCTTTTAACTTTAAATTGCAATTATCCTGCCCATCCCCCCAGCTCTCTGCTTAAGGCCCCCCTGACCTCCCAGGGCCAGCATCCCCAGGATCCCATTTCCTAAAACAAGAGAGTCCTTGAAATTTTTTAAAATAGTGTCTTAACCCTCCCCCACCCCCAGACACTGAGGCTGCAAGGAGCTGGCCCGCTGATGTGGAGGCGGGGTGGGGGGTGCTGGGGGCTCTGGGTCCCCTGTGACAGGGCCCAGGCTCCTCCAGGGGAGGTTGGTGTGACTGGCGGGGGTCGGGGCAGGAGGGTCACCCCCCTCCCCGCCACCACCACCTTGAGCTGCAGCCACAGGAGGTTTGCTTGGCTCTCCGGATTTTCTTGCCACCTTGAGTCCTGGCGGCTCTTCCACTGGCTCCTTGGCACCCTAGCTATTGGCCTGGGCTTTAGTCAGCTGCCACGAGTGGGGGCCAGAGGGTAAAAATGAACACACAGCATGGTTAAAAACACCTGGCAGGGACTTCCCTGGTGGTCCAGTGGCTAAGATTTCTCGCTTGCAAGGCAAGGGGCCCGGGTTCAACCCCTGGTCAGGGAACTAGATCCCATATGCTGCAACTAAAGATCCCACGTGCTGCAGTGAAGACCAGAACAGCCAAATAAATATCTTTTAAAAAATAATAAGATAAAAATGCTTAACAAGGGGAAAGTAACCTCCTCCTCCTGTTCCTGGATGCAGTATAGTGTGTTTTTGAGCTTCGTTCCCCAAAAGGAGCATGAAACGAAGCAATCCTAGAAATATGAGAGCTTCCTAGGCAGCGTAGGGGTAAGGAATCTGCCTGCCAATGCAAATGACACAAAAAAAGAGATGTGGGTTTGATCCCTGGGTCGGGAAGATCCCCTGGAGGAGGGCATGGCGACCCACTCCAGTATTCTTGCCTGGAGAATTCCACGGACGGAGGAGCCTGGCGGGCTACAGACCATTGGGTTGCAGAGAGCCGGACACGACAGTGCACAACACAGCAAGTCACGTGGCCATTAGAAACCTAAAATGAGGAACAGGGGGCAAAGAATCAGCAGAAACCATCTCCTTACATCTTCGGAGAGACATTTCCAACAACCTGAGGCCCCGTGACTCAGGCCCCCGGGCCAGAGGGGTGGTCCCGGGTAGCAGTGAGGAAAGCAGCTGACTGGTGCAGAAGCCGATGGATAGGCCAGACCTGTGGAACTCCTTGGGCAGGATTCCTCGCCCCAAAAGAACAAGAGGGAGGGCAGAGACAAACGCACCCTACCCCGAGGTGTACAACTGTCAGAACTCAACATAGATCAGATTGTGGGTACAGGAATGTAGCTACCCTGATCCCTAGGCAACACACAAGGAAAAACCAGGCCAAAGGGAGAGAGGGACGGCCGTGCACCAGGTCAGAGGGTAAGAAGTAGCGCTTCGGTCTTGGCTGCTTTCGCAGGGAGACACACAAACATTCCTTCCAAAATGTGTCTTAACGCGACTCAAAAGAAGAGAGCCACCTGAGCTGAGACTCAGAGGCTGCGGGGAGGGGGCAGACCCTTGCAGATCTGCCTGGTTGTCAAGACCCTCTCCTTTGCCAACATGAGGAAGGGGCCACGTTTAACTGAGCACAGATACTCAGCGGATGCTTGCCAACAGAAAGTCGAGCACTGGGCTGGATACTGCCCCACGTCATCATGTTTAAAACAAAATCACACCGGGGGCTTCCTGGAGGTCCTGAGGCTAAGACTCTGCGTTTCCACTGCAGGTGGCGCGGGTTCCATCCCCAGTCGAGGAACTAAGATCCCACACCTCGTGCCACATGGCCAAAGACAGATTAATGAAAAATTGAAAAAAGAAAGCATGGATTAATGAGCCGTAGCCCCATCTCCATTTTACAGATGGTGGAAACTGACGTCTGGCCTGGGTCAGATGGCTGGTGCACAACCTGCCCCAGAAACCCCGTGGAAGATATCACGGTGCTTTGGTTCCTCAAGGGACTCGGCATGTTAATGTTATTAAGCCGCAGCATGCACAACTGGTTTGTGATGGTATGTAATGCTCAGTTGCCTGGTGCCTCTGCTTTGAGGTTTGTAACCCTAAACAACGCCCTGCAGCCCTGCTGAAGTGCGTCAAAGGCACAAAATCATAAAAGAGCTTACTGCTCTGCGGGTAAGAAAGAAAAGAACCATGGAAGGAAGGAGAGAGACAGGGAGCGAGGAAAGAAGCCAGCCACCCCTGGAGCTGCCTTCTCCTGTCCTCCTGGTCCCCAGGGCATCCTACATTTTTCCACAAGGTCTTTTTGTAAGTCTAGTTCTGTATCAGACGCAGGTAGGCCAGTCTGTATCAGAGCAGGTTGCTATCTCCCAGTCTCCGCCCAAGCAGTGGAATTCACCCTGGGCAGTAAATGGCAGCCCTGGGGGTGGGTCTGGGGGGGTCACAGCCATCAGCTCACCTTTTCAGCCCTACCTTTCCAGCCCTGCACTCCCGCCCACAGCAGGCGGGGGCTGCTTTAATACAATCTTCAAATGAAAGGGACACTCAGGAAGATGTGTTCCTACAACATTCCACCTTGCGCCTGTCAGAGCTCCTCTCCTAGGGTAGGGGTGCGGGGCAGTGGATAGACTCCAGGTGGGCTCTGCCACTCTAAAGAGTTTGGATGAAACAGCTTAAACAGAGGACTTGGAGGGGAGTGAAAAAGAAAAGCTTTATTTACTGACTTAAGTCTTTCAAGGAAACATGGAGATTCGGGGGGGGGGGGGGGAAACTGGGATATACAATATCAACAGATCAATTTCCCAAGGAAGAGAAATACAGCTATACAAGACTTATTTCTTGGGAATTCCCTGGTGGTCAGGACACTGAGCTTCCAGTGCAGGGGGTCTGAGTGCAATCCCTGGTAGGGGGATTAAGATCCTGAAAGCTTCGTGGTGCAGTCAGAAAGAAAAACTATTATTTCTTAAATGTTAGTTGCTCAGTCGTGTCTGACTCTTTGCAACCCCATGGACTCTACCCCAGCAGGCACCCATGTCCATGGGATTCTCCAAGCAAGAATACTGGAGTGGGTAGCCATTTCCTCCTCCAGGGGATCTTCCCGACTCAGGGATCAAACCTGGGTCTCCCACATTGCAGGCAGACTCTTTACCATCTGAGTCACGGGGGAAGCCCCATTATTTCTCAAGCCAAAATGAAAGTTGAATGTGCTCAGCACCCCTGGGGAATGCTAGTCATGTCCCCCATAAGCCATCCTGAGACGCTTCTAAAGCCGCAGTTCCTGCCAGGCACGCCCGTGTCCTGCAGACAGGTCCCTGGAAGGCCTCCAGGTAGCTCCCGCGTGGCTCTGTTTAGACAGAGGAGATGCCAACTGGCAGCAGGAGCAGCGGCTGAAGACTTGGCAACAGCCTTTGGCAGCTCTACAGACTCTGGGACTCTGGCCCTGGCGCCCAGTCCCAGGGGGGCTAACCCAGTTCCAGCTGCTTTCTGTCCGCGCGACGGCAGAGGTCTGCAGACTGCTACTGTGGGGCAGCTCACTCCAACACAGGCCAGAACATTGCCTTCTGGACCTAAGTCGGATTTTCATCGCCATGCAGTAAGACAGGAGAACTTTGGGGGATATGAACTAATGGGCCCCTTGACCCTCTTCGAAAGTGGCTCACGGTGGTTCAGAATCAATCAGCCTGCGAACGCAGACAGGTTCGATCCCTGGTCTGGGAAGATTCCACGTGCCTTGGAACAACTAAGCCCATGTGCCCCAACTTTTGAAAAAAATCTATGCTCTTAGGGCCCCGGCGCGCAACTGCTGAAGCCTTGCACATCCCAGAGCCTGACTGTGCTCTGCAACGAGAGAAACTACTGCACTGCAACTGGAGACTCCATAACCAGAGAAAAGTCTGCACGCCAAAGACCCAGCACAGTCAAAAATAATGGACACTGATGTCTTTTTAAAGCAAACAAACAAAAAAGTGGCTCAGAGGAAAGGCCTTCAAATCCCAGGTTACGGCTTAAAGCTAAAACACCAAATAGTAAGTTAAAGCATCATTTTTTTATCAAGGGCCGCTGAAACCAGGGCAGCTGACAATAAAACAGGTTAGGACTCAGGTGCACTCGCTTAGATGGCATACATGATATAATTAATGATTGGTAATTGGGGATTAAAATGCTAATACAAAAAAAAGCATGCTGGGGCTCCGTGGTAACCTTAAATCTCCACTCCTGGGTTACCGCTTAAAACCTCTCTCTCTCAAAGGAGCCATCTGCATTAGAACCACAAGGTACTTTTTAAAAATGCAAACTGGGACCTTCCTTAGTGGTCCAGAGGTTAAGAATCTGCCTTGCAATGCAGGAGATGTGGGTTTGATCCTTGGTGGGGGAACTAAGATCCCACATGCCACAGGGCAACTAAACCCAAGAACTCCAAGTACGGAGTCTACAAGCCACAAAGAGAGTCAGTACATGCAACAAAAGATCCCACAAGACACTACTAAGACCCAACACAGAAATATTTTTAAAAATTCGAATTAGAACCCCACCCTGGTTTTAAACAATCAGAATCTCTGTGGGCTTGGGAGCCCTGGGGTTAATCAATGAACTACAACACAACTTCAGTTGTTAAACTGGAAAAGGCTGATTTAAACAAGATTTAAACAAGATTTTCTCTCATTAAATGAGAAAATACAAGCTCAAAATGGGCAGTCACAAAAAAACACTCTTTGCATAAAATACTTTATTTTTCTAACAGCTTAGGACATTTTTTGTTCTTTATTTCACCTCCAGGCACCTTAACAGAAAAAGTGCACTGTCTGATGTTATTTGCACAACATTCAATCCAGGAGTTCCTGCACAAAGAAGGGCTCGTGCTGTGTGTTTCAAGCGCAGGGCCCCGCAGGCCCACATCCAGGCTGCCTTCTGGTTTGGCTCTGCACTTTCCCTGGAGGCAGCAAGACATTTCAGGGAGGTTCTAATAGCCCTTGGGCCAGAAGACTCCCTCCCAGAATGTTACTCATCCCTGGAACGGAAAACCCAGTAGCTATCGGGATAAGCATGCAGAGGAAGATTAAATAGTTAATTAAAATACTGCAGAATGGAAGGCAGAGGATTAGCTCACAGGAGGTAAGGAGGGACCTGCTGGCAGGAGAGGAAGGGCCTGCCTAACCCAGAGCTCTCTCCCTAAACAAGATCCAATCCAGCCATCACTCCACTGGACAAGTCCCAGCATCCCTTACTTAAAGGCCACTTGGTAAAGCCTGTCCCAAGAGCTGGGCAACCCAAGTGCTTTCTTCATCAAAAATGAAGCTTACTGAGGAGTTTACTGCTGTATCTTAAAGTGCTGATGAAAGATTAAAAAGGGAACTGGGTGGGGAGGGATCCTCTGAAGTGCACTAATCTCTCAGCCCTTCTCATCTCTCCTTGCTCCACCCTGTCCAACCTGCCAGGATTCCCCAGCTGTCCCCACCCAGCCCCACCTGGCTACAGCACCCAGGGGGCCCTAGCTGTCACAATCTCTCCAGGCCAGGCCCCCCTGGGAAGGGCTCAAGCCACCACCCCAGTAATCCTACAAGGCTTCCCACTCCACCTCCCAATTACAGAAAACCATGTATTAAAGCACCTAACTGCCTAAAGATTCAGAGGGGCCTGGCCCCTGCCCTTGGAGAGGGTCATTTATGACCATTATGGCCAGAGTAAGGCAGGCTCCCAGAGGCCCATAAAACTCCCAGGGAAGGAAGTGGGGATTAACCACTTCCTCCCACTCCTCAAGAAGGGGTTTCAAGCTCCACCAAATTGCAAAGAGAAGGGCTCCCTGGGTGGGGGAAATGGGGGACGGGGGTCCAACGATACTACACCCGGCCATGGCCTCTTCCAGGGGACATGACTCACCCTGGCATCTTTCAGGATGGTTTGATTTTCACAGGTGGGTGCTTTTCGGGTCCTGTTGCCCCCGGAG
Organism: Cervus elaphus; assembly: GCF_910594005.1. Lineage (NCBI taxonomy): Eukaryota > Metazoa > Chordata > Mammalia > Artiodactyla > Cervidae > Cervus > Cervus elaphus. Next base: position 19,923,767 of record NC_057838.1, on the reverse strand, counting down.
GTTCGTGGGGCACATTCTACCAAGTCTCCTTGCCCCTCAGCATTGGGCTGGACTCTGTCCAGGGAGGGACGGGCGTACACGAGGATCATGTGTTTACCTGACAAGTACTACGCGGGTACAATGGCTTGACTTTTTTACATGCTCATCAGCGGGATTTATTGGATTGGAACGGTCCCATTCCTGGACAGTTTACAATCCCCTCATCTTTCACTTGAAGAGCAGCTTACAAAGAAAGCCAGTAACATACATGTAAACCAAGTTTGAGCCAACTCATTAGAAAAGGCCCTGATGCTGGAAAAGATTGAAAGCAGGAACAGAAGGGGACAACAGAGGACGAGATGGTTGGATGGTATCAACGTCTCGATGGACATGAGTTTGAACAAGCTTCGGGAGATGGTGAGGGACCAGGGCAGCCTGGAGTGCTGCGGTCCATGGGGTTGCAAAGAGTCGGACACGACTGAGCAGATTAACAATAGCAACAAACCAAGTCTGAGTTGCCTAAGGAGAAGCAAGTCAACAAACCTCCCTACATTGTTGAAACCAGGAATTTGGCTCTGAGCTTCCTGGCAGTCAGAGCAAAATGGGCAATATGCCACAACTATGTCACTGTCAAACCATCCACTTGAGTTCTCCTGGCAGCAGATTGAGACACAATAGTGAACCTGGAAGCCCCCTTCTCCACACTCCCAAACACAAACTCGCTGCAACCTGCTCACTGGGCTTCTCTTCCCCGAGGTACAGAAATTCCTGCTGAAATCCTGAAGGGACCATCTTTCTTTCTCTTGCTAGAGAAAAGCAGATACAAGTGCCCAGAAGCCCTATGGTATGTGGAACAAGCTTCCCCTAAAACCCTCTTGCAGAAATCCCCAAACTGCTCTTCCTAAACTACTGCCCAAAAGCTTCAGACAGGAGTGTGCCTCCCCACCCCCCATAATGGCTGGGGTCTTTGGCAGCAACGGACCAGGAAGTGTGGTCAAGAGCTAAGCTTTCTCCCACCTCTGAGCTGGCCTTTGGTTTCCAAGCTGAGCCTCCATCTCTCGCCCACCATTTTCAGCAAGGATCCCCAGTGGTTGGGGTGAGGGTGAGGAGGGCAGAGGGCTCCTGTTCTAGGTATTCTGTCCTGTGACTAACTGCTGTCACCTATGAGAACTCTTCACCAAAAGAGTCTGTAGCAGCCCCCAACTTTTGAGGTACGAGGGACCCAGACTGGTTTCCTGGAAGACATTTTTTCCCAAAAACCAGGAGTGGGGCAGGAATGATTTCGGGATGATTCAAGCACATCCCATTTATCATGCACTTTATTTCTATTATTATTGCATCAGCTCCATCTCAGAGCATCAGGCGTTATGCTCCCAGAGGTTGAGGACCCCTGGTCTGCAGGACCCAAAGGCAGAGTCGGGGAGGGATGGGTCCTGCCAGGGGGCCGGGTGGTGGGGGAGTCTTTCACTGATTTCAGTCCCTGCAGCAGCCTTAAGGAGTGTCCGGAGAACTGTCATACAAACTACAGCACAGCCCACTTAAATTTTAATTTCCAACAGACAACAATGTTTGGCGCAAGTGTGTCCCAAATATTGCATGGCACATTCTAAAAAATTGCTTACTATTTATAAACTAGGCATGGGGTGGGGGGGGTATGCTAGAGCTTGCAATCTTGGTCAGGAGGCTTCCCGGTGATTTTGGGGGGGTCCCCCAGCTGGGTGAGGTGACTCTGAGAAGGGGAGCCTGGAATTTTGAGGTCACTCATTAGCACAACAACCAGGGTTTTTGTAGTTTTGTTTTTAACGGGCGGAGGGTTTCGTGTGACTGTGGCAAGCACTAAAACGGGTCCACTTAATCCAGCCCAGGGGTGACCGAGCTGGTCTGACTCATCACCCCCACTCACCCCCACCTGAGCCCTAAGAGCCGCCCCAGGAGCAGAGACCAGGCTTCAGTGGTGCTGGCCACTCAGGCCAGGGCATCCACATTCCAGGAGGCCGCCATTCCCGCCCTCAGGAGGAACAAAGGGCCTGGGGAGGAACTGCTGCTGCCCCAAGCATGGGGGTGGGGTGGTATCCAAACAAAACTGGGCAGAAAAAAGCGCCCCCAGCCAGAGGCCCTGGGAAGAAGCCCACTCCCCTCCGCGCCCCTCACCCGGACAGGAAGGCCCAAGGAAGAACTCCAGCTCAGACACTAAAATCCAACCTTCCAAACACGGAATGCAGTTTGGGGGGGCGGGGGGTGGGGGGGCAGGGTCCCTAGCTGTGATGGAGTAAAGTTCAAGAGAGAAAACTCTCTAAAGGAAACAGGCCAAAAGCTCCAAATGTAATCATTAACTTTATCTTGAGGGTCTTCTTTGTATTCTCGCCAGGGGCTGGCTTTTACAGTAACCCTAGGCAAACATTTCACTGTCCTTCAAAACCAGAGGGTGGGATTCGCAGGCTGGTGTTTTAAAACAACAGCTCTGGCATCACCACCGATGATGCCAGACACGTTCCACTCAGGGATCCCCAGCACCAAAGACGTTTGGAAGGAGGGGTGCGGCTGGGGTAGAGTTTGGGGAGATTAGCCCAGGCTCTGGCCTGTGTGCTGGGGCACCCACTTCTGGGGACCACAGTGGACAGAATCTGCAGACAGGGGAGATGAGAGACTCCAGGGCCTCAGTGAAGGCGACGGGACAGGCTGACACAACTGCAGGGTTCCCTTTTTGAGGGCAGAGGTGGTTCCAAGCAAGGGGGACTCCGTTCCCACCAAAGTCCCCTTCCAGCATCCCAGCCACAGGTTTTCAAGGGGGCCCAACCGCTCCCTGGAGCCTGTTTGAATTAACTCCGCAAACACTGGTTGAACATTTGCTTTTTTGCAGATAACGTTCTAATCGCCACAGGGTCCCCAGCAAAGTGCTTCCCAGTTTTGCAGACGCCCTCAAAGGCTCCCAGGCCTTTCTTCTTCGACTGGTCCTCACCGTCTACCTGGGTGGGTCCCACCTCACTCTCACCCCTCTCCCCTTGCAAGAAAAAAAAAAAAAAAATTCTCTTTCACGCCTTGTATCCGGTTCTCACAGGATCCAACCCTGATTCTGTCCCAGCTTCGGCTCAGCAAAATACTACTTCCTTTGCAGGCAGACCCAGGTTTCGCTGGGGGCGGACGCCAAACCTCAGGAAAGAGGAAAAGGGCAGAAACGATCTTGACAGCACCCGGGGGTTAAGGACCCCTCCCCTGCAACAACACTCAATGATCAACTTACTAAACTAAAGCAGCTCCTCGGGTCTGCGCATACATGCAAAGCGGCTGAAAACCAGTGGAAGGTGGCTGTGAATAACACTGACGTAGCCTCTTTGGGGCAGGGAACTGCCCTTACCCCAAAGTGCAGCCAGTGTCCGCCAGGACAACTCAAGACTCTTCCAAGAAGTTCAAAACCAAAATTTTCTGAAAAGGGAGTCTTCAGGAATAGAAGTTACCAACTGGTCACCCCAATTGACCTGGCAGGCCTGGAAAGCTATGAATTTTCTCAAAAACGTTTGGGACCACATGGGCCTAGATTCAGTGATAAGAACCCTCGAAAGCAGTGGTCCCCAACATTTCTGGAGTCAGGGACCAGGGTCGTGGCAGACAATTTTTCCATGGACGGGGTGGGGGTGGTCTGGGAGGATCCAAGGGCAGTATATTTATTGTGCACTTTATTTCTATTATCATTACATCAGCTTCACCTCAGATCGTCAGGCACTAGAGCTCAGAGGTTGGGGACCCCTGCTCTAAAGGACACACAGGACTCCCAGCACTTTGCTGGGAGGGCTTCAACTCTCTCCACTGCACCACCCTTTCCTGAGCCCTGGAACTCTTTTTTTTAACACGTGAGCATGTAACATCTCATCAACTATTTAATGCTTTTACCTGTACATGACTCACCAGAATATCCCCAATCCCGGCTATTCTAGCTCCCTGTATGGTGATGTAAGTAAGGGTCCCCAGAAGGCACCCTCAGTTCTACTCCTTTGTGTCTTCAAACACCCGGAGAGGGCAGACACATGGCCCGTGTTCAATGAGAAGTGTGTTGATTGAACGGAATTTACTTCCACATTTTCCAAGCAATCCTTGAGGAATTTGCCTCCCAGCAGGCAACTGCTTGCTGGAAAACAATGTTCCCTGACCATTTGCATTTGTGGCCCTGAAATGGCAAATGTTTAAGACAGGAAAAAAGAGAGAATCTGGGCCTTTGCAAAGGATAAAAATGCCTCTCAAGGGTCAAGATTTTAGGGTGTTTTACAGCTCGCCCCCACCTCAGCAATAAACCAGGACATCAGACCTGGCAACGCTGCCATCAATATAATTCACATCCAAAGGCCTGTGTCCCACTCCAGTCCCCATAAATCCTCCCAAGACCAAGGCAGACTTGAGCTCTGAAAGATTACTGCGGCAAGGGAACTTTCTAAGGTGGTAGAAATGTCCCATCATGATCGTGGTGGTGGTACCACAGATGTATAAATCTGCCCGAACTCCCCACCAAAATGTGTGCTTACAATGGGGGTGTTTGGGACGTCCCCGGTGGTCCACTGTGGCTAAGACTCCACAATCCCAAAGCAGAGGACCAACATTTGATCCCTGGTCAGAGGACGAGATCCCCCAACTCAGAATTCGCATGCTGCAACTAAAAATCCCTCATACTGCAACTAAGACCTGGCGAAGTCAAATAAATATATAAATAAATGTTTTGAAATGGGTGCATTTCATTATGCCTACGCTACACCTCAACAAAGGTGATGACGAATGACTATTTCAAAGACAGAGCAAGATGTAGAACTACAGGTGTATTACAAATGATACTTTCCGAGCAGCTTTATTAACAGAGTGTGCCCGATTAAAGATTAAATGATAAATACAGTCATAAAGGTACTGGTGTGAAAGCACAGAAAAGGAGACAGAATCCAGCCTGTTACCAGGAGTTACATCTGGGGAGCGGAATTAGCAAGTTGTATATTTTTAGCTATTTAGCACTTGCCTGGATTAAAATGACTGCTTGCTTCTCTTCCAGTTAAAAAAACCAACGAAGATGAAAAACCCAGGGAAGGAAAGGCAGGTCTGCAGGACCCAGTGACTGGCACACAGTGGGCAACAGAACAACATGTGCTCAGACACGCAGCGATGGGCTTCCCTGGTGGTCCAGTGGTTAGGCATCTGCCTGCCAAAGCAGGAGACACAGCTTCTGCCCCTGGTCCAGGGAGACCCCACACGCCACAGGCAACTAAGCCCCTACACCACATCTGCTGAGCCCACGCTTTACGACAAGAGACGCCATCTCAAGAGAAAGCCCGTGTGCAGCTAAAAATAAATTTTTAAAAACATAATAACAAGCAAAAACCCACTGACATCTAATGGGCCTACACCAAATCAAGCATTACCATTTATCTGTATTTTCTGCAGATATGCATAAAATGCATTTATCAAGCATTACCATTACCATTTATTTCCTTAATAGCCACCCAACACCAAAGAGATTTTTAAGAGATCACCAGTATATGACCACAAAGCATGAACACTCAATATACATACATTAAACTGCAACCCAGTTGGCATTCACTGAGCAAAGGTCTTAATACTCCCTTCTCTTCACCCCCGGCGGACAGCTATATTCACAACTGTTTCCCAGAAATTTAAGGGTTCAGAGAAAAGGGGGAAATGAGACCATTCACTCAGTCAGGACCTCAGGTTCATCGTTCGTTCTAGATAAAAATTAGATCCCACCTCCTAAGATACACTAAGAAAATATTCTAAGATATGATTAAAGACACAGTATGCAAAGACAATGAAAGACGACTGTCAGTAACACTAAAATTTAAATTGTATACCAAGTTAAATTAAACTGAGGCTAGCCAAGGACTCTGAAAAATCTGCTGGAAGAAAGAGCAGTATTTACCCAAAATGCCTACGAATTTTTTTTTTTTAAACCCAGGAGAGAGGCCCAGGAACCAAGGCAATTTGGGGAGGGAATCCAAAGGGTCAATAAACAAAAAGACGCCCACCCCACAGCAATCACAGAAATGCAAAGTCAGTCATCGGACGAGCCATTTTTCTCCCATTAGACTGACGGCAATGGGCCGGATTGGGTGGGAGGAAATGTGGCTGGCAGGAAGGCAAATTAACATTTCAAATGTGCCTTGCAAGTCTCTGAGTGCGTCCCTGGCTGGCGGGCCTGGGGGGCTCTTCCCTCCAGAAGTCACCGGGACACAAATAAACGGCAATGGCCAATGCAGAGAAAAATCCCACAGAAAGGAACAGCTAAATAAATTCCACAGCACGAACACCAAGCCCGGAGCAGTGATGACTAGCAAAGTAAGTACAGGAAAATGTCTACATGCTTTTCAAGACGGTATTTCTACACTCCGTGCGTGTGTGTATGTGAACAGTGGTAAAGGTTTGGTAGAGAACACACCCAGATTACACACTTTGGGAAGAAGTAGGACTGGGGGTAAACTTAAAAAAAGTTTCTTACAGATCATCCTAACAAAGATATTTATGTGTTGCTTGCATAATTAAATGAGGATTCAAGTTAAGTGGGCCAAATTAAGTATTCCTGGGAGGGAACACAAGGTAAGCGCTGAGAAAACTCTCAATTTTTCATTCATCCAGCAACTACAAGCTGAGCATGCTGAAGGAAGGAAGGAAAGGTCAAATAAATATCAGTCACAGACACATACATATTCAGAAAAATCACCACCCAGATTGACAACTGCTGGGAAGTCTTAAGCACAACTCAGGTAAGGAAAAAGCAAAACAAAAACTCAGTTAAGGGAAAAAAAAAAAAGTTAAGAAAGAAAGGAAAAAAACTTCTCAATGTTGTTAAAAGAACACAAATTTTTTTAAAAAAAACTGTTACCTCTTCCCCCTTTCGTGGACCCTATCAAATGTTTGCAAATGTTGGATGGTTTTTATTAAGCACTCGCTCATCCGGGTTCCTCTTTTGCGTTCACTGTGGCTAACCTGTCTGCCTTTAGCCCCAAGATGGGGTGGGGTGAGACCTCCCCACGGTGAGTGGCAACTCGTAGAAGTGCCAACTGAAAGTCAAGGAACCAAAACGAGAAGAGCTTGGCAGGCAGGACAGAGACACCGCCCCAGTTATTTTTTTAGACTCCTGTTTTCTTAACCTGTTGGAACCTCAGAATACTGTGGGCTTCCCCCATGCAACACCCAGCCTCACCAAGTTATACAAGCCAACATCGGGGCTTGTACTGAGCTGGAAACTCAATCCTTTCTCCCAAATTCAGGCCAAATATCCCCTCCTCATCCTCATCGTTCCATCTTTCACGTTTCTTAGATTTTATTCCCATATATTTATTTGCTGCTTTTCACGAATTTTTTTTTTTCCTTTGGTGGAAAAGAGAATTGGTTTTGCATCCCAACAGGCAAACCATAAAAAAAAAACCTTGAGCTAGTTCCAGGGGGCTAGAACAGACACACACTGATGAACATTACATTCAGAAAAATTCTGCGCTTGATTCTGCAGTAGACCCCATACAGCCAATGCAGGGAGAGAAAACACATTTATGAATGCTGGCAACAGTCAACGTGAACACCATCCCTCCTTTTATGAGGGAAAAATGTTTCCTTTCCAAATTCTAAACAAGCTGCACTGTCCCAGTCTAAGATGCCCAGATACAGAGTGCAGTTCTTTGCATGTTCCTGTATGTTACTAACATTTCAATGGAATTAACAACTTCACCTCAGTTCTTAGATCTCAAGGCACATCTGTCTTTTTACTGTACAGCATACTTAAGGGTGAATAACAAGATTACAAAATTAGCAACTGCTGTGAACCTCAAATGTTGCCTGCAATGAACTGCTATCTCAGGCTCGGAAAGGATTCTGCCATAACTTGCTCATAACTTGGTTTCTATTCACCACCATAAATATCAACAACCTCAATATGAAATGCCCCTTTCCCCTGTTAATCTTCCATTTAAAATGGAGACACTTTTCCATCTACACTCCACGGAGGCAATTCTTTCCAAGATTCCCTCAAAAGCTCCAGATACTTGGGGTGGTCCATCACTGATCAGAGTTCTATTTTCTATTTTTTATGTGCACCCATGTGGCTTTTTAAAAATCTGATTAAACTGGTAAAAACAAATTTTCCTCTTTGTATATTCCTCCTGAAAGCTCCGATAAAGGTAATAATAAAATGGAAATAAAAACCAAAGGGAATTGTTCTGAAAAGTTATTAATAAAGGGCAGGGGAAAAAAATCAATAAAGGGCGGGACTAATGGGGAGCTGACAGGAGCTTCCCTGTCCCCCTGCAGCACCGTCTCCAAAGCAGCTCCTGCACTTTGAATTTGTCTTCACTTACATTATTTTTAAATTTTTTATTAAAAAAAGAAAAGATGATCTATAGTACCATGTTAGTGTCAGGTGTATGGCACAAGGCATCAGTTTCACATATACGTGAAAGTATATATTCCTTCCTTTTCAGATTCTTTTCCCTTACAGGTTAATACAAAATACTGAGTATAGTTCCCTGTGATCTACAGTGAGTCCCTGTTGTTCATGTACATTTATATGTAGTGTACACTGAACTTTTTCATCAGGAAATACCCCATCTGATCCTCAAACAGAGAAGACACCCGTGGGCAGACGAATGCAAACATTAGCATCCTATAGAGCGATGCGGGAACAAGAGTCTCAGAGCCACTTAACTTTGCTGACAAATGAATGTTCCAGGATGAAAACGGGGGCTCCAGCTGGGGACAGTGACCGCCAGGACTCAACATAGCACTGCTCATATTTCAAGTATCAACACAGTCACTGCTGCTGACAACAGGAAACACAAGTGCCCTTCAGCTGGGGAACGTGAAAACCATGGGACATTCGTACAATGGAAAACTACTCAGCAAGAAACTGGAGGGCCCACTGCCACCAGCCTCCTGCCCTCTGCGAGGAGCGAGGACTCGTGAACGTAGCCTGGCAAGTGGAAAAGGCCCAGACTCGGGGATCCAACACTCTCAGAGTCCATTTCATGGCCTTCTGGAGAAGACCAGACCAGAGGACTGGAGAACAGGTTGGAGGCTGCCTGAGGCTCCGAGACGGGTACTGTGGGGTGATGAGGTGCTCTTTAGAGTGTGCAGTGATGGCACTCTCCACCCTTGTCAAAAGGTGCAGAAGTGTACGCTAAAAAAAAAAAAAGATCAATTTTACGATGTATATGTTTACCTCAATATGCAAAAACAAATGCCAAAAGCACAAAGACATCACCGAACTTAGTCAGAAGTGAGGTTTTCCCTCTCAGCTGCAGAATTGCAGTTCTGCGGCTGCAACTGCCCCCCTCAACTGTAGGACAAAGCCTGGGGGGCAGGTCATCCCAAAGGCGGAGGAGAGGAAGGGGAAGCAGGGACCTGAGCTCCTTCCTGCAGGGCCAAGCAAGGCTCCTCCCCTCCATGAGGTCAGAGCCCTGGGCTCTGGGTCTGGAAGGGCTGGAAGGGTGTCAGGGAGGTTCCCACAGCAGGCCCAGAGCACCGCCTTTGGGGAAGAAGAGCGAGTCCCCCAGTGCCAAGCTGGCTGGAAAAACAAGCTCCATGAAGAAAAGGGGTTCAGGGCGGTTCTGCTCACGGCTCTGTCCCCAAGGCCTCCTACTTTACACCAAAGCTGAGTTCATAGGCAGACAGGTCTGCTTACGCAGAACTTTTCTGCACTGATTTCATTCTTACTTAAACTGTGTCATTTACACAAACAAGTTCGGAGGACCCAGGGCTTCCCAGGTGGCTCAGCGGTAAAGAATCTGCCTGCAATGCAAGAGCCAGAGAGATGTGGGTTCAACCCCTGGGACAGGAAGATCCTCTGGAAGAAGGAAACAGGGTGTTCCAGTCCTTCAAGTCGAAAAAGAGTCGGACGCGGCGGAATGCCTGAGCACACACACATGGCAGGACACACACAGGTCTGGGAACAACAGAAGCAGTCTCCCCCATAAGCAAGCACAGGGCGTGGGCTGCCGGAGCCGATGGCTGCCTGCTGGCAAATAGACAGCAAGCTGGGTTAGTAAGAGTGTGAACCACGGGGCTGGGCACTGCTAACCCCGGATCCCCTTAAGTCTCCCTTAGCCCAGGGTCTCCCCCACGTTTTCCTGAAATTTTCAAATGGAATCAAGCAACCAAGTGGGAGTCCATCTTCCATGCTGTGCTGATGACCGAGCTCTTAACTGCCTCTTAGCTTAAACCCGTCCCCCGAGTGGGCCACACCTCTGCTTTGCCAGCTGCATCCCTATGACTCTGACACTAGGGAACTTGAAGTGGGGAAAGCTTTTGCTCTATGAGTTCTGCTTCCTGGGTGGTACTTCCTTCAACAGACTTCTCTAATCCAGCTTCACGAGTCGCTCCAGTGGCAGCACCTAATTCCAGGTTTCTAACAACTGACCCAACCCCACAGGAACCCAGAGGAGTATTAACAACCCCCAACTTTTTCTCTTCTCAATCTCCCAACCCAAGGAGGGGAGCTGCTTCCCGCCAGCCAGGCACACAAGTAGTCTCTCCTTACATTTCAATTTCCCAGCTAAAACCTCACAAACAACTCAAATAACAGTCAATAATGCTTTACACTAAATTATCTGTTAAAGTAACTAAACGTTACTGACTTATGATTATCACAAATAAATATTTTCATGGTGGAAAAAAAAAAATAAAGTAACTAAACGTGGCTCTAGCTCCAGACTGATAAGCTATTTCCTCTGCATATCAATAGCCACCCTCCTAAAAGGGGTAAAAAAGGAGGGGAGACCTGGGAATTCCCTGGCAGTCCAGTGGTTAGGGCTCAGCGCTTTCACTGCTGTTGTTGAGTCTGATCCCTGGTCAGGGAAGGGAGATCATGCAAGGTGTGCAGATGGCAGGAGGGGGGAAAAAAAAAAGGAATGGACCCCTAAAACTACCGTAAGTTCACTCCTGGATAGGTATCTGGTAAAATTAAAAAGTTCCAAAAGATACCTGCATCCAATGTTCATGGCAGCACTATTTACCATAGCTAAGACAGTGTCCATCGACAGATGAAGGGATAAAAGAGATAAATATACACACAGTCACAAAAAGAATGAAACCTTGCCACTTGCAGCAATGTAAATGGACCCAGAGAATATGCTTAGTGAAAAAAGTCAGACAGAAAGTATGACAACACTTATTCATGGAATCTAAAAAATGAAACACATGAAACAGCAAAACAGAAATAGATGCACAGACATAGAAAATAAACTAGTGGTTACCAGTAGGGAGGGGCAAGACAGGGGTATGGGATTAAGAGGGACAAACTACCATGTATAAAATGGACAGGCAGCAATGATATACTGTACAGCAGAGGAAATTATACTCATTATTTAGTAATAACTTTTAACAGAGTATAATCTATAAAAATACTGAATCTCTATGCTGGACACCTGAAACTAATATACTACTGTAAATCAGCTATACTTCAATTTTATGAGATGGGGAGGAGGAGCTTAACTCCTTTCTTAGGGATGCTGAAAGGCAAAATCAGATAAAAGATCGAGATCACAAACACTCTATAGTCAAGCCAATGCAGGCTGCCTAGAAACCAAAACCACTCCCACCTTCTTTCCATCTTCTACCTAAATCCCTTCATTCTTCAAGATTCCTGTATTTCAGCCCAAACTCACCTCCCTATCAGAACCTGTTCAGATGCTGTAAGAGCTTGCTTTAACATTTAGATTTCCTCTGGTAATGTAAATAAGACCACAAATAAAGTAGCCACACAGGAAGCCAAGAATCCCTCTGCCCCATTCAAACAACCTTCTTCCAGTTCCATCCTCCCAGCGAGGCTAACCAGAGGCTTGGCACAGAGCACAATTCTAAGCAGCGGACGTGCAAGTATTTTGATGACAAATCTTAACACATCAAGTCCTCTGTCAGCAGTAAGGAACTGCCCGAATTATTTCATGGTATCAAATACCATTTGGCCATCAACCAGAAAATATTTTTTAAGAAAGATTAAAAAAAAAAAAAAGAAAGAAAGATAAGTAGCTTATTTAATTTCACGAAGATGGAATTTTACCCGTTTGACTGCAACTTGCAGGAAAAGTTGAAGCTAAATTTTTTTCACTATACTGAAAACATTTTTCCTAGCTCCTTCTTCAAAGCATCTTTATGTAAATCATAACTTCCCTCCACAAACAGTTCTCGAAAACTACTTCAACCATTTCCATCCGAAAGGTCCAGAAATCGAAGATAAGTGACTTGTCCAAGGTCTCACAGTTACTCCAGGGTGACACTGGGCTGTGAGCCCAGATCTTACCAAGAAGCCACAAGCATATCTTCCCATTCTGTGGCTTGAAAAAGAAGTCTTTGTTTCTGATAACAAAATAAAGGCAGCACCACCATTTTCCATCACCACTGGGAACCGGCAATCCAAAAAACATCTTTCTCTTAAGGATTTGGTCCTTAAGGCCACCAACATCAACCAAGGCCAGATCTGGTATAAGAGCCCCAAACCCACTAGTGTTAGAATTTCTATTTGCTCTGAAGTGCTGGGGCGACAGGGTGAGCCTGTGTTAGAGGTGGTTGGCCGAGGAAGCACCCTTCTCACTTTGATACTGAGAGATCTCCTATGAGACTTATGCGTCATTTCAAGAGATTAAACTCAAGGCCTCTTCCTTGCTAAATTACTGTTCTGACAACACATTAACCCTGGAAGGAGAGGCAGCCAGAGCAGCAATGGTCACACTCGCTTTTGCCAAGCTGTACCTGTGCGTGCATTCTCAGACACAAAGTCGTGTTCGACTCTGTGACCCCATGGACTGCTGTCCACCAGGCTCCTCTGTCCATGGAATGCTCCAGGCAAGAATACTGGAGTGGGTTGCCCTTTCCTTCCCCAGGGGATCTTTCTATTTCAGGGATTGAACCCGTGTTTCCTGCATTGGCAGGTGGCATATTTACCACTGAGCCACGTGGGAAGCCTCCAGCTGTAAATTACTTGTATGTTATTTAATTTTCTCCTTAGTAACTTTAAAAAAAAAAAAAAAAGACCAAAACCAAGATAAAAACACAAGAAGCTAAAGATTCAAGCAATAAATTTAACATTAAATTTCACACTTTTAAGACAAGTTTCAGAAATATAATTCTGGACTTCCTGGCTAAGACTGCACTCCCAATGCAGAGTCCAGGTTCCATCCCTGGTCAGGGAACTAAGTCACACCTGCTGCAACTGAGAGTTCCTATGCCGCTACTAAGACGCAGCGCAGCCAATGAATACATAAATATTTTAAGACATAATAATGATGTATTTGCCAAATATTGTACATAAATTAGCAGAGCAAAAAGAGTGTTGGACCAGGCAAGTTCCTGCTAAAGTCACTTCACCACCCCAGCCTGTCTCCCCATTTGTAAAGTATCAGTTTTTCTATAATGGTTTAAGGCCTTTCTTGTGATAATTGAAGTTTCCTCTTCGGGAACACCTAAACACAGAGCTGACAACACCGTGAAATTAAAGCTTATAAAATATTCCCATCTCTGAAATCAAACTGTTCCCTTGAGCAAGTTGATCTGTTTCCTTGAAATGTCATGGTCCCCCAAAAGATCAAGACTTTAAAGATTAACGATTCTCAACACATCATATAAAATGTAAACACAAACACTGGCCTTCCACCAAAGGAAAAAAAGAGCCACAGGCATTGATGTAGCCTCTAAACACACTTGTGCCCATCTTTCCACTAGTCTCAGGGAGCCCTATAACCCAAAGATGGTCTAGACCAGAAGTTAAAGTTGAGGGCTAGTTTTTCTAGAGTGAAATAAAGTTTATGCATGTTTCTCCAGTTCACCTTGCATCACTTGAAAAACCACTGCTTCTTTCCAATAAGATCAGAGTAGACTGACAGAAGCAGAAGCCAAAGTTTCCAACATCGACAAATAGTTTTCTTTTACAGCATCCTCTTTGGAGGAAAAAGGACAGGGTGAGGAGTCTGCTTCAAAACTCAACAGCTTATTAATTACAAACAGCAAGGTCCTACATACAGCACAGGGAACCATCATTCAGTATTCTATGATAAACCATAATGGAAAATAAATACTAAAAAAAAAGAATGTATATGTATATTTATGTGTAACTGAATTACTTTGCTATATAGCAAAAATTAGTAATACTGTAAATGAACTACACATCAATAAAAAAAAAATTTCTTTTTCATTAAAAAAAAAAAAAAAAAAGTTTACAGGCACTTCCCTGGTGGTCCAGTGGTTAAGAATCTGCTTTTAGCAAGGCAGGTGAAACAGATTCCATCCCTGGTTGGGGAACTAAGATCCCACATGCCAGGGAGCAACTAAATCCCCATGCCTGCTAAGACCCAACACAGTCAAATAAGTAAATAAATAATTTAAAAATATTTACAATTGCCTTCTAGTGTGCTATAAGACACTTTAAATATATTAATTGGAATGCTTACAACACTGCAAAGTGTTACAGATGAGAAAACTAAGGCAGCACAAGAATCTCAAAACCACATTGTCTAAGAGTGCTTAGGTAAAAATAAACCTAAAGAAACATCACAAAAACATTTTCCCAACTTCTACCAAAACTTCCTCTACTATATCCACTTTTCTGCTCAGCACTTATCCAGTACAAGCCTGGAGATGAGCCTCAGGAAAAGATCTTCCTCTGACACTTATCTTAAAGAGAGGTAGAGGATACAGACCAAAATCTTCGATGTAGTCTGCTGAAACACACTATAATCATGACTGCTGATGCCACCTCTTCACCATTCTCGTTTTTTTAAACACCTGTGCTGAAGATGTTCTGTCAGATCCATGTGTAGCAAAATCTCCATGCCCAGACTTTTTCTTAGAAGAACATTTTTAGAATTGTATCAGTTGGTCAAAGATAGGAAAGAAGTTTGCAAAACCCATTGTCATTTCAAGAAAAAAAAAAAACAAAAAAACACATCTTCAATTGCAAACAGGTAAGGCTAGATGGAAGGAAATGGCTGACTGAACTTTTCAGGAGTAACAACTAAAGGATACAGTTGCTGACCTTTGACAGAGGCTCAGGGGTTCCAAAACCAACTCAGGGACCCTCAAAATTCACAGGGTGTAGGAGCCAAGAAGGGAGCCCTTGGTCTACACAACTGACCTGATCCACTTCATTATCTTGTGCTCTGCTTCATGCAAGCCCCATTCATGTTGGCAGAATGTGCACTTTGCACAAGTTTGTCAGGTAAACAATCACAATCAAGAATTAAGCCCGGGCAGTCCAGGGGTTTAAGACTCCCGCACTTCCACTGCAGGAAGCATGGGTTTGATATCTGGTTGGAGAGCTAAGATACCGCATGCCGCCTGGTGTAGCCAGAAAAAATTTAAAATAAATTATGCGCTTATTCATGATCAGACCTCCTCTTCCCAAAATTTACAACTTCAACTTGCAGTCTGTATCTTACTGAAGGCAGTATCACTGAAGAATACCACTTCCTTTTGTAAAGCAATTATCCTTCAATAAAAAATAATTTAAAAAAGAACACCACTTCCTTAGGGGAACGGTGTGGAAAATTGTTTTTGAACAAATTTCTAATTTCTCATGTCTACTGATCCTTAAACTGGGATCATTATACAGATGTACTAAAAATAGGACTCACTAGGTGGGAACTGATGCTCAGGTAAGAAAAATCTACATGAAAGACGACAAAACAAAACATTGGTCTGATATCTTTAGATTAAACCGGAATCTCCCCCAAATTTCAGCTGGGTTTGAGTGGGAGATGAAAGCCAGGAGTTAGGGGTCTTCCCCTGTTTCATTCCACCCTACCTTCAAAGCCAACTGCAAGCAAAGCATCTAAAACACGAAGAAGTGGAAGATGCCCTCTAAGGAGGCAAAGAATTCCGCTGGAATAGGGTTTAAGCCAAAGTCTCAGATGTAAATTGCCTGCGCTCAACCCCCCACACCCCTCCCAATTTTTCTGTTAACAAGTCAGAGCCTTGTCAATCAAAACAGTCAATCTGGTTTCAGTCAACTAGGTTTGTGGGTACAGACAAAACCTCAAAGGGAGGAGAATAATTTAGTACTGAAGAAGCGGGAGGTCGCATCAACTGAAGAGGAAAAGATGGCTCAGGCTTCCTCCTCCAAGTCACAAAACTTGAAAGCTCAAGGGAAGGCGCAACGGAGTGGGCTGCGAGGGTAGGCATCTTGCTCCCTTTGGGCGACTGTAATTCTTCATCAATACCTTTCCGCTCCCTTCCAAAATAACAGAGGTGGCACAAACACCATCAGTGAGTCAAGCCCTGAACTCTTTGTTAGTTACCGGGAAAGGCAGGAGGAAACCGCCTGTGTGGTAGAATTCTTCTCAATCTTTCGTTCAAGTGTCATGAAGAATGACATCGAAATGGTCCTTTATTCCCTAAGAATGAATACATCTGAAATAAACCTTGCCCTGTGAGATGAACTGGTGAGAATAAGCAACCCATGTGACTTCAGTAAGCACCAAAGGATAGAAAACTTGGACGGTGTTAAATGTGAGAGCTATATAGAATTATCAAGTAAGTTAAAATTCCTCATAAGCAGAAAAAGTTTATAAACCCTTTCTTCTCCTGGCAAACTACTTCAACAACAAAAGAATTTTAACCATTTCACCTCCTCCTTTATGGCTTCCTCCAAAGCTAATTCCCTTTCTACATATGCGAAGTTTTCTTTTTAATGAAAACATAAAAAGCGAAACAGTTGCACTCACAATTTTACATGTGCAGAGAAATTAGGAAATTCTACATTTTAATGTTGGTTTTAATGCCCTGAAATCTGAAAAGGACTCCCTGGAATTAGCATTTATAAGTAGCTAAAATGGGAAGGAAAGCTGGGATGGAAAAAGGCAATTTTACTCAGTCTTTAAACACTTTCAGACTGCTTTAGTCCTACAACTATTTAACTTGTAAACACTGAGTCATAAAGAATGTATAGTGCTATCAAACGAACTGAAAGTACCCGTTTTCTTCCTAAAATATTTTCACTGTTTGCAAAATATATATTCCTAGCATTGGAAATAAAGATCCTATAGACCAAAACCAAGTCAATGCAACTCCCAAACTAGTGTTTACTCCTTAGCAAGAAAAACTGGTCATAAGTCTCCAGAGACAGCACTGATTTCACAACAGCCTCAGTATCACCAGCATCCTTTCTGACTCTCGGCCATGCCTGTGAGGCAACCTCACCAGCACAGCTTGCCCAACTAGCCACTTGCCTGGGAGCCATGTTGGTGAAACGCATCTCTGTGCATTTTATGGAAGACCAGGCACATTCCTCCGATCACATGTGAATTTTTTTTTTTAAAGTTCACAGTGTAGAGACTATATTTAAAACTAACATATTGAGAAGTCAATAGTGAACATTTCTCTCCCGGACATTTTCCTCAAGCATTTTCGTAATTCAACAGATTTCAATCTACAAATGTCCACCTGCTGAACTGGATTCAAAGCAGGAACCTTCCAACTATTTCCAAGGTATGGAAGGTCTGATTTTCCAGTGAATAGGTGAGATTTGTGTGCTAAGCAGACATACATCTACCAAGTCCTATTGAACTGGTTGAGGATGCGGAGCAGAAACAACTAGAATGCACATTTTTACTCATTTTTTACTCTTGTCCTTAAACAAAAAACCTCTTACTATGAATTTTACAATTTACAAGGCACACACATATAATTTTAAAACACAAAGGGATGCATGCCTGAGAAAACTTGGCCTCTGTAAATACAGAATAAAATATATTGATGCCAATTCGGGTACAATCCCCATTCACAGGAACTTATTCAAAATAAGATACAGGAGTACATTCCACAATCAATTATTTTAGGCAGCAAACCTTCTTTCTCCAGGGTGTTTGGGGCTGATATTTGAAGAGTGGTTTCCTCAATATTGGGGGTCAACATTTAGGGTCATATTGAATTGGAATTCTAGAACCTATCTTTCAGGGAGTTTGTTACATACAGACACAGAAATAAACTGCATCATCCCTTCATCCCATTTTCCATCCAAGAGACTCAGGAAAATCCACCCCCACTCCCCCCTTCCTAACTGGGAACCGACATTGCCATCTTCGGGGTCTACAAAGAAACCCTCAGCTCAAGATGGCAACTGGGTCACCCCTGCCCTGCTCCCAAGTGACAGGGCCTTTCCGGGGACCGGAACAGGCTCAGACCCCACTCAGCTTCTCCCATTTACAGAGCGCTGCCGCCCGGCTCTGAACACACACACAACACAGCCTTTCTGCTCCCCGCGTCGCCTCCGAGGCGGCCAAGGCAGGGCTTGCTTCCCACGTGCAAGCAACACAACATTAAAGGACACCTCGTGACGACGGGAGCCGCGCGCTCCGGTCCCGATCAGCTCCCCAGCTCTCCCCGCAGATGCGTGCAGACCCTGTCTCGGCCCCGCCGCTTCCCCCTGGCGGAGACCAGCTCCGGGCTGGTCGAGCCGCCTCCGTCCGCCTCTCCCGGGCCCCCGCGGGAGGCGCGCGGCCAGCGGTCCCGGGGCGCCGACCACCCACCCCCCCGCCCCATTCCCAGCCAGGCCGCCCGCCAGCAGGCCTTTTGGACTGATCACCACCGGGGCGAAAAACCCAAACTCTCGTTTTTTAACCTGGACCAAATACAGAGAAGGAGGAAGCAACCTTCATTCCGTTGGAAAACCCAGCTCCTTTTCTTTTAGGTTTTCCGGTTAATGTTTTAAACCAAAGTTCAAGAGAACCATCTTGTCACGCTGGCGGGGATGCTTAAGGAACGCAGTCTGGGGGAAGAGACCCGACCGGCTACCCTCCTAGATGCCAACTGTTGGACGCACTCCCCCTAAAATTAAAGGGGAAGACCTTGGGGGGACCCCCTGCCCAAGGTCAGGTGGCATCAGTCACCATGAGACAAGGGCACGCTGAATTATTTCATGGAGCCTGTTGACACCGAAGCAACTCAGAAGAACAGCACATTTCAAAAATCGAAGCGGACTGTACCCATTGAAAACCACACGGATTTAGGTATTCCTTTCATCACTATCAGAGGACAAGGTGGTCATCTCCCACAGTGACCTCAGGCTCTTTTCCCAGTCGGAAAAAGGGCTTTCTAAAGGCACATCATTCCTAAACTATTAAGATCACTCCCTTGGAAGGAGAGAAAGAATTTAGGCCCGGGCTGGGACCCCCTGGGTAAACCAGGTGCTTTTCCTCTGAACATCTGACTTTCCCATTCACAGCCCTGGGCTGTCCCTTTAAACTTAAATTCGGCCACATTCCAAACCCAGAAAGGATTAAAAAGGCCTAAAAATTAATTTCCAAGTTTTCTTCTTTTAAATTAAAACCAACAGGGGGCAGGGGGAGTAGAGTTTTGCTCAAAACTGAGAATATTTCGTGTTTTAAAGGATAGTTGGTCTAACAGGGTAGTATCTTAATGCCTCTGCCAAACAACTTCACCAGAACTGCACACGTTAAAAAACTGAAATGCTCAGGGCATCCAGGTACCTCCCAGGGTGAGGGAACACCGCTCACTTCACACACTCCCATACCATTTGAATGGTTTTATAATTTGAAAAGTATATAAACCTTTTACAAGTCTGGCAACACTGAGCATGTACTGTTTTAACCCAAATAAAACGTATACGGATCTTTAACTGGGAATATAAATAAAACCTGACATTTAAACTCAACTGCTGAGAGGGAGGGTTCCATCTACGCCCCTGCCAGGAGCAAAACTGGGGCGGATTCGAGGTGCCCTCTCCCCCTTCCTCCCCCTTGACACTAAACTTCCCAATGAATTGATTCCCTCTTCCCATTCCCGGGATTGGGATGCAGATCTCTTTTACCTCAATCTATTTTTTGAAAGAATCTGCTAGAAACATTCAGCCCTCAATGTGGGAAAACTTTCAGAAGAGTCCATTCAAAGCTTAAAAAAAGGAAGGCAAAGAATAACGGCCCGCCTAGACCTCGTACCTAGAAAGAAACTTTGAAAATGAGGCGTCCACAACAAATAGATTAGAATTTCAACTTTTTCCCAATAGGAGAAGCCGGCTTAAGGCCAGCAGGCAATAGCTCCGCCCTCCTCCCCAAATAACAGGTTAGAAGTGGAAAAGGCTGCGCGGGGCAAGCCGCAGCCGCCCTCGCAGCCAGCACGCCCACCCCACCTCGCAGGCGGCGATTCCCACGAGGAGTGCTGTTCCCCCGCAAGCCGAGGCTCTAGCATCCCCTCTCCCCGAGGCACTACAGGTAGATCGCATCAAGGCACCGACCCTCTCAGGAGAGGCTGAGCCTTAAAACTTTCGGCCCCTTCCACTCAGGGGCTCGAATAGGCTTAAGGTAGGACCCGATGTGAAAAATAAGCAAGAAAGATTTATTCAACAAACAGCCAAGAGCCAAGTGAACCCAAAGGGTGCCCTTCAGCCCTCGGGCTCTGCGTGCCCGGCTGGAGACGCGTGCAGCCGGGGCCGGCTTGTTCCCCAGAGGCAGTCGAGCCTCAGGTTGAACGGGGTGGGGACACCTCCCAACCTGGGAAACCGGTTCCCGGAGAGACCGAGGCCGGGGCAGGCGAGGGCGGCCCGAGGACTTCCAGCTGGGTGAGGGCAACCGGCAAGGTCCCCCCCGCCGCCCGCAGCCCGCAGCCCCGGGCGCAGCGGTGGGCCCACGAGGCTCAAGTCCACACAAGGGAGGTTCAGAGGCCAGAACGCGCTTTTTCTCCACGTTGCGGAAACGGAACCTCGGGAGCTGGATAAGACCCGAGGCCCTCACAGATCCGCAGCTGCCCGCTTATCCCACACAATCCCAACTACAAGTATAGCCCGCCCTCATGATCGCGCACGTGGAAAACCACGGCATTCCGGGCACGTGTACCCCACACTCACCCACTCGACCCCCTAACTCCTGGCCAACGCCTTACTTAAAAGCAACCATCGATGAACTTCAAACCAACAAAACTAAAGTGGGGGAAAAACCTAAACGGGAGCCCTCAGTATGCTGGGAAGACCCTGGTGTACCCCCACAAGACCACATCTACGCACAGACACACTCACTCACAGACTCACACACGCCTCCATCCCGAGTCTTACTTAAAACAATAGCCTGCCCGTTTTGTCAAACAGAAACGAGGAAACCAAAGTCTCTCAAGAGGGGGGTATCTCCAACCTCGGAAGCTGTCTGGGGGAGCCGAGTAGGCACCCTCGCCCACGGAGGCCAGGTCTACACAGGCATACACATCTGTGTTACCCCAGCTCCTGCCTATAACTGGAGACAGCGGTTACCACGTTTGGCCAGCCAGAAAATTAGATATGGAAGCAGGGGGAGGAGGAATTCGCGTTCTGGGACCCTCTGCGGCCCGCACACAGAAGCCAGCTCTTCTCCGCACACACAGGGTCGTCGGCTCAATGGCAGTGACTGCCACGTAGTCAAAAAGAAAACCGGAGAAATCCGGAAGGGGGAGAGGACTCCCTCCCTCAGTCGGGGACCTGCCCGGAGACCCCTGCGAGCACCCGCGCAGCGCCCCTGGGGCCCAGAGCCGCTGCCCACACCGCCGGGCCGCAGTCCCCCCGCGGGAGCGGTCCCCGCACTCACCTCGTCGTCGTGGTGCTGGCAGAAGCCGAGGCGCTCGGGGAAGACGGAGAGGAGGGAGAAGGGAGCGCCTGGGAAGGGCGGCCCGAGCCCGAGCTGTTGCGCCGCCGCAGCGGCGGCGGCGGCGGCGGCGGGGCCGGGCGGGCCGCGCTCGATGTAGTGGTCCTTGGTGAGGCGCACGCGCTGGTGCGCGCGGACGCAGTTGTCGCACAGGTGCTCCTGGCAGTCGAGGCAACGCGACGAGGCCGCGTTGCCCTCATCGCAGGAGCTGCAGCCATGGGGCCGGCGCAGCAGCAGCGCCGACGGGGAGCCTGCGGGGCCGCCAGGCGCCGAGCGGGGCGGCGCGGGCGGCGGCGGCGCGGGCGGGAGCGGCGGCGGCGGCGCCGAGGCGGCCGCGCGCGGGTGCGCGTGGTGTGCGTGATGCCGGTGGTTGCTGCCGTGGCCGCCCGCGCCCGCCGCGGCGCCGGCCCGCCCGTTCTTCGGCGGCGGCTCGTCGGCCGTGGCCACCACGGCGTCGAGCAGGTTGCTGAGCAGGAAGGCGGACGAGGGCAGCGCGTCCATGCCCGCCGCCTCGGCCAGAACGACCTTCTGGTCGCACACGGGGCAGCGCAGCTTGAGCGGCTCTCCCGGCGCGCCGCCGCCGCCGCCCGCCGCCGGCAGCCGGTGCGCCTCGAGGCACGGGCGGCAGAAGGCGTGCAGACAGGGCAGGACGTGCAGGCGGCGCGCCGCGGCCCCGGGGCCCCCGCCGCCGCCCCCCGACGACGTGGACGTCTGCGAGGATGACGACGACGCCGACGAGTTGGAGGAGAGCGGCGCCGGCGAGCCGCACATCTCCTTGCAGAGCAGGCAGATCTGGAAGTCGGTCTCGGGGAACGAAGCCATTTGCAACCAGGCCCGGAGGAGGGAGGAGACCAGAGAGGAAGAGGAGGAGGAGAGCGCGGACGAGGTGGGTGGGGGAGCCGCCGACTCACTCAGAAAAAAGGCATCGATTAGGCCTACGCACGGGAGCCGGCACCAGAGCGGCGCGGCCGGCTCGGCCTCGCCGCGCCCGGCCCGCGCGCTGCCACCCGCGACGCAGCGGGCATTAAATGCCACTTTCCAGAGGCAACAAGGATTCCTCCCGGAGGAGGACGCGGGAGCCGCGCGCCTTCCGAGGCGGGAGCGCCGGAACAAGTCCTGACACGCGAGGGGCGAGCGGGGGCAGGGAGGTCAGAGGACTCCTGGAGCAGCTGCAGCTTAGCTTCTCGCCAGCCGAGGGGAATTGTCCCCCACCCCCAAGTCAAGTCCGCTGTGCAATCCCAGTCCCGGCAGGAGAGGCAGAATTTGGTTCGACGAGTATTTGGTGCGTGGGCTTTTCTTTAAATGGATTTAGTCTCTTCTTGGGACAGGAAGGCTCCCCAAACTAGTAAAGGCGGGAGCGGCGCGACGCCGAGCCCGTGTCCCCCCGCGCGACGCCAGCCGCCCCACCGCATGACGCGGCGGCCAGGGGCTCCTGGGTGGCCCGGCGTGCGGCGCTCCGGGCTTGCGCACGGCCGGGCGCGGCCTCTCTGCAAGGGCGGTGAGCCCCGCCGCAGCTGCAGCTAGTGGGGCCCGCCGCGGCCGCACGCGGGTAGTACGCACGCGCGCCCCACGCGCCTCGACTCTTCGCGCGCCCGCCGAGCCCCGCCGAACTGCCGGCGGTTAACACGCACGCGCGCCCCACGCGGCCCGGGGCCCTCTTGCCCTGGCCTTGCAGGGCCTGGGCGCCTCCCACGCGCTTCTTCTCCTCCGGTTTAGCCGCGCCGCTGCGCGGGGCCGCAGGTCCCCGCGGGCCGTCGTGAATTATTCATCAGCAGGAAGATATTAGATGTACCCGCTGCCCGCTCCGCGCGAGCCGTCGTGCAATGCTATCCGAGCTCTGCGCGCGCCCCGCGCCCCTCCTCCTCCTCCTCGCGTCCGTCCTCTCTGAAACCTTGGCAGCGAAGGGGGATCACATTTCCTTTGTCATCGGGCCATTTCGCCCTCGCCTTGGTCCCCCCCTCCGATCCCGAGCCGCGGGGACGGAACCTCCACCGAGGCGCGCCGGAATCAGTGGAACCGGCAACGGCCCAGCGCGGTGAGATCAGGAGCCGCGTGGTCAACGCCGCCGGCCCGCGCCCGCGTCATCTTCTTTCTGAAACGAGTCGCCGAGAGAGACTCGGGTGGCCCCGGCAGCGTAGCGCCTACCGGGCTTGGCTCGCGCTGTGCGCCCTGACCGCCCGGGGCTTTGAACAACTCCGCGATTCGGGCTGCGTGCGTGCACGCGCGCGCGTCCTCGCTTTCTCAGCTTTGCCGCCTCTTCCTCCTCCTCCTCCTCCTCCTCTCCTCAGTACGTTGGTTATTGGGACTGATCGGAATTCGGAATCCTTTTAATCTCCAAAGGAGCAAACTCACTTCCGCCCGAGTGCTGGGAGGGGGCTGGGGGAGGGGACACAGAGGAGGGGGTTCCAGGCAAACAGGAAACATTAGCCCTCTCTGCACGGCTCGCTTTTGTGTGCTCCCTCCCTCCTCCTTCCAACCTCCTCCCTTCTCGCGGCCGCTGGGGAGATGAACGCCCCCGGGCTTCAGTGTGACGACCTTTGAAACCCTCTGAGCGCGGGGTGGAGAGCGACTCTTCCGTTTATTTAAAAAAGAAAAGAAAAGATTTCGTTCTGAATCCTGGTTCTGCAGAGGCTGATATCCACTGCTCCTGAGATCTCACCCCCACCCCCGCCCCAGCCACCGGTTTCTTTCTTTCTTTCTTTCTTAACATTTTCTTAAGGACTCTGCATATCTGATCAACACCAAAACATCACGCAGTTTGGAATTAAACGAATCTGAATTTTGACCTGCAGGAGGGCCGGTTTCTTTCGGCGTTTTATTGGGGGGGCGGGGGGAGATAGGGGGCAGAGGGCAGCTGTTCGGGGGAGGTTCCCGGTGATGGCCCCGCGGCCATCTGGGTGCTGCCCGAGGCTGCCTGGGCGGTTCTGGGAGAGGAACTCGCTGGGCCCTGGAGAGAGACTGACTTGGTGGAGTGGAGAGGGCCAAATAGTACGATTTAGAGGGTATATGGTGTGGAGGCCATCGCGTGGACCGATTGTCCCAGTTTTAACAGCATCAAGCTGTGAGTGACAGCTTGGGTCCCACTTCTACAAACAACCTGGATGAATCTCAAAAAACCATCATGTTAGAAGAAAGGAACCAAACACAAAGTTCATACTGTGTGATTCCATATACGGAAAATTCTAGATCAGGCATAACCAAGCTTTGAGGATAGGAAGAGAACCCTCGAGGCTAAGGGAGTAGTGACTGGGGAAGGGGATAGGAGAGGACCTTCTGGGGAAATGAAGCCGAAGGGGCATTTGTGTGTACATTTGTCAAAACTTCTGGATCTGCCATTTAAGATCTGTGCAGAATTACACTGGCTGTAAACTAAGTTCAAAAAATAATCATAACTTGGTGCCCAAGCTAAACAACCCATGCTTGTATCATAAATGTGAAATATAAAAGACAAAACACTACATACATATTTGCAGCTCACCAGATTTCACAGAGATTTACAGGGAAAGATCAACCTGGAAGGAACTCTTAACATGCTAAAGGCCCCATGCTGCAGAAACACCACCCTCATGGGACAAAGCCATTGTGGGGCCTGGTGCTGCTCTGAGATGGGAAGAATTCTAGGACAAGCCAGCAGACCTAGTCTTCAGCCACTGTCTCCTTGGCACCTGGAGCAAATCTGAGCTGAGTGAACATTCACCCAAATGTGGGAGGAGTGCAAAAATTAATATCGAATAAACCCAGAACACATCAGTTATATCTCAATAAAACAGGGGAGGGGGGGGGGGACAGATTTCCTTCTTTGACCAATGAAAGAGAAGTAAACATTTTATGCTTTGAATATTAGAAATAACATTGTGCATCAGCTACACTCCAATATAAAAATTTAATAAATATTAGGGGTTTTTCATGCCAACACAAGTTTCTTCCAGTTTGAGACCTGAGAATAAACACGTACATGCTGGCACATGAATTTTCCTACAGAATTTTGTACCACACTGGCCTTGCTTCAACAGAGGTGTGGATGTATTCTGTGATTTTTGTTTCTTTTCCTTTCTTTGATTGTTTTTAATTTCTTTTTTTTTTTTTAAACAAAAACAAGAGGAAAACAGATGGGGGAAGAGAATTGCCAGAAGGAAGATGGCCCCAGAGGGTCAGAAAAGGGATGGGCCAGACCTGCTGTCTCCCTCTTGATTGGCCCCACCCACCAGCATCTAAAAAGGTTTAAAAAAAAAAAAAAAAAGATGACCAGAGAGGGGGAGGGGAGAATTAGCAGCTCTTCTGGTCCTATGACTCTAAATATCTTGCAAGTGGATGGCAGAGATGGAAAGTCAGCTGAGACATCTCCAAGGAGCAGGAAGACTGTAACTCCAGAAAGAGGAATCAAACTCCACAGCAGGGGGTGGGTTAGTTTCCTGGGGACAATTGCTCAGAATAAGATAAAAAGAAAGAGAAGGAGGAAAAAGAGGTTGATTTCTCCTCTGGAAGTAGCTTCCCTTTCTTTCCTTTGGTGAATTGACAGGACATTGTTAGCTGCAGTGTAAATTGTTAGCACTTTTCTAATTTCCATTAAGACTTAATTCACCATACCTTGGGAAAGAGGGAAATTTTTAAAGCAACTGATTCAATCCCAATTGTAGAGAAATAGTTATGATTTTTTTCAATATGGTGTAGTGATGAAGACCAAATTAGGAAGAGATTTTAATAAGGCTGTAGCTTATCCATGAGAGGAACGGGAGCTGTATATCCAGATGAAAGGTCAAAGACAGTCCCCTGCTATAAACTAGTATTAAATTTTTCATTGCCATCCTAGCTAATAAACACCCTTTCTTAGCAAGAGAGGAACAAGCAGTTGTCCAGTTTTACCTAAATTAGAAAGGGAATATTAAACATCTTTCTGAAACCTGAAAATCATTTGTATTTTAATAAGGAACTACTTCTTAAAAAAAAAAAAAAAAAAGCCCTAAAATTATGTAAGCAGTAAATTTGCATTCTTTCTTGAATTCATCTGTAACCATATTTTCTTTTCAAAGAGGACAGTGGCCCCTGCTGCTCTCTCAGCCCTGGGGTTGGGGTTCCACCACATTTCCGTCCATCAGAGCAACTGCATCTGTTTTTTGCATCTGATCCTTTCATTAAATATGTTTTGATGTAAAATTGCATCTTTCACCATCATCCTCAGGGTACATTCACATAATTTTAAAATACATGAATCACTAGAATATTCTTTTTGAATATTAAAAAAAAACCTTTATATCATAATAACTCTTTTAAACCACTGGTGGGGGCGGAGGGGAACCACTGGGGGCAAGGGGAAGTGTTACCAGCCAAAGAGACTACCCTTGAATCCTTGTCTGCATCCTGCCAGTTGAAGGGGAATGAAGTTCAACACACCTGGCCAACTCTTAACTCTGCCCTGACTCTGGCCTTGGAGTCATTATAATGAGGAGGGCATGGCAACCCACTCCAGTATTCTTACCTGGAGAATCCCCACGGACTGAGGAGCCTGGTGGGCTATGAGTCCATAGGGTCGCAAAGAGTCGGACATGACTGAAGTGACTTAGCATGCATCAGCTGCTTTTTTTAAAATTTTATTTTATTTATTTATTTTTGCATCAGCTGCTTTTAACAGCCCAGAGTCCAGAATAGCAACAAGTCAGAGAATATATAAGCTCTAGTCACCTAGACCTTTATAGACTACAGTAAAGAAGCTTGAAAAGTCAGTATCCAGCTTGAATGGTTAAAGGTACTCCAGAGCCCAATCAGGCTTATCTCCCAGCTCAACACTCTGTGTGATCTTGGGCAAGTTACTTAACCTCTCTGTGCCTCTGATTAATCATGCTTATAGCAGGACTGGGCCAAGGACTTAGCCCATCAGGGTTAAATGAGCTGCTAAATATACAGTGCTTAGTATAATATGAAATACATGTAAGTGCTCAAGCACACAGTTAAATATTACCTTTTTGTTTTCATTATGTTTATTCAGTAGAGGGATTTACAAACTGCCTGCCTACCCCTTAAATTTGTCTTTGCCTAATCACTCCCCTCCCCTGGATCTCAGCATTTCAGATCACCAATCGTGTCCTTCTTCCCCTCCATGATAGAGAGATGCGGTCTTGCCTCCTGTCACTCACAGCTCAAGACCCCGCAGTGGCTGCGTGTGGCCCACCAGGTTTAAGCTAAGCTCTCATCCTATGTTTCATGAAATGAAATGTGTGTCTTTCATAGTGGGGGGGCAAAAACTATAAAAGTTGTCTTTTAAATATAGCAGAAAATCAAAAGATTCATAGATCAATACATACTGTTAAGCCTGACCAGCCTCTTATTCCAGAGTCTCCAATTTTGTAGCTGAAAGGGCTCCCTTTTACCTAAAAAAGTCAGACTGCTCAACCTGATGGCCAAGGACCTCTCTGTTGTTGTTTAGTCACTAAGTCACATCCCACTCTTTTCCAACCCCATGGACTGTGAGCCGGCCAGGCTCCTCTGTCCATGGGATTTCCCAGGCAAGGATACTGGAGTGGGTTGCCATTTCCTTCTCCAGGGGATCTTCCCGACCCAGGAATCCAACCTGAGTCTCCTGTGTTGGCAGGCACATTCTTTACCACTGAGCCACCAGGAAGCCTAAGGACCTCTCTGCCCTGTGTCAAATCTCCCTTTCTGTAAGTCTTCCACACAAGGGCCTCCCACCACCCATAGATACCCGACTCAACTGCTTAGGACCCAGGAAGTCTTCAGCCTGGCCTGACTGTTCCAACTCATGGCTTTCCCTGAGAGGTGGGGTCTGTTGCCCCTCCCCTAGAATCTGGGCTGGCACCTGGCTGTTTCAGCCAATCCAGAGTATGGCAGAAGGGATGCTGTGCCTATTCCTGGCCCAGTCTCCAGAAGAACTGACAGCTTCCACCTTGGTCTCCATAGTGGCTCAAGGAAGAGGAAGCCAAGGGGGAAGAGACCACATGGAGGGTCCCTGAATCACCGTGGACAGAGAGAGGGGACCACTGGAGCCCAGCCTCCCTGCCGTCCCCCCCCCCCCCCGAGGTGCCAGGCATATGGCGGAAGCCACCCTGGATCGCCTAGACCATCCTAATCTGAATACCACCCAGTTGGTACCACTGGGCTTCACTCCACTGAGCCAATCTGAATTCCAGATTCACAAAATTGTTAAATATAATAACACGGTGGTTGTTGTAAGCCACTAAATTTGGGGGTCATTTGTTACCCAGCAGGAAATAAATGGACACTGCCATCCCCTCCTGCCCCACATTTTCTGCCAGATTAACATCCCTAAATTTCTTCTTCCTTCCTTCCTCTCGCCATCCTTCCTTTCCTTCCCTCCTTTCTTTCTTCCTCCTTTCCTTCATCTCTCTCTCTTTCTTTCAAAACAGCTTAAACAGCTTTTATTCAAACAGCTTTAGGGAATTCCCTGAAACTCCAGTGGTTCCAGCCCTTTCGCTGCTGAGGGCCCAGCCTCTCTCCCTGGTCAGGGAACTAAGATCCCACAAGCTGCATGACAAAATAAATAAATAAATAAGTAAAACAGTTTAATTGAGGTATAATTGACATACAATAAATTAACTACACACTTTTAAAAGTACACAGGTTGGTAAGTTTCGATATATGGATATCACCACACCAAGAGAACAAATATAGCTCACTCCCCCAAAGTTTTCTTGGACCCCTTGATAAACCCTCCATGTAACCTCTCCCCAGGCTACCACCCATTGCTTTCTATAGCTATAGATCAGTTTGCATTTTCTAGAGTTTAATGTACATGCAACCCTATAATACATATTCTTTTGTACAATTTGTACTTTTCTTGGGGGTATGGAGCTCTGGCTTCTTTAACTCAGCATAATTACTTTGCTATTTGTTTTTACTTTTTATTGGAGTATAGTTGATTTACAATACTGTGTTAGTTTTGGGTGTACAGAAAAGTGATTTCATTATACATGTACATATATCCACTCTTTTTAAGATTCTTTTCCCATATAGGTCATTGCAGAGTATTGAGTAGCGTTCCCTGTGCTATACAGTAGGTCCTTATCAGTTATCTATTATATATAT
Organism: Cervus elaphus; assembly: GCF_910594005.1. Classification (NCBI taxonomy): domain Eukaryota; kingdom Metazoa; phylum Chordata; class Mammalia; order Artiodactyla; family Cervidae; genus Cervus; species Cervus elaphus. Next base: position 19,894,143 of record NC_057838.1, on the reverse strand, counting down.
ATATAACACTGTGTATGTGTCACTTCCAGTCTTCTGCTTTATCAGCATAATTTCTTTGTGATTAATTCATAATGATGTGTGGATAAGTACTCTCTTCTCAGTAATACTATTGCTGAGTAGTATTCCATGGTATGGATGCTCTGCAATTTGCGGATTTACCAGTTTGCTTGATCATTTTGGTTTATGAGCTATTTGGGTTTGTTTTCAAGCTTTGGCTATTACAAATAAGATTACTGTAAATATTCATACACAAATCTTTCTTTGGACTAGTATGTATTTTCTCTTGGAAAAATACATGTGTGTGGAATGGCTGCATCACATGGCAGGTGTATATTAATTTTTCAAGGAACCACAAAGTGGTTTTAAATAGTGCTTGCACCGTTTGACATTTCTACCCACACAACATGAGTTCAGTCTTGTCCACATCCTCACCAAACTTTGTACAGTCCGTTATGTGTTTTATTTCATTTTAGCCATTCTTATAGGTGAATGGTGGTAGCTCACTGTGGTTTTAATTTGCATTTCCCTGATGGCTAATGATATTGAGCTCTTTTCATGTGTTTTATTTAAAAATCATAGATCTTCTTTGGTGTAGTGTCTGTTTATAGCTTTTGCTTTTTAAAAATTGCGTTTTTTGCTTCCTTATTAATTGAGAGTTCTTTATGCATTTTGGCTGTGAATCCTTTATCAGATATATGCTTTGCTAAGATTTTTCTCCCAGTCTGTGTTTTCATTCTCTTTTGAATGAATTTTACATTTTAATGAAGCTCAGTTTGTCAGCTTTTTTTAAGTTTTCACAACAAAATTTATTAGAAAAGTGGTTTTAAAAAGTCTAGCATTCGATGAGAACTACTATAGACAACATTACAGCTGGAAATGTTTCCCAAAATGTCATTGTCAAGTCACACAATGGAACTATTAAATCTTACACACTCACCAAAGAACTAACGCATTTGATGTACAGAGCCAAAAAAGAGAACCTCATGGATTAAAGTTTTAAATGTTTATCACATACATTAAGACATAGCTTATTTCAGTCCAGTCCATAATGAGGACTTCCCTGATGGTCCAATGGCTAACAGTCTGTACTCTCAATGCAGGGGGCTCAGGTTCAATCCCTGGTCAGGAACTAGATCCCACATGCTTTAACCAATAGTTCACATGCCACAGCTAAAGATCCCACATGCTGCAGTGAAGATCAAAGATCTCAAGTGCAGCAAGTAAGACCCAATGCGGCCAAATAAATAAATATTTTTTAAAAAATCAGAACTGCATTAAAAAATTTAATATAGTGCAAATGCAATCAAACCAAAAGTTTAATTCAATCGTAAGTGCTCTCCTACATAAGTGTGAATCATAGCAAGGAAGAAAATTTCTAAATCACGCAATTCAAAAAGAATCTGTAAATAAATATAAACTACAGAACAAGAGAAATCTTACATTGTACATTCTGTCACACTGTAAATGGTATATTGAAATGAGGTCCATAAGAGAAACAGGGGTTCCTGCTTTGTTGCATGACACTTAAACTTCTAGAAATCTGAAAGATGCCATTTTCCATAATCTTCACAGAGTATGGGTTTTATATACGGAGAAGTCCCTTTAGATGTCAACTATCAAATACTGAAGCAGAGGAAGAATCTTTTTTGTTAACCACAGATAGTATTGCAGAAAACAAAAGGAGTTGTTGTTTTTTTTTTTTCTAATTTACTCTTTTAATCACTTTAAAAATATATATGTATTTTATTTGACTGTGCCAGATCTTAGTTGCAGCTTGTGGAATCTAGCTCTCTGACCGAGGGAACCCAGGCCCCCTGCCTTGGGAGCATGGAGTCTTAGCCACTGGACCACAGAGAAGTTCCTCAAAAGGAGTTTTAAAGAATAAAGACCTCTAGCAGACAAGTCTTAACATTGAAGATACAAAGAGTTAAAACCCTAGAATTAGAACACATCAGAAGAAACTTGTCACTGAGGACTTTAAGGCTGCAAAATATACTGACAAAACGGACAAAATTGTCTGCTGATATATAGACCAAGACCTCTGCTAATTTTTGACATTTCCATATTCATGTTACAACATCAACTTTGGCAGAATCACTACTACTAAACCTAGAGCACTTCTGGCCCAATGGTTCCATCACAGTGGCTGGTGCATAGAATTCTCTGAAGACATTGCATAAACTGGAACATCAAGGTCAGACACCCAAAGACCAGTGCTTGAATTTAGTAGTAAAAGGTGAAGAATCTAGGACCATGTCAATTTATTCTTTTAAGGATTGTGAATTTCTTACTGTATGTAAAAATCTTTCTCTACATCTTGTTTCCCTTTTCTATAAAATTGGGATAAAATACATGCTAGTAAATTGGGAATTGGTATTAACAGATATGTACAACCTGATATAAAATAAATAAACAAGGAGAATTCCCTGGCAGTCCAGTGGTTAAGACTCCCTGCTGCCAATGCAAAAAGTGTGAGTTCGGTCCCTGGTCAGGGAACTAAGATCCCACATGCCTCGTGGCCAAAAATAAAAATAATTAAAAAAATAAAACATGGAGAAGGAAATGGCAACCCACTCCAGTATTCTTGCCTGGAGAATCCCATGGACAGAGAAGCCTGGCAGGCTACATTCCATGGGGTCACAAGAGTCGGACATGGCTTAGTGACTAAACCACCTTGTTGGAAGGTCTCAGGGTCGGGCTGCATGGAGTAGCTTCCCTGGGGGACCTGGAAACACCTGCTTTCTCACTGGCTCAGCTCCGGGGGGGAACCCATGTCTGTGTGTCTGGGAAAGAGGGCAGGCAAAGGAAGCCACTGATGGAGAGGGAAAGGAAAGGCAAACAAGGGAAGAAAGAGAAAGAGAAGAAATGGCTGTGTGGATTAAACCAGAATCCAGATTTTTCTGATCCCATTGCCAAACAAAATAAATAAATAAAAAACAAAACAGATAAACAGCAAGGTCCTACTGTATAGTACAGAGAATTATATTCAATATCTTATAAGTGAGTGTTAGTCACTCAGTCATGCCCAACTCTTTGCGACCCCATGGACTGCAGACCACCAGGCTCCTCTGTCCATGAGATTTTCCAGGCAAGGATACTGGAGTGAGTTGCCATTTCCTTCTCCAGGGGATCTTTCCATCACAGGGGTTGAACCTGGGTCTCCTGCACTGCAGGCAGATTCTTTACCGACTGAGCTACAAGGGAAGCCCCCCTCAATATCCTGTAATATAACCTATAATGGAAGAGTCTGAAAAAGAATATATATATATGAATCACTTTGCTGTACCCCTGAGAGTTTCAGGTTGTGTTAGGATGCAACATGGTAACGAGACTTTGCTCAATGGGACACTCATCTTGAAAACCCTGAGCTACCATAATAAAGGGGGCATGTGGAAAGGTTCTGAACATTTATAATGATGGATGGAGAGATAGACAGGTAGAGAGATGATAGATTAATAGATAGATTATGATGGATGAATAGATAGATAGATTTCCAGGGAGCCCCAACTCTTCATGGCTTCCCAGCTATTAAGTTAGATATGTGTGTGAAGTCATCTCTAGATGGCTCTAGCCTCAAACCCTTGGAGTCCCCGCAGCTGTTCAATCTTCCCAGTTGAAATTGCAGGCATTGTGGAGCTGACACCAGCCAGCACCACTGCTGTGGCTTGTCTCAATCCCATACCCACACAGCCTGTGAGCATAGTAAAATGGTGATTGTTTATGCAACTATGTTTTGGAATGGTTTAGAAGGCGGCAGGCAATCGATAACATGCATATACCATGATTACCACATGGAAAAATGTGCCTACTCAAGGTAATTAAATACACTACAGTTTGAAAGTAGAGTTGGTAAGACGTGCTGATGGCTTGGATGAAAAAAGATAGCAGTCAAGAGGTGGGAAAGGAGATGACTCCAAAGTTTTTTGCCTGAGTAGTTGGATACCTGGATACATTTCCCTGGTTACAGAATGTTGGGGAATTGAATGAATTTGGCTTGATCATGGTACTAAAAGGACTGTGCCACCTATGTGTAGGACAGAAAGCAACCCCCAGAGACGTCCTGGCTAGGCTGCTTCTGGTCCTGTATGCCCTCAGGTCTGTTCTCTGCCCAGCTCTGTTCTGAGTCTCAGAGGGCTGATAACTTTGGGTCCTGCTCCCAGGTTCCTGATTCAGATTCTGGCTGGGTTTGGCTAACAGGAGACCAGTAGTTGATTAGAGGGGGCTTCCCTGGTGACTTAGTTGGTAAAGAATCTGCCTGCAATACAGGAGACCGGGGTTAAGTACCTGGGTTGGGAAGATCCCATGGAGAAGGCAATGGCAACCCACTCCAGTATACTTGCCTGAGAAATCCCATGAATAGAGGAACCCGGTGGGCTTCAGTCCATGGGGTCGCAGAGTCTGACACTCTGAGCCACTAACACACACTTCCCAGGTGGTTCTAGAGGTAAAGAATTCGTCTGCCAATGCAGGAGACACAAGAAACGCAGGTTCAAAAAAAAAAAAAAAAGAAATGCAGGTTCGATCCCTGGGTCAGGAAGACCCCCTGGAGAAGGGCATGGCAACCCACTCTAGTATTCTTTTTTTTTTTTATTTTTATTTTTTCACTCTAGTATTCTTTACTGGAAAATGCCATGGACAGAGGAGTCTGGCAGGTAATAGTCTATGGAGTCGCAAAGAGTGGAACATAGCTGGGCACCGTATACACACACATACAGTTGAGTAGAGAGCTAAAAGAAGAGAAAGTCCAGGGCTTTCTCCCCTCCTCTCTCTGCCTTGGGTAGCAGCTCTAGTCTCCAGCCATAGTTGCATCTCTTCCTGGTTCCGTCTCCAGGCCTGCTGTGATTCCGCCTTCCAGCAGGGGACCCCTGGGTTCAGTAAGTCCATCCCCCGCTTTGGCCTTCCAGCCAGCTGAAGTGGCAGCGGCTTCCGGCTGGAGCTCAGGGCGGCAGACCGGTACCTCCTGTCCTACTAGTTGGGACATTAGATTAGAAATTAAGTGCACAGTGAATGTAGTGCTCTTGAATCAGCCTCACACCAGCCGGCCGATTCTGGGTATGTGGAACAAACATCTTCCACAGAACCAGTACTTGGTACCAAAAAGGTTGGAGGCCATGGCTCTGCCTGACCTCCGGGTTCTATCAGCTGTCCAATCAAACCTCTCCATTCAGTTCTCTCTGTTGTAAATATGTAAAGCCCTTTGTTTTGCCGCCTTGCCCCTGACCATAGCAATCTAGGCTGAAGATTCAAGTGCCCCTGTGCAGGCTCAGGGGAGCAGCAAACCAGCCCAGCCCCACCTGGGGCAGACTTCCAGGCTCCAAGGTATTTACCAGACCTTCACCTTGGGATTTGCTCACTCCCGACCTCTGCACTTTTGTACCTGACCTTCCCTCCGTCTGTGTGCAAAATGTGACTTCTGTGCATCCAAGGCAACCCCCCACTCCCCTGCTTTCAACCCCGGCTCAGAACCCGTGACCTCCTGTAAGCCTGTCACCAATGACTCACCTGTCCAGCCCCCAGCCTGTGGCCTTGGCTCAGTGGAAAACCACTTGCTGACAAATGGCTCAGTGTTGCATCCTGTCTTCCACCTCTGTGCTTGGCAGGCTGTCTCCTTTACTATTGCTCACAACGTCCCCTTACTGGAAAACTCCTACTCAGCCTCCAGAACTTACTTCAAGTGTTCCTCCTGAGGAGTGGGACATTTCTGGTAGGCTTCCTTCCACATTCCTGCTTCTGTCCTGCTTCCTGCAGATCAAACTGCAGTCACTTTACACATCCGTCTCTCCTTGGAGGGGGAGCTAAGTCATCAGCTGGGGTCTGGGCTCCAGTGGCCTTCAGGAAGTCTTGGTTGAACTCTAGACTCATGGATGACCATGCATTTTGAGTGATTGCTGGCAGGTGACTTTGGTCTTCCCACCCTGCTTACAGATCTCTCTTAACGGGCTTCCTAATTCCTGTGCAGTTTGTTGGTACCTATTTTGGGGCAGGAGGAAACCAATAAATGTGTCATCAGACATGAACACTTTGTCTATTTCCTTTAGTACCATAAACTTTTCTTCCTTCTTTGTTCCTTCGTTCCTTCCTACCTCTTACCTTCTCTCTTAGCAATTTTTTTTTTTTTTTTTTTTTTGCCTGTGCCCAGTCTTAATTGTCACACTTAGGATCCTCGATCTTCATTGCAGCATGTGGGATCTTTTAGTAGGGCCGTGCAAACTCTTAGTTGAGGCATATGAGGTCTAGTTCCCTGACCAGGGATGGAACCTGGGCCCCCTGCATTGGGAGCACAGAGTCTTAGCCACCGGACCACCAGGGAAGTCCCCTTTCCTAGGTTTTCTCTCTTCGTAATTTACTAGTTTTACTGATTTTTATATTTTCTAACTTCGTATTTCAAAATGATTTTAAATGTAGAGAAAAATTACAATGACATTCAAAGAATTCCCATCTATCCTTCACCCAGGATCCCTAAAGATGAACCTTTTCCCCATATTCATGGTCACACCCTCTCTCCCTCTCCATATATACATGTGTATTATAATTATTTTAGTTAATTAATTCATTTTTGGCTAGGGATCCAAGTTCCCTAACCAGGTATCAAACCCGGGGCCCCTGCATTGGAAGCATAGAGTCCTAACCACTGGATCACTAGAGAAGTCCCATATGTGTCTATTATTATATACATATAACATGTATATAGTACATAATATATATGTATTGTGCATGTATATATGTTAAATGTGTAGCTATGTATAAAATATAGATAGGTGTAAAATAAAATACCTATAGTTATAGATTAAAAATTGTCTTTGTGAACCATTTGGGAGGGAGGACGATGCCCTTCTCTGTTCTTAATCACTTCCTGTGCCTTTCCTAAGAATACAAACATTATCTTATGTAACCAAAGTACAGTGTCTGAATCAGGAAATTTAGCATTGCTACAAGACTACTATCTCATCCACAGACTGTATTCACATTTCACCAGTTGTCTTAATCAGCTCCTTTCCGGGCGAGTTTGTTTTTCCCTTCCTAGGATCCAGTCCAGGACCACAGGCCACAGTCCGAGGTCCTGTCTCTCCAGTCCTCTTTTATTTTATTTTTTTTATATGTGTCTCTATTTCTTTCAGCAGTAAAATACACACTTTAAACATTTTTTAAAATTTTATTTATTTATATTTTTTTAAACTTTTTATTTTATATTGGAAAATGGCCGATTAACAGTATTGTGATAGTTACACGTGGACAGCAAAAGACTCAGTCATACACATACATGAATCCTTTCTCTTCCAAACCCTCCTCCCATCCAGGCTGGCACATAACATTGAGTAGAGTGTCCCATGCTATACAATCCTCTTTAATCAGGGCAGACCCTCAGCCCTCCTGTGTCTTTTAGGACCTGACTTTTTTTTTTTTTTTTTTTTGACTGCCCCACGAGGCATGGGGGAATCATAGTTCCCTGACCAGGGATGGAACCCATGCCCCCTGCTGTGGAAGCCCAGAGTCCGAACCACTGGCCCGCCAGGGAATTCCCAAGACCTGACATGTTTGGAACATCGAGGCCAGTTGCTTGGTTTCCTCATAGGTCTCACCACGTTGTTAATAAACTCTCTTCTTGTCCAGACTCAGGGGAGGACTCTTTTCAGGGCCTTGTAAAACCTTAAATAAACGACATGGACAAATTCCACTTTGACCACTATCTTGTTAAAATTCCTCAAAAAAGTTAACTCATTGGGCCCAAAGTATCTGAACAAAAGCCAGGCTGTACTTCTAGTAGTCCCCCTTCCTCAAAGGATTTTATGTGCTGTTTAATGATTTTTCACAAATAGTCTTTCTTGCCCTTAAAATCGGATTCATTGAATTTTAATTCAGTGGGATCACTCTCTAAAAAGAGAGACACTAGCTCTGCAGGTCAGGTCAGGGCCGCTCCATCTAATTAGGGGCTTTCTCCAACAGAGTGGGATTCTGAAAGTGATTCTGAATCTGATTCTGAAAGTCCAGCCAAGCAGCACCCTAAATTCATGGCTATTTTGGATCATAATGAAGAAATCCCTTAAGAATTCCCTGGTTGTCCAGTGATTAGAACTCTGATCTTCTCTTGCAGGGGCCATGGGTTCAGTCCCTGGTTGGGGAACTAAGATCTTGCATACTACATGCCGTGGCAAAAAAAAAAAAAGGAAAAGAAAAAAAAATCCCCCTTTTCTTTCTTTTTAAAAAATATTTAATAATTTATGTATTTGGCTGATTAGTTGCAGCATGGGGGATCTAGTTCCCTGACCAGGGATGGAACCCAGGCTCCTGCATTAGGAGCGTGGAGTCTTAGCTACTGGATCAGCAGGGAAGTCCCAAAATGTCCTTTCCCTTTCCAGCAAAGGGAATTCTGGATGGCCTATGAAGGAAAGCCAGCCACCAGGGCTTTCTGGGCTCCAAATACTCACCTGTCATATTTAAGGCCCCTGCCTTTGATGGGTGGGGGTCCTGAGACCATTCTCCTGGTGGCTCCTCATATTAGCCTCCCTGTTCTTCCTTTACAAATTTTTTTCTGAACAGCTAAACATAGTTGACTTTTGAACTGTGGTGTTGGAGCAGACTCTTGAGAGTCCCTTGGACTGCAAGGAGATCCAACCAGTTCATCCTAAAGGAGGTCAGTCCTGAATATTCATTGGAAGGACTGATGCTGAAGCTGAAACTCCAATACTTTGACTACCTGATGCGAAGAATTGACTCACTGGAAAAGACCCTGATGCTAGGGAAAGATTGAAGGCAGGAGGAAAAGGGGACGACAGAGGATGAGATGGTTGGATGGCATCACCGAGTCAATGGGCATGAGTTTGAGTAAACTCCGGGAGTTGGCGATGGATGGGGAGGCCTGGTGTGCTGCGGTCTATGGGGTCACAAAGAGCCGGACACGACTGAGCAACTAAACTGACCTGAAACATAGTTGAAATTCCCCCAAATACAAAAGACTATACCAAGGAAAGTAGACTTTCTCTCCCGAATTCTGGCCTCAATCTCACCGTTCTGGCCTCAGGTCCACTGTTCGTAGTTGTTCCTGGCCCAGAAGGACTTGAATTTAACTGTATGAATCCATGAACCAAAGCTTGTTATTTCCTCCTAGAATCCTGCCCACTATTTTCCTGATCAGCCTGGCCTGGAGTTATAGTTAGATAGATAGATGATAGATAAAGACAACCCATACTCAAAGTTCTAGAAAACGTTCTGACTTCAAGTGGACAGAACAGTTATCATACAAGAAATATCAAGCTGGCCAACAGCCACTCCACTTCAGTGGTGTCTGAGGGACTCATAGAGGCCAAATGAGGGGCTGCTGGTGACCTTGGATTCCTGAACCACAAAGCCACTGTTCCTTTTTCTTTCTTTCTTTGTCATGCCACACAGCTTGCAGGATCTTAGTCTTCCGAATAGGGATCCAACTCAGGCCACAGCAGTGAAAGCAATAAGTCTTAACCATTGGACTGCCAGGGAATTCCCAGCCACTGTTGGGTTTCAGAGATTTTCACACTGTTCTTAGTGAAGGGCAGAAAGGAAGAAAACACCTATTTCCTTCTCCAAGAGAGGAGGCCTGGAAAACTCAGACTCCAGACAAGGGGCAGCCAGGGGAGGCCTTTTCCCCAAAAGGAAGCTTTTGAAGTGGAGCAGAACTGTATTTCCTCCTCCTGCCTTTTGTCTGTGGAAAAACTTTAGCCAAAGAATAAGTTTAATCAGACAAGTGAGAGAATGCAGAAATAAAGGAAAACAGTCCAACAAGACGAAATATGAAGTGATGGGACCGGATGCCATGATCTTATTTTCTGAATGGTGTTGAACTTTAACTTAATGGCTAATAGTAGATTAGTCATTAAGCAAAGTCAAGGACCTTCAGTTTCTCCTCAAGGGCAATAGATAATATTCTGAACCATACCCTGTGAGCTGCGTGTTAGAGGCTGAAGCCCCCACCAGGTGGAAGAAGTTAACTACATGAGAACCAGACCATACCCATGACATAAGCTGCCACAGTTCTGAGAACTGGCATCAAAGAAATGGGGACAAACCAACCCTGCAATTGAAGACTGAATGTGCTTATGACAATCAAGATGACGCTGGTCAGACTACCTGTGACCAATTTCACGATGACTGTCAAAGCTGACCCTTTTGTTTCTGCAAGGAGCCTAGGAAAGCTTTTGTCCGAGGATTGTGTGGGGTTGGTGGGGAGTTGGCTTTCAGACAGAAGTCTGCCCTCCTCTCCAGGTTACCTGCATCCAAAATAAAGCTAATTTTCCTTTCCACCAGCCTTGCTTGTTTCAGTTCAGTTCAGTTCAGTTCATCTGCTCAGTCGAGTCCGACTCTTTGCAACCCTGTGAACTGCAGCATGCCAGGCTTCCCTGTCCATCATCAACTCCCGGAGTCCACCCAAACTCATGTCCATTGAGTTGGTGATTCCATCCAGCCATCTCATCCTCTGTCGTCCCCTTCTCCTCCTGCCGTCAATCTTTCCCATCATCAGGGTCTTTTCAAATGAATCAGCTCGTTGCATCAGGTGGCCAAAGTATTGGAGTTTCAACCTCAACATCAGTCCTTCCAATGAACACCCAGGACTGATCTCCTTTAGGATGGACTGGTTGGATCTCCTTGCAGTCCAAGGGACTCTCAAAAGTCTTCTCCAACACCACAGTTCAAAAGCATCAATTCTTCGGCACTCAGGTTTCTTTATAGTCCAACTCTCACATCCATACATGACCACTGGAAAAACCATAGCCTTGACGAGACGGACCTATGTTGACAAAGTAATGTCTCTGCTTTTTAATATGCTGTCTAGGTTGGTCATCACTTTCCTTCCAAGGAGTAAGCGTCTTGTAATTTCATGGTTGCATTCACCATCTACAGTGATTTTGGAGCCCCCCAAAATAAAGTCAGCCACTGTTTCCACTGTTTTCCCATCTATTTGCCATGAAGTGATGGGACTGGATACCATGATCTTAGTTTTCTGAATGTTGAGATTTAAGCCAACTTTTTCACTCTCCTCTTTCACTTTCATCAAGAGGCTCTTTAGTTCTGCTTCACTTTCTGCTTTAAGGGTGGTGTCATCTGCATATCTGAGGTTACTGATATTTCTCTCACAATCTTGATTCCAGCTTGTGCTTCATCCAGCCCAGCATTTCTCATGATGTACTCTGTATATAAGTTAAATAAGCAGAGTGACAATGTACAGCCTTGACGTACTCCTTTTCCTATTTGGAACCAGTCTGTTGTTCCATGTCCAGTTCTAAAGGTTGCTTCCTGACCTTCATACAGGTTTCTCAAGAGGCAGGTCAGGTGGTCTGGTATTCCCATCTCTTTCAGAATTTTCCACAGTTTATTGTGATCCACACAGTCAAAGGCTTTGGATAGTTAATAAAGAAGAAATAGATGTTTTTCTGAACTCTCTTGCTTTGTCGATGATCCAGGAGATGCTGGCAATTTGGTCTCTGGTTCCTCTGCCTTTTCTAAAACCAGCTTGAACATCTGGAAGTTCACAGTTCACGTATTGCTGAAGACTGGCTTGGGGAATTTTGAGCATTACTTTGCTAGCGTGTGAGATGAGTACAATTGTGAGGTAGTATGAGCATTCTTTGGGATTGCCTTTCTTTGGGATTGGAATGAAAACTGACCTTTTCCAGTCCTGTGGCCACTGCTGAGTTTTCCAAATTTGCTGACATATTGAGTGCAGCACTTTCACAGCATTTTTTAGGATTTGAAAGAGCTCAACTGGAATTCCATCACCTCCACTAGCTTTGTTCCTAGTGATGCTTCCTACGGCCCACTTGACTTCACCTTGCAGGATGTCTGGCTCTAGGTGAGTGATTACACCATCATGATTATCTGGGTCATGAAGATCTTTTTTGTACAGTTCTTTTGTGTATTCTTGCCATCTCTTCTTAATATCTTCTGCTTCTGTCAGGTCCATACCATTTCTGTCCTTAATTAAGCCCATCTTTGCATGAGATGTTCCTTTGGTATCTCTAATTTTCTTGAAGAGATCTCTAGTCTTTCCCATTCTATTGTTTTCCTCTATTTCTTCGCACTGATCACTGAAGAAGGCTTTCTTATCTCTCCTTGCTATCCTTTGGAACTCCACATTCAAATGGAAATTCCTTTTCTCCTTTGCTTTTTGCTTCTCTTCTTTTCACAGCTATTTGTAAGGCCTCCTCAGACAGCCATTTTGCTTCTTTGCATTTCTTTTTCTTGAGGATGGTCTTGATCCCTGTCTCCTGTACAATGTCACGAACCTCTATCCATAGTTCGTCAGGCATTCTGTCTATCAGATGTAGTCCCTTAAATCTATTTTTCATTTCCACTGTATAATCATAAGGGATTTGATTTAGGTCATACCTGAATGATCTAGTGGTTTTCCCTACTTTCTTCAATTTAAGTCTGAATTTGGTATTAAGGAGTTGATGATCTGAGCCACAGTCAGCTCCTGGTCTTGTTTTTGCTGACTGTATAGAGTTTCTCCATCTTTGACTGCAAAGAATATAATCAGTCTGATTTCGGTATTGACCTTCTGGTGATGTTCATGTGTAGAGTCTTCTCTTGTGTTGTTGGAGAAGGGTGTTTGCTATGACCAGTGTGTTCTCTTGGCAAAACTCTATTTTTCTCTGACCTACTTCATTCCGCACTCCAAGGCCAAACTTGCCTGTTATTCCAGGTGTTTCTTGCTTGCTTACAGGTTTTTAAGCTGCGAGCACCTGGACCTACGAACAGATTTTTTTTTCTTTCTTGAATCTTATTTTATTGGATTTCAACGTTTGTACTTTTGAAAGGTATTGAACCCATGTCTATCTGTATTCCAAAGAGTATTGTATTTTGGAGATCTTGCCCTATCTTGACGTGCCTGCTCACTTTTTTTTTTGGCTTCACTGAGTCTTCGTTGCAGCACTCAGGATCTTTGCTACCACATGAGGGATCTTTACAGTTGCAGCATGTGAGATCTAGTTACCTGACCAGGGATCAAACATGGGGCCCCTGGATTGGGAATGTAGCCTTAAGCACTAAACCAGCGGTGAAGTCCCGCTAACAGATGTTGGCGCCCAGTGTGATGCTGTGTTCTCGTAGGGAGGGAGTCATTCCCGAGCCAAGGCACCACCTTCATGATGCGCTGGTTTGAGAGGACGTTCCCAGTGGAAACCATTTGTTTTGGGGATCCTTTCTGTTTCTTCCCTGCTCAGCGCTGATGGCCAAACTATGGTTTTCCTTGGTGGAATGAAAAGGCACCTCTGACGAGAGCTGACAAGTTCCAAGACATCTCTAAGTCCCTCAGTGTGCACCCGGATAACTTCTCTTTTGAGTATGAAGTGTGCTATTTGGGCATTTTGTAGATTGGTTCTGATGTGTGTCTGATGTGGAGGACAGTTTTTGTAGCAGACAAAGCTGGGCTGATAAAATACTGTTTTCAGAATTCTAATCCTCAGAGAACAAAAATGTGCCTAGGCGAAAGCTTGACGTGAACTCTTATCACGTCCTTAAAATACAAACAAAGCCCACTTTGCCTGAGACTTCAATCTTGGGTTAATCGGTAGAACTTCAAAAGATGTTTGGGGCTTATTAAACACAGTATCTTGTTCTATCTACGTTAAAGAGAAATGGTGCTATGAGAAAAATTTAAGTTTTTGGAGATTATGGAATATGTTAAGGTTTTCAATCAGAAAATGCTGGTGTAACAGTTCAATTACTTGTTTCTTGGTTTTGTTAAGGCTTTTAAGGGTTAAAAATTGCAAATATGTAATGAAAGCTACTAGCATGAGGAGGAAAGCATTTCAAAGTGTAAAGCAACTATATACATTGTAGGTGAGAAAAGGTATAAAGAAGGGAGATGTTTTTGTTGAGGAAAAATGGTGAAAATTTTGTTCAAGAGCTGTTTCTGGATGGGGAAAAATAAGAGATCATATGAATACAAAAAGTGGTAAAAGGTTTGTCAGAAAAGGGAACTTTAAGAGAAGACTTTTGTATGTTGTCAGGAGTGATTCAAATTAGAATGGATTTAATTAATTAGGTGTATGGATTCATTACATATTCTGATATATTAATAGATTATAAGATAAAGTCAAGCATGTATCTGCTGATACTTTTTAAGTTGACCTGTCTTTATACTTAGAAATGTCTCTTAATAGTAGGCTTCCGTGGTGGCTCAGATGGTAAAGACTCTCCTGCAATGCAGGATACCTGGGTCAGGAGGATCCCCTGGAGAAGGAAATGGCAACCACTCCAGTATTCTTGCCTGGAGAATTCCATGAACAGAGGAGCCTGGCAGGCTACAGTCCATGGGGTTGCAAAGAGTCAGGCATGACTGAGCAACTATCACTCAAGTAGGTAAATAAACTTTGTTACTGATAGTAAACTGGTAGAAGATGGGAATTTTTTTTTCTTCCTGCCCTGCCATGCAGCTTGTGGGATCTTAGTTTCGGGATCAGGGATTGAACCTGCACCCTCAACAGTGAGAGCTCTGAGTCCTAACCACTGGCCAGCCAGGAAATTCCCTGGAATTTGGTTTTCTTTCTCCCTGTTAGTAGAACAAAATTTTCCTGGAATATTGGGCTTTTTTGATAACAGATTGTATGTTTCTTTCTCTAGCTAAGTTTGAGTATTCCCAAGGGCCCCGAGGCATCTCAGAAAAAATAGTAAAGTAAATTGGATTATTTGGTATATTAAATTATATTAGAAACACTTGATAACTTTCAGATCATACTGCTGAACTGGGTAAGAAATTTAAATAATATTTTGGAAAGCTATTGTTTTGTTGCAAACCATATTTTATTATTATTATTATTATTTTTTTAACTTTTGGTATTTTAAAAAAACCTTTTGGCTGAACCACTTGGCGTGTGGGATCTTAGTTCCCCAACCAGGGATAGAACCCAAGCCCTCTGCAGTGCAAGTCTTAATTGCTGCACCACAAGGGGCATTCCTTCAAACCATATATTATTTTAAAAAAATAATAATTTTATTTATTTGTTTTTGGCTGTGCTGGGTCTTCTTTGCTGTGTGGGCTTTCTCTAGTTGCAGTGCACGGGCTTCTCTTGTATCACAGCACGGGCTCTAGGACATGGGGGCTCAGTATTTGCAGCTCCCAGGCTTTAGAGCATAAGCTTAATAGTTGTGCATGGGCTTAGTTGCTCCCCGGCATGTGGGATCTTCCCAGACCAGGGATTGAACTATTTTTGACCCCAATGTCCTGGATGGAAAAGACACGTTCAGAAAATAATACAAAGATGCATGTTGATTGTTATCCTCATTGTAATGTCTACTAATTTTCAAAATTTTGTCCAGGTGCTACGACAAAATAATCAGAGAGAGGCAATGTTTTCATAATATAAAATATTGATGCTGAGCTTGGAAATTGAGATTATTTCCCACTCTGTGTCCATTCCCCAAGTTAGGCTGGGCTTCCCTGGTCGCTCAAAGGTAAAGAATCCACTTGCCAATGCAGGAGACACAGGTTCAATCTCTGGGTCAGGAAGATCCCCTGGAGAAAAGCAACCCACTCCAGTATTCTTGTTGGGGAAATGCCATGCATAGAGGAGGCTGGTAGGCTATAATTCACAGGGTCACAAAAGAGAAGGAGTTAGAAAGCAAACAACAAGAACACCACCCCATTTCAGCTGGAAGTAGTAAGTGGTGGTTGCCCCATTCCATTGAAGAGTTGAAGAGAATTGGAATGGAAATGGAACCAAAACCAAATTCCTCTGCTGAGTTTATGATTAACCTCTTTGTTCAAAACTTTATTCCCTTTCTTGTTCTGTACCCATTCCTCCTCAAGATTGAGGAATATCACAATAAAAAAGCGGGGGGGGGGGGGATTGAAACAGAGGAGGACCCTACTCAACTGTCCTGGTCCCAGCAGTCCCCAAGCATCTTGGCACCAGGGACAGGTTTCATAGAAAGCAGTTTTTCTAAGGACCAGGAGTAGAGGGGGTGGTTTTGGGATGCTTCAAGTACATTACATTTATTGCCTCCTTTATTTCTATTATTATTACATCAGCTCCACCTCATTTGATCAGGCCTTAGACCCCCAGAGGTTGGGGACCCCTGATTCCCCCCCATAACCTTAGCCTGCCTTTTGTTGTGGAAAAAGTTTTAGTAACAACTCCAGGCAAGGGGCAGCCAAGGGAGGCTCTTTTTCCCCTAATTCATGACAGCAGCGCACTTTGGCTTTTAACAAGCAGAAATCAAAAACTCAGGACACCCCTCTTGAAACAGCTAGAGACCATTTGCTAAGCAGCTTTGCTAAGGAAACCTTTGTGCTTTCCCTGGTGGCTCAGAGGTTAAAGCGTCTGCCTCCAATGCGGGAGACCTAGGTTTGATCCCTGGGTCGGCACGATCCCCTGGAGAAGGAAATGGCTAACCCACTCCAGTACTCTTGCCTGGAGAATCCCATGGACGGAGGAGCCTGGTAGGCTACAGTCCACAGGGCCGCAAAGAGTCGGACACGACTGAGCAACTTCACTCACTTCACTCACTTTGCTAAGGAAGCACGTCTCCTTGACTCTGCCTTCTGAAGTGAGCGTTACTCTCATTTTATAGAGGTGGAAGCTGAGGTCCAGAGAGAGCAAGCAATTTGCACATAGTCACACAACCAGGAAGTAGCAGAGCAATGCCCAGGACTTTCCCATGAACCCATCCTTCTTTCTTTCCCAAACTGTAGCAGAGAGCCCGACTTGGGATCTCCACAAGACATTTGATAGTAGCCCGTGCATTAATTTGTTTAACCTTCACTGAACCGGTACTTACTAGGTGCCAGGCTCTTTTCCTAGAGCCTCACAAATAGCAACTCACTTAAGCTTCGTAACAGGCCTATGGGGTTCATATTATTCTGATGCCATTTTACAAATGAGGAAACTGCACCCCAAAGTCACATAGGAAGTAGTGAGTGGGATTGGGATCTGGACCCAGGCTGCTGGGTTTCAGAGTGAATGTTCCTTACATTCCCTGAAGCCAGATCCAGGAGGAGAGGGTGGGCAAAGAGATGTTATACCAACAAATGAAAAAGCAGAATGGGACACCTCCCCAAATTCATGGATTAGAAACCCATCTTTTGCCCAGTTTGAGTGACAAGAGCCTCACTGAAAGTCATATCTGGGTGGTGTCTTCACCGGGCTTCTTGTCAACCCCGCCATTCCCATGGAGCCCTTTCCTGTGGGAACAGCAGAAATCGTGTTCAAGAAGGACCCCTGGCCCTACTGTGGCTACGGGGCCCACGGGGTCCAGGACTGGAGGGAAGCTTCTTTCTTTCTACCCTTCCCAACCCACACCAGGCGGTAGACACCCTATGTGAGTTTTGTTTAGTCACTAAGTTGTGTCTGACTGTTTGTGGCCCCACGGACTATACCCCGCCAGGCTTCTTTGTCCATGAGATTCTCCAGGCAAGAATACTGGAGTGGGTTGCCATGCCCCTCCTCCAGGAGATCTTCCCTACCCAGGGATCAAACCTGAATCCAAGTCTCCTGCATTCGCAGGGGAATTCTTCATCACTGCGCCCCCTGGAAAGCCCAAAGCAAGTATTAGCAAAGTGTTAACTGGTGTTATCTAGGGTATAAACCTGTTCACTAAACCTCTTTTTCATCTTTTCCATAAATTTAATCTTTTTCAGAATAATAAATTGAGGAAAGATAAGGTGAAAATTCGTAAGTGCAATTCACAGTGCTTTCCAGAGAACTGATAGCAAATAGTGACTCATTCTTCTCTTCCTCCCAAATAACGAAAGACATAAACCATGTTGCACAAGGTCTTCGGGGAAGTGGGGAGCACTATGGAACTCAAAGAACCATAGGGTCTCAGAGCTGAGACTTCTCTGACAAATGAACCCTTAACTACCTCAAATTACAGACCACTCTCTCTCCAGCAGCTAAGCTTGTCACACCCACCGCGGTGTGACAAGAAAAAAAAACAAAACACACCTTAGAACTTCTTTCCTAGTTTAATCTGGAACTTACCGCCTGTGGTCCAGTCACTTGCAGCCGTCTCCTGCCCCCTCTACCTGACCACCTGCAGTGAAACTTCCTCCATGATGCTGTGTTCCAACCGTTGGGTCCTTGTCTCCCATCCTAATTTGGGCTTGGAGCTTTAAAGGCTGAGAATCTGTGCCCAGAGCAGGTACCTTGATGGAGTTTAAATATCTGATTGATCAAACATGTCGTGTGGGTTTCACATTGTGTCAACTGGAGAAATATTTATTAATGGCTTTTGGTCAACACATGTCCCTGGCCCAGTGATGACATCAAACGTTCTCGACTTTCAAGGTGCTTCCAATTTAGTTGTGGCGATGAGACAAACACTGCAAGTAATTAGCTGAAGAGTATTCATTTTCACTATTTCTTAAAACTCAGAGGCACGAAAATACATACACCTCAGGATAGGATGAAAAAGATATCCATCTTTTCCCTTCAACCACAAATAAAGTAAAATAAGAGACAATAAAAACAAATGAATTAATGAGATAAAATGAATAAAATAAAAAATAGAATAAAGAGAAAATAAAAGCAGAACAAATGAAATTAAGTAATGAAATAAAGTTAGTAAAAACAAAATATAAAATGAAATAGTAAGCCAAGAAAAATAATTAAGTGGAATAACGAAACAAAAATGAAGTAAAAGAAAATTACTATAACAACTAAAAGCCAACACAATAAATATAAGAAAATTAGTAAAATGAAAAGGAATGTAATTAATCGAAGAAACACTGTAAGGATTGGAGGGAACGGAGTTAAGTTTGTTGGGCAGGATCTTTTTATGTTTTCCGCCTGCATTTGGGCCCCCGGGTGTCGGCCGGAACGAAAGCTCGGCGCTGGGAAATGCTGGGTCGCTAATGCGCGGCGCCCTCGGGCGGCTTGGCTTTCCGAGCCGGTAAACGTGGAGCTTGGCCGGGAAAGAGGGGCTCCCCGGTTCGGCAACCCCTCGGCTCCTCTGGGCCGGTTCACCGCGTCTACCCAGCCGCCGGCAGGGGGCGCTCTGAGCCCCGAGGCCCGCGCACCGCGCTGGCCGAGCAGGTTCCTCCCAGACCGCGCGCGCCTTCGCCGCGGCCCCCGCTTAATCCTTTGGAGTCTCCCCTGCCCCGGCCACCTGCGGGACCTCGGCTGCTCCTTCTGAGGATGAGCCGCGTGCGTAATGGTGATTTTGGAGCCCCTGGGGCGGTGGGGGGGGGGGGCGGGGGGAATGTCACATCAAACGCAGGGTTCTTGCCATAAGACCATCAGTGGGAGACTGGACAGAAGGATGCTTCATGCAAACTCTCGATCTGCCTCGGTGGCAGATTAAAAAATAACTGAAAGTGTGAAATAAAATTTTGAAACTGGAGTTAAAAAAAAAAAATTCACCTGCCTGCTGCCTCTGGGGAAAGGCTATTCGTCCAGAGTAGCTAGCTACCTGTGGCGTTAGCAGGGACTCAGTGATGCAGAGGGCGCTTGCAGGCGGCCCGCGCGCGGTCCCACAAACCCCAGACAAGCCGTGCAGGGGGAGGCAGGGGAGCGCTGGGGGTGGGGACGCGGGGGCCAGGGGCCGCTCACATGCAAATGCAGCCGGGACAATCCGGCCGGGCGCCTCCGCGCCTCCGGGAGGCCGAGGCAGGGACAAAGCATTAGCATTTTCTACATGTGAAAAGCCCGCATTCCTGGGCGGGGAGGCCGCGAGGGCGCCGCCCCCCTCTCCCCATTCACACTCCGGACCACACAGAGCGCCTCTCGCGCCAAATGCTCGAAGGTTCGCTCCAGCTTTTCTTTTGACTAGGGCGATGCATCCGAAATGTAGATATTTCCCTAAACGCCGGCTTTGACATTTAATGTGATCCTAAGTAGCCAGAAATGTGGACTGGATTAGGAGGAGGCTTGGGGCCCACAGGGACACTTGGCCAAATCCGCCTAAATCCTCCTGGACAATTGTTTGTCACCACACGGATCCCCTTTGCCCCAAATGAGGGGGCTAATGAACTGCGCTGCCTCCTCCCGGGGCCCTCCCACTCCCACCCAGGAGCCGGCACGTCGGCCCGGTTCTTCCCAGGGAGGAAGCCAAGCCTAGTGTGCAAACTGCTCTGTGAAGGTATAGGTTTGGTTCCTTGAGGCTGGGCCGGCTGAGTTTGACCAGTAACCCACCCATGCTGGGTCACTATTTAACTGGCTTGATGAGGCTCAGCGGGTCAAGGATGCTGAGGCCCCCCGCAAACCCTGGGATTATGTTAATAAGCCATCCCCACCTTGAGAGCAGTTCCTGTGACACTGCCCGACCTAGAATGGAAGGCACCCGGAATCTGTCCTGCAGACGTTATTCTCTAGAACAGTCCACACACTGTATAAGGCACAGCCCTGTTTTCAAAGTATTCAGGATCCAGGAAGGGGAAGGAAAGATGATGAAGAACTGAAAATCTGCCAGGTTACCATGGGGCTCCCCTGAAAAGCTTACCATCCCAGAAGTACCTCTGGGCAGCCTGTGTGGAATGAATGAAGGCTTGGGACAGAGCAGGTATCTCCCTGAGAGTTAGGGGCCAAGGGGCCATGTGAAAGGGTCAGAACCAAGTCCTAGGGATGGGAAATGGTGACCACTCTGGGGGACAGCAGATTCCAGTCTGGATGTAACACACTGGTTGCAAGAGAAGTTCAGTAGGGAGGAGGGGGTGGTTGGCGTGCAGAGACCTCTCTGGGGGGGAGTCGGAGCTGTGCTGCAGGTGAGGTGAGGAGGAAAGGGTGGGGAAGGGACCTCCTGTCAAAGGAGGAGGCCTGGGTGAGGCAGGTGAAGAACAGGATAACACAGGATGATGCCAGTGTGTACTGAACACCCCTCGTGGCCCAGACACGACACAGCCGGAGCGCAGGAGGCGGTCATTCACCCGGAAGGGTCCCCTTGCTCTCTACCACCCAGCTCCCCAGTTCCAGATGATTATCCTTCATCTTACACAGTAAAAAAAAATGAAGAATTTCCTTTTGAACATCTGGAGCTCATATCCAGCAACAACAATGTCCAGGGCTTTAAACCTCATTCTGAATCTGTGAGAGGGGTACTGTTATTGTCCTCACTTCACAGATGGAAAAAAACAACTGAGGCCCAAAGAGGCAAAATACTGTGTTGCAGATCAAGTCTGTCCCGGTGAGAGAGCTGAGATTTGAAGCCAGGCCAGCAGTCTGGCTCCAGGGTTCACAATGACACTGGTCACCTTTCTCCACGTGGTTTCCAAGAGCGGGGCTGGATGGGCACCTGAGAGGTGAGGCTGAGATGAAGACAGCATCGAGGATGACTGGGCTGAGCAGGTCCTCTGGGCAACAGGAAGGTAAATGAACTCACCTGTAGTGAACGTCTTTGCATTCGGGCATCTCATTTTAATTTTCACAGGAGGCCCTGAGGAAAGTTAGCCTCATTGTGCAGAGGGTCAAAAACCTTAACAGAGATCAAGGCACTTGGGTTGAGTAAGGGGCAGAGCTCCCAGCAGACTGGCCCATAAGGGATTCTGCATGGTGGGAACACCACGACTGCTGTTCTGAGAAGGGGGTAGGGGTACGAGTGGGGCAGGAGAGACCCTTAAAGGCACTGGATCTGCTGGGGGCCGCCCTGCGCAGCCTAAGGGACCCATGCCGTGAATTCTGGCCCACTGGGCTGCTGAATGGGTGGAGGGGCTTGAACAAAAGCTGAGGCGGCCTGTCTCAGAATTTACAACCCCATCAGCTCTGACACCACCCTTTAAGAGCCCCCACACCTGTTAAACTGCAGAACATCCTATACCATAGTAGAAAGGTATGATCAAGACATAAAGGGGAAAACTTCCAGGACATGGCATCTAAAACCTCTCAGCACAGTTAGGATCACCTCCATTAGCATTAAGTGAAAGTTGCTCAGTCGTGTCTGACACTTTGCGACCCCATGGACTACATGGAATTCTCCTGGCCAGAATATGGAGCTTCTTTACCAGCTGAGCCACCAGGGAAGCCCAAGAATACTGGAGCGGGTAGCCTATCCCTTCTCCAGGGGATCTTCCTGACCCAGGAATCGAACTGGGGTCTCCTGCATTGCGGGAGGATTCTTTTCTTTTTTCATTGAAGTATAATTGCTTTACAGAACTTTGTTGTTTTCTGCAGGCAGATTCTTTACCAGCTGAGCTACCAGGGAAGCCCCTCCATTAGCAGAGATGGTGGTTCACAGACTGTGGTGGAAAAAAGGAGTGGGAGAAGCCTTCCTG
The DNA here is from genome assembly GCF_910594005.1 of Cervus elaphus. NCBI lineage: Eukaryota > Metazoa > Chordata > Mammalia > Artiodactyla > Cervidae > Cervus > Cervus elaphus. Next base: position 19,871,966 of record NC_057838.1, on the reverse strand, counting down.
GCTGATGGACTCAGAAAGACAAGTCACAGAGGTGAAGAGCCTACCTTTACTGCACCCAGAACTGCTGAAGGTGGCTGTGGAGGGGAGAGCTGGACTGCTGGGGGCCAGAATTTGACAATAGTGCATCAGATCTAGAGTGCTCCAGCTGGGAAAACCCTTCACCAGCCTTCTCATAAGATGTGCAGGGTTGGACCAGCGCCTGCAGCTAAGGATGGATACATGATTTGAACTACAGAGGAGATGGAGGCTGAGGTGTGCTAAGGGTTTCTGGGGAAACTGTTCCTAATGGTTTCCCATCATGATAGGGTTGCCTTTACCCTCTTCGTCTTTTCAAATTTTATTTTTGGCTGCGCTGGGTCTTCGCTGCTTCGAGTAGGCTCTCTCTAGTGGCGGTGAGTGGGGGCTACTCTTTGCTGTGGAGCTCAGGGCTTTCCTTGTGGTGGTTTCTCTTGCTGTGGAGCATGGGCTTTGTTGCCCCGCGGCACATGCAATCTTCCTGGACCAGGGATCCAACCTGTGTTCCCGGCATTGGCAAGAGGATTCTTCACCACTGGACCACCAGGGAAGTCTTGCCTTCATCTTCTTGCTTCAGTGTAGATATGATGCTGGAACGTCCTGTGACTGGGGGGACAAAAGTCCAGATGCAAAGGAGGATGGTATGGGAAAACAGAGCTGAGTCCCTGAGAGCATCGCTGAGCACTAAAGCCAAGGTCACCAGCTGCCTATGGATCCCCTTCTCCAGTGGGATAGAAACTATCTTCATTTAAGTCATGGATCCACTTTGTGCTACTCACAGCCAAAGGTATTCTTATTTAACAGCAACGTGGGGCCTCATTGCCTCTCAGCTATTCCTGCTTTCCCTCTAACTAATCAGCAAGTAGGGAAAGTTTCAATTTCTTGAGATGTCTCCAAAGATGTATTGCCTTCGAGTTCAACTACAGGCCTTCTACCACCCATATGCTACCCAAGACCTGGTGGGCTGGCGATTTATGAAGTGTGTGGGCTTTGTCTGGAAAATGCCCTGGCTAGGCTCTAATCCTTTGGCCACCTGATGCAAAAAGCTGACTCATTGCAAAAGACGCTGACGCTGGGAAAGATAGAGGGCAGGAGGAGAAGGGGGCGACAGAGGATGAGATGGTTGGATGGCATCAGTGACTCCATGGACATGAGTTTGAGCAAACTTAGACAGTGAAGGACAGGGAAGCCCGGTGTGCTGCAGTCCACGGGGTCCCGAAGAGCTGGAAACGACTGAGCGACTCAACAGCAACAGGCAAAGCTGCTACCATCTGCAGCACGTGGGTCCCACAGAACTGCTGCAGATCTGGGACTCGGGGAAGCAGCTCCCGCAGACTTGGACCAACACCAGTGCAGCCTACAACTCCCATCTCATTTGGAAAAGGTTTCAAAAGGCCCGAGGGAGCTCGGCCACCTGTTCTCTGTATCCTCCAGGAAGGAATCTACTCTGTATATAAAACTACTTGCCTAATTGCTAAGTCATGTCCGACTCTTTTGCGACCCCATGGACTGTAGCCCCGCCAGGCTCCTCTGTCCATGGGATTCTCCAGGCAAGAATACTGGAGTGGGTTGCCATTTTCTTCTCCAGGGAACCTTCCTGAGCCAGAGATCGAACCTGCGTCTCCTGCACGGGCAGGTGGACTCTTTACTGCGGAGCTGCCAGGGAAAATAACTGCCACATGGCAACAGAGCAGGCGAGCCCCTGTGCACGCCCATCCCACGTTCAAATGGAAGAGAAACCGCGCCCCCTCCTCTGAGTCACTTGTGGGTAATGTCTGGTCATATCACACTCAGTTTGTGTAGATCCCTAACTAAAATGTTTGATTTCAGCAACAGAATAATTCAGATGCAGTTTCTGATAAACCATATGCTCATCTAAACGCTCCCCTCTCCATTTATGAAAACGGAGGAACCATGGAGATTCAGCTAGTGAACCTGGTCTTCGGAGTCGGGAACTAGAGAGATGCTGGCAGTGGGGAGGATCCTGAACGGCCAGCTTTCCTGAATCCACCCAGCCTGATACTGACTGGGGGGCGGTCACCTGGGTTCTCCAAAGTCAGTCTGTAGCATGTTCTGTTTTTCCTGCTTTTAAGTTTAATGTATTGACCCTATCGACAAATTCTGGCCAGGTCAATCCTGCAACACATACCTGTCTCTTATGAGAAAGAAGCTTTTAAGTTCTCCTTTGCATCTGCAAAGAGACTAGCGATGAGCCTTGAACTCCCTGCTAACAGACTCCCTAACTGGTGCTTCTGCCTAAGGGTACAGGAGGATGAACATGACCAGTGCCCTGAATGTGGTTTGTCTTCATCTGTAGTTTTTTTTTTTTTTTTTTTCATCTGTAGTTTTTAAGCCATAATCAATTCCTATCAGTCATCACTTCTTAACCCAACCTGACTAGGCTTATGGGTCTTACTATGCATTTTCTGGCCTCTTTAGTCACAACTAGGCTTATGACATGGTAGCCTTCCCCGCCTTCTGCCCTGCGCAACTTCTGGACTGGCTACTCCTCTGCTCACGATGTGCTCTCCATTTTTAAAACTTTAACATAAAAAAAAAACCAAAAAACTTTAACATGAAATCTCCAATGCCAACATACTGTAACCACTGCGAAAAAGACAAAATGTATTTAACAAGACTGTTCTGATAAGACTGTGTTTTAATTGCCTTTGACAGATATATCACATAATGGCGTAAAATGAATAATCTAGCAAAGATTATATGGAAAACAGATGAAAATGAGTTTGTGAATCCTTAACTGTATGTAAGCTTCCAGCCAAAAAAATTAAAAAAAATAAAATAAAAATCAGGGGTTAAAATTGTTTCAAAATTGTGTCTTCAAAACTAGCACCCTTCAGCATCTGTCTTTTATTCATTTTGCTGTGATACAACTAAAAAGGCTTGTAAATATTCCCCTGGGTCTCAGGTAAACAGTTTTCCATGAGCAAACCATCATTTTCTCTGCACAGTGAACGCTGGCATTTGGATGGGCTGGATCGGGTGGACGGGCTGGAACACTGGCTTCTTTCTCATTTCAGAGAGTGTTTTCACTGCAGGGAGCAGCTGATTCCTTTTGATGATCTGTAAGGCCAGCTGGGTATTACCTATAAAAACATTTCCCATTACAAAAAAGCATGTAACAATAGCACCACCTAACAAAGCAAGCCCATCAAGTCTCAAAAGAGAGGAAAAGATGATGGAGAAGAGCAGCGGTCTGCAACCGCTGCTAAATGCTAGAATCATGCAATGCCCCCTGCACCATCCTGGGAAATTCTGATTTAAGAAATTTAGTGTGTGAGCGGGGGGGACAGAATTGTTAAACACTCTGCCTCTATGTTAAGGTAGAGCCCAGTTTGAGAACTTAAAAGGGCTCTAGACTGTGCACTAACCCTGCCACACCTTTCAGGAGGACGAGGCCTGCTGGGTGCCGTCTTAAGCAGTAAAAATGCACCTTCTTCAGCAATAAAAAGAGGGAAGGCCTGTAAGGATTTCCATGATCAGCAAGGGGGTATGACGAACACCCCTTCATGCTTCTGTCCCCCCTCATCTCTCCCATTCAGCTCTCCTCTTCTACGTCACATCATCTCGCATGTAGGGCCCACAGCCTTTCTTCTAGGTCATATATGCCCCCAGAGGCATGACCTGGATTTAGGCTTGAATAAAAAGTCCTCAGCAGGAACTGGCTTACGGCAAAGCTTATTAATGACATCTGTGTTTTAAACACTAAGGTGTACAGGCCAAAGCCACTGCATTCTGTCTCAGGTTCTCAATTAAGAGTTATTTGGATGCCTGAGAGAAAGGTTAATTAGTAGAGATTAATTATAATTGTCAGAAGTTATGCTACTCTTCATTTTCACAGACAAAAGGATATACACTTAACCTGCAAGAAGTAGGAATTTGCAAGATATCAAAAACTCCCTTGTTTAGAAGAATGTGATGGGTAACATCTTTTCCGTTTCTAAGAGAAAGAGCAGACACCAAAAATCTCTGGCTCTCTGCAGGGCTACAGTCAAGAGAAGAACCACTCACCATTCTGTAGCTCAAGGTAGACAGCCAACAGGATGGCTTCAGGGGGCACCTCTTTGGGATGGATCATTGAGGCCGCCTTCACTCAAAACAAAAGAGAGACCCATGAGAAACCGGTAGCTTAAGATACAAACTCTGAGTAATGCCAAAAAAAGAAAAAGAATGTCAACCTACCAATGTCGAGTCAGCAAACCTACTCGAGCTCACTGGGACACTACAGTTCTGCTCGGACGGCCCTAGTTCTTTGTCTTCATCCCTCCCGATTAAACTAGACATGTAATTTTTAGTACATATTTATCTTCCCTTGCCTAATCCATAATGCGTTCTTAACAGGAGAAAGAGCTGCTTCCCTCTTGGTCTTCTCCTGCTTGGGATTCTTCCAGCTCTTGCCCATGCTTGTTTTTTGTTTTGTTTTGGCCATCCCTTGCGCCTTGTAGGATCTTAGCTCCCCAACCAGGGATTGAACTCATGCCCCCTACTGTGGAAGCGTGGACCTAACCACTGGACTGCCAAGAAAAATGCATCTGAGGATGAGCCCTTTACAGTTCTGTGGAACCCCTCTGCGGCTGCCGATGGCAGTACCTATTCCCCTACTACAGGTTGGGTCCCTGCCTGTGACTGGTCCAAGGACGGGCAGGGGACCTCAAGAGCCCTGATCAAAAGTTCCCCCGAGACCTGCTGATGCGGCCCCTCTGGGTGGGAGAAGTCAGAGGTCTAGTTCAGTTACACGGCGCCAGGAACTTTTATTGTGTGCAGAATTTCTTGGTACTGACTTTGTGAACCCTTCTTCCTAAAAAGGCGTACCTGTAATTTAACTTTTTGAGTGGACAGAGATTCACGCAATTCAAAACTACAAAGCAAACAGGTGTCCGGGGAACAGTCTCCCATCTCAGTGCTCCAGCTACACAGCACCTCTCCTGGAGCCAATGTTAGCAGTTTCTGGCGTATTCATCCAGAGATCCTTTATGCATACACAGGATTACATAAAAACTGTTGTGCATTTATTTGTTCTTTTCACTTAAAATATGTCTCAGATATGTTATTGTTTTAGTATGCAAAGTTTACAGCTGCCTTGGGTTCAACTATATGGAATACCATTACTGATTTGACTGAGCACTGATATAGATATGGATAACTATCTTTGGAAATATTGATGATTAAAATCTTCAGGAAAACTCTCCATTAGGTGCCTAGGTTCATTTGCCACAAGAGTCCGTTGTGTACCTTGCAAGAATATGTCTGGGGCCTTCCTTGGTGGTCCAGTGGCTAAGACTCCGTGCTCCCAGTGCAGGGGGCCTGAGTTCGATCCCTGCTCAGGGAACTAGAACCTACATGCTGCAACTAAAGATCCTGCATCCGCAACTAAGACCCGGCACAGCCAAGTAAATCATTTTTAAAGAGAGTATGTCTGGAGGAGTCCTGTTCCCACGTTTAACAAACCGACCAGACGTCAGGACGCAAACAGGACGACAGAGCCCAGCGACCCCAAGCCCCTGCGGCTGCTCCACAGGACGCCCGGCCCCGGCCCAGCCTCACCTGGTGGAGACACTTCCGGGCTTTGTCATACTCGCTTCTCAGGCAGTAGGCGCTGCCCAGGTTGAACAGCATCACCGTCCGGGCTGAGTTGACGGAACTGGGGTAGCACTGAGGGGCCCGTTTCCCAGCTGGGGAGAAGAGCAGACCCGCGTGAAGAGGCCGGGCCGGGGGCACGGAGGCAACCCCTCCACCGCCCGCGAAGCTGCCCAGGATTTACACCCGGCTATCCTCCTCGGGCGGACAGAGGAAGGCCACGGAGGCTCGAGGGCGAGTCTCTGGGAAGCAGTCTGGGCTACTGAAGTCTTTACAAAATGTCTTACTTACAGGATTCCATCGCTTCATTTTCACCTCTGTCTGATCCTACAAAGACACGAAGATAAATCTGAGGGGGCCAGACAAAAAGAGTGTATTTTCCAAAAACTTACATTTTCTTTATGAAATGGAAATCTAATATTAAGGCAATCTGTCACAGTATTTCCTTTTTTATGTAGTGGAGGTTCTAATAACACCGGTGGCTCAGATGGTAAAGAATCTGCCTGCAATGTGGGAGACTTGGGTTTGATCCCTGGGTTGGGAAGATGACCTGGAGGAGGGCATGGCAACCCACTCCAATATTCTTCCCTGGAGAAACCATGGTCAGAGGTGCCTGGCGGGCTACAGTCCATGGGGTCGCAAAGAGTCAGACATGACTGAGCGACTAAGCACACAGGTTCTAATAAAAGACACGAGAATGCCACCTCCCACCCACCACCACCACAAGTTTGAGAAATAACCTCGAATAAAGGAAATTCTAGTCTTGCTCCCTCAAAAATTTAGCCATGATTTAAAACTGACTTTTGAATGTGTTTTTACTCTCCCCGCGATTGTGGAATCCCCCCACAGAGAAAAACACAGTATAAGAATCAAAACAAATTGTTCTGGACTTCCTCAGTGGTCCAGTGGTTAAGAGTCCACGCTCCCAAAGGAGGGGGCTCAGGTTCAATCCCCAGAGAACTAGATCCTACATGCTGCAACTGAGTTTGTATGCTGCAACTAAGGCTCCAAACAACCAAATAAATAAATATTAAAAAACAAACAAACAAAAAAATGAATCGCTCTAACACCATCAGCGTTTCAAAAGTTAGAATTTAGCAATTAGTACATAGTAAGTACAGCCTAAACTACAGACTGCCGACCTAAAACTCCCTTCCCTTCACAACCGTGCCCTTAAATTTCTATACATCCTGAGTTACAATGGAAAGGCAGTGGAAATGGTGAAGAGTTCTGATCAAACATGTCTTCCTTAACCTTGGTCCTGCTCGTTTGAAGAGATCCCTAAGGAGACATCAGTGACATTCTCCGGGTTCAAGTGAGTAATAGCATCAGAGATTCTGTCCAGAGAGATGAGGGCTTCTGCAGCATATAAATGACCCAGGAACCTGAAATGAAAAAAACGGGTTCCAAATTGAAATGTAGGTCATCACAAAAATACCCAATGTATAAAATAATCTGGAGTATATGTAAAAATTTCAAATATGTTAAGAATCACTTAAATTTTTCTCTTTAAAAATATCTTAAAATACACAATAATTTTTATGTTCGCTAAGAAGGAATAAATGACATATCAAGACAGCAGTTTAAAAAAAACAAACAAACAAACAAAAAAAAAAGACAGCAGTTTAAAGTGGGCAGTATGGCAAAAACCACTACAATATTGTAAAGTAATTAGCCTCCAACTAATAAAAATAATTGGAAAAAAAATAAAGTGGGCAGTAAATCAACTGTATTTCAATAAAAATTTAAAATATCGTTGACAAATGTATGCTCTTCTATTTATACAGAAAATACCATAAGGGAGTGATGAAGTTCTGAAGGAAGTGGCAGATCCTAAGATATGTGCCCTGGGAGTGGAGGATCAGAGTTAGGGTTCTCCAGCCTGTGCTGCCAGGTCAATCAGAAGGCACTAGGGCACCAGACTAGATTTGGGTTGGATCAACCCAAATTTGTTTTTTTTTCCCTTTAAATTTATTTATAACTTTGGTTGCACTGGGTCTTTTTTTTTCCCTTTAAATTTATTTATAACTTTGGCTGCACTGGGTCTGTCTTTTTTTTCCCTTTAAATTTATGTATAACTTTGGCTGCACTGGGTCTGTCTTCGTTGCCGCATGCGGGCTCTCTCTGGTTGAGGCGAGCGGGGCTACTCTAGCTGCGGGGCATGAGCGTCTCACTCATGGCCTTTCTTGTTGCAGAGCACAGGCTCCAGGTGCACACAGCCTTCACTGGTTGTAGGACATGGGCTTCAGGCTCAGCTGCCCCGCGGCATGTGGGATCTTTGCCAACCAGGGATAGAACCTGTGTCCCCCGCACTGGCAGGCAGATTCCTAACCACCGGACCATGAGGGAAGCCCCTGGATCAGCTTCACTTCTTCCTCCCCTTCACATCCTCTCTTCTGGGTCCAGCTGCTGTCAGCTGGACCTGGTTCTTCCAGTGTCTTGCTTTGAGCCATTTTCCCCAAGATCATCTGATTGATTTTTCAAAATTAAAACAGCCTTAGACACAATACACCTTTGCTCAAAATCCTAATGACTCTTTCTACTTGAGAACAAAACTAAACTAAACTTTTGTAGATTTAAAAGCTCTCCACAGCTGGGTTCTGCTTTCCTGTATTCAGCCAACATCTCACTCCCCCAAAGGTTCCTCTGTTCCCGTCACTGACCTGGGCGGACACCCCACTGCGCTGCCTGCAGCCTTGCCTCCTGGGCTGCAAAGCCGGGCTGAACCCTAACTCCTCTGAAAGGCCAGTTCAGTTCCCAACTCCTTTAGCCAGCCTGTCCCAACTGAGTCTGTCCACATGGACCTTGAGTCCTCAAACCTTAGACTCTTCCCAATTTGACCAGTTTCTGGGATTTATGCACACTCAAGAGCATTTCTCTTTCTTTTCTTCTTTGGCTCTGCTGCACGGCCTGTGGAATTCCATCCCCTGACCAGGGATCACATCCAGCCCTCAGCAGTGAAAGCGCCGAGTCCTAACCACTGGGCCATCAGGGAATTCCCAAGAGCCATCTCATCTCTCTCCCTTTTTTTCTTAAGAGCTATCTCTTTATTAAGCAATTTCTTTCTTCTAACTAGCAGGAGCTGTAATGCCCCCGCTTCTTTAATTTTTAGTGGAGTAGAGTTGATTTCCAACGTTGTGTTAGTTCCTGCTTACAGCAAAGTACGTCAGTTATACATTTACATATATCCACTGTTCGTTAGACTCTATTCTCTGTAGGTCAGCATGGAGCATGGAGTTCCTTGTGCTACAAATTAGGTTCTTACTAATCTATTTTATATGTAATGCTCTTCTATTTTGCTTCCCCACCAGAAACCCTAACAGGAATGACAACTTAAAAAAATCAGTAACTTTAAATATACTTTGAAATAAGATATTCTAAAAATTGCATTAAGCCAGAATCCATAAGCCAATAATCATTACAAAACAGAGACACATTAGACTTTCCTGGTTGGTCCAGTGGTTAGGACTCCGTGCTTCCAAGCAGGAGGTGCAGATTCGACTCCCGGTCAGGGAACTGAGAACCCACACACCCTGGCAAGGCCAAAAAAATAAAAACATAAAAATACCCTCCTCCCACCCATAAACATACAAATTCAGAGAACCACTTCAAACCACTTCAAAATGTGTGAATTTACTTAAAAAAAAACAAAACAAAAAAAAACAACAATTAAATGCCTTCATGACACTCAAAGCCCAGACCTTCGGACGAGTACATGAAGGTAAAGTGGCCGTGGTACCTGGGCTGTCTAAGGCAGAAAGGCTTATCCTCACTGAAGAGATGGGGGTTCTGGCTAGTGATTAGGAACCAAAGATGAGGACAGAATGGTTAAAGAGAATTACAGATGAAATGATCAGACATGGCTTGGCCAATCCCTCAAGAAATCATAAAACCCAAGAATGTTGTTGCTTTGATGTTCAGAGGAAAGAAGCTGATAAAGGCGGTTGAAAACCCTCCCACAAATGCCAAGGAAAGAATCTAATTAGGTTTATTTGACAACAGTGATGACCATGTCAGAGAATTAAAAAAAAAAAAGCAGCGAGGATTTGTGTTTCATTTCTGTTAAAAATAAACACACACACAAAACTCTCCTCTACCGATGGCCAGGCACAGCATAGTCTGAGCAGCGGGTGTCTGGTAGGCACAGGCCAAGGCTCCTGGCTGGTACTTCTCAGCGCTGGGCCACAGGAGGGTGCCTTAGAGGCAACCCGACTGCCTTGATCTCCAGCCCAGGACCCTCCAGGCCTGGAGAGTCGACGAGATTTTCTCACAGGAGAGCGGGAGCGCTCATACTTGAATAGTGACAGTCTCTATGTTCCTGGATGCTCTTTTGTTTTGCCGGGGGGGGGGGGGGGCCCTCGCTGTGCACCCTATAGAATCTTAGTTCCCTGAAGGGATCGAATCTGTGTCCCGCTGTCATGGAAACACGGGGTGTTAACCACTGGACTGCCAGGGAAGTCCCAATCGATGTTAACTTTAGATACTTGTATAAAGTAATACCTTTATAAAAGGCAAAAATAAACATTTACAGAACTGTTCCTCAGGGTATGACCTCACAGTTCTAAGTGTTGCATGTTATAAACAAAGGCCACTGCAAGGGAAAAGAAGGTATTTTGGAAATTGTAACTATGTACATAAAGGAAGGGTGTACAAACAACTGTCCTGATGGTATGCAGAGTACCCATGGTCTTGGATAAAATTTCCAGCATCAGCATCATACAAAGATTCAAAGAATGCTGCATGTTACTCAATTTTCATAAAAGAAAAGATGATGGGCTTTAGAAAATTTTAGAGTGACAATGACATTAATAGTGAAGAGGCATCTGAAGAGTTTAAATAAGACTCATGTTCTCTGGAAATGGTGCAGCTGTTTGGGAAAATATTTTAAATTCAAAGCAGATTTATCCTGTTGACCAAACTCCTTTTCATGTGGGTCTTTTCACCGAGGACTCAGCTTGTTTTGGGAGCTAGTATGTGATAATGTGCCCCCTCAGACCCAGAAAACAGGGTCCAGAGTTTCTGGTTTCTCATGCACAGTATGGTAAATGCCGTTTCCAATAACCCTCACGGTGCAACAAGTGAAAAAAAAGTTTCACTACCAAACACAAAAAATTAGCAAACTAAGAAACTTTTTTGCTTTCCCTAAGATAACTTACATTCCACCGGGGAAGTCCGAAAGGCAATATGCACCACAGACTCACGGGAACCCTCCAAACAAAACAAACACACAGGGTGAGTCACACTTACTTCAGAGATCCTGACAGCTTGGGCTGCTGAAGAAGTTTATCTGCGTGATTCAGAGCCATAAGGTTATCACCCAAAGCCAGAGCCACGTAGGCACTGCAGGCCAGTATGGAGCATCTGGAAGACAAAAGGCGTGGGCCGAGGAGACCCGAGTCACAGGTGGCGAGGGTGATGTCTGCTACACAGGAAAGGGCGGCCCGGATTGCCAGTGTGGCAACCTGGACGCCAGGCAAGGAGAGCAGAAGCCACAGTGCTAATGCTAAGAATTAGAAGGATGTACAAACCACCACCCGAGGCTCAGTTTAGCTGTTGACCTAAATCATCTTTGGCTTCCATCCCATCTCCCACAAAATAACCCACTGGAGTTAACAATATATACTTAGCCTGTAAAAAAAAATGTTAATTGCCTCATGGGAACTTACTCCCATAGAACATTTCTTTTAACATCCTAGAAATAAAGCTATGGAAGCACATTTGCGACTCTGCTAAGAAACAATTAACTTACAGAAAAATCCATTTTTTCGGATGTAAAAAAATCCATTTTTTACAGTAAGCTAAGCTTACTGTAAAGCGTTCTTCTCTGAAACTATTAAGAAGTCTACAGCTTTTGCTAAGCCACAGTATCAACAGTAACTAAAAGAATTTCATTCACATAGGTACTATTATCCTAAATGAATATTCAAGACCAAAAAAAAAGGATGAATAAATGTGAAGATAAAAAATGTAAGTTACACTGATTTTGCTAGGTTGGGCTGGAAAGGTAAACTTCTGTTTAGTTTTCTACTTAACGGGCAGCTCATTTAAAAGGAGTCTAGCTAAAGACTTGACACTAATAGATCATTTGAATGTTAAACAACCGCTCCACAAAGCAATCTTAAAATAAACCCTTGTCAAATAGAAATGAGGTCTGAATGGCCAACCACAAATGACCTGACATTGGATACGGGGTTCTGAGTTATGTTTACAAATTACAATACATATGTATATCATGAAGTGCACTCCGGGTGTAATTTCAGTCTGAGAAGAATGTGGCCATCCTAGCAACATGGCTTTCTAATACTCTGCAATTCTCTGACTAGAAATGCCCCTCTGGTAAAACCACAGGCGGGCAAACTCAGAAGCAGCCTGGTTCCTCCTCACTGCCTCAGTCCTGGTTGCTGGAACCTTAGAAAATCGTCCACTAAAGGAAAAGCAGCCCCTCAACCCCTAACAATGCAGAATAGTAGACTGGCAGGAGGAAACTAAGATTTATGGCCTGAGGCTGTGATGATAAGGGCGAGAAGATTGCCTAGTGTGGGTCCTTGTTTCATGACAAAGTGGAAACTCAGATCCAAAGTGACTAAATATATTCTCCAGCTTGGAGCATATGACTAGGGTCAGGACAAAGAGTCAACACCACGGACTCCCCATTCATGGGTCTCCCACACCATCACGCTGCTTCTTTGTCAGTTTGTAAGACTGCCCTAAAAATAAAGTATAAAGAATAGATTATATTATGATTTTTCTAGTGCATACAAAGCTATGCACACACATGCAACCTATCTTTTTATCATTAATTATTGCTCTTTTTATTTTTTGGCTGCGTCGTGTGGCACGAGGGATCTTAGTTCCCCGACCAGGGATAGAACCTGCGGTCCCTGCACTGGGAGCGTGGAGCCTTAACGACTGGACCGCCAGGGAAGTCCCATAATCTGCCTTTTTAAACAGGAAGAAAACAGAATTTAATTGAAATGTTACAAGTTTACATTTTGTTACAGAGCACATAATTTAAAATCTAAACCCTGTTCATAGAAGGGAGTCACTTAAAAGCAGCAAGTAGTGTCATTACCAAAGGGATTTTCCTGACAAGCCTACAATCATCTTCATGTGTCCAACAGCTGTCTTCACTAACAAGGCCATCCCGTGGCAATGACCCCCAGGGGGAGTCCTCTGTGATGGAAGACTCCAGGGCCCAAAGGAGGGAGGCACTGGCTAGTTATCTCCTATTTTCAGGAGCACTTCAGTGGTTAGCTCTGTGTGGTGAGATTAGGGTGACTTAATTTCCTCTTTTGGTTTATTTATAGTCTTATTTTTGAATGGCAATAAGCATTCATTCATCAGTCAGATATGCACTGCTTATGAAGAAAAAGAATCACTTTTAAAGGCCTGGGTCTTGGGCTTCCCTGGTGGTCTAGTGGTTAAAAACCTGCCTTGCAATGCAGGGGACACTGGTTCGATCCCTGGCCTGGGAAGATCCCACATGCCGTGGGGCAACTAAGCCCATGTGCCACAATGACTGAAACTTGCATACCCTGGAGCCAGTGCTCTGCAACAAGAGAAGTCCTCCCACCACAACTAGAGCATAGCCCCTGCTTGCCACAGCTAGAGAAAGTGCGTGTGCAGCAATGAAGACCCAGTGCAGGCAAGAATAAATAAATAATAAAATAAAACAAAGGCCTAGGTTTCTAGAGGCCCTAGGCCATCATCAACTCACAGTACTTGAATGACAGTCACACAACTGAATATCCGTTTCCATCTGTGACTCTTGCCAAAGGCCAGGGCAAAACATAAGCTCCTTAAAAGCAGAAGAAGCTTGCATCTTTTGTTTTCTACACAAAGGCTGGAGCAATTTCTCAGTGTCTGCGTAGGTGTTTAACAGGCCGTCACTGTTAAGAGTCACAGCTTTCAACATTGTCCATCTCCTTCTCCAGGCCCCCAGACGCCCACCTGCCCAGGTGGCAGGCCACCTTGCGGATGAAGCCGACTCCTCTCCGGCTCCCAGACACAGGCTCCCGGGCCAGAGTCTAGGACAGGCCTCGCCTCAGGCAGGCGTGCTGGGAAAAGCCTGCCCTGGCCTCTCCTGACAGTAGGGGGGCTATTACTGCTCCAGCCCACTGTCAAGCCCACTTTGGGTCCAGAAATCAGTCATGTAAGACTTGCAGCAGGATTCTGCTTCCCAAACTATATTGATGTACGAGGTTAAAAACTGGTTTTCCTCAGTTTTTACCTTTTTCCCCATGAGACACGGTGTCAAATTGGAACAGGGTGAAAGATTCTACTGTTAAAGCAAGTTCCCTATTAAAAAATACTTGAATACGTGAATGCAAAACTCTCTGCTCAAGAGTCATCACATTAAAGTACATTTCCTCGCATGAAACTAAAACTAACATTCATACTCCTCTTCTCCGAGTGCCTTCCCATCCACCCTAAGGCATCTCTTACCACCCTCTTGCTCACCCTCCATTTCCTCTTGGGAGACAACACTCCGCGCTGCCTAATTCCTGCAAACTGGTCACACCAGAAAGACGCTTGGCTCTGGAGAAATCACTTCACTTCTGATAGCTGCAACTTAAAATACTGACATCACCCCTACCCCCGCCCCACCCTGCCCCACCACTTCCTCGAGTCACTGTCCGATCTGCTTGACCAACGGCTCAGTGGATCTGACAGGTCATCAGACCGGAAGAACTATACCTCAGGGGAAGGGACGTGCTGGTTTCCCCCGCCCTGTCGCGTACCCCTCCACCGCGGGGGATCCTATACGACCCTGCCCGCTCCTCCACACGCTGGAGGAGTTGCCTCTAGAGCCACAGAATGCCAACCCTTGGTAAAGAACAGAACAAAAAAGAACAAAGAAAGGAGACAAACGGGGAAAATCTTGTCCTTAAAGGACCAAACTACAGCAACAAGCCACTTAAGACTGAGCATTAAAATGTGTCAAGCCATATAGTCTGTGGGTAAAATGAATCTAAACCAAGTGCCTGAAACAGCAGTTAGTTCAGTCACTCGGTCGTGTCCGACTATTTGCGACCCCATGGACTGCAGCACATCGCCCTGTCCATCACCAGCTCCCGGAGCTTACTCAAACTCATGTCCTTGGAGTCGGTGATGCCACCCAACCATCTCATCCTCTGTCATCCCCTTCTCCTCCCACCTTCAATCTTTCCCAGCATCAGGGTCTTTTCCAATGAGTCAGTTCTTCACATCAGGTGGCCAAAGGATTGGAGTTTCAGCTTCAACATCAGTCCTTCCAATGAATATTCAAGACTGATTTCCTTCAGGATGGACTGGCTGGATCTCCTTGCTGTCCAAGGGACTCTTAAGAGTCTTCTCCAACACCATAGTTCAAAAGCATCAATTCTTTGGCACTCAGCTTTCTTTACAGTCCAACTCTCACATCCATTCATGGCTACTAGAAAAACCATAGCTTTGACTAGACGGACCTTTGTTGGCAAACAGCTCAACCCACCTCAAAAGAGGCTACACTGGGGGTAAGTACAGCCAGTCACCACTTATCAAAGGTAAATAAATTCACAAAGTGACCTCATAACACACGTTATTTGAAAAATTGGCTCAAAACATCCTATAAAGAATTTCTGCTAACAAATTGAATATGGTACTGGATTTAAAATTTTTTTTAATGTACATTTCAAACTGTTTCCATTTACCTACAAAAATCTAGAAAATGTTAAACGTGTCAACTCCAGTTCTTAAAATTTGAAGCTTCATGTCTTCCGTAAACATTTCACTTTCTAATAACTGTTCTGTTACTAACAGCCTTACTGATAAACACACCCCAAATCCAATACCAAGAGAAGGCCAGCTCAAAAAAGCTGAGGAAGTTTTCCTTTTCAACCAAATCTAGCATCTCAAGGAATCCAGTCCTACCCCAGGCAGCAAATAAAATGCAACCATCACAGACACAGCATCTTCTACGTGGACAGGACTGTAAATCACTCAATCCAACTTGACAGAAGAGGAAAGAAAGGCCCAAATGGGTTAAACGATTTGTCCAAAGTCAGCAGGAGCCCTGTGGGGTTTCTCCAGAATGGGAGACCACTGAAGAATTATCCCAACCCTGGCTTGTGATTAATCTGATCACCATTCATCTAAATGGGGTCCTGGGATTCAGATGTGAATCGTGCTATGTGAAGACAAGCTGCTGATAAGATGAAGGATGGGTCCCACAGGCAGGTTCCCTTTCTTGGAGGGGTTTACTAGATGAACACATTTCAGTAGGATCAGACCCAGTTAAAAGACTGAATCGGGGCTGAGTCCCTAACAAGAGCAAAATGAGAGTCAGGAGATTATTAGCCACGATCTTATTTTAGGTATGTCTCTCCCACTACAATAGAAGTATTTGGCTAAGACCAAAAGAAATAGGATTCCTTAAGTACACTAAAACTGCCTGTGATATTTATGTTATCCACCATTTGTTTGGCTCATCTTCTTTTATAAACACTGGGCCATGGGAGGTCCCTTTTAACTGAATGGGAAATAATTCACTGGGTGTCACATAAGAAGTCTATAAGAACTAATTAAGGTTCCATAATTTATACTTGTGGAATAACTGGGCCGAGTTAAATTTGGTCTGAACATTTCCTTTTATCCATTTTGAGTCTCTTGCTAAAAAAAAAAAAAAGAAAAAAAAATTGAAATTATCTGTGTCAGCAAAAAAAAAAAGACAAATTGAAATTTCGTTTTTATATTCTTTGTTCCGATTTTCTCTTACAGACATTTCCCATATTGGCCCCAACATTATTTCTTGCCCTTTTCCAGTTCTGTTATACTTTTTTCCAGGTTCTAGAGAAGCCTCTAATTTATCTTTAAGAAATCAAAAGTTCTCTAGTATCACAATCTCAGAATGAATAACAAAAATGTCCTATAATATGCAATATATAATACTTTGTACATACCCATGACAGTTATTAAAATAGCACACAACAATAAAATGTTAATGTGACTAACCTTGTGGACTTCTCTCTTTACTATTAATAAGATGTGCTTAGTTGTTCAGTCATGTCTGACTCTTTGCAACCCCATGGACTGTAGCCCGCCAGGCTCCTCTGTCCATGGAATTCTCCAGGCAAGAATATTGGAGTGGGTTGTCATGCTCTCCTCCAAAGGATCTTCCCAACCCAGGGATCAAACCCAGGTCTCCCACACTGCAGGTGGATTCTTTACTGTCTGAGCTACCAGGGAAACCCATTAATAAGATACTTCTATGCAAAAAGATTAATATGTTGAGCCCTTACCTCATATCATATACAAAAATTAACTCAAAATGGATCAAAGACCTACATGTAAGTGCTGAATAAAATTATTTAACTCTTAGATGAAAACATAGGGGTAAATCTCATGACCTTGGATTTGGCAGAGGATTCTTCGATATGACACGAGAAGTACGGTCAATAAAAGAATAAAACATAAATTGAACTTTATCAAAATGAAAAATATTTGCGATTCAAACACCTGCAAAAGACCTGAAAAGACAACAGACAGAATTGGAGAAAATATTTACAAGTCATATATCTTATAAGGACCCTGGACCTAGAATATATAAGTAACTCTTACAACTCAATAATAAAAAAGACAACTAACCCCTTTAAAAAATAGACAAAGGATTTCAATAAACATTTCTCTAAAGAAAAAGATACAGATGTCTAATAAGCACATGAAAAGATGCTCAACATCATTAGGTTTCAGGGAAATGCAAATCAAAGCCACAGTGAGATACCACTTCACATCCACGACAATGTATCCATATAATAAAAAAGATGAACAACAAGTGCTGGTGTGGATGTGAAGAAATTGCCACTCTCATACACGGCTGGTAGGACTGTAAAAGCGGGGCAGCCACTTTACAGAACAGTCTGGTTATTCCTTAAATAATTAGATAGTTACCATGGGACCCAGCAATCCCACTTCTAGGTAGAAAAATAAAAACATGTCTACACAGAGACTTGGACATGCATGTTTAGAGCAGCGTTATTCCTAGTAGCCTAAAGATGGAAACAACCCAAAATGAATGAATAAGCAAAATGTGGTATATCTATACAACGGAATATCATTCAGAAATAAAAACGAATGAAATACTGATACAGGCAACAACTTGAATGAACCTTGAAAACATTATTGTAAGTGAAAGCAGCCAGTCATAAAACCCGCATATTACATAATCCCATTCACGGGAAAGTGCAAAACAGGTAATCTAGAGACAGAAAGTGGATTGATTAAGGCTGGGGAGTGGACTGAAGAGAAAGAGGTTACAGCCAAAGGGTGCGGGGTTCTGCAACTGACTGCGGTGATGACTGCACAATGCTGTGAATAAACCAACAATCACGGGATGTACACTTTAAACAGGTGAATTGTATGGTATGTGGATCATATCTCAATACAGCTGTTTTAAAAATATGTTATCAGTTATTTTGTTGTTTAGTTGCTAAGTCCTGTCCGACTCTTCGCAACCCCATGGACTGTAGCCTCCCAGGCTCCCCCATCCACAGGATTCTCCAGGCAAGAACACTGGAGTGGGTTGCCATTTCCTTCTCCAGGGGATCTTCCTGACCCAGGGATCGAACCCTCGACTCCTGCGCTGCAGGCAGATTCTTTACTGCTCAGCCAATTTATCAGTGATAGTCAATAAATGTTTGACCTAAAAAAAGTCAACCCTTATAATATATTAGGTTGTATACTGTAAAAAGTCAACCCTTATAATATATCGGGTGTGTATAGTGTGTAAGAAAATCATTATTTCCCAAAAGCACATGGTAACATTAGTATTTAAATCAAAGCATATGGCCAAGATATCAACCCTGTACATGTTTTTGCACTATAAGAGTCATTTGGGAGTTAGGCCTTTTAAAGATGAATTTTTCTGATGAAACACTCGGCTAAATTTTGTGGCATGTGTGAGGAAACTGGCATAGGAGCAGTATCACACACTGGTAAAAACCAGGTATCAAAAAATACAAATACGTCAAGTGGTTCTAAACCTTGGAGGCAGCACTGTCCAAGAGAAATGTAATCGGGGCCATGAGTGTTATTTTATATTTTCTAGTAGACACATTAAAAAAAAACAAACAGATGGAATTAATTTCATTATTTTAAAATTAACCCAATATATCTAAACTGTCATTTCAACATAATCAATACAAAACATTACTGACATATATTACAGTTTCAGAAGTTGTGAAATTGGTGTGTATCATACATCTGAACTGTGTACCTTTCACGAGCCATGTCCCATGTGCTCAGGGCCCAGTGATGAGTGATTGTGATTTTAGATACTGAGGCTTTAGGGTCTAAGGAATACACGTAAAATACAAGGAGAGTTTTTGTTGCTGTTAAAACGCCCCGTTTTCCACATGTCACCCCATGAGTGATATGTCAGAGAAACTGACCATTTATGAATCATTAATGGTTAATTGTATTTCCCCAAAGAATATATTTAGAGTTATATGAACTTTGAAAATTTTCAAAATTTCTTAAAACATTTACATGTAACCATGAGTCCAATTAAGATACAGAATATTTCTTTCACCCCACAAAGATAGATTCCTTCCAGTCAATTCCCTAAACACTGTTTTGATTTCTATGAACATAAGTTAGTATAGCTTCTGCCTATCTTACAAATGGTATAAATAGAATCATACAGTACGTACCTTACACTGAGTAAAAGAAGAAACAAAATGTTTTGAAATTTACATCATGTTGACTAGAGCCTCAGTAGCTTGTTCCTTTTCACAGCTGAGTAGTATTCCAATACACAGAGTGGCCTGTAATTTATTTATTTATTTATTTAAAAAAAAAAAATTTAATTTGGCCTCACTCGATCTTACCTGGGGCATGTAGGATCTTTAGTTTCGGCATACAGGACCTAGTTCCCTGACCAGGGGATCAAACTCGGGCCCCTTGCGCTAGGAGTGTGGAGTCTCAGCCACTGGACCACCAGGGAAGTCTCTACTTAAGTTAAAAAAATTTTTGGTTGCACTGAGTGGCATGTGGGATCTTAGCTCCCCGACCAGGGATCAAACACTTGCCCCTTGCGATGGAAGCTTGCAGTCCCAGCCACCGGACCACTAGGGAATTCCTAGACAGCAATTTAGTTAAGCCAATCTCCCACTGATACATGCTGAGGCTATTTCTACTTTTTGTCTATCAAAAGTAAAGCTGCTTTAAAATTCTCACGTGGACAGATTTTCATTTCTCTCAGACAAAAACTGAGAAATGGAATCACCTTTCACTTAAATAATGTAAGTCAGAGCGCTTCTTTAACAAGACTGCAGGGAGACTGAGTATGCGTGTCTGTGCATGAGTCTTCTTACTCGTATGAAACCAACGGCTTTGCTTTGGGTGATTCAGGAAATAAAGGAATATTCTTGCAGTATCATTATATATATGCCTTCTTGACCCAATGTATCAATATCTCTAAATTCATTTGAGCCTCATGATCAAACTATTAATTTCTGAGGCTTTTTCCTGCTTGGGGGATAAATTTCTGTTTTAATTTTGAGAATATTTTTTTCTGAAAGCTACCTTGATTTTAATACAGAACTTCACAATTGCTTCAGGTATCCTATGCCTTCTGAAAATATATCCGTAACTTGGTTAGAATGATTTTTTGGGGGAACCAATCTTCATTCATGTACAAACGAAAAAAAAAAAAAAAAAGGAAACTAGTCAAGAAGCTCTGTCTGGATCCATACAGTAAGAAGTGGTCATTAGAACAGTCATGATAATTTACTGCATATTAGTTATGCTGGCAAAGAGGAAATGAGGTTTTGCATTGGTGTCTTGGGTATTAGAGCACAGAGGGGTCAAATATAATAGTCCATAAAAACTAAACTATGCACTCCTCATACACCTTTCCAATCACATAAACGAATTCAGGCTAGAAACAGATAAAATCTCTGACAATTCCAGGATCTCAACAGAGAACCAATGTGCTCAGGCTCCTCCTTTCTGCAGAAGACAGCTGGCTGCTGCCACAGAGCTGCCCTCTAACACACCCAACTACGCTGGGAGCTTTTATAGCTTTGAAAATTACGACACAAATCTTTTACGACTCCTTCCCCCACACCATTTATCTCCACATTACGGTTACTACTGTCCTTGTCCAGCCGTTCTTTTTATAAATCTACCCTAAGGCTCCTTCCATCTTGTTCCATTTCCCTTCTCCCATCTGCTCCATAAGAAAAAAAGGTTAGTATGTATCAGCAAACCCATCTTACCTCACTTTATGATGATGGAATTCCCTATGGAGACCCTCTGTCCCTGTCCACTAAAACAGGGAAGTAATTTTTTTTTTCTCTCTGAAAACCACCAATCCCCCTGCTAGAATGTGTGGAAAGCAAACAGTTGTGAAAGGCACAACACTCTCTGAGGGGATGAATGCCACCCTGCACATACCCGTCTCTCTTTCGGTGCCACTTACAGAAAGTAAATTTAAATTACACAACTCTGTGGCTGTTCAACCAGCGTGGGATCAGAAACGTCTTAAATTACATGCACACATAAAGCAATCCCAAGATTAGCACTCATTCAAATAAACTTGTAAAAATGAAATCCAACTTAAATAGTGCTGCAAATACCTTCATCATTAAGCATTCCCCTTAACTGTATACAGCAATAGTCACTGCAACATTATTTATAACAGCAAAGACTGACAACATTATAACTAAATATAAATCAACGTTAAATAGTCATATCCATATAACGCAATTGTATGCATCCATATAATGCAATTGTATGCACCCATTAGAAAGAATGAAACCAAGCTCTGTACTGATAGAAACAATCTCTACAGATGCACTGTCAAATGCGGAAAGTAAGGTACAGAGCAGTGTGGAACGCTATGGATGTAGTGTAAAAATCCATATATATATGCTGGGATGGTAATGAGAAATCTCACTGGAAGGATACAGAGGAAGCTGGTCAGCTGCCGCCCAATGGAGAGGACTGGCCAAGATTTACTTCACACTGCGGAGCCTTTACCTTACCTGGATTCTTTACCCTACAAAGTAACCTATTAAAGACAGAGGAACCCTGAGGTAAATATGAAATGTGGGTGGCTCCATAAACACAGACATCTGTAGAAAACAGTAGGCATATTGGGGGAAAAAACTGTACATTTTGGGGGGCAAATTTAAAGCATTTTCCCAAATACAGCCTTGGCTGAAATTTATAATCTACCCCTTTATATCAGCCCACTTTATACCAAACCTTGATTAGCTTTACTTAATTTGCTTTGTTTTTTTCACATTCCACTCAGGACAAAAATCCAATATAGTGAGTTTATTTTAGCTATATGGTTGGAATTTGATTCTTTTTTAAATTTCATTTTATTTCACTCCATAGCTATATTCTTTTGTATATTTTGTTCGTCATTGTTTCACCAGTAATTTGTCATAGTATTTTTTATTTTTTTGCTACCTTCTGACTCATATAAGAAATAAGAATTCAAGAAAATTTAAATAGAACTTTGGAAAAAAACATTTAATTACCTTTAAGTTAAAAAAAAACCCAACAAAAAACAAGCTGCTTCTAAAACCTTAGATGACCAACTCATTTCTAACTAAATTTGAGAGCTTAGATTTTCTTCATATAATAAGAAGATTAATGCTTTCTTCCTGAAAATAAGATACAGTGGAAATTCACACATATATATAACCCAGGAAAGAGAGGTTATATTACTGCAAAGTGGGAATTTGCCAGAATAAAGAGATAAAAAGCTGCTGTTTGGACTTCCTTGGTGGTTCAGTGATTAAGAATCTGCCTGCTAAGGCAGGGAACAGGTTCGATCCCTGGTCTGGGCGAATAAGCCTGTCTGCCACAACAACTGAGCCTGTGCCCCACAAAGAGAAGCCCAGACACCACAGCTAGTAAGGAGTCTCTGCTCGCTGCAACCAGAGAAGGCCCATGGGCAGCAACAGAGACCCAGCGCAGCCAAAAAAAGAAGGCTGTTGCTTTGTTGAACAGGGTGCCTGGAGCCCTAAGCTCGCTGACAGCAACGCTATGCCATCAACACACTGATCTGACGATACATGACCAGAAAAAGGCACACGGCCAGTCTTTCCTCCGACGAGACTCATTAAGATTAATGGAGTAACTTCATGTTTTAAAAGCTGGAAGAAACAGATATTCCAGTAACAAAATAAAAATCGTCAGTTATCCCACCACTATGAAGGTTCTGACACAGCTCCCCTCCAGACTTTTTTCATGCAGACACACATATATATTATTTTATAAAAATGTAACTGTAAACTATTTAGAGACAAATCTTAGCATTTTATAGCTCTGTCCAAAGCTTTATTTGGAAAGGTAAATGAAATTAGTCAAATGTACTATGAAAAATTACATGAAACATGGAGAGAGCCTTACGTTATTAAGCTTATATAAAATAAATTCTAGATGAAACAAAAATTTAGATTGGTGGTTGTGACAGTGTAACAAAAAGTGCTAGAAAAATGTGGCTAAATTATTCTTTAAATCTTGGAGGCAAGAAGGCCTTTCTGAACATCGCACAAAATGGAAAAAAAAAGTAAAGATTGATAAATACAACACTTAATAAATGAAACTCTGTTTTATAACTAAATACCAGAAACAGTGTTATATGACAAACGATAAAGGTCAATTTCCTTAATAAAACAGTAAATACTACCAACAGGAGGTTCACAGTAAAAGTAACATAGGTGATCAATAAACTTTGGCATCAGATTGAACACCTTGGATTGAAAGAAACTTAAAATTTTAAAGTGAAGTCATTCCCCACTTATTAGGGTAATCAAATTATCACAAGAAGAAAGGACACGCCCCAAATCCCACCACCTGGTAACTGGCCTACTAAGTAATGCCGTTTTCTCCTAAGTGTTTGCCATCTGCTTCTAAGAGCAGTGCCTCTTCTTTTACCTGATTCCCCTGCAGCAAGCACCAGATTAGCACTAATGTTTGTTGGAAAGAATGTGATGAAATGAAATGCTTTCCAAAAATTTACAATGCTAATTTATATATTGCATATTACAATGCAATATATAAATGTCTCAACTGTACCCTTGTCACTTTTTGCAACGTAGTAGGTGAAAACATAAGCAATGATGGCTCTTTCATTCCATTTTAATTTGCAGTCCTATTATTGAAATCATTCTTAAGGAGACGCTGAACCATTAATCCTATATCCAAAACATAAAAAGATGATGGTCAAAAATATCCCAAATTTGTTGAAAGATAAATTTATAGATTTAAGAAAGTCAGCTAACACCAAGGGAGGTTAAAAACAAAGAAAACTCCACTTAGATTCATCATAGTCTAACTGATGAATGAAATACAGACAATCCACGTTGACAGAAAAATGGCACCTCTAACACAATGGCTGAGATCAGACACTGGAGGCCAGAAGATAATGCAGTGACGTCTTGAAAAAGCTGACTGAAAACAAGAACAAGACCTAAAATACTTCTATTCAAAGAAAAGAGCCTCCAAGAATGAAGATGAAATGAAGACAATTTTAGATTTAAAAAGGAAAACAAACAAAACAACATAAAACCTTAGGAAAAACTATGATGGGAGATCTTCAGATTGAAGGGAAATGATTTTATATAAAAATTAGAATCATCAGGAAATAGTACTCATGTAGTTAGACATAAAAGATTGCTCTGTTTCTTTCAACATAAACATGACTGTTCAAAGCAAATACAATGGGGTTTATAAATCTACACAGGCAATAATATAACTTACCCAAACTAACAGAGATGAAATAGAAAATCTGAATAGCATTTAACTACTGAAGAACTTAAATTCACTACTGAAACTTTCCCACAAAGAAGACCCTAGCTCAGATGGTTTTACTGGTGAATTCTATCAATCATCTGAGGAAGGAGCAGCACCTACGTCAGATAAACTCTCAGAAAACAGAGGAAGTTACTTCCCAACTCATTCATATGTTCAGCATAACCCTGAAACTAAACCCTAAACAAGACATCTATAGGAATGAAGAACATGGACAGCCTTTCCTTGTGAGCATGGGAGCAAACACTCCTCACAAAAAGATTCAATCCAACAGTTTATTAAAAAGGTAATACATCCTGCCTGGTAGGGTTAAATCACAAGATTGAAAGGTTGGTTTAATATCTGACACTTAATCAATGCAATTCATAATATTAACAAAATAAAGGACCAATGCAATGCTAATTTTGTTTAGATACTCACTTTAAGTTTTCTAACTCCTGTTTTCTTAATGGGGAAGAAGGCGGAGCTGGAATGCATTTGTCTCCATCATGGCTTTTACTGCTAAAATAAAGATAGAGTCCTAATTATGAAGAGCACAAATAATCAAATATACTGATAAAGTTTCATCTCCCTATCCCTACTCTCATGCAATTTTTTATGAAAAAAGTGTAAAAGAATCAAACTGAAAAATACTTAGTAATACAGTATCACTAACATGTTAAAGCTGTAGCATAGGGACTTTTCTGGTGGTCCAGAGGTTAAGACTCCGTGTTTCCAATGCAGCGGACACAGGTTCGATCCCTGGCTGGGGAACTGGGATCCCACATGCTCCACAGTGCAGCCAAGAAATTAAAAAAAAAAAAAAGCTATACCATGTATTAGCTTCTTTCCCCTACTGCTTTAAAAAGTCTGTAACAGAAAACAATATCTCTACTATACAAAGGAAACCATTCCAGTATTTTTACAAATTTCTCATTCTTCTAGTTGTCTTTTACCAACTATAGTAAAGCATAACCCCTTGATGGAGGGAAAAAAATTCCACAATTTTTGTTCCCAATTTTCTATAATAAACGTTGTATTTTTAGCATCTTAGAAAAGATGCTGAGATGGAAGACTCGAGTTTAAAGGTGCCATATGTAAAAAAGAGCTCTTTACATATAACGGTGTTTGTTTTATTACAAGATAAAATTCTCCCAATCTCTGTGCGCTCACTGCTTAGTCACCCACTCCTGTCTGACTCGTTGCAACCCCATGGAATGTAGCCTGCCATGCTTCTGTGGCCACGGAATTTCCCAGGTAAGAATACTGGAGTGGGTGGCCATTCCCTACTCCAGGGGATCTTCTCAATTCAGGGACTGAACCTGTGTTGATTCTTTACCACTGAGTCACCTGGGAAGCCCCTCAATTTCTAGAGATTGCCATAATATTTCATTTAATGTAGAAAATCAGAAATATCCAGAAATATCCTGAAGGTCAGTGGTTTACAGCATGTTAAGAGAAAAGGCACAAAATAATAAGAAAAGAGAAGTTTTAGGGATTTAAGTATTGATTTTAATAAAGGTTTTTTTTTTTTTAAAAAAAGCCATCTCTGACAGCAACAGGATTTCTTGCAATGATTCGTCATAGCAGCGAAAAGCTGTTACTTTCTACTTTTCTCTTTCAAGATTCTCTCCTCACTTAGCCTTCACCTTATTTTTCTCTTGTAGAAAAAGAAAACACACACACACACACACACACACACACACACACACACACACACACATTTGGCCAAGCTGCGTGGCTTGTGGGATCTTAGTTCCCCAACCATGGACTGACCCAGGCCTCAGCAGTGAAAGCCTGGAATCCACTAGACCGCCAGGGAATTTCCCAGAAATACTTAAACATTCATACTTCCTATTACTCAAAACAGAAAACTTTGGAAATTCCGGCTGCAGATTTTAGGAACTTATCTACTGGATGGAAGCTGACTAATGAAGACCCACAGACTTGACCGAGGGAGGTCAAAGCAGTCGGAATACCTGCAAGCGTCGCTGCTTTCACTGCTCTCCGGGTTGCCCCCTAACTGATTACTGTTTTTAGATCCATTTTCCTGCTTCGGATCTTGCTGGTCTTCAGGTAACAGCAGCAAGGCATTTCGGAGACAAATGGCCGCAAACTCCATACTGGCTACAGGAATGGCTGAAGACTGTCCATCACTGAAAAGAAGAAAACCAAGTCAGCTAACAAAACGACAACAATAAATAAGACTTCCCCATTATTAGGAATAAAACCAACATAACTAAATAATAAAGGCTTTGCCCTTGGACAGGTAGAAATGGTAATACAAGCAGTTAGAATGCTAAAGAATCCAAAGCCTAAATATCACACAGGCATACCTTGGGGACATCATGGGTTCAGTTCCAGACCACCACAATAAAGACAGCATCACAATTAAATAAGTCACACAAATTTTTTGGTTTCCCACTGGATATATAAGGAATGCCTACACTATGCTGTGGCCTATTAAGTTTGCAACAACATCATCTCTAAAAAAAAAAAAGCCAACGTACCTGTCTTAATATTAATTGTTAAATGCTAACTATCACTACCCTTTAGCAAGTCAAAATCTTCTTGCAACAGTACCATCGATGATCACTGATCACCATAACAAATAATGACGAAAAAGTTTGAGAAAGTGCCAAGAATGACCAAAATGTGACACACAGATTATAAAGTGAATAACTATTATTGGAAAAATGGCACCAACAGATTTGCTCCACTCAGGACTGTCACAAACCTTCAATTTGGGGGGGGGGGGGGAAGCAATTATCTGCAAAGTGCAACTCAGCAATAGCAAAGTGCAGTAAAGGGAGGTATGTCTGTATATAAGATGTAAAAAGTATAAGCAATAGATTGCAAGTATATGCATTATACACCATGTTGTTTCTGCTGGAATGGAACTTCAGGGACAACTTGACGGATACCCGCAATGTCAGTGTTAATTTGACAAGGGAGTTACAGACAATAAAAACCACAGTGAAGGCCAGGACAGGTACAATCAGAACTGGAAAGAAGGGGAAAAGTAGATTTTCACATCTGAGCTTTGTTTTGGTTGATGTTTGCTTTTGAAAATATCTTACTTACAGTTACCTTTTGAAAAAGTAATGTTATCAGTCTTATAACTTTGTTGAGATTTTATATAATTTCGTTGGTTTTATATATCAAGCTGAATCAGCTGTATTAGGGAGAAAAAAGTGAAAAGGTGTAACAATTTTAAAATGGTAGGGAAGTGATGTTTTAACTTGTCTTTGAAAGAAATCTGTGTTACTGTTGAAATAAAGAGCAAAATGTTGTGTGCCAGATATGTTTTTGAAACTTTGACAAAACTTTTAAATGGCAGTGAACAATTTTACTTTGGACAAAGCAGAAATTTTTTTACAAAGCCTACTACTTTAGAAATAGTAGCAACTCCAAACTGGAATCTTTGTAAGAGATAAAGATGTTCATATTTAAAAGTTCTTCAACTGAAAAGCTCTTCTACATGAGACAGCTTTATATTACCTTTGTTGATATATGTAACAGTACTTTTTTCTCCTAGTACTAAGGAATTAGCTTTTGGGACTGTGAGAAAATAATAACTAAGTGAAAAGCATCAGTGATCAACTATATAAAAAGGAAACAACAAGATGCCCTCTTCTGGACATTCTGGATAATGGCACTGAATAGACCAGGGTTTCGTAGGACAACTTCAACACCCATGGATATAACAAAGCAAAATCACGTATGAAAGAACATTCGCCGCAGACCTATGCATAGCAGTCTATTTGTTGAAGCAGCAATAAAATCTAGTTACAAAGTGGCTCCTCCTATGAGGTAATTTCCAACCATATTTTTTAATAAATAACACTATTATGAAACAGTATTAAACACATACACTTTCTCTTTGCAAAATACTTACTTATAAACAGTATTCTGGATCGACTGTGATGCCAGAACTATTTTACGATGATAGCCTTGGCCAACAATAGACTGTACAATTCCTTTTTTACTTGGAAGACCTTTTGTTTCTTGTTCAGAAGTCTACAAAACACAAATAATTTCTAATTAATTTAATGGAATTGTAAGATGAGGTATGAAAAATAACCCAGGACCTTTCACAATTACTCTAAGAACCTTCTTAAGATCCACCAATGTGGTGTTTTGGGTGATAAATGTTTGGTAATGAAGAGGAGAGGACACGGGGCTAAAAGTCAGTGACATACACTACACTTTATTAGTATAAGCTCTGAGACAAATCTGAGGCAAAAGAGCAATTCAAGAGTGACTCAAGTAACAACAAGGTGCTACTGTACAGGAGAGAGAACAATATTCAATATCCCAAGAAAAACTATAATGGAAAAGAATATAAAAAAAGAATGTATTACAGAAAAATGACTCAAGTGTTTATTCAGAATGATTTATTTGGACCAGTCTGTGCCCTAGGCACCATGCTGGATATGACGGGCACTTTGGGCATTTTCTTTCTTAAAGAAACTAAGAGCCACAGAAACACAGTGAATGAGAGAAGGGACGTAGCTCCATTTCCTAAAACACAGATCTCTCCCTTCTTAACTGAAAGTATTAATTACAGTGTCAAAAACATATACACAAACAAGCTACATATGTCAACATTTATCATAGGCACGATCCTCACCTCCCAGGAAATTAAAATCCTACAGCCCTGTAAACATTAAACTGAAAATAGTAAAAGCTACTGGCACATATACAAATATTTTAGGATATTTCACTACAGTACACAATCTCACTATAGGAGCTTGGTGGTGCCAACTTCCTTTATCGTCCCCTCCTTCATGCTAAGTCTCTGATTTACCTGCATTTCATAAAGTACTGCAGATTCTCACACACAGGGACAAACTGGAGACAACTCATATGGACTTGCAGAGATAACTCTGCCCTGCAAAAAGTCCACCTCGCAACGCGTTGTTTCTGCGCTGTGACTTCTTCCTCCCTAATACAACTTTCTCATGGTTCTACCTCCATATACGTGTGACTTTTAACAAAGCAAGGATTTACATGTATCTTCATTTTAGAAAGAATTACATGACGTATAAAAAAATACAATAAAAGTGACTGGAACTAATTTTTTTTATTGAGGAGGCAGCTAAGGAATACTAGTGGAAAATAAAGAAAGGGTAGGTGTTCTGAACCACGATTAGAAGGAGGTCAGAAGAGAAGGCCTTTCAACAGTCTGTCCATACTCTCTTCCCTGATCCTTAAGGCTGTAGAAGCTGATCAGATGGCTAGATCTGGATGGGACTAAAAATCCTCCAAACAGACCACAGATTCAATAGGACACCAACAGCCAGAGAGCGTGCCAGAACAGTCTTAATGTAAAATATTATGTGATTAAAATATTCATAATTTTATAGTGGCTTGGCAGTAACCACATTCAAGAAGTAATTTTCAGAACTCAGAAAAATAAATGGCACATATCCAGAAAAGTAAATGGTATGTGGTGATTTTTTTAAGTAGTCTTCTCTTAAATACTCTGAATCTATATTTTTTATTTAGTAAATATTTTCTTATATATAGTATACATTGCTAAGGTAAACAAAAACCCTGCATCTGCCAAAAGAGGTCTGAAACAACATGCATTAGATAATGAGGACAAAATTACCTCCTTGGTATCACCAAGTTACTGCTTATTGATAAATGAGTTTATTTTCGGAAAGTAAAACTTTGTCCAGCATCCCTTCTGTCCTGAGTAAATTAAAAGAAACGTTACACAATTTTACTTGGAGTTTATAATTTCTCCTGTTGGGATTTTCCTCTCTCATGTTACTCAAGAGTATTTTGGGGCTGATTTTACCTCAGGTTCTAGGAGGAGAAGTGCAAAGATATGTAATTATTTATGGCAAATTTCCTGTTAGTAGCACAGGATTGTGAGTGTTCTGGTATCTACCAGGTTTTCACAACCAAATCATTTTTGCCATTTTTAAAAAATTTACAAATTTACAATTTTCTAGAAGAAAACAGGACAGAAAAAAAAAAACCTCATGAAATCCACAGAAGACAGACAATCCTAAACGCACCATTTCTAAAAATAAGTCATTTTAAAAGAAAATAACTAAACCTCACTAGAGCCTCCAACACTAATTAAATTCATCTCGTTAAAGAGAATAAGCAATTTCTAGAGATCCCTTTTGTTTAAAAAAAAAAAATAAATTATACCTAGAATTGTTTATCAGTTAATTTAAGAATTACCCATTAAGAAAGCTGTCTCTTGATAGGAAGGAAAAGTACAATGAAATAACCCACTAAAGTCTTTCAAAGACAACATTCACCTCTTCTCCCAGTGGTGGCAAACTCAAATCAAATTGCTTGTATCAAGTGTGACAACTGCCAGGCAGACACACCTGTTTAATCCCTTTAGTTCCTATAGTTGCTTTTCAGGAAGTGCTGTTCCCCATGGCAGACATGCCAGGCAAAACCTCTGGATGCCATACCCACTAGAGCCTAGCAAGGGCGGGGGGTGGCTAGGAGACGGGGTGGTACAGACAGCTGGTGAATCTGATACGACCTGTCGTTCCCCCACCGCCCACTGACCCCTCCCCAACCTGAGATTCAAAAGGCTTTCGTCACCCACTGTTTGGCGATAATCTAGGCATGGATGCTAGTGTAAACTGGTCTATTTCTCATAACCACTGTGCATGGACATGTGTCAGAGAGAAAAAGCCCGGTAATCCACTAACTCCACATCATCTACCGAATCAGAAGTAAACCTGCGGGCACTGGAGGAAACACAGCCTAACACGGTTCTTTCCACACTTGCTGTGTTATCAGCAGTCCTCGTTTAATCACCGGGTACACACAGCACTTTCACGCCAGCTGACGGCGTGGCCCCTGCCCCGGCAGCTAGCAGACCACTGCTGCAACAGATACGACCTTCTGAATGGCTTCAACTTTTCAACGTTGACTGCTGACACATGTGGTCATTCTTACCAAGAGCCAGAAAGTGAAAACATGACTTCACGAAACTAAATTTTGTCCAACTGATAAGGAACGGAAGACTATCTTTACAAACTCCCTGAGAGTCAGCAAGGGGAGGGGGCAGCAAGTGGGGGTGGGGGTTCAAAAAAGATAGAGACTCACTCCCTTATTGGCAGCAATGCAGCATTCAGCCAGCCGCAGCCAGAGGCGGGGGTTTGCGTGATAAACCTGAACCGCTTCAATCAGACACTCAAACGCAGCGAGCGGCCTTCCAATGTGAAGCAGCTGAATCCCACAGTTATAGAGCAACTCATACCTCTTGTTGGTTAGTAATGTACACATAGGTCTTCCTGAAAATTTTTTGCCTGATGATAAAAAGCAGATGAGAACAAACCATTAGATTTACAATAGCAGCTCCGCTGAAAACCTTTCTTCACTAAGTACTTAACCAGTACCTTGTCTGACACCGAGGACCCCAATTCTCAATCTGAAGGTGTAAACACCTCCCACCACAATGATGATCTCCACCCGCGACCTGACACATATCCTCCAGAGGCATCTCAGTTGTCTGTGCTCAAGGAGCCAGAGATGTGTCTTCTCGTGTGCCAACTCCCCAGGCAACGATGTTCCAGGAAGGCAAAGACAGAGGTAGGACCCTCTCTCACTCCAGTGAACCTTATACTACCTCTCTGCACTCTTAGCGCCTGTAAGTAGATGTCCCTCCTCTTCACTTTCAGTTCAGCGAGGCTTCCCTGGTGGTTCAGGTGCTAAAGACTCCCCCTACGGTGCGGGAGACCTGGGTTTGATCCCTGGCTTGGGAAGATCCTCTGGAGTGTGTGGCAAGCTACGCCGGTATTCTTGCCTGGAGAATCCCATGGACAGAGGAGCCTGGTGGGCTACAGTCCACGGGGTTGTAAAGAGTCGGACAAGACTGAGTGACTACGCACATCACAGCCATCTGATCATCATGTATTTTCTTAACCAGAAGTATTCAGCTAATGTTAGGGTTTTAGGGAACTTTACTACGGAAACAAAAATTTACTATACCTACAATGACTAGTGTTCATTCACTTATTCTAATTTTCATTGTTGTAGCTGTTCAGTCACTAAGTTGTGTCTGATTCTTTGTGACCCCATGGACTGCAGCATGCTAGGCTTCCCTGGCCTTCACTATCTCCTGGAGTTTGTTTAAATTCCTATCTATTGAGGCGGTGATGCTATCTAACCATCTCCCCCTCTGCCTCCCTCTTCTCCTTTCTTTCATAGGCCATAATAAAATGAGAGGAGGGATTCCTTGGCAGTCCAGTGGTTAGGACTTGGCGCTTTCACTGTTGGGGCCCACCCAGGTTTGATCCCTGGTCAAGGAACTAAGATCCCACAAGCCGTGTGGTGTGGCCAAAAAAAGGGAGAGAGAGAGACTGTGTGTGATTTTTTGGATATATTTTTCATCAATTAAATAGTCTTTAAACTACACAATTGCCTGATTCTAAGGACTTCAGATCAAGGATCCACATACCAAGAATATAAAGGGATAAACTCCATAAATTTGCTTAAAGATTGTCAGGTGCTGCCAACCATATCACATATGACACCCCCTGAAGAAAAAAAAAAAAGGCTAGAATAAAACTAGTTTAGGGACTTCCCTGGTGGTCTCGTGGCTAAGACCTCACGCTCCCAAGGTAGGAGGGTCTGGGTTTGATCCCTGGTCAGGGAACTAGATCCTGCATGCCTCAACTAAGAGATACCTCATGCGGCAATGAAGAAGATCTTGAGTGCTGCAAGTCAGACCTGGCGCAGCCAAAATGAATTAAAAAAAAAAAAAAAAGCACAAACAAAAAAAAAACAAACTAGTTTGGCAGAGTTAAGAAATCTTAGGAAAATACTTTGCTTTATAACATTACCACATGAGATTACTGATTTTTCAAATCCATGAAAAAGTGAATGTAATTTGAACTTCTTTGTTTATTATTCCTAACACCTTGCTACACAAAGTAGCAATATCTACTAAAAATCCAGAGTCAATTTCTGGGGTAGGATCATGTGTATGTAAGGACACATGACAAGCATTTTAACCAGGTACCTGCTCCCTGAAACCATGCTTTCCTCGAGCAGTGAAACAGAAGCTGCCGCCACCCGTGGGCTTACCTGGATCGGCGCTGCCCGCGCTGAGCTGGGCACAGACATCGTCATTCTCCTGTAGAGCCTTCTTAAAGTAGAAAATTCCCAAATTGTGCTTGCTCATGGCAAAATGGATACAACCAAGATTATTCCAGAACATGCACCGCAAGCATTCACCTGAGAAAAACAACAGATCTGTCCACAAGCTAATTTTACTGGTGATACACATCCTACAAGAATCAGGCTTTTGGGGCTTGAGTTAATTCTATATTCAATGCCACTCAGACACTAGAGAACAGTTTACAAGGCATACAAAATTTAGGAAAACATCTGAAAATTCTGTAAACTCCTTTCTCTTAGAATCTCTTATTAAAGGTGATAAATAAATCCAGCATATTGATTTTTTTTTTCAGCATAATGATTTTGTTAGCCTTTTTATCTTTTTCTGATTTCATTTTTAATAACCACAGGCAAATGATACAAAAATGCAGAAGACAAGAAGTATTTATTAGTAACATAGTAAGTACAAATTGCATCCACACAACAGTTCTGGGGAGGAAAGAAGCAAGTTACAGAAGCGATAGAAGTATATTAAAGAACATGCAAATAGAATGTGTAAAATCCTGTTTTGTTCAACTCTGTCTCCACTCTTCTTTCCATTCATACTCCTTTAACTATGATGATGGCTGAGCATCTATCTTCCTGTGTGAGTTGGACATTTGTATTTCTTATCCTGTACACTTGCCTCTTCCTAGTTCTTAACCCATGTAAAAGATCTGGTTACAGATGTTTTCCTATTGGTTACCTGCTAGTGTGTACATTATAGAAACCTTCTGTCCCATGTGTTTCAATTATTCCCCCCCACTGCCAGCTTGTCATCTGTCTTGTGACTTGGTTAGAGTGTGTGTATGTGTATGCTTATGTTTTTAATTATAAAAAGTTTTACATTTTTATGTGGTCAAACTTAGTCATCTTTTCTAAACTGTATAGTTCTGAGATTTTGGATAATGTTTAATCAAGGCTTCTTCACCACAAAAATAAGATAGTCATCCAAGTTTTCTTTTGTTGTCTTTATGATTTTATTTTTACTTTTTAATCCTGCATGTGTCTGGATTTTATTTTGGTGTAATGAAAGCAATCCAAGCTTTAGTTTTCTTTCTTTTTTTAGTTTTCTTTTTCTAAATGGTTTCCCAAACATTCCTAAACAATTTGCTGACAGTCTGACTTTTCCTCAATGATATAAAATACCAAACTAGATTGATAAAATTAATAATCAGAATATTCATTCAATGCTTAATGCTAAAAACGAAAGGCTGGCTTCATTTTGCTTTAAATTTAACTTATTTTTAATTTAAATTTAATTTTATCTTAAAATTAAGCAGTGATAATATTTAAGAAAGAAAAAAATCTAGGCTGAAGAATAAAAGAGTAAGAAATATGTTTTAAAGGAGGTTGTTTCTTGTGGGTGGCATTATGAACAATTTAAGAAAAACTATTCCCAAATCTTCTCTAACAGGCCTACTTTATCAGCAGCAAACACTGAATTTTATACATGGCAAGCAAATGAAAGATTTTAAAATAAATACGATGAAAAATATCAATACATAAAGTATACAACTATATATAAAATCCTTCCTACTAGATTATAAGTGTTGACTAGTCAACTACATGTCTGGTTCCATTTTAAAGACTGACAATATCAATTCTGAAATCAGCGTGAAGACAATCCTAGGTAAAATTTCTGCAATATATATTATCTTTTTAGTCTGAAAGACCATTTCAGTTTGGGTGTTAGAGGGTCTCTGAGGGGAAATTATGACAATAAAAACATGAAAAATAAAAATTTAGCAGAATTAGACATGGGTACTCAGAATAAGGAGAGTACTTGAGAGAACTATAATGGAAAACACTGCCTTTTTCTGTCCTTTATGACTCCACTGGACCAAAGGGGTGAATGGGGAAGGTCTGAGTGTGTTTACATTTATGTTTTGTACACTGGTCTAAACAGAATCTCAGATGAAACAAATATTTATTTATCTTTTGCATTCTGAACTTAGTCCAAAATATCTTCACTAGTTTAACCTCATTTCTTGAATAAACCGATTTTCTTCCTCCTTCTCCATAAAACAGCAATGACACGAACTTAAATGAGAGCTGCAAATTTTACCTTTCATTTTACTATTAATATTAAACAATTTGTTAAGGCTTTCTAAATAGAGGAAAGAATAGCAGTAAGTAAATTCCTAATTTATAAAAATATTTTCAATATAATGGTCTAAAAAATATTTCATAATATCACTGCTTTTATGGGAGAGAAGGGAAAAAGTAAAATCACTGTCATCTCATTTCCTTAAAAGGTCTCTCATTTCCCAAAGCAAAAGCCCAAAGTCCTTATGCCTTGGACACAATCTCTAAGCTGGTATTAAAACCAAAACGACCGAAAGAGTATCTGAGGTGAAAGACATGTAGGAGAAGAAGTGAGGCATCTCTTAAAATGGAAACAAGTAATAAAAGAAAATTCTTTAAAAAAAAAAAAGAAGAAGAAGAAGAAAATTCTAGGAATTTTCTGCAGCAGAAATAAAAAATATTTTCATTCAAAAAATGAGCAAAAGTCACTCTGAATAGCAGCCTAGGAAAAACAAAAAGCAACAAGGCGTAGAAAAATCAGGAAGAAAACACCAAAACTTCACAATTTTCTTTTACCTGTTTTCATGAATCCTGGATGCTCAGCAATGTTTGAACTATTCAACAGTTTCACAGCTTTTCGATAATTGCCTCTTAAGTACTCAAAATTGCTCTTAAGAAACAGGGAAGGTGCAGACTGTAAAGAAAACACAAGTTTCTTACAGTTTGTTTTCAGACACCTAATGCGAAATCATAATCACACCACTGCACTGGAACGTGGTCAAGGGCATAACCGAACCACGTTAAGTCAAGGTCGTGAAAACTATGGTCTCTGACTTTCCTGTTGCTTTCACAATCTGAAGCAATGAGACCTGGCAGGCAGCACTTTACAAACTGAATCATTAAATGTCTACCTAAAAAAATACATACAACATGTATGAATAAGAATATAGTCTGCAACGTATCCTTTGCAGATAGCAATGACTGTCTTCATCTATTATACTATTAACTGAAAGCCAATTTAACAGAACTAGGTCCTTCATCTTAGTGATTATTATAGACTGGTGATCTCCCTTATCTTCTAGGACACAAATACACCTTCATTGGAACCCAAGATACAAATAATTAAATGCTTTTCCAAGTAGGGGGGAAAAGGTGTCATTTTATGAATGGAAAAATTTCCTAACAGAATGCCTGTTTTCAACGGTGATTATTTCAACAATACAATAATCGTGTTTTGGATCACAGACCAGCTTTCACTTCTCCTGAAATTCGCTCCTGAAGTTTTCCCTGATGTGGGTATGACTAACAATGATTTACTTTCCTGTTCATCTCTCCCCTCTGATGATGGCATCCTTAAAGAAAGGGATTCGTGTCTTTTCTCCCCGAAAAGACTTGATAATAGCCTCAAGTCTACCCCTCAGGTCTGGGCTACAATGTTCTCTGAAATCCCTTGAAACTGACCTAGTGGCTAATTTGGATCCTGCCTGAGATTTCTAGAGTCAACTTTCCTGAACTTTTCCTACTATAAACTGTACCTCTTTATGACTTCACACTTTTAATTTACAGTTTTCCTAAAAGTATCTGTCTCTTTACTGTCTTAAGGCTACTTACCAGTGCAGGGTTGGGGTGGAGGGAAAGGAAAGGGTATTTTTAACTCAAATGCTCTTAGCACCAATCAAACTGAAGGTAATGTCGAGCCAAAGATCATTTGGAAGGGGCAGGTTTGGGCAACAACCAAATTATTTACCTTTAATAAATGTGTTGAGTATAGTCTAAAAAAAATACTACAGTATCTAATAACAGTAAATGTTTAAGTTAATTGTGATAAATCGCTCACAGAATTCTGGACAGCAGTATACTAAGGGGGAAATGTTTGTTACAGTTTTAAGTGAGAAAAACACTGTAATAAACTATACACACCGAATGATCAGTAGTTCACAATTCAATATAAAGGCTTTTATCTGGCAATATACATACACTACAATGAACGTAAGTTACTTAAAACTGACAAATAACTATGGTGAAAATAAGAAAATTTGGGACATAAAAGCTACCAATTGAAGAAAAAAAGTCAAGAAACTTACATTCCCAGCTGTATTCATGACGGACTTGATTTCCCTTTTGCATGCCTTTAGGGACTTCATTTGGATATATGCTCTTACTTTATACTGTCAAAGGAAAAACACTAGTATGTAGGAACTGTGGTGAACTTACACATGCTGAAGAAGTTTTACTTTCTTTTTTTCATGTATTTTTATTAGTTGCAGGCTAATTACTTTACAATATTGTAGTAGTTTTTGCCATACATTGACATGGAAGTTTTACTTTCTAGTTAAGAAAATTAAACCTAAACCCAATCTATTCACAACACAGTTATACCAGGTACTTGTGAAAGTGGATTTAAAAAAATTTTTTTAAATTATCTTAATCTATTTTTACTGTACTCTTGGAATATACATTTTTTAAAAAAAATTTCTCTCTTGGAATACACTTTTAAAAACTAAAATATGGTTGAATGAAATTTATATCTAAGTTCCAAGCAAAAATCCTACCAATCCTTAACTGTATATGGCTAACTAACAATGAATTTTCAAATTCTACAAACTGATTTTTATCATCCAATACGTTCCTGGGCCATTTCTCTCAATTTTCTATAGAGAATTAAAAGAAATAATATTACATAATCACCTTAAGCAAAATATACTTCGATAACTGTGGTTCTAAACTTTATTACTTCAAAATGAATAAACATACATGTCTTTGATTACTTATTGTTTTCAGTGATCACATCCTTCAGCATTCATAACTACAAGTAAATACATGTCACGTGTAACTTCTCTGAAACTTTACGCTACCTGATGTATCTTTGACTTCGCAGCTTCTATTAGCGCTCCACCTTCAGCTTTATGATTAGATCCGTCTTTGTTGGTATTATTACCGGTCTGTGGGGTGGTAAAACAAAGTTAACCAAGATTAAATATTTTTGACCATAACTGAAATCACTGACTTACAAGTGAGCTAATCTGAATCACCTAGAGAACATTTTCAAGATTCTGAATCCCAAGTCACATTTGGGTGCGTGACAGGAAACTCTTAAGCAGCTCACAGTTGAGTATAATGATGGGCTAGGTTTAAAAAGCATGGATATTACTTAGGCAAAACTGATTATCTTCCTAAAACACAGAACAGATCATGTCATTCCCTCTTTAAAAATTTCCTCTGTGGGCTTCCCTCTGTGGGCAGTCCAGTGGTGAAGAATCTGCCTTGCAATGCAAGGGACGCCAGT
The DNA here is from genome assembly GCF_910594005.1 of Cervus elaphus. Classification (NCBI taxonomy): domain Eukaryota; kingdom Metazoa; phylum Chordata; class Mammalia; order Artiodactyla; family Cervidae; genus Cervus; species Cervus elaphus. The sequence continues at coordinate 19,833,127 of NC_057838.1, read as the reverse complement.
TTGATCCCTGGTCTGGGAAGATCCCACATGCCTTGGAGCAACTAAGCCTGCCCACTCCAACTCTGAGCCTGCGTGCTGCAATTACTGAAGCCAACTCCCCACAACTACACAAAGCCTGCACGCAGCATTGGAGGCCCACCACAGTCTAAAAATAACATAAAGAAATCTTTTGTAAAAAAAAAAAAAGAAAGAAAAAACTTTCTTTGGGACTTCCTGGTGGGCTAAGAATTTGCCTTGCAATGCAAGGGATACCAGTTCGATCCAGAGTCTGGGAAGATCCCTCATGCTGTGGGACAACTAAACCCATGCCCCACAAATACTAAAGCCTGTGCTCTGCAACAAGAGAAGCCACCAGTGAGAAGTCCAAGCACTGAAACTAGAGAAAGCCTGTACACGGCAACTAAGAGCCAGTGCAGCCAAAAAACAAAAAGTAATGGCAAGGTTATCATCAAAAAAAAAAAAAAAGAAAGCAGACCAGCGGTTACCAGAGGCTGAGGGAAGGAGGGAATGGGAATGACTGCTAACAGGTACAGGGTTTCTTTCTGGAGTGATGACAAATGTTCTGGAATTCAGATAGTGGTAATGGTTGCACAATTATGTGAGTATACTAAAACCCACTGAACTGTACTCTTTAAAAGGATAAATTCTGTGTATGTGAATTATGTTTCAATAAACCTATTAAAATAATACTTAGTGACCACAAATACTAAACATACTTTACATTTTAGTCTGATCACTTCAGAACACTCACCTCATTCTTTCCATTTTTGTTATTGTTTCCCTGTGAAATCATTTTTTCCAGAACAGCAAGAAGATGTAAAGCTTTCTCAGCTTGGTAGGTTAATATATACAGGTCTACGAGCAAAAAACACACTGCTTGGGCAAATTTTTCTTCTGGGGGTAAAAAAAGAAAAAAAACAAGAAAAGTCACAATCCAAAATAATATTTCAGACCATTTCCCCCACAGAAAGCTCTAAAAAGCGAAGCCTGAGTCTTTTACTTAAAGGAGTATTCATTCCCTAAAGTCATGTGTGGAAGCCAAGTGCAGTATCAACTATGTCATCCCATTAGGTTTCTCAAGGCCTCACATATCAGGGATTCTAGTGCCTGAAATTCCTTTGATGAAGTATCTACCAAATATCAGCCCTTATAATGAGGAGTATTATGTTAGGTGGAAGGAAACCCTAATTCCAGAGCCTGGTTACTTAACAGATGCACAGCCTCTGCACATCACGGAACTATTTAAACTCAGCTGACCGACCTGAAAAGAGGAGGGAATACTTCACGTGCCTGATGGCAGGGGGTGGACTAGGTGATCTTGTTCCTTCTAACCCTAAAAAGGTCTGTGACTCTAGGAAAATAAGACTTCCTTTCTAGGCACTGAGATAGAGGAAATAAACAAGGTGATGAGAGACACAAAAGGAACAAGGTGTAGACTGGAGTATGCCAGAAGGTGAAACGGTCAAGAGGAAAATGTAAGGACAAAAATTCCAAGGAAGAAGAACCAGTGGAGAAAGGAGGGATAAGCTGGTATATGACAGGACACCATTCTCCTTTCCTTTCCGAAGAGAAGATAAACGGCAACGGTTTAAACGAAGGCAGCCAGAGAGAGGCATGGGCATAGGGAACAAATATATGGACGCCGAGGGGAAAATCGCAGAATGGAATGAGCTGGGAGCCTGGGACTGACACGTATACAGTACTATGCCTAAAACAGAGAACCATGAGAAGCCAGTGTGCGGCCCAGGGAACTCTATCAGGGCTCTGTGGGGACCTAGATGGGGGGCAATGCGAAAACGAGGGGATGCATGTACAGCTGATCCACTCTGCTCTACAGCAGAAACTAACACGACATTGAAAAGCAACTAGTTGTACTCCAACAAAAATTTATTAAAGGCCAAAAAAAAAGGCTGTTATAGTCAAGAGCTGAACATTTCAGGGGCAGCCCCTGGTGGTCAGGGGTTAGGACGCCATGCTTCCAGGGAAGGGGCCTGGGTGTGATCCTGGGCCTGACAAGCCTTCCTGATGCCAGGCTTGCGCCTACACAGTGGCCACGGTGGAATCCACTTAAGACTAAGCGATGCACTGACGTGCCAAGGTCACAGGTCTAGAAGGGCTACCCACCTCAGCTGAGAACCCGCCAGTCCTCACCCAGGCCACAGTGCCGGATCTGTGCTGCTCCCCCAGGCCCCCGCGACACTGTCTTCTCACTCCCCGGAACCACCATCCCCGCAGGGCCTCTGCATACGCTACAACCTCTGGCTTTGATGCTTCCCCGCCAATTGCAAGGCTTACCTCTCCTCTTCACTCGAGCCACTTTCCAAATTCTGTCTTATTCCAGGCCTTCCTCAATTACCTTATCGAAAAACGACATCCCCAGTCAATCCTCCTACCCCATTTTAGCCTTTCTTCCCAGGATTTAACTACCTCACAATACATATTTGTTGTATTGCTCTCTCTGCCATTAGAAGATAAGCTTAATGAAAGTGAAGACTTGATTGCATTCACTATTATCTTCCGACTCCAAAACAGCATCTGCTCAATACACTTATGTTGTATGAAGAGTCAAGTAATAAAGTTAAAAAATTTTTTTACAGAAGGAAAATGGATCTGAATACGGAGTTGGTGTTTGTTGTTCAGCTGCTAAGTTGTGTTTGACTCTTTGCGACCCCATGGCCTGCAGCACGCCAGGCTCTCCTGTCCTTCGCTCTCTCCTGGAGCTTGCCCAAACTCATGTCCATTGAGTTGGTGATGCCGTCCAACCATCTCAGCTTGTGTCATCCCCTTCTGCTATTCTGTGCTCACAGTACAGCACAAAGTACAGACGACAACGGTCTCGGAAATTCTAAAAACCAGCTTCAGAGAGAAAACACATCCATGCCATCCCAGAAGTAGAACTGCGATTCGCAGCTTTACAGGGCAAATATCTGGTCCCTGGCCACACGGTCTTTCACCACTCATGCCTTGTCTGCCAGGCAGTGTCCTCGGGGTGGAGGGGCAGCAGAGGGCCTGGAAAAGGCCTCCCCGGAGCCACAGTGAGAACTGTCCAGCCAGCCGTTGGCACGGGGACCTGGCATCTTCCCAAAGCAGCATCTGCCCTACCGTGACCGTAACAGCAGTCACGGACTTATAAATCCAGAATAGACACTAGTGTTTTGAATTTAAAAGAAAGACCCCGTGGAGAACAAGACACCTCAAATCTGCTTGCTCGCAGGCTGGAAGCCAAGCGCCCTCTCTACACATTTCTTAGGTCCAGCTTTGCTGGTGCTTTATTCACTCCCTCTTCTTTCCGTATCCTTACTTTAAATTTTTATCGGATCAATGTATGACAAAACCCACTGAAATGTTGTGAAGTAATTAGCCTCCAACTAATAAAAAAAAAAAAAAAAAAATTTGAAGCTAGGCGAATAATGCTAAACAATAAGTCCTTAATCCAGATTTTATCCACAGAATACATTTTTCATAACTGTGTTTTTTAAAAAAAAAAAAAATTTTTATCAGAGTATAGCTGCTTTCCAACGTCATATCAGTTTCTGCTGTATAGTAAAGTGAATCAGCTACACTTAAACATATACCCCTGTTTTTTGGATTTCTGTCCCATTCAGGCCACCACAGAGCAGTGGTCCTTACTTTTCTCAGCATTCTTATGTCAGGTTGGTAACTGTAAGCTAGTTAACAAAAGGCTAATTGTATCCTGTAGGATCTACTCTATGATCACCTACAAGAATTTCAATTAGGCAATATATGAAATAAAATACTACCCTGTCCTCCTCACTTCCAAAACACTCCCTCCTTAATACAGCAGTCAAGAAAGAAAGGATCAGGTACGCTAAGGCAGTGTTTAAAGAGTAAAGAAAAAAAAAGAACAAAGAAAAAAAAAATTAGTTAATCTTTCCAATCAGGAACAGCATTTTCAACAGTTATCTTCAAAAACTGGGGTGGGGGGGCGGGTAACAGCAGGATGTTAAAGAAAAACCTAGATTCATCTAAAAGTGATAGAATTTTTATTTTTTCTAACCATTAAGATAATCTGACACTGCTTTTTCTTTCTTTAAACACTCATAAAGGATTCTCATTTAGGTTATCTAGACACAAGTATCACAGACCTTTGCAAGTATGAGGAGATAGGCAAATTTCTTGACAGTTGACATACCGAAAGGTTCTATGAACTGATAAAGTTTTTCACCAACGGATATGGCCTCTGTATACTGCCGCAGATGATACAGGATGACTGCTTGATTGTAATACAACATGCTGTTTTCAACATCATCCAACCCATCCATTTCTTCAACAGCCGAGTGTACCTATGAAATAATCAAAGGAGATTATGTTCTAACAGTAAGAAAATAAACAGTAAAGGTGCAAGAAGCTGATGAATAAGCAGGAACACAGGCCAACATTTTTAATCTAAGATCTCCCTCACTGTCAACAGGACCTATAGGTTTTGTTGTAAATTTCTGGCTGTGCGGGGTCTTCACCGCTGCGCACAGACCTTCTCCAGTTGCAGAGAACGGGGCTTACTGCCCAGTCACGGAGCGGGCGCTTCTCATCGTGGAGCACGGGCTCTAGGGGCGCAAGTTCTAGTAGCTGGATCCCTGGTCGATCCTTGGGCCAGGAAGATCCCCTCGAGGGGCAAACGGCAACCTGTTCCTGTATTCTTCCCTGGAAAAATCCCATGGACAGAGGAGCCTGGTGGGCTACAGTCCGTGGGGTCTCAGAGAGTGGGACATGACTGAGTGGGCCCGCACACACAACAGCATGGTGGTACTCATGAATTTAGCACGGGGGCTCAAAAGCCAAACAGAACTGGGTTCACGTGGCTCTTATTACGTAAAGCTTTGTGCCTTTGGACAATACACAAGTCATCTGGACCTTAGCGTTCAAGTCTACAAAAGGAGAAAAAAAATGTAGTAGCTACTTCATCGGGCTACTGGGAGGAATAAGTGACCTGTCCGACAGAAGTTCTTAGTTACATAAGGTCTCACTGTGTGGTGAGCACTGAAGGTCTGCCACCAGCCCTCTTCAATATCAAAGGTCTAACCGTGTGATGCTATCATGACCAGACCAATGACGAGGGCAAGTCCCAAACCATATATAAATTACAGCTTCTATCTGAACAATTAATCATTTCCTGACCCAAAATGCTAAAACAATTTAACATTATTATTAATAATTAAATCTTTCAGTTATAAGTAAGATTATATCTCAGCAACACGTCTTACCTACATTCTTGTAGGTAATCAGAGTAGACCCTATAGGATACAATTAGCCTTTTGTTAACTAGCTTACAGTTACCAGCTTCAAAGAAGAATGATAAGAAATGCTGAGAAATATTTTTCATATATTTCTATTTTATTTTTTTCCCATTTATTTTTATTAGTTGGAGGCTAATTACTTTACAATATTGTAGTGGTTTTTGTCATACATTGACATGAATCAGCCATGGATTTACATGTGTTCCCCATCCCTATCCCCCCTCCCACCTCCCTCCCCATCCCATCCCTCTGGGTCTTCCCAGTGCACCAGCCCCGAGCACTTGTCTCATGCATCCAGCCTGGGCTGGTGATCTGTTTCACCCTTGATAGTATACTTGTTTCAATGCTATTCTCTCAGAAGATCCCACCCTCGCCTTCTCCCACAGAGTCCAAAAGTCTGTTCTGTACATCTGTGTCTCTTTTTCTGTTTTGCATATAGGGTTATCGTTACCATCTTTTTAAATTCCATATATATGCATTAGTATACTGTATTGGTCTTTATCTTTCTGGCTTACTTCACTCTGTATAATGGGCTCCAGTTTCATCCATCTCATTAGAACTGATTCAAATGAATTCTTTTTAATGGCTGAGTAATATTCCATGGTGTATATGTACCACAGCCCTTATCCATTCGTCTGCTGATGGGCATCTAGGTTGCTTCCATGTCCTGGCTATTATAAATGGTGCTGCGATGAACATTGGGGTGCACGTGTCTCTTTCAGATCTGGTTTCCTCGGTGTGTATGCCCAGAAGTGGGATTGCTGGGTCATATGGCAATATATTTCTATTTTAATTCTTTCTCGAAACTCCAAAGCTCAGTCAGATTTTGTATATTTGCTTATTCTATTCAAGTTTGAAACCCAACAGAAAGTAAAATCACATACCATACCTTCATTTCCTAGAAAATGAATTGTATACAAATAAAACTAATACAAATGCTGCAAATATATTAGAAATTGTGCTATTAATATCAAATAAAAAGTCACATTAATTTTACTTAACTAATTTTATTTCATAATTTAGAGAGCACCACAATATTTTATAATGAAATTCATGTATGTATTACCTGATTCTTCAGCTGGTTAAGTGTTTGTCTCAAACTATCTGTTGTTGTCTGGTTACTTTTAAAAAACTCAGCTACTGCTGTATTCAAAATTATTTTATAATCATCTTTGTTTATATCTTGTAGGCAGGCAAGATGCTGCAGACAGACATCGTAATTTCCAGCCTAAAACAAAAATACACACAAAAAATCACATACCAACTTTAAGAACTTTACATTCATTTCCAAATATATTTCATTCATCTTTATTTAAAAGCTTTTACAAAGATATAATTTCCCTAAAAACACTAAAATCACTAGATGAAGTAATAGTCACATCAATTAAAAAATTGTGATATTATTTTAGAAACACAAAAACTTGGTAATGGCTCAAATTATTCCCATTCCTTTCACGATATTTAAACTCTAAAATTAAAGAAATTTAAACCTAAACCTACTCTCTGAAGCTAACTCTTAAATTAGTACAGAACAAAGATCATAAATTCACGGTGAAAATATTCATGCGTGACAGATTCTAAAAATGGAACAGATGAAGAGAAACCATTTCTTACTGTGAAAGCTTGGAAAGCATTGGTGGACAACTCCTTCTCCTGATCAGTGATCCCAGAGGACGGACCTGTCCCTTCATGTTTCTCTGCTCCCTGATCTGCAAATACACAAGTTTGATAGTTCTTTAGAAGTAACAGCTGTCCAGGGAAAGCGTCCCGAGTCTTCCTCTTAATTGTCTTCTTCCTACTGAAGTTGCCAAAGTCAGACCTTTCTCAACTACAATGAATAATTAGTATTTTTTGTATTTATTTTTATTTTTTGGTCATGTGGCATGTGTGATCTTAGTTCCCAGACCAGGAATTAAACCCTGCCCCCTGCATCGGAAGTGCAGATTCTTAACCACTGAACCACCAGCGAAGTTTGATAACTAACGTTATAAGTGAGGAATGAAACAGTCTTTCAAAAACTTAAGAAATGTCTCCCTTTGCTGTGGAAATCCTTATATAAGGATTACAGGACATTCAGGCTGAGAATAAAGTGCTCTCTTAAAAATATCAGATCTGCGACTTCCCTGCCTACCAATGCAGGGGACACACAGGTTCTATCTCTGGTCCAGGAAGAATCCACATGCCACGGGGCAACTAAGCCCGTGTACCACAGTTACTGAGCCAGTGCTCTAGAGTCCACAGGCTGCCACTAGACACAGCCTGCATGCAACAGTGAAGACCCAGCACAGCGAGCAAGGAAGAAAAACAAATAACTCTTGTCTTAAAAAAAGAATTAGATCTGCCTCCCACCACAGCAATACACCCCAAATCTCACATATTTAAGAACTTATGCCAGGCGCTAGAGACACAAAGAGATTATAAATACAAGGGAGATGCCTTCAAGAAGTTTATAATCCAGCTAGAATGTAGTAACATTTAACAATGAGAAAATGACACTGATAAGAATTCATAGCTGATTACCAGGCAATGAAGGCTTTCAGAGGCTTAGAAATCGAAAAGCCAGGATTAATACATTTAAAAAGCTTCCTTAACAGAAGTTTCCATATATATTAATTATTTCTGCCCTACAATTTACTGTTTTAAAAATTAGTTTTTTATTAAAAAAAAAATTCCCAAATAAATGCAAAAATCTCAGCTAGTGCAAGTTTTAAACGACTCAAGGACAACACCTGTTGAGTCTGAGTGGAAACTGGTCAGACCTCCTGGGAAGTAATCACCAATACCTGTCTATGTACAACGTCTTGACCAAACAACCCCACTTCCAGGTATTCACTCTACAAATACACAAAGATGCTCAATGCAGCAATGTTTATAATAGTGAATGTCTAGAAATAAACACCCTTCAGTTAAGAAAACTGCTAAGTAAACGGTGGTATAGAAATACAATGTCACACTAAACAACTGTTAAAAGCTGAGTCCCTACAACGTGTTGACATGGAGAAACATCCTCAACATCTTCTTAAATAAAAGAAACAGACTGCAAACAGTTTTATACAACAGAGCTCCATGTTTTATAAAAATATATACACAGATACTTATTTCTGAATATATATAGAGTAAAATTTGGAAGGATAAACATCCAGTTTTTAGTGGTTACCTTCAGGGAGCAGGACAGAAGACAGATTTTCCTTTCCTTCCTATTGCTCTTAACTGTGAGACCCAGGAGGGCTCTATCTATGGTGCTTTTCTGGATACAAAACTTTCTGACCCCTCCCCTTCATTCCGCCCCCCCTCCCCACATCCTGTCCCATTTCTTGCTTGTAAGAAAAAGCTTCAGACTCCTAGATCTTCTTTAAGTTCAAAGGGCAGATTCAAACAGTAAACAGGGAAGATGGAGCAGTCGAGAAACAGCAGGGCAGGGTCCTGGTTCCTGCTCAATGAATATAGGTATCTCTGAGTTCTTCTGCAGGAACTCAGGCCCCTACCCAAATGGAGGATGGTAACTTCAGGCTAAGCACAAGATTCTGGTTACCTCACCACCAGCCTATCAGAGGAAAGCCATAAACCCTGCAGCTCTCAACCCAGGTTTTGCCTACAAAAACTTTTTGCTGCAAACTGTTGGTGGAGTTTGGGTTTTTTTAGCGCAACCTACCCATTCTCCTTGCTTGGCCCTGCAATAAACCTTTTTCTGCTCCAAATTCTGACACTTTGGTTTGCTTGGCCTCACTGTGCCTCAGGCACACAAACCTGCATTTGACAACAACCGTCTAAATTTTTATAATGATCACTGATCACTTTTTTTTGTTTTATTTTTAAATGCCTGCTTAGGGACTTTGCTGGTGTTTCAGTGGCTAAGGCTTCACACTCCCAATCCAGGAGGCTGGGTTTCCGGCCCGGAGGAGGAACTAGATTTCATAAGCTGCAACCAAGAGTTCTCATGTTGCCACTAAGGCCCAGTGTAGCCAAATAAACAAATAAAAACAAATATTAGATAAATAAGTGTCTGTCTAAAACTAATGTAAGGTTTAGAAGATAAGCGGTCTAGTGACTGCAAGATCTATCAGATGGAGACTGTGGCAGGGCTGGGACGGGGGGGTTGCTTCTGGATGTGTGAGAATTCATTAAACCACAGGTACTTTTTTGGTGGGGCTGCACCATTCAGCATGCGGGGTCTTATTTCCCTGACCATGGATCAAACCTGTGCCCCCTGCAACAGAAGTGTGGAGTCTTAACCCTGGACTACACGGGAAGTCCTGGTATATTTTGATAAGAGGAGCGTGTCAAAGAACCCAGTGTCAAAAGAGCTGATTTTAGGAAGCCCTCAGTTCAATTCAGCCGCTCAGTCATGTTAGACTCTTTGCGACCCCATGGACTGCAGCACATCAGGCTTCCCTGTCCATCACCAACTCCTGGAGCTTGCTCCAACTCATGTCCATCAAGTCAGTGATGCCATCCAACCATCTCATCCTCTATATTCCCCTTCTCCTTCTGCCTTCAATCTTTCCCAGCATCAGGGTCTTTTCCGCTGAGTCAGTTCTTCACATCAGGTGGCAAAGTATTGGAGCTTCAGTCTCAGCATCAGTCTTTCCAATGAACACCCAGGACTGATATCCTTTAGGATGGACTGGTTGGATCTCCTTGCTGTCCAAGGGACTCTCAAGAGTCTTCTCCAACACCACAGGTCAAAAGCATCAGTTCTTCAGTGCTCTGCTTTCTTTATACTCTAACTCTCACATCCATACATGACTACTGGAAAAATCATAGCTTTGACTATACGGACCTGTGTCAGTAATGTAATGTATCTGCTTTGTAATATGCTGTCTAAGTTGGTCATGACTTTTCTTCCAAGGAGCAAGCGTCTTTGAATTTCATGGCTGCAGTCACCATCTGCAGTGATTTTGGAACCCAAGAAAATAAAGTCTGTCACTGTTTCCATTGCTTCCCCATCGATTTGCCATGAAGTGATGGGACCAGATGCCATGATCTTCGTTTTCTGAATACTGAGTTTTAAGCCAGCTTTCTCACTCTCCTCTTTCATCAAAAGGCCCTTTAATTCTTCTTCGCTTTCTGCCATAAGGGTGGTGTCATCTGCATATTTGAGGTTATTGATAGTTCTCCCTCCAATGTTGATTCCAGCTTGTGTTTCATCCAATCCAGCCATTTTGCATGATGCACTCTGCATATAAGTCAAATAAGCAAGGTGACAATATACAGCCTTGATGTACTCCTTTCTCAATTTGGAACTGATCCATTGTTCCACATCTAGTTCTAACTGTTGCTTCTTGATCTGTATACAGATCTCAGGAGGCAGGTAAGGTGATCTGGTATTCCCCTCTCTTTAAGAATTTTCCACAGTTTGTTGTGATCCACACAGTCAAAGGCTTTGGTGTAGTCAATGAAGCAGAAGTAGATGTTTCTCTGGAACTCTTTTGCTTTTTCGATGATCCAGTGGATGTCGGCAATTTGATCTCTGGTCCCTCTGACTTGAACATTAGGAGGTTCTCAGTTCACATACTGTTGAAGCCTGGCTTGAAGAATTTTGAGCATTACTTTGCTGGCGTGAGAGATGAGGGTGTGGAAGCCCTGGCCAGGCACGTAACAGCAGTCAGTAAAGACTCCCAGTTTCCCTATTGTCATGGTACAATGAAAACACATGTCTCAGAATTAGTCACATTTCCAGTCTAGTCTCCCCTTGGCCACCTGTCTCTCTCCTTAGAGATGTAACTAAATATTAGCTTCCTTCCCACTTTCCCTATCACAGAACAACTAAGGACTTCACTGTGGCTTTTTTTCTTTAACAAAATACTTATTTCTGCACTTTAAATATACACATAAACAATGAAATTAGATTTAGTGTGAATAGCTCCTTAGATCACTGTGAAACCCCTATTATTAGACTGAATACTCGAGAATCTTTAAAACAAAATGCAACTTGTGAACTCATCTAAGACTTAGATCTGCTACCAAAAAAAAAAAAAAAAAGGTATTCTGGTATTTGGGTTTATAAGAAGTGTTCCTTCTGATAATTAGTTACATAAATTATTAGTATTTCATTTTCACTTTGCATACAGAGATAAGAACTGAGTCCTGACAGGAAGGAAAAACTATAGTTTGATGAAGAGAGCTCACTGGTTTAAGAAGACTCTGTCAAACAGCTTTTTCTTTAAAAAGCTAGTAACAGTGAGTTTCTGTTAACTGCTTACACAATACACCTGCCTGGCAAAACTTTCAAGTGCACAATTACAGTAAAGACCAATTTCTTTTTCTTTTTTTTTTTTTGGTTTGTTTTAGTTCTACAGCTTTATTGCTACCAACCCATCTCCCTCCACCCTTGTGCACACAAGCTCAGTCATGTAACCCCATGGACTGCAGCCCGCCAGGCTCCTCTGTCCATGGACTTTTCCAGGCAAGAATACTGGAGTGGGTTGCCATTTCCTTCTCCAACCAATTTCTTTAAAATGTGTAAAAATAAGGACACAGGATTTTAGGATCCCCAAAAAGCAAAGTATGAGTTTAGATCGAGATGGAACCTCAACTCGAGGTATAGTCATCATATTAACAATGAACATAAATATTAATACTTAAAAATTTTTTAAAGGAACCCTGATGTATCTCCCCTCATACAGAAGTACACTAAGTTGAAACCAAATACCCCCAATTCTTAGTTTGCCATCAAGTTATTTCCACGGCTTTTTCTAAAATACAGCCTCTCTACATTAGATGGCATTCTTTAACAGGGCTTCTGGGTCCAAACGTCATTTATAAATTGTGATTTATAAATACAGGGCAGAGGGAAACACAAGACAATTCACCAAGGCACTGACGAGTTAAGCGCTACTTTCCACCAGAAGCAGACTGGTTCATGTGGCCTCGGCTATTATTATCCTCTGGAAACTGTGCTGGTGGTGGTGTAGTCACTTCAGCCGTTTCCGACTCTGCGACCCCACGGACTGGAGCCCACGAGCCCACCAGGCTCCTCTGTCCATGGGATTCTCCAGGCAAGAACACTCGAGTAGGTTGCTCTTTCCTCCTCTAAGGAATCTCTCCTACCCAGGGCTCAAACCCAGGTCTCCTGCGCTACAGGCAGGAGACTGAGCCACGCGGGAAGCCCCTAGAAACTGCAAATCTCCTAAAATCCTCTAAATAAGGACAGAAGCACTTTGATAAGCTAGACTCGAAGGCTGACAAGAGACTCCGAAACAGACATTTTAGAGAACTGAGCTCATAAACAGCCTCTTACATGTTAACCAGCCATTACTCTACCTACATTCTTTTACTTTAAGATAAAACTTAAGGGAAAAAAATCCTACTTCAGTGGGATTACTAATTTTATTTTCCTTATCTTTATGCACTTTTCAAGTTATCTCCAAGGAACAGTCTTTAAAACATTCATTTTGGAGGTAACTTACTGACTTCTTACCAGAAAGAGTCTGCACATAGTTCCACAATGTGTCTTTATTTGTCCAAAAATAGTCTCCGTTGCCAATTGAAAGAGTATATGACCGTTCATCCATAAGCTTGACCTTCCTTCTACTCTGGCCTAATGAACAGGGCTGACCATCGAGGTGTACAGAGCTCTTTGGCACACAAACCTTGATGCTTTTTAAGCCAACAGGCTTCATTTCTAACCAAACAATCAGGTTTAAACTAAGTAGAAAAGAAACACACCACTTTCCCCAAACTGAAAAAAGTCAGTTAACTGAAAGCCCAGACAGATTCCAGTACAGAATGTTAACGATTCAAATCTGATTGGAGGAGGATCTTCCATACAAGTTACACTTTTCCAAATAGAGCTCCAATGAGGTTCAAGGAAAGAAAAGTTTCCCACAAAACAAAAGAAATGAAGGCTTAACAAAGTCTGCTGCTATACTTACAAAACAGTGTTGATGCCTTTGTGAAAGAAAATTTTAAATAAGAAGGATGCCATTTCTTTTTTTTTTTTTTTTTTTTTTGCGAAACCACTCAGATGGTGTCCTCTCCCTCTTACTCTCCCAAAGGAAGAGAAGAACGATCATCAATGGCCAATAGCAGCTGCAAAAGCAACACCAAAGACCGGCTTCACGCTCAGGAGAGAACACTGCACCTCCTCCTCATGGTTTCGGGTGCTCTACACAATCAGAGAAACTTCTCTAGTAACAAACTATAGAAATGATCCCTGAAAGTATAGTCTTAGAAGGATGCCATTTCAAAGAAAAATAATTCAGGTTTACCAAAGCCACCATCCAGCTAAGGTTCACAAACCTCACATGTGGTTTTCTATCACTGGACCAGTATACGTGTCTTAGCAAAGTCCTACATGTGATGGCCGATTTCTCCACAGCTCAGAGGAGTACCATGGTGACCAGCAAGGCCACAGACCTGAACTCAGAAGACATAAAGGACAGAATGAATAGCAAGCACCAGGAATATCAGCATACACTGGGGAAGACAGGCAAAGCAGAACACTACCAGCGCGGAGAAGCATTTTTATTTTCATACCTGAGAGTAGTCTGGGGGCACAGATTTACTCTAGTTTTCACACATTAATACTTATTAATTTATGAGTTCAAAAAGCTGAGATTTTTCCTCAAACTTTCACATTCAACTTAAGACATCTTACTCTATTTGGAGTTTTCATTTTAAAGGGCTGTGATCAATGTTTGATTTCACTTACCCTTTCAAACATAAAATTTTAACTACTTTAAATAATTTAATATAACCCATTTTAGGAACAACCTTTGACTTGAAAATACAAAATTTCCTAAGAACTCAAACAGCTTATAAATCTAAAAAATTAAGCTTATGAAAACAGTGACTCTTTAATTATGTGCATGCAATAATATAGAACGGCTTCAATTTACAATCACAACTCTAAGTCAATTATTTACTCAATTATACATTTTAAGTTGGAATTATAATACTAAATTATTAAATGTTAAAAACACTTAAAATATCCTATGTAGATCACTTAAAAACTATGTACAGACTCCATTAACTACACTTTGATTAAAAAATAAAAAGGTTTAAAAAAACACAGATTCCTTATTGGACCTTGGAAAAAGCAAATGGCAAGACAGCACTGCACAGTTTATTTCTTCTTTTGCATACATATACACATATACATGGTTTTCCCTGGTGGCTCAAGTGGTAAAGAATTTGCCTGCAATGTGGGAGACTGGGGTTCAATCCCTGGGTGGGGAAGATCTCCTGGAGAAGGGGTGACAACCCACTCCAGTATTCTTGCCTGGAGAATTCCATGGACAGAGGAGCCTGGAGGACTACAGTCCATGGGGTCGCAAAGAGTCGGACACGTGTGTGTGTGTGTGTGTGTGTGTGTGTGTATGAACATATATTTGATGTGAGCTTGGATAGTCTGGAAGAACACACAAACTCAGTTACCTGGAGAGTGAGATTTGGCAGAAGTGATAGAGGACTTCATATTTTTTTCCTTATATACTTAATAACAATCAAAATGTTGGGGTGTTTTAAATAAAATAAAAGTAGCCTTGGCTTCAAGTTCTCTCATTTCGTTTGTTCTTCCTACCATTTAAAAAAAAAAATCTTTCCTGGAGTATAGCTGCTTTCCAATGTCGTTAGTTTCTGCTGTACAGCAAAGTGGATCCGTTACACGTATACATGCGCCCCCTCTTTTCTGGGCTGCCCCCCCATGCAGGTCACCGCAGAGCAGAGTTCCCTGCGCTGGACAGCAGGTTCTCATTACTTATCTTCTTATACAGAGTATCAGTAGGAATATATATGTCAATCCCAGTCTCCCAGTTCATCCCACATTCCTCCTTCCCCCTGGTGTCCATATTTTGGTTCTCTATGTCTGTGTGTCTATTTCTACTTTGCAAATAAGATCGTCTATACCACCATTTTTCCAGATTGCACATATACGCATTAAGACATGATACCTGTCTTTTTCCTTCTGACTTACTTCACTCTATATGACAGTCACCAGGTCCATTCATGTCTTCTTGACATTTTTACAGTCATTCTGGCTCAAGATTTCAAAGCCATCTTTAAATACTCTTCTCCTGACTTCCAGTTACTCATCTGGTCGTCTTTCCCTTTTTCACGTAATCAACAAACACACACCTTACCTCAGCTGATCTTCACAAGCTATAACCAGGTGAGGTAAATAAATCAGGAAGCTACTAGGAATAAATTAAGAGACTATTAGGACCCCATTTTACAAATGAAGAACAGGTTTAATTTAGAACCTTTTTCAAGTAGCAAGGCTTCATGCTCACCAAGCATTCCCAATCATCCACAAGTTCTGTCAATTTCACTCCTTCAACGATTCTCACACCTGCCTCTCTTCTCCATCAACCCCTACCCTAAAGTAACACTGGTCAGCATTTTTAAAAACCAGGGCCTACGTTGAGCCCATTTAACCTCTTTCCAAAACTGTGAAGTAGATATTATCATTCTCTTTCGCCACACAGGAAAACTGAGGCTTAAAAAAAATGGTTTCTTCCCTCCAGGCCAGAAGGGAATGGCAGGACGTCCTGAAAGTAATGAAAGAGAATAACCTACAACCTAGATTACTGTATCCAGCAAGGATCTCATTCAGATATGAAGGAGAACTCAAAAGCTTTACAGATAAGCAAAAGCTGAGAGAATTCAGCACCACCAAACCAGCTCTTCAACAAATGCTAAAGGATCTTCTCTAGACAGGAAATGCAGAAAGGTTGTATAAACGTGAACCCAAAACAACAAAGTAAATGGCAACGGGACCACACCTATCAATAATTACCTTAAATGTAAATGGGTTGAATGCCCCAACCAAAAGACAAAGATTGGCTGAATGGATACAAAAAAAAGACCCCCATATATGCTGTCTACAAGAGACCCACCTCAAAACAAGAGACACATACAGACTAAAAGTGAAGGGCTGGAAAAAAATATTTCATGCAAATGGAGACCAAAAGAAAGCAGGAGTCGCAATACTCATATCAGATAAAATAGACTTTCAAATAAAGGATGTGAAAAGAGACAAAGAAGGACACTACATAATGATCAAAGGATCAATCCAAGAAGAAGATATAACAATTATAAATATATATGCACCCAACATAGGAGCACCGCAATATGTACGGCAAACACTAACGAGTATGAAAGAGGAAATTAATAGTAACACAATAATAGTGGGAGACTTTAATACCCCACTCACAACTATGGATAGATCAACTAAACAGAAAATTAACAAGGAAACACAAACTTTAAATGACACAATGGACCAGCTAGACCTAATTGATATCTATAGGACATTTCACCCCAAAACAATCAACTTCACCTTTTTCTCAAGTGCACACGGAACCTTCTCCAGAATAGATCACATCCTGGGCCATATTTCTAGTCTTGGAAAATTCAAAAAAATTGAAATCATTCCAGTCATCTTTTCTGACCACAGTGCAGTAAGTTTAGATCTCAATTACAGGAAAAAAATTGTTAAAAATTCAAACACCTGGAGGCTAAATAACACGCTTCTGAATAACCAACAAATCATAGAAGAAATCAAAATATGTATAGAAATGAATGAAAATGAAAACACAAGAACCCAAACCCTATGGGACACTGTAAAAGCAGTGCTAAGGGGAAGGTTCATAGCATTACAGGCTTACCTCAAGAAACAAGAAAAAAGCCAAATAAATAACCTAACTCTACACCTAATGCAACTAGAGAAGGAAGAAATGAAGAACCCCAGGGTTAGCAGAAGGAAAGAAATCTTAAAAATCAGGGCAGAAATAAATGCAAAAGAAACTAAAGAGACCATAGCAAAAATCAACAAAGCTAAAAGCTGGTTTTTTGAAAAAATAAACAAAATTGACAAACCATTAGCAAGACTCATTAAGAAACAAAGAGAGAAGAACCAAATTAACAAAATTAGAAATGAAAATGGAGAGATCACAACAGACAACACTGAAATACAAAGGATCATAAGAGACTACTACCAGCAGCTCTATGCCAATAAAATGGACAACTTGGATGAAATGGACAAATTCTTAGAAAAGTATAACTTTCCAAAACTGAACCAGGAAGAAATAGAAGATCTTAACAGACCCATCACAGGCAAGGAAATCGAAACTGTAATCAAAAATCTTCCAGCAAACAAAAGCCCAGGACCAGATGGCTTCACAGCTGAATTCTACCAAAAATTTAGAGAAGAGCTAACACCTACCTTACTCAAACTCTTCCAGAAAATTGCAGAAGAAGGTAAACTTCCAAACTCATTCTATGAGGCCACCATCACCCTAATTCCAAAATCAGACAAAGATGCCACAAAAAAAGAAAACTACAGGCCAATATCACTGATGAACACAGATGCAAAAATCCTTAACAAAATTCTAGCAAACAGAATCCAACAACATATTAAAAAAATCATACACCACGACCAAGTGGGCTTTATCCCAGGAATGCAAGGATTCTTCAATATCCGCAAATCAATCAACGTAATACACCACATTAACAAATTGAAAGATAAAAACCATATGATTATCTCAATAGATGCAGAGAAAGCCTTTGACAAAATTCAACACTCATTTATGATTAAAACTCTCCAAAAAGCAGGAATAGAAGGAACATACCTCAACATAATAAAAGCTATATATGACAAACCCACAGCAAGCATCACCCTCAATGGTGAAAAATTGAAAGCATTTCCCCTGAAATCAGGAACAAGACAAGGGTGCCCACTCTCACCACTACTGTTCAACATAGTGTTGGAAGTTTTGGCCACAGCAATCAGAGCAGAAAAAGAAGTAAAAGGAATCCAGATAGGAAAAGAAGAAGTGAAACTCTCACTGTTTGCAGATGACATGATCCTCTACATAGAAAACCCTAAAGACTCTACCAGAAAATTACTAGAACTAATCAATGAATATAGTAAAGTTGAAGGATATAAAATTAACACACAGAAATCCCTTGCATTCCTATATACTAACAATGAAAAAACAGAAAGAGAAATTAAGGAAACAATACCATTCACCATTGCAACAAAAAGAATAAAATACTTAGGAGTATATCTACCTAAAGAAACAAAAGACCTATACATAGAAAACTATAAAACACTGATGAAAGAAATCAAAGAGGACACAAACAGATGGAGAAACATACCGTGTTCATGGATTGGAAGAATCAATATTGTCAAAATGGCTATTCTACCCAAAGCAATCTATAGATTCAATGCAATCCCTATCAAGCTACCAACGGTATTTTTCACAGAACTAGACCACAGAATTTCACAATTTGTATGGAAATACAAAAAACCTCGAATAGCCAAAGTAATCTTGAGAAAGAAGAATGGAACTGGAGGAATCAACCTGCCTGACTTCAGACTCTACTACAAAGCCACAGTCATCAAGACAGTATGGTACTGGCACAAAGACAGAAATATAGATCAATGGAACAGAATAGAAAGCCCAGAGATAAATCCACGAACCTATGGACACCTTATCTTTGACAAAGGAGGCAAGGATATACAATGGAAAAAAGACAACCTCTTTAACAAGTGGTGCTGGGAAAGCTGGTCAACCACTTGTAAAAGAATGAAACTAGAACACTTTCTAACACCATACACAAAAATAAACTCAAAATGGATTAAAGATCTAAATGTCAGACCAGAAACTATAAAACTCCTAGAGGAGAACATAGGCAAAACACTCTCCAACATAAATCACAGCAAGATCCTCTATGACCCACCTCCCAGAATATTGGAAATAAAAGCAAAACTAAACAAATGGGATCTAATGAAACTTAAAAGCTTTTGCACTACAAAGGAAACTATAAGTAAGGTGAAAAGACAGCCCTCAGATTGGGAGAAAATAATAGCAAATGAAGAAACAGACAAAGGATTAATCTCAAAAATATACAAGCAACTCCTGCAGCTCAATTCCAGAAAAATAAATGACCCAATCAAAAAATGGGCCAAAGATCTAAACAGACATTTCTCCAAAGAAGACATACAGATGGCTAACAAACACATGAAAAGGTGCTCAACATCACTCATTATTAGAGAAATGCAAATCAAAACCACAATGAGGTACCATTACACACCAGTCAGGATGGCTGCTATCCAAAAGTCTACAAGCAATAAATGCTGGAGAGGCTGTGGAGAAAAGGGAACCCTCTTACACTGTCGGTGGGAATGCAAACTAGTACAGCCACTATGGAAAACAGTGTGGAGATTCCTTAAAAAACTGGAAATAGAACTGCCATATGACCCAGCAATACCACTTCTGGGCATACACACTGAGGAAACCAGATCTGAAAGAGACACGTGCACCCCAATGTTCATCGCAGCACTGTTTATAATAGCCAGGACATGGAAGCAACCTAGATGCCCATCAGCAGATGAATGGATAAGGAAGCTGTGGTACATATACACCATGGAATATTACTCAGCCGTCAAAAAGAATTCATTTGAACCAGTCCTAATGAGATGGATGAAACTGGAGCCCCTTATACAGAGTGAAGTAAGCCAGAAAGATAAAGAACATTACAGCATACTAACACATATATATGGAATTTAGAAAGATGGTAACGATAACCCTATATGCAAAACAGAAAAAGAGACACAGAAATACAGAACAGACTTTTGAACTCTGTGGGAGAAGGTGAGGGTGGGATGTTTCAAAAGAACAGCATGTATACTATCTATGGTGAAACAGATCACCAGCCCAGGTGGGATGCATGAGACAAGTGCTCGGGCCTGGTACACTGGGAAGACCCAGAGGAATCGGGTGGAGAGGGAGGTGGGAGGGGGGATCGGGATGGGGAATAAGTGTAAATCTATGGCTGATTCATATCAATGTATGACAAAACCCACTGAAATGTTGTGAAGTAATTAGCCTCCAACTAATAAAAAAATTAAAAAAAAAATAAAATAAAATAAAAGGTCATCAGTACAGTTTCACAGCTAAAAAAAAAAAAAAAAATGGTTTCTTAAAATCTGCCCCAGGTCACACGAATAAGTGGCACAAGCAGGATGAACCTAGGCTGTCTGATGTCACACCCCAGGCTCCTAACTCTTCATCACTTCTTACCTGGATCACTTAAAACATGAACTCATGGACTAGTGGCTGAGACTTTGCACTCTCAAGGCAGGGTGCCCGGGTTCTCTTTCCGGTCAGGGAACTAGATCTCACAGGCTGCCACTAAAAGATCCTGGAGGCCCCTGCTGAAATCTCTAAGGCTCCTCTTTAGTTAGAAAGAAATTCCACCTTCTTCCATGGCCTGTATAAGGCTGGAAGAAGCTGGCCTCTGCCACAATTCTAACTTGGCCTCTTGCCATGTGTCCTCCGCTTACTAGGCTATGAACACGTTGAGTGCTTTGATACACCAGCTATTGGTCTAGGAGCTGGAGGTAGTACATGACTAAACAGACAAACGTGCTTGTCCTCATGGTGCTTATGCTCCAGGGGGTCTTCCTGCTGTCCAAGGGGTCTGCACAGTGGATACTCCTCCCACCTGTATCCTTCTTCCCCCATTCGGTCGGCTGGCTCTTTATCTTAGGGTCTTTGTTCGAATGTCGTCTCTAACAGAGCCCTTCCTCCTCTCATCAATCCACTCAAAGTAGGATCCCTGCTCACAGTTATCCTCTATCCTCTTATTTTCTCTTCACATTTTTTTTTTGGGGGGCCACACCATGCATCATGTGAGATTTCAGTTCCCTGTCCAGGGATGGAACCCACACTCCCTGTAGAGGAAGCGTGCAATCTTAACCACTGAATCCTTAGGCAAGTCCCTCAGCACAATTTTTCACAGCTTGGAAATCCTAATTACTAAGGACAGAGACTTTGCAGTGCCTGGCAGGGTAGGCTAAACCGGTGAATATTTACTGAAAGAGATGGGAATCCAGACCATCTGACCTGCCTCTTGAGAAATCTGTATGCAGGTCGGGAAGCAACAGTTAGAACTGGACATGGAAGAACAGACTGGTTCCAAATAGGAAAAGGAGTACGTCAAGGCTGTATGTTGTCACCCTGCTGATTTAACTTATATGCAGAGTACATCATGAGAAACCCTGGGCTGGAAGAAGCACAAGCTGGAATCAAGATTGCTGGGAGAAATATCAATAACCTCAGATATGCAGATGACACCACCCTTATGGCAGAAAGTGAAGAGGAACTAAAAAGCCTCTTGATGAGAGTGAAAGAGGAGAGTGAAGAAGTTGGCTTAAAGCTCAACATTCAGAAAACTAAGATCATGGCATCTGGTCCCATCACTTCATGGCAAATAGATGGGGAAACAGTGGAAACAGTGGCTGACTTTATTTTGGGGGGCTCCAAAATCACTGCAGATGGTGACTGCAGCCATGAAATTAAAAGACACTTACTCCTTGGAATGAAAGTTATGACCAACCTAGATAGCATATTAAAAAGCAGAGATATTACTTTGCCAACAAAGGTCCGTCTGGTCAAGGCTATGGTTTTTCCAGTGGTCATGTACGGATGTGAGAGCTGGACTGTGAAGAAAGTTGAGTGCCAACAAATTGATGCTTTTGAACTGTGGTGTTGGAGAAGACTCTTGAGAGTCCCTTGGACTGCAAGGAGATCCAACCAGTCCACCCTAAAGGAGATCAGTCCTGGGTGTTCATTGGAAGGACTGATGCTGAAGCTGAAACTCCAATACTTTGGCCACCTCATGTGAAGAGTTGACTCATTGGAAAAGACCCTGAAGCTTAGGAGGGGTTGGGGGCAGGAGGAGAAGGGGACGACAGAGGATGAGATGGCTGGATGGCATCACCGACTCGATGGGCATGAGTTTGAGTAAACTCTGGGAATTGGTGATGGACAGGGAGGCCTGGCATGCTGCAGTTCATGGGGTCACAAGGAGTCAGACACGACTGAGCAACTGAACTGAACTGAATACCACAACATTATCTGGTTTCAGTTTCTGGGCTTCCAGTGTTGTTTTATTTAAATCTATTCTTACTTACTAGATAGCATATTAAAAAGCAGAGACATTACTTTGCCAACAAAGGTCCGTCTGGTCAAGGCTATGGTTTTTCCAGTGGTCATGTTTGGATGTGAGAGCTGGACTGTGAAGAAAGTTGAGCGCCGAAAAATTGATGCTTTTGAACTGTGGTGTCAGAGAAGACTCTTGAGAGTCCCATGGACTGCAAGGAGATCCAACCAGTCCATCCTAAAGGAGATCAGTCCTGGGTGTTCATTGGAAGGACTGATGCTGAAGCTGAAACTCTAATACTTTGGCCACCTCATATGAAGAGTTGACTCATTGGAAAAGACCCTGATGCTAGGAGGGATTGGAGGCAGGACGAGAAGGGGATGACAGAGGATGAGATGGTTGGATGGCATCACTGACTCGATGGACATTAGTTTGAGCAAACTCCGGGAGTTGGTGATGGACAGGGAGGCCTGGTGTGCTGCAATTCATGGGGTTGCAAGGAGTTGGACACGACTGAGCGACTGAACTGAACTGAATACCACAACATTATCTGGTTTCAGTCTCTGGGCTTCCAGTGTTGTTTTATTTAAATCTATCGTTACTTACTTAATACAAAGTCAACCTCATTATCCAGGCAGGAAGCTTCCTACAGGGTGGGCTATAAGCTTAAACCAATCAAAGCAACAGGTCCCAAATCATTCTAAACAGTATTTTTCTGTGACACATATTACATAGCTCTTCCCAAATGGGAGTGTCACTATTTCAGGGCTGTCTCTAACAGACTGAAGAGGAGATAGTCAAAAGCAGGGACTGTGTCACATACATTTCTTCAACATCAAAGGCAGGGCTTGGCACTCAATTCTGGTGAACCAAAGAATGATTAAGTAGAAGAATAACGGAGGTTAAGACTTGAAAACTAGATAGATTTCAGAGCTAAAAAGGTCATTCCAGGCAAGTGCACTGATACGGACAAGTAGGAATGGTAAACCTTGGGGAGAGACAATGTCCTAAATGGAGAAGGGATATGCTGGTCAGCTTTCCCCTTCATGGATCACAGCCTTACTGTGGCGAAGGGGCTTTGTAACTCAATGAAGCTATAAGCCATGCCATGCAGGGCCACCAAAGACGATGAGTTACAGTGAAGAGTTCTGACAAGATGTGGTCCACTGGAGGAGGAAACGGCAATCCACTCCAGTATTCTTGCCCGGAGAACCCATGGACATGAGTACCTGTATGAAAGGCAAAAAGATATGACACTGGAAGATGAGCCCCCCAGGTGGGAAGGGGTCCCATATGCTACTGGGGAAGAGCAGAGGGCAATTACCAATAGCTCCAGAAAGAATGAAGTGGCTGAGCCAACATGGGAACAACACTCAGCTATGGATGTGTGTGGCTGTAAAGTCTGCATAGGAACCTGGAATGTTAGGTCCATTAATCAAAATAAATTGGACGTGGTCAAGCAGGAGATGGCAAGAGTGAACATCAACATTCTAGGAATCAGTGAACTAAAGTGGATGGGAATGGGTGAATTTAATCCAGATGACCATCTACCACTGTGGGCAAGAATCCCTCAGAAGAAACTGAGAAGTCCTCATGGTCAACAAGAGTCCAAAATGCATTACTCGGGTGCAATTTCAAAAACAACGAAGTAATCAGTTCGTTTCCAAGGCAAAGCATCCAACATCATAGTAACTCGAGTCTATGCCCCAACCATTGATGCTGAAGAAGCTGAAGCTGACCAGTTCTATGAAGACCTATGGGCTTTCCAGGTGGCTCAGATGGTAGAGAATCTGCCTGCAATGCAGGAGACCCGGGACTGATCCCTGGGTCAGGAAGATCCCCTGAAGAAGGGAATGGCTACCCACTCCAGTATTCTTGCCAAGAGAATTCCAAGGACAGAGGAGCTTCTAGAACGAACACCAAAAAAACAAAAAAGATGTCCTTTTCATCATAGGGGATTGGCATGCAAAAGTAGGAAGTCAAGACAAACCCAGAATAATAGGCAAGTTTGGCCACAGAGTAAAAATGAAGAAGGGCAAAGGCTAACAGAGTTCTGTCAAGAGAACATGCTGGTCATATCAAACACCCTTTTCCGACAACCCAGGAGACGACTCTACACATGGACATCACCAGATGATCAATGGCGAAATCAGACTGATTATGTTCTTTGCAGCCAACGATGCAGACTCTGTATATAGTCAGCAAAAACAAGACTTGGGGCTGAATGTGGTTCAGATCATGATCTCCTTACTGCAAAATTCAGGCTTAAACTGAAGAGAGCAGATAAAACCACCAGGCCTTTCACGTATGACCTAAATCAAACCCCTTATACAGTGGAGGTAATGAACAGATTCAAGGGATTAGATCTGGAGTGCCTGAAGAATTATGGACAGGGGGTTTGTAACACTGTACAGAAGGCAGTGAACAAAACCATCCCAAAGAAAAACAAATGTAATAAGGCAAAGTGGCTGTCTGAGGAGGCTTTCTAAATGGCTGAGGAAAGAAGAGAAATCAAAGGCAAGGGACAAAGGGAAAGATATACCCAACTGAATGCAGACTTCCAGAGAATAGCAAGGAGGGACAAGAAGGCCTTCTTAAGTGACCAATGCAAAGAAATAGAGGAAAACAATAGAATGGGAAAGACTAGAGATCTCTCTAAGAAAATTAGAGATATCAAGGGAACATCTCATGCAAGGATTGGCATGATAAAGGACAGAAATGGTATGGACCTAACAGAAGCAGAAGAGATTAAGAAGAGGTGGCAAGAATACATAGAAGAACTATACAAAAAAGGTCATAATGACTAAGATAACCACAATGGTGTGGTCACTCACCTAGAGTCAGACATCCTGGAATGTGAAGTTAAGTGGGCCTTAGGAAGGAAGCATCACTACAAACAAAGCTAGTGGAGGTGATGGAATTCCAGCTAAGCTATTTCAAATCCTGAAAGATGCTGCTGTGAAAGTGCTGCACTCAATATGCCAGCAAATTTGGAAAACTCAGCAGTGGCCACAGGAGTGGAAAAGTTCAGTTTTCATTCCAATCCCAAAGAAAGGCAATGCCAAGGAATGTTCAAACTACTGTACAATTGCACTCATTTCATGTAAGTAAGGGAATACTCAAAATCCTTCAAGCTAGGCTTCAACAGCACCTGAACTGAGAACTTCCAGATGTACAAGCTGGGTTTCGAAGGGGCAGAGGAGCCAGACATGGAATTGTCATTGTTCTTTGGAACATGGAAGAAGCAAGGGAGTTCCAGAAAAACTTCTGCTTCACTGACTACAATAAAGTACTTGACTGTGGGGATCACAACAAATTGTGGAAAATTCTTAAAGAGATGGGATTACCAGATCACCTTAACTGTCTCCTGAGAAACTTGTATGTGGCTCAAAAAGCAACAGTTAGAACTGGACGTGGAACAACTGACATGCAAAATTAGGAAAGGAGTACAAAAAGGCTGTATATTGTCACCTTGGTTATTTAACTTCTATGCAAAGTTCATCGTGTGAAATGCTGGGCTGGATGAAATAACAAGCTGGAATCAAGACTGTTGGAAGAAGTATCAATAACCTCAGATACGCAGATGATACCACTCTAAAGGCAGAAAGCAAAGAGGAGCGAAAGAGCCTCCTGATGAGGGTGAAACAGGAGAGTGAAAAACCTGGCTTGAAATTCAACATTCAAAAAACTAAGATCATGGCATCTGGTCCCATCACTTTACAGGAAATAGAAGAGGAAGAAGTAGAAGCATTGATAGACTGGTATGTATAGTCAAAGCTATGGTTTTTCTAGTAGTCATGGTTTTTCTAGTAGGGATGTGACAGCTGGACCATAAAGAAGGCTGAGAGCTTAACAATTCATGCTTTCAAACTGTGGTGCTGGAGAAGACTCTTGAGAGCCCCCTGGACTGCAAAGAATTCAAACCAGTCAATCCTAAAGGAAATCAAGCCTGAATATTCATTGGCGATCTGTTGCTGAAACTCCAATACTTTGGCCACCTGATATGAAAAGTGGACCCACTGGAAAAGACTCTGATGCTGGGAAAGATTGAAGGCAAAAGGAGAAGGGGGTGGCAGAGGATGAAACGGTTAGACAGCATTATGGAGTCAATGGACAAGAATCTTAGCAAACTCTGGGAGAGAGTGAAGGACAGAGGAGCCTGGCAGGCAACCATCCATGGAATCACAAAGAGTAGGATGTGACTTAGCAACTGATCAACAACAACATGCAGGTCCCCTTGGTCCAGACATGGACAGGCCAAGCTTATTCCCTGCGTGGAACTTTCTCTCAACCCAACCCTCCCCATTCCATAAGGCTCACTCTATTTCACTGGGGTGTCGGCTCAAATATCACCTCATGAGAGGCTTTTCCTGACCAGCCTACCTAAAGTTCTCTAGTGCGCTCTAAATGCTTAGCCCCACTTTCTAGATCTTTTCTCTTGTTTTTCTTAGATTACTGAAGAGATGCTCTAACGATTTTACTTATCTGTACCTGTATTAGGATCCCGACGGTCCCCTGAAGTAGGAAATGGCAACCCACTCCACTATTCTTGCCTGGAAAATTTCAGCCTGACGGGCTACAGTCCATGGGGTTGAAAAGAGTCAGCACCTGAGCACACATGCATGTATCAGGATTGGCTCACTTTAATTTCAAATCCAGTTTGTCAATTATTGAGATCAGGATCTAATTAAAAAACCTTGCAGCACATTTTCTTTTCCTTCTTAAAAAATATATACATTTTATTGTAAAAAGTCTGTGTTGACCACTCCTAAAACCTGTAATTTAAGCGCCTTCCAACAAAACGTGGATGGATGCCACAGAGAACAGTATTTTCTTACAGGAAACAGGTACCAAGATCATCCCAGAGGTAGGCAGGAAAGAATTTTATATTCCTCAATGGAGAAGATTCTAGGAATGGAGTAGTAATCCATAAACAAACCCGTCGAGATTAGTTAATCTTGATGAACTAGGGAGAAAAAGGTTCTAAATACCAAGACCCTAGAGAGCACAGGGGCTTCCCCGGTGGCTCAGAGGTTAAAGCGTCTGCCCGCAATGCGGGAGACCTGGGTTCGATCCCTGGGTCGGGAAGATCCCCTGGAGAAGGAAACGGCAACCCACTCCAGTGTTCTTGCCTGGAGAATCCCATGGATGGAAGAGCCTGGTGGGCTACGTTAGTCCACGGGTTCGCAAAGAGTCGGACACGACTGAGCGACTTCACTTTCACTTTCAGAGAGCACAGACCGAAGTGAGACACGATAATGTCTATTTCAATAAGTGATTTTTACAAAGTTAATTACACAGGACGTCACTGACCACAGGCAGGCTGGTGTGGCCGAAGCCACCCAGGTTAAGCGTCGTAGCCTGAGCCACGGGCATCACGGCAGCTGCGTCTCCGGGCTGAAGTTTCCTTGCTCTGCCTTCCCCAGAGGGAAGTCGAAAAGTCTGTGAAACGGCCATCTGGATTCATGCTTTTTAAACCAAAGATATTCCGCAGAGCAAGGCAAAGGCGACCAGAAGCGGCTTCATGTTGCATTTGGTAAGAAACTACTGAACCTGGGGCCCAAAGACTCACATTAGCGGCGGCGGAGGGAGGATCTAAGGGAGAGAAATGCACGCCCCAAAGGGAGTAGCCCCGAAGTCCCCACCTGGGGCCCCGCGGCAGCAGCGCAGGGTTTGCCCGCTCCCGCCGCTCCAGCGCGCGGGCGCGGGCGCCTCACCTGCAGGCTTGTCTGCAGCCATCTTCCCGCCTCGGCTCGGATTCTTCCCTGCAGGTGGCGTGGCCTTCACTCCAGCTGCCCAGCTGGCTGCTGTCCTGGACGTCGGAGGACGAGCCTGCGCCCACCCCGGCTCCGGGCCCCTGGGTTCCGGCCTGGGGAGTGGGCAGACGGCGGGCGAAGGAAGTGACGAAGGCTAGTTCGCGTCGTCTAGCAACAGCAACAGCAGCGTCCCCTGCCCCGGCGGCGCCACTGCCTCCACTTACGCGCGGCTTCCGCCCCGCGGAGTCCCCTGACACATTACTTCCGGGCGCCGCGACCGGCGTGGGAACTGCGCCTGGCCCCGCCCTACGCCAGCGTCCTCGGTGCCCCGCCCCCACGGCGTGAGCGCGCCGGCCGGCGTGCGCCCGCTTGCGCGTCTGCGCGTGTGCGGGACGGGCTGGGCTGTATAGGGCCCCTTGGGCTTATACTGGTAACGATTGGTGAGTATGCGAATTCTTGTCCCTTGTTTCACGTGAAACCACAACTACACCTCATATCTATGTGTTAAGCATTGAGCCTTGCACTTGGCTTGTACACCTGTAATAATTTCTCACAGCTTTGTGAGCAGGCACAGTTGCGGGTCCGTGTTTGAAAGCAAAATAAAACATTTTCTTTTAGAAGTTTTAGATTTACAGAAAAATTGCAGATGATACTTGGAGCTTGTGTACTCCTCACCTTGTTGTGAGGAGCTTGAATAATTATTCGAGACATACCCTACTGAGGTACGTCTGTCACATATGAGAAACCACCTCGGTTGGTATATTATTATTAACTAAATTCAGTGTTTTAAAATTTTTAAAAACTTTTTTTTTCAGCTAGTGCCCCTTTTCTGTTCCAGGATCTTGTCCAAGACGCCAGATTAAATTTACTCATGTATTCTTAGGCTTTTTTTTTTGACTATGCCCCGCGGCTTGTGCGATGTTAGTTTCCCTCACCAGGTATCTAACCTAGGCGGGCATCAGATTCCTAATCACTGGACCGCCAGGGAGTTCCCTCCTTAGGCTGTTCTTGACTGTGATCGCTTCCCAGATTTTCCTTGTTCTTGATGACTTTGACAGCTTTGAAGAGTACTGGTCAGGACTTTTGAAGAATGGACCTGGATTTGGGTCTCTACATTTTTTTTCATGGTGAGACTAGGGTAGTAGGTTTTAGGGAGAAAGATTACGAAAGTGACTAGCCATTCATGTTGCTGCAAATGGCGTTATTTCATTCTTTTTAATGGCTGGATAGTATTCCATTGCTTATGTAACCACATCCTCTTTACATGGACATTTATTTTATATTGTGGTTATAACCAAATACTACATTATTTTGTTGCTCAAATTGTTTCAGCTTTGTTAATTGGGAGCTTTTTCAGGTTTACTCCATGTCCCTTTAACACGGTTGCCCATTAAAAAAAAAAACCCTTCTAATTCATATTAACATATACACAGAGAAGTACACAAAGCATAAACACTGTTTTTTGAATTTTCATCATTTCAGCATATCCACATAACCAGCACCCAGAGAAATGATGACACTACCCACCTGCGCAAGCCCCCTCGTGCCTCCTCCCATCCCCCCCACAAGGGTGATTCCTAACTGATGGCTAACACCATTGATTATTCACCTGTTTTCAAACTTAATAAGAAAAAATAAAATAAAAAATAAAATAAAAAAAAACTTAATAAGAGTGGATCACAGCATATTTTCTTGAGAATTTGGCTTCTTTTGCTCCATCTTACAAGATTCAACCATGTTGTTGAGCGACATTAGTTTCTCACTGTTACGTAATGTACCGTTATGCAAATGTATCATAATTGAGGTATTCATTTATTGCTGAGTAGTTGGGTATTTTTTCTATGCCCAATAAGAATATTCTAGTATGTCTTTTGATGAGTATGTTAGAACCCACATAAAAAGACACCTGAAGTGTTTATTGATCTTGCTGCTATGAGGAGCCTCTCAATAAAAACGGAATTGGCAGGAAATTGATAGAATTTGGGCACTTGCTGGATGATTTTAAAGAGAGATTAGGGAAGTTGGTGGGTTGGCAGTTTGGAATTAGATGCATTCAGGAAGCAGACAATCAGAGTTCCAGAGTCTTAGTTTTTATCCAGGAGGCAGGAGGATTAGAGCAAGGCTGGAGTTATCCTTGGTCAAGGGGCAGCATCACTTGTGTCAGAAGAGGGTGTTCCATCATTGTTGCTCTTGTGGAGGGCTTTGTTTCTGTCTTGTTGCCGCAACAATCATGGCATAAGCTTCTCTAAACATGTTCGTATCCTGTGAGAGCTGTGTATGTCCAGCTGGGAGTGTTCTGCTAGCAGAATTGTGTCTCACTTTCTTAGTCTCCAGGCTTGTCAGCAGAGCCAGTTTTCACTTGCTCATATGTGGTCCCCCGCTGTGGGTCCTTACCCATTTCACAGATCAGGAAAATGAGGCCCAGATGTTAACCCACTTTCCCAAGTAACAAGACAATAAGCAACTGTTATCTTAACCTCTGTATTCAGCTTTAAAGTTTCTGGAATTTGCCTGTATTGAAGACATCTCGGGTCTCTTCTCTCATCTTTCAATATTGGCAGCTCTCTCTCGTTTACAGAGAGGGAGAAGAGTTAATTCAGAAGTGGGAGATGGAGAATGTCAGTGGTCTCTGCTGTGTCACCAGCCATGACGAGTCAGTTCACGTCCAGCGAGTGATGGTATGACTGTGTACCCACAGTGCCTCAAACCGATGTGGTCCTTGTCACTTGTGGAAGCCTGTCTCCAAGGATGGTTGCCAGCAGTTCCTCCCATCCCAATAGACACATGCTGCTTTTCCCCCCGCTTTGAAGATGAGCTGAGACTTGCTTGGACCAACCGAATGCAGAAGTGATCCTGAGCCAGTTTTGGTTCTAGCCCTTGAAAGGCATGGCAGCGTCCACTTTTCCTTTCTTATACTCACCTGCCATCCTGTGAGGCTGTCCTGCTAAAGACTATGGGAAGGAGATCCAAGATGCCCCAACTGACAGCCAGCACCGAGGTTCCTGACATAACAGTGAAGCCTTCTTGAACCTTTCAACCCAGACCAGCTGCCAGGTCAATGCAGTCAGGTGAGTGACCCTAGCTCCCATCATATGAAGCAGAAAAACTGCTCAGTCAACCCCCAGAAGCGTGAAAAATAAAAGGTCATTGTTTTGGGGTATCTAATTTTTAAAACTGAGATATAAGCACATACCATGCAATTTACCCTTTTATTGGATTGGCCAAAAAGTTCACTTAGTTTTAAGTAAAAAAGGCACATTTTTATTTTCACCAAGATGCTTACTGAACAATGCATTATTAACTGAACAAACTTTTTGGCCAACCCAATAAAATGTACAATTTCATGGTTTTTAGTATATTCACAAAGTTGTACAGACATTACCAATATCTGATTCTGTGTCAAACTGCCTAGGTAGAATTTTTTTTTAGTGACTCAGTGGTTTCTTTTCCTTAAGGACATTTCCAATTTACAAGTGAAGAAAAAATATGTTAAACATATTTTTATTACTCTCTGAAACATGAATTCTGGAAGATTATTGCAACTATAAATATGGAAAAATTGAGTAATTAAAATTTTATCATGATGATGAGAGATTTTAGAACATAGGGAAGTACAGAATATGCTATGATGTTTATTTACCACTCAGATTTGGCCAGTGTCAATGTTCACCACATTTTCTTTTTGAAAATCATCACTGGTACAGATGAGTTCAGTTTATATTCCCTTCCTGATTTTATTTCCCTTACTCCTTTCCCAGAGATAGCCACTGTTCTAAAGATGGTATGTGTCCCTGAAGTCCATGTTTAAAACATAATATACGCATAAAAAATGTATTTTCATTCATTCCACTTTATATAAACATCACACTGATAGGGCCATTATGAAACTATTTTAACCCAACCCTGCGTTTTTTAAGATTTAAACATATATTCATCAGTTCAGTTCACTCAATCATGTCCAACTCTTTGCAACCCCATGGACTGCAGCACGCCAGGCTCCTCTGTCCATGGGATTCTCCAGGCAAGAATACTGGAGTGGGTTGCCATCCCCTCTTCCAGAGGATCTTCCAGATCCAGGGAGTGAACCTGCAAAAATATATATTCATAATGTATAATATTTATACAAAATATATCATAAACATGTAATATATACTTAAACAACATGTATAATTTATTTTAACTACTGTTCAGTATTCCACCAAATCATTATCGCTTATAGTTTGGTGGTATGATCCCTAAATAAAAGTCTCATAAATGATAAAGGGCTTTCCTGGTGGTCCTGTGGTTAAGACTCCATGCTTCCACTGCAGGGGGACTGCAGGGGGTGTGGGTTTGATACCTAGTCAGGGAACTAGGATTATACATGCTACCCAGCGTGGCCAAAAATTTTTTTAAAAAGCAGGAAAAGGCATTAATTATCTCACTGATGAGTAGTCTGTAGGTAGACTATTCCAGTGGTAGGTCAGTAACTCACAATGTCAAGATGCAATTTGGCATCCCTGGGATTCTGTCTGTCTTCCTCTTGTGGTCCCAAGATAGCCGCCGTAACTCTGAGCATCATACTCTTGCCTGTCTTGGTACCCAAAGCCGGAAGTGGACAAAGAGGGCAAAGCATTTTCCTTTTCTAGCTTTATTCTCTATCAAGTAGGTACCACGTTCTGTCAAACCCAAGATACTATCAATTTACTATTAAAAATAAAGAGCGCCAACAATTAACCTGACTTAATGCTTTCTTATCCCTTAGAATTTTTATTTGATGCTTATAAAGTACCTCTTTGAGACAAAAACATAAAATTTAAAAATATTATATATTACTCTTGAGCATACAAAACAAGAAAATAGAAGTGATATAAGTTAGTTATGGCATTTTCAGAACATCTTCCCACCAGAGTTCCACTTTAAATTGCTTTTCAATTCAATGCCTTCCCTGTCTGTCTTCTTCCCCAAGACGTCAATCTCTGTGCTCCCAGGAATACAGGCAGGACAGCCGTCTCCTCACAGAATCACCACAGTTAACTCGAGGAGTCCCAGTCTGTAGGTTTTAGTTCTGACACTTTCTGGCTCTTCCCAGATGTCACAAACCAGTAGGCTTTTGGATCAAGTTTGCACACACGTGGGGAATGACACACCACAGCAGTCCTCTGACAGATTGATTGTGAGAAGCCTGCCGATTTCAGAAATGAAAGAATGTGTCTCAAAATCAATGCATTAGTGAATTGTCCCTAGAAGCCTCTCACCAAAATCTTCCCTTCGTTCTCCTTGGTCAAATCGGTTGCCTGCCCACCGCTGGATCAGTTACTGACAAAAGAGATTCCAATGTGTGCCTTGGGTTCACTGTGATGCATCCACAAAAGATTGATGTGGGGGATCAATAAAATCGGGGTTTCATTAAGTAGGAGGAGCAGGAAATGACTGCTGACAGGACCGTCTCATCACGTTAGCTGATTTGTCTCTTATGGACAAGACTCTTAAGTCATTTCCAGTTTTCATTTTATTGGGAGAACCTGAATGAACCTTTTGGCTAACCCAAAAAAGTGCAACAAAAAGTTACAAATATAGCCATAGAGCCCACCCTTGCCCATGTGCACGATTATGAGAGTTTCTCTGGGCTTCACACTATAAGATGGAGTTTTGCTGAAAATGTAACAAATTCTGGTGTCCACTGCCAGCTTCATCTCATCATGGACTTGTTTTGTCTACTCTTTTCCTCTTCTGATGTTTTGCTGCTGGAATATTTTAAAGCAAGACCCAGACATCGTACCCATTCACTTCTAAACACTTCAGTATGCAACCTCGAAAGGAATATCCAAATACTTTCTTGCCTAACCACAATGCCATTATCCCATCTAACAAAATTTCAAATAATTCCTTAATATTCAATTACCAAGCTGTACTCAAATTTCCTCTATTGTAGAAAAATACTCTTTATAATTTCTGTTTAAAATCAGGATCAAACAAGATCCCTTTTATTTAGTTATGTCTCTTGTGTTTTTTATAAGGCTTTTAAGTCTTATGTTTCTCTTAATTTAGAGCAGTTTCCTCCCCTTTTATTTTTCCTTTCATTGACTGGTTGATGAAATTAGAGTCCAATAGAAGATCCCTCCTTTGAGATCTGGTGTATTGCTTCCTTTATGGTCAGTATTTCCTGTGCCCTAGAGATCACTTTTGTAACTTTTAGATTTTTATTTATTTATTTTTGGCTGTGCTGGGCCTTCATTGCTGCTCAGGCTTTTCTCTGGTTGTGGCGAGCGGGGGCTACTCTCTAATTGTGGTGTGCAGGCTTCTCATCGGGGCTTTCCAGGTGCCGCTAGTGGTAGAGAGCCCATTTGCCAATGCAGGAGACATAAAAGGCGCTGTTTCAACCCTTGGGTCGGGAAGATCCCCTGGAGGAGGGCATGGCAACCCACTCCAGTATTCTTGCCCGGAGAATCCCATGGACAGAGGAGCCTGGAGGACTACCGTCCACGGGGTCACACAGAGTCGGACACGACTGATGCGGCATTGCGGTGGCTTCCCTTGTTGTGGAGTGTGGGCTTCAGGGCACTTGGGCTTCAGTATTTGTGGCTCCTGAGTTCTAGAGCATAGGCTCAATAGTGGTGCACGGGCTGAGCTGCTCCGGGGCATGTGGGATCTCCCCAGTTCAAGGACTGAACCTGTCACCTGCGCTGGCAGCTGGCCCGAGATCAGTTTTAAAGGCTTGATTATATCATGGAAGATATTAAGAAGAGGTGGCAAGAATACACAGAAGAACTGTACAAAAAAGATCTTCACAACCCAGATAATCAGGATGGTGTGATCACTCACCTAGAGCCAGACACCCTGGAATGTGAAGTCGGGTGGGCCTTAGGAAGCATCACTACGAACAAAGCTAGTGGAGGTGATGGAATTCCAGTTGAGCTATTTCAGATCCTGAAAGATGATGCTGTGAAAGTGCTGCACTCAGTATGCCAGCAAATTTGGAAAACTCAGCAGTGGCCACAGGACTGGAAAAGGTCAGTTTTCATTCCAATCCCAAAGAAAAGCAATGCCAAAGAATGCTCAAACTACCGCACAGTTGCACTCATCTCACACGCTAGTAAAGTAATGCTCAGAATTCTCCAAGCCAGGCTTCAGCAATACGTGAACCGTGAACTTCCAGGTGTTCAAGCTGGTTTTAGAAAAGGCAGAGGAACCAGAGATCAAATTGCCAGCATCCGATGGATCATCGAAAAAGCAAGAGAGTTCCAGAAAAACATCTAGTTCTGCTTTACTGACTATGGCAAAGCCTTTGACTGTGTGGATCACAAGAAACTGTGGAAAATTCTCCAAGAGATGGGAATAGCAGACCACCTGACCCACCTCTTGAGAAACCTGTATGCAGGTCAGGAAGCAACAGTTAGAACTGGACATGGGACAACAGACTGGTTCCAAATAGGAAGAGGAGTATGTCAAGGCTGTATATTGTCACCCTGTTTATTTAACTTATATGCAGAGTACATCATGAGAAATGCTGGGCTGGAAGAAGCACAAGCTGGAATCAAGATTGCTGAGAGAAATATCAATAACCTCAGATATGCAGATGACACCACCCTTATGGCAGAAAGTGAAGAGGAACTAAAGAGCCTCTTGATGAAAGTGAAAGAGGAGAGTGAAAAAGTTGGCTTAAATCTCAACATTCAGAAAACTAAGATCATGGCATCTAGTCCCATTACTTCATGGGAAATAGATGGGGAAACAG
Organism: Cervus elaphus; assembly: GCF_910594005.1. Lineage (NCBI taxonomy): Eukaryota > Metazoa > Chordata > Mammalia > Artiodactyla > Cervidae > Cervus > Cervus elaphus. The sequence continues at coordinate 19,797,509 of NC_057838.1, read as the reverse complement.
TGGAAACAGTGGCTGGTTTTATTTCTTGGAGCTCCAAAATCACTGCAGATGGTGACTGCAGCCATGAAATTAAAAGACCCTTACTCCTTGGAAGGAAAGTTATGACCAACCTAGACAGTGTATTAAAAAGCAGAGACATTGTCAACAAAGGTCTATCTAGTCAAGGCTATGGTTTTTCTAGTAGTCATGTATGGATGTGAGAGTTGGACTATAAAGAAAGCTGAGTGCTGAAGAATTGATGTTTTTGAACTGTGGTGTTGGAGAAGACTCTTGAGAGTCCCTTGGACTGCGAGGAGATCCAACCAGTCCATCCTAAAGGAAATCAGTCCTGAATATTCATTGGAAGGACTGATGCTGAAGCTGAAACTCCAATACTTTGGCCACCTGATGCGAAGAGCTCTCATTTGAAAAGACCCTGTTGCTGGGAAAGATGGAGGGCAGGAGGAGAAGGGAACGACAGAGGATGAGATGGTTAAATGCCATCACCAACTCGATGTACATGAGTTTGGGTCAGCTCCAGGAGTTGGTGATGGACAGGGAGGCCTAGCGTGCTGCGGTTCATGGGGTTGCAAAGAGTCGGACACGACTGAGTGACTGAACTGAACTGAACTGTATTATGGTTCAGGTTTTTTTTTCCCTTGAAAATCCTTCCTGGGTGGTGCTGTGTACTTTCTGCATCACTGTCTGGAGGTATATGATATTTGCCATCTCATTTAAAAGAATTTTTATTTCTTTTGGGCTGCTCTGAGTCTGCCTTGCTGCAGGTGGCTTTCTGTAGTTGCAGTGACTGGGGCTGCTCCCTAGTTGCGGAGCACAGGCTTCTTATTGCGGTGGCTTTTCTTGTGGAGCACGGGTCCTGGGGTGTGGCTCAGTAGTTGTGGTGCATGGGCTTGGTTACCCCATAGCATGTGGAGTCATCTTGGACCAGAGATCGAACCTGTGTCCCCTGCCTTGGCAGGTGGATTCTTAGCCGCTACCGCCAGGGAAGTCTCTCATTTTATAAAAATGTGTATTTTAGTTTAGTTCAGTTCAGTTTAGTTTAGGTTTTGGCCATACTGTGTGGCATGTGGGATCTTAGTTCCCTGACTAGGGATTGAACCTGCATCCTCTGCATTGGAAGCGCAGAGTTGTAATCACTGGGTAACCAGCAAAGTCCTACTATCTCATTTGTGTGTGTGTGTGTGTGTGTGTGATATTAAGATTGGTCCTACCTAGTCTTGTAGAATCTGACTGATCCTACCCAGTCTGTGATGACCTAGAGGGGTGGGAGGGGGAGAGGGAGGCTCAAGAGAAAGGGGGTATATGTATAATTATGGATGATTTGTGTTATTGTACAGCAGAATTCAACACAACATTGTAAAGCAATTTTTGTCCAATTAAAAAATAAATTTAAAAAAATTAAAAATAAAAAAAGATTGATCCTAGGGAGTTCCTTGGCAGTCCAGCCATTAGGACTCCAAGCTTATTGTCAAGGGCCTGGGTTTGATTCCTGGTTGGGGAAATAAGATCTTACAAGCCTTGCAGCATGGCCAAAAAAATTTTAAAAAGATTGTTCCTTGGGTTTGTATAGTGCCAGTCTGATCTTTATACATTTCCTGTCAGCCTTTTCCCTAATGATTTCAGAAGCGCTAGTTACCACTGTATTAATCAGTTATTTCGCTAATAGTTGAAACAATTTACACATTTTGACACTCCTGCATCTCTTAACTAGAATAAGGGCTGAGAGTCTCCATAGATTTCACACACTAGGATCTCCCTCACCTTTCCCTAGTCCTAGGCCTGGCTAGAATTCTTCCTCACTGAAAACCTTTCCCTTGTCCACAGAGATATTTGGTTACGCTGAAATTCAGTGTATATCACAAAGGCAGGAAGAATGCTTAGTTCTCTATGATTATCAATTTTCCAAGGAATCAGTTGATGTCCCAGCAATCTCTATGGCTATTTCTTTTCTAAAAAATTATTCAAAATTCATTTTTTATATGTTCAGTATATTTTAATCAACTGCATGCCTTCATATTCTTGAAATCAAAATTATTCCATGTGTGCCCGTGGGAGCACACAGCCCTGATGATTGTCCATTATTATACCTCTTCTGTGGCTCAATGGTAGAGAACCCGCTTGCCAAGGCAGGAGACTCTGCTGCTGCTGCTGCTGCTAAGTCGCTTCAGTTGTGTCTGACTCTGTGCGACCCCATAGACGGCAGCCCACCAGGCTCCCCCGTCCCTGGGATTCTCCAGGCAAGAACACTGGAGTGGGTTGCCATTTCCTTCTCCAATGCATGAAAGTGAAAAGTGAAAGTGAAGTCACTCAGTCAGCAGGAGACTCAGGAGATGCCAATTCAATCCCTGGGTCAGGCAGATTCCCTGGAAGAGGAAATGGCAACCCAACTCCAGTTTTCTTGCCTGGAGAGTCCTATGGATGGAGGAGCCTGGAGGGCTATAGTCCATAGGGTCGAAAAGTGTCAGACACAACTTAGCAACTAAGTATGAAGCAGAGTGTTAAGCAGAACTGTGTTCTTAATCCCCAGTTTAGCTGTTGTCATTGTGTACATGTTTTAGATACACCTTTATGTTCATCCAAGGCCAAATTTCCCTGTTACTCCAGGTGTTTCTTGACTTCCTACTTTTGCATTCCAGTCCCCTATAATGAAAAGGATGTCTTTTTTGGGTGTTAGTTCTAAAAGGTCTTGTAGGTCTTCTTAGAACTGTTCAACTTCAGCTTCTTCAGCATTACTGGTTGGGGCATAGGCTTGGATTACCGTGATATTGAATGGTTTGCTTTGGAAACGAACAGAGATCATTCTGTCATTTTTGAGATTGCATCCAAGTACTGCATTTCGGACTCTTTTGTTGACTATGATGGCTACTCCATTTTTTCTAAGGGATTTCTGCCCACAGTAGTAGATATAATGGTCATCTGAGTTAAATTCACCCATTCCAGTCCATTTTAGTTCGCTGATTCCTAGAATGTCGACATTCACTCTTGCCATCTCCTGTGTGACCACTTCCAATTTGCCTTGATTCATGGACCTAACATTCCAGGTTCCTATGCAATATTGCTCTTTACAGCATCGGACCTTGCTTCTATCACCAGTCATATCCACAACTGGGTATTGTTTTTGCTTTGGCTCCATCCCTTCATTCTTTCTGGAGTTATTTCTCCACTGATCTCCAGTAGCATATTGGGTACCTACCGACCTGGGGAGTTCCTCTTTCAGTATCCTATCATTTTGCCTTCTCATACTGTTCATGGGGTTCTCAAGGCAAGAACACTGAAGTGGTTTGCCATTCCCTTCTCCAGTGGGCCACATTCTGTCAGACCTCTCCACCATGACCCGACCGTCTTGGGTGGCCCCACACACCATGGCTTAGTTTCATTGAGTTAGACAAGACTGTGATCTGTGTGATCAGATTGGCTAGTTTTCTGTGATTATGGTTTCAGTCTGTCTGCCCTCTGATGCCCTCTCGCAACACCTGCTGTCTTACTTGGGTTTCTCTTACCTTGGATGTGGGGTATCTTCACGGCTGCCCCAGCAAAACGCAGCCGCTGCTCCTGACCTTGGAGGAGGGGTATCTCCTCAGGCCGCCCCTCCTGACCTTGGACGTGGAGTAGCTCCTCTCGGCCCTCCTGCGCCCGTGCAGCCGCCGCTCCTTGGACGTGGGGTAGCTTCTCTCGGCGGACACCCCTGGCCTCAGGCATGTGGTAGCTCCTCTTGGCCGCCACCCCTGACCTAGGGCATGGGGTAGCTCGTCCCCAAAGGCTAATAGAGTTTTGCCAAGAGGACACACTGGTCATAGCAAACACCGTCTTCCAACAACACAAGAGAAGACTCTACACATGGACATCACCAGATGGCCAACACTGAAATCAGATTGATTATATTCTTTGCAGCCAAAGATGGAGAAACTCTATACAGTCAGCAAAAACAAGATTGGGAGCCGACTGTGGCTCAGATCATGAACTCATTATTGCCAAATTCAGACTTAAACTGAAGAAAATAGGGAAAACCACTAGACCATTCAGGTATGACCTAAATCAAATCCCTTATGACTATACAGTGGAAGTAAGAAATAGATTTAAGGGACTAGATCTGATAGAGTGCCTGATGAACTTTGGATGGAGGTTCATGACATTGTACAGGAGACAGGGATCAAGACCATCCCCATGGAAAAGAAATGCAAAAAGGCAAAATGTTTGTCTGAGGAGGCCTTACAAATAGCTGTGAAAAGAAGAGAAGCGAAAAGCAAAGGAGAAGACGGAAGATATTCCCATTTGAATGCAGAGTTCCAAAGAATAGCAAGGAGAGATAAGAAAGCCTTCCTCAGCCATCAATGCAAAGAAATAGAGGAAGACAACAGAATGAGAAAGACTAGGGATCTGTTCAAGAAAATTAGAGATACCAAGGGAACATTTCATGCAAGGATGGGTTCGATAAAGGACAGAAATGGTATGGACCTAACAGAAGCAGAAGATATTAAAGAGGTGAATACACAGAAGGACTGTACAAAAAAGATCTTCACGACCCAGATAATCATGATGGTATGATCACTCACCTAGAGCTGGACATCCTGGAATGTGAAGTCGGGTGGGCCTTAGAAAGCATCACTACGAACAAAGCTAGTGGAGGTGATGGAATTCCTGTTGAGCTGTTTCAAATCTTGAAAGATGATGCTGTCAAAGTGCTACACTCAATATGCCAGCAAATTTGGAAAACTCAGCAGTGGCCACAGGACAGGAAAAGGTCAGTTTTCATTCCAATCCTAAAGAAAGGCAATGCCAAAGAATGCTCAAAGTACCACACAATTGCACTCATCTCACACACTAGTAAAGTAATGCTCAAAATTCTCCAGGAGAGGCTTCAGCAATACGTGAACCATGAACTTCCAGGTGTTCAAGCTGGTTTTAGAAAAGGCAGAGGAACCAGAGATCAAATTGCCAAGATCTGCTGGATCATCGAAAAAGCAAGAGAGTTCCAGAAAAACATCTATCTCTGCTTTATTGACTATGCCAAAGCCTTTGACTGTGTGGATCACAATAAACTGTGGAAAATTCTTCAAGAGATGGGAATACCAGACCACCTGATCCACCTCTTGAGAAACCTGTATGCAGGTCAGGAAGCAACAGTTAGAACTGGACATGGAAGAACAGACTGGTTCCAAATCGGGAAAGGAGTACATCAAGGCTGTATATTGTCACCCTGCTTATTAAACTTATATGCAGAGTACATCATGAGAAATGCTGGGCTGGAAGAAGCACAAGCTGGAATCAAGATTGCTGGGAGAAATATCAATAACCTCAGATATGCAGATGACACCACCCTTATGGCAGAAAGTGAAGAGGAACTAAAAAGCCTCTTGATGAGAGTGAAAGAGGAGAGTGAAGAAGTTGGCTTAAAGCTCAACATTCAGAAAACTAAGATCATGGCATCCGGTCCCATCACTTCATGGGCAATATATGGGAAACAGTGGAAACAGTGTCAGACTTCATTTTTTCGGGCTCCAAAATCACTGCAGATGGTGATTACAGCTGTGAAATTAAAAGACGCTTACTCCTTGGAAGGAAAGTTATGACCAACCTAGATAGCATATTGAAGACATTACTTTGCTAACAAAGGTCCATCTGGTCAAGGCTATGGTTTTCCAGTGGTCATGTATGGATGTGAGAGCTGGACTGTGAAGAAAGCTGAGCGCCAAAGGATTGATGCTTTTGAACTGTGGTGTTGGAGAAGACTCTTGAGAGTCCCTTGGACTGCAAGGAGATCCAACCAGTCCATCCTAAAGGAGATCAGTCCTGGGTGTTCATTGGAAGGACTGATGCTAAAACTGAAACTCCAACATTTTGGCCACCTCATGCAAAGAGTTGACTCATTGGAAAAGACCTTTATGCTTAGGAGGGGTTGGGGGCAGGAGGAGAAGAGGACGACAGAGGATGAGATGGCTGGATGGCATCACCGACTGGACGGACATGAGTTTGAGTAAATTCCAGGAGTTGGTGATGGTAGGGAGGCCTGGCATGCTGTGATTCATGGGGTCACAAAGAGTCAGATATTACTGAGCGACTGAAATGAACTTAACTGAACTGATGTTTATCAGTTTCTTTGCTTATCCTTGCTTCTTTTTTTTAAAGTATCTATATTGAGATGATTCATGTACCATACAACTCATCTATTTATTTATTATTTTTGAAAGTATTTATTTTTATTTATCTGACTGCATTGGGTCTTAGTTATAGCATGCAGGATGTTCGAGCTTCATTACATCCCATGGGATCTTTATTTGAGTCATGTGAACTCTTAGCTCTGGCATGTAGGATCTAGTTCCCTGACCAGGAATAGAACTCAGGCCCCCTCCATTGGGAGCATAGAGTCTTAGCCACTGGACCACCAGGGAAGTCCCACAATTCTATTTAAAGTGCACGGGGTTTGGTGGTTTTTAATATATTCACAAAGTTGTGCGATCACCCCCATGTTCTAATTCTAGAACATTTTCATCATATTCAAAAGAAGCCCTGTACCCTTTACTAGCCATTCTCAGTTCCTCCCAACCCACATTACCATGATTCTAGAACAAGAAGGCACCCTCAGAGGATGTAGTCCTCACCTCATGTGCACTGCCCCATCCCCAGTGTCCTCTCTTTTTTGCCCTTTTCCAACCACTTACCCCTGGTAATCAGTGTCTTAAGTTCCTGAGACTCGCACATTCCCCCACCTGTAAAAATATGTAAAATGTAAACATGTCTGAAGTAGAGACTCTTAGCCACTTACCCCAAATGCGTTCATCTTCAAAGTCATACAGTCAGGGGAGGGTGGGATGGATGAATTGGGAGATTGGGATTGACAGATACACACTACTGTGTATAAAATAGATAACTAATGAGGACCTGTATAGCACAAGGAGCTCTATTCAATACTCTGTAATGACCTATATGGGAAAAGAATCTAAAAAAGTTTGGGTATGTGTGTAACTGATTTGCTTTGCTGTAAGTGGAAACTAACACGGCATTATAAATCAGCTATACTCCAATAAAAAAGAAAACACTGACTATAACAAAAAACCCAAAGTCACACAGTTTGTAGTTTTCACTCCCTTCTCCTACTTTCCCTGGCAGCCAGGTATAACCACCTAACTACTGCTTTAAAAGGTTGTTGCATGTCTTTTTCTCTTTTCTCCCAGTTCTCCATCCTGCTGTCTAGATTGTAAATGTGATGGCTGGAACTCTACTAGCTATCTTAGACCCTGAGGCCAAGGTCTTTGGGGCGGAGGAGTGTAAAGCTTAAAGAACCTGCATTCCTAATGATATCTTAGACACTCCATACCAGTTCCAGATTGTCTTCATGTATATCTTGCATGCAAGATTTATTCATTGTAAATTTGGATGTTCTATCACATCATGCTGAAACTAATCCTAACTGCTTCAGTTTCTAAATGAAACTAAGGAATAAATCTGATTTGATTTTGGCTTGTGTCATCTAAAGTTACTATTTCATTATTTACAGTCCTACATAAATCCTATAATAACATAGAATGAAAACTGTAAGTTTATATTAGAAATGTTGGTATTGTGATATCATCAGGGTTAACATGTTGGTATTCATGTGTATATTCATGTGTATGAGATAATATTTTGTAATAAACGAGAAGCAGAAGGAGCAGAAAAATACTGTTCTAAGGGTGCTTCTTTGGGGGATGTGACCTAGTCCAGGAGTCAGGAGACTCAGAGAAAGCCTAAAGAAGCTAGATCTGAAAGGTAGAAATGAACAAGGTATAGGGAAGAGCAGGTGCAAAGGCCTGTGATGGGAGGGATGCTACTGAGTGTGAGAGATGAACATAGACTCACTGTGACTTGAGCAGGGAGAATGAGGGGCAGGGAGGAGTCAGACAGGCCATATTCAGAGTTCTGTTTGTTTCCTGTCCCACAGGGATCGCCTGATGTTCAGTGTTTGGGCTTCCCAGGTGGCGCTAGTGCAGGAGACATAAGAGATGCGGGTTTGATCCCTGGATTGGGAAGATCCCCTGCAGAAGGACATGGCAACTCATTCCAGTATTCTTGTCTGGAGAATTCCATGGACAGAGGAGCCTGGTGGGTTGCAAAGAGTCGAACATGACTGAAGCGACTTAGCACGCATGCTCGTCGAGTGTTTTAAAAACTTCTTTTTCATATATTTTTGTCCTTTTGTTGTTTTCTCTACCTTTTCCTCAATGGTTACTTAGTATTCCATGGTATAAGTATGTCCTGATTTATCTAGTAAATCCTGCACAATGATCATTGAGATGTTTCCTAATTTTCTGGTATTTCAACCAGTCTTACAACGTCTTTACACATGAACCTTGTCTTCCATTGCACAGTAGCTGTGCAGATACAATTTGTCAATAGAAGGGGCTGATGGAAGAAAAGCCAAATGCGGATACTCTTTAGGTAAATTAAACAAGACTTCTCTCTCGTGGTCATTTTTCCAGAACTGCTGTCTGTCACTCCAGTCAACCTCCTTCAGGAATGCCCAGTTTATTAGGTAAGTCAGTACCTGTAAATCCCTGTTATGAATTGTTTCATGTTCTTTCTTTGTGTTTAGGACTGCTTGGCCATTGCCCATTAAGAGGTAACATTAAGCAACTGTTTTATTTTTTAATTGATTAATTTAAAATAGCTATTTATTTGGCTGCACTGGGTCCTAGTTGTGGCACTGGGGATCTTCGATCTTTCTTGCATCATGTGGGATCTTTAGCTGTGGCATGCAGACTCTTCGTTGCAGTGTGTGGGATCTAGTTCCCTGACCAGGGATTGAACCTGGGCCCGCTGCACTGGGAGCTAGGAGTCCTAGCCACTGGACTGCCAGGGAAGTCTGTCAACAGCTGTTTTAAATGTCCCTGGACCTTCTGTGATGGAGAGGAGGCTGTTCTGCCCCACCCACATAGGACAGCCTCATTTCCTCCCTGGGACTTGTCGGCTACATTGATGAATGTTAGTTGTTGGCGCCAAGGGAAGGAAGGCCAAGCCCAGTCATCCATTGGGTCAACCCAATGTGTTTTACCTACCTGGGGGATTCAGAAGGAACCGAGCAGTCAGAAAAGCTAGTTGATCAGCAACATTCTGTGGGATGAAGAGAAGTGCAAGCTTCAGACCCTAAACAATCTCACCGTAGATATGTGTGCTGGAGATGGAGTGAGGTGCAGATGGAATGTCTGGGTATCCAGGGTCATAGTCAGCCTCCAGGAAGTCAGTGGCGCCTCCTAGGCCTAGACTTCTGTGTGTTTGTATCAGCCTGGGATGTGCTAGGCCAGGTGACTCTCACCAACACAGCAGCTAAATCCTATGGGATTTCACTGTGGGGTACCCTCAGCGTGACTGGTCATCACCCTGCCGAACCTCAGTAAACACAGCCTGGTCCGTGACATTCCTGAACCCAGAGCTGTGGATGCAGCCAAGGTTCAGTGCCTCGCAGTCTCGGGGATCATTCACCAGATCCTTAGACCTGATCAGCGGCCTGGGTGCAGGCCTTCCAGTTCAAAACCTAGCCGCATCTTGCACCGTCCATTCTTGAGGAACCTATGCCCATGTCTACAGCCACTGCTGCACCTATTCCAAGATCTTATCACACTAAACCTCAGAATGGGCCTTGAACCTGGTCCCCGACTCTCCATACACCTCCCACATATGTGGCTCTCATTACAGATGTACTGGACAGAGTGAGTTTAGACCTTTGGGACAGGTGTGTATACCTACATCTTGGGCTTCCCAGGTGGTGCTAGTGGTCAAGAACCCGCCTGCCGGTGCAGGAGACGTAAAAGACGTGGGTTCAATCCCTGGGTCAGGAAGATCCCTTGGAGGAGGGCATGGCAACCCGTCCCAGTGTTCTTGCCTGGAGAATCCCCTGGGCAGAGGAATCTGGCAGGCTACAGTCCATAGGGTCGCAAAGGGTCGGACAAAACTGAAGCAACTTCGCATGCCTATAAGCAGACTTGAAAACATAAATTTACCACTGACCGCTAGGTGGCACCCCATCACAAGTTATACTGTTGTATGTTTCGGCTCAGCATTTTAAGCCCAGTTGCTTTGAGAATGTGTTATCTGACCACATGAAATGAAAAGACGCTAGTTAAAAGACACTTACTCCTTGGAAGGAAAGTTATGACCAACCTAGACAGCATATTAAAAAGCAGAGATATTACTTTGCCAACAAAGGTCCGTCTAGTCAAGGCTATGGTTTTTCCAGTGGTCGTGTATGGTTGTGAGAGTTGGACTATAAAGAAAGCTGAGCGCAGAAGAATTGATGCTTTTGAACTGTGGTGTTGGAGAAGACTCTTGAGAGTCCCTTGGACTGCAAGGAGATCCAACCAGTCCATCCTAAAGGAGATCAGTCCTGGGTGTTCATTGGAAGGACTGATGCTGAAGCTGAAACTCCAACACTTTGGCCACCTCATGTGAAAAGCTGACTCATTGGAAAAGACCCTGATGCTGGGAAAGATTGAGGGCAGAAGGAGAAGGGGACGACAGAGGATGAGATGGCTGGATGGCATCACTGACTTGATGGACATGGGTTTGGGTGGACTCTGGGAGTTGGTGATGGACAGGGAGGCCTGGCATGCTGAGGTTCATGGGGTCGCAAAGAGTCGGACACGACTGAGCGACTGAACCGAACTGAACTGATCTGACCAAGATAATACCTCCCCTTGGAGTGTCAGGTTTAAACATTGTGGGTCCAGTTCTGATGTGAATTTCAAGAGCTTGGCTGAACGATAAACACGAGTAGCTATATAGTGAGTCTGGTTGTGGGCTCTCACTCTGCTCTTTCAGTCTGTATTTGTTGAAAGAATTAGCTACTGTCTCTCTGTAGAAATGTCTCTTCTGTGACTCGTTTCTCTCTGAATCTCCAGATTGAGGTTGGTGCATGCCAACCTCATGTCTCCTCCTCCTGTCTCTCCTCCTCAATCCAGGTGGTTCAGTCTCAGAGCTTTGCCAACCTGGAGTATGCCTTCTACCTTTGCCTTTTCGTTTATCAATAAAAAGGGGGAAGAACAATAGGACCACAAGTCCTTTTGTTTAGGCGGTACAGTAAGTCCCCTACCTATGAATGGATTCCATTCAAAGAATGCGTTCATAAGTCCAACAAAGTTAACCTAGGTACCCAACTAACACAATTGACTATACAGTACTATAATAGTTTTACAAGACTTTTCACACAAAAATACATAAAAAATAACAGACACACACAAAATAAGTAAACCTTTTTAACCTTACAGTACAATATCTTGAAAAGTACAGTAAGACACTATAATACCTGGCATCCAGGGGCTGGCATCAAGTGAACAGGCAAGAAGAGCTACTGCCTGGAGGAGGGAAAGGGGGTGGGAGATGGAAGAGCTGAAGGGTCGTCAGGCTGCAGTTTCACTCATGCCTGACGTTACTGGCAGGCGTTCTGGTTCCTTGTTGGAAACAGATGCATGTTTGCATCTTTGAAAGTTTGCAACTTGAAGGTTCCTACGTAGGGGACTTAGTGTACGAGGAGGCCAAGACAGTGCTAATACTATAGTAAGTCATGCACATGCAGATAAGTCAAGGTACTTTCCCCCGTGGGTGACTTTGATTGTTCTGGCTCTTGGTTACTGTTTAAATTCCTGTGGTGACTGTAGCAGTTGAACTTCACTCAGTTGCAGCAAATGCTGGAAAATCAGACCCAGCTGTCTCTGTAGCTTGTCCTGTGCACTTGCAAACAGACAAGACTTGCTTGATTTCACATCCCTACCATTAGGAAATGTTTATTTTATTTTATTATTTTTTTTTTTAGGAAATTTTTTTTAATTGAAGTATAGTTGATTTACAGTGACTTCCCTAGTGGCTCAGACGGTAAGGGGTCTGCCTGCAATGTGGGAGACCCAGGTTTGATCCCTGGGTTGGGAAGATCCCCTGGAGAAGGGAAGGGCAACCCACTCCAGTATTCTTGCCTGGAATATCCCGTGGATGAAGGAGCCTGAGAGGCCCCAGTCCGTTCGGTCACAAAGAATTGGACACGGCTGAGGGGCTTCACTGATTCACAATACTATGTTAGTTTCAGGTGTTGACAACATAATGATTTAAAATGTTAATAGATTATACTCCATTTAAAGTTATTATACACTAATTGGCTGTATTCCCTGTGGTATACAGTGTATTCTTGTGGCTTGTTTATTTTATAATCTTAGCTCGTATCTCTTAATCTCCAGCCCCTGTCTTGCCGCTCTCCCCTCCCCGCTGGTAGCCACTAGTTTGTTCTCTACATCTGAGAATCTGTTTCTGTTTTGTTATATTCATTAGTTTGTTTTATTTTTTAGATTCCACACATAAGTGGTAACATGCAGTATATGTCTTTGTCTGACTTATTTCACTTAAAATAATGCCCTCTGCATCCATTCATATTGTTGCAGATGGCAGAATTTCATTCTTCCTTATGGCTGGATCATATTCTATTGTATATATATATATAATACATGCATAATATATAATGTACATATACACATATAATTTATATTACATTATATAATATTTAATTTATTATATTTGTTAATAGGAGGCCTGGTGTGCTGCAATTCATGGGGTCGCAAAGAGTCAGACACGACTGAGCAACTGAACTGAACTGAATCATATAATTTATATTTCTATTATATATGCATATATATTATATATATACACAAATCTTCTTTATCCGTTACATTTTTTAATGGGCACTTAGTTTGCTTCCATGTCTTGGCTGTAACGTTGCTATGAACATTGGGGTTTGAATTAGTGTTTTCATTTTCTTCGGATATATACCCAGGAGTGCAATTTTGCTGGATCATAATGGTGGTTCTATTATTAGCTTTTTGAAGAACTTCCATGCTGTTTTCCACAGTGGCCGCACCAATTTACATCCCCAGCAACAGTGTACAAGAATTTCCCCTCTTCACGTCCTCGCCAGCACGTGTTATTTACAGTCTTTCTGATGACAGCCACTCTGACGGGGGTGAGGTGCTGTCTCACTGTGGTTTTGATTCGTGTTTCCTGTCCCTGCCATTCTTCATTCAAAGCATTTTCAGCCTCCAGTGTGCGTCAAGGCTCTGCACTGGACTCTGGGCACTCGGAAGGACTTTGTCCCCAGAAGGATATTATAGAAGGCAGAGGGTTTTAAGTAGGGAAAAGAGAGGGGAAGATAGACAGGTTAGTTTCAGTGAGAGAGAGCAGTCAAGCTAACTACTGTGGGCGTTCCCTGCTGCTGTGTATTCTGCTTATTTTGGGAGAAAATAGAAAGTGAGGAACCAGCAAGGCAGGAAAAGATACTGAGGGCTCACCTGTTTCTGGTTTGTAGGATTAAAAACAATTTTTGTTTTCTGATCATAAAACTCAGATTTATCTTCAGATAGTAGTTCATTTGCACGACGCAGAAATGACATAAGGCTTTGGCTTTATCCAGAGGTTAGCAATGAAAATGATAGTGGCTGAGGTTGGCTATGTGAAGTCACCAGGTAAACTAGACTGTCACCCTGACCCAGGGTAAGAAGGAAGCTAGTTAATTGATGATATTAACAAATGAAAAGGAACAGGTTAGTGGGAGGGGTCAGAGTTCATGTAGAAATAAAGGAACACAGTGACCGGAGGAGGCAATGAGAAGGTCAAAAGCACAAGTCCAGCAGTGCCAGAGACATGGGTGCCCTTGTTTGTGGCAAATATAAAAACTGCTATTTTCATCTAGCCCTCCATTTCTTTTTCTTTAAAAAAATTTTTTTATTGAGGCATAATTGTTTTTAATTTAATTTAATGAAAAAGATCATTGACTATGCCTTGAGACTTGTGGGATTTTAGTTCCTTGGCCAGGACTGAACCTCGGGCCACAGCGGTGAACGTGTGGAATCCTAGCCACTGGACTGCCAGGGAGTTCCCCCAGGCATAGTTGATGTACAGTATTAAATATGTTTCAGGTGTACAACATAGCGATTCACAGTTTTTAAAGGTTATGCTCCATTTATAGTTGTTATAAAAATAATGGTTATATTCTTGGGCCATACAATAAATTGTTGAAGCTTTATTTTATACATAGTAGTTTGTACCTCTTAATCCCCTCTCTATATCTTATCCCGCCCCCTTCCTTCTCCTCACTGGTAACCAGTGGTTTGTTCTCTCTCTTTTCTGTATTTGGCTACACCAAATCTTTGTTGCAGCATGTGAAATCTACTTCCCTGACCAGGGATCGAACCCAGGCCTCCTGCGTTGGGACTGTGGAGTCTTACCCACTGGACCACCAGGGAAGTCCCCATTCATCATTTTCTGAATCTTCTAAGGTTTAGAATGACTTGTTTCTACTCAGACTAGAGGCTGTTTAAATATATTGTTTTTATCCTAAATTGATACTAATCCCTCTATAAAAAGGTGTTGTTTTTGTTTTTAAAGGCCTGATACTCTGAGTATATATCTCCTGATCACAAGAAAGGCATTCAAGCAGAGAAAAAGTTTGACACAAAGAATTAACAAACAGCGGAGTGCTTTCCTTTTTCTGTTCTCTGTTGTTTTCAAATGCAAGCTCTGTGTCTAGACATGGAAACAAACACAGAATTGTTCAGTGTAATTATATCTATTGTTTAGGGGGCTGAATCAGGCTGGTGGGGGAGGATTGACTAATGAAGAGGTTAATGCTAGTTTTTCCTCCCCATTCAGCACCGACTGAAACAAGTACAACTTTGGAAATGGAAAATAATGCTTTCGATGTCTTAGTAAGCCCATCATTTGATTTCCTTTTACGGTAGTCCTGGTGATTGTGGGTTCAGATACTGGGGAAGCCAGTAGCCCCAGAGACATTCATGGCCATTTTTATATATGTATTCTTTTCCGTGTGGTTTATCCCAGGCATAAACATAGTACCCTGTGCTATCCAGTAGGACCTTGTTGTTTATCCTTCTTGTATATAATAGTTTGCATCTCCCAACCCCAAACTCTCAATTCACCCTTCCCCCACCCCCTCTTCCTTGGCAACCATAAGTCTGTTCTCTCTGTGAGTCTATTTCTGTTTCATAGATAGGTTCGTTTGTGTCGTATTTTAGATTCCACATATAAGTGATATCATGTGGCATTTGTCTCTGTCTGACTTCACTTAGTGTGATAATCTCTAGTTGCATCCATGTTGCTGCAAATGGCATTAATTCATTCTTTTTTATGGCCGAGTAGTATTCCATTGTATGTGTGTACCACATCATCTTTATCCATTCATCTGTTGATAGACATTTAGGTTGCTTTGATCTCTTGACTTTTGTGAATAGTGTTGCTAGGAACATAGGGTTGCATGTATCTTTCAGATTATAGTTTTGTCTGAATATATGCCCAGGAATGGGATTGCTGGATCATATGGTAATTCTAGTGTTCTGGGGACCCTCCATACTATGTTCCATAGTAGCTGAACCAACTTACATTCCCGTCAGCAGTGTAGATGGGCTCCTTTTTCCCCACATCCTCTCTAGCATTTATTATTTGTAGACTTTATAATGATGCCATTCTGACCGATGTGAGAATTTTAGTTTTGATTTGCATGTCTCTAATAATTAGTGATGTGGATTATCTTTTCATGTGCCTGTTGACTATCTGTATGTTTTCTTTTGAGAAATCTCTGTTTAAGTCTTTTGCCCATGTATTTGATTGGGTTGTTTGTGGTTTTTTTTGCTGTTGAGTTGTGTGAGCTGTTTGTATATTTTGGATATTCAGCCCTTGTTGGTTGCATCATTTGCAGATATTTTCTCTCATTCTGTAGGCTTTCTTTTCATTTTTTTAATAGTTTCCTTTGCTGTGCAAAAGCATGTATGTTTGATTAGGTGCCATTTGTTTATTTTTGCTTTTATTTCTATTGCCTTGGGAGACTCACCCAAGAAAACATTGGAATGGTTTAGGTCAGAGAATGCTTTGGGTTTCATTATGTATATCATTCTTTGATTCATCAGTTTCCCCATTTTTAAAAAAGGAATAATATTAATAATAGTGTTTATTACATGTTGTCCTGGGGGGAATTTGAAAAAGGCAACAGATTCTGGCTTTGTTAAACCCTCGGGAGCTGGTTGCATACTAGTTTTCCCTCCCATCCAGGGAGGCTGGCTTGACTGAATTGTATGTGTGTACAATATGAAAGTAGATTAGTACCAGAGATAGCTGGTGTTGGTAGATATAGAATATATCTGGCTTAATCTGGGCCAAGAAGCAGAAATCCCAAGTGGTCTTGATACAGTAGCTAGTCTTTTTTTTATAGCCCTTACCTGGTACCAGGCACAGTTTAAATACTTACAGCATTACCAACTCATGACTCTTCACCAAAAAACTATGATGTAGGTTGTGTTTTGATCTTCATCTTAGAAACTCGATGTCTCAGGCACAGAGAGCTCACAGATAGTGAAGGGTGGAGCCGGTTCAAACTCAGGCAAGTTCATGCTTTTCATTTATATATCCAGAAACACACGGAAGGTAGAGCCAGTGTCCCTAAAAAGCAAGATCATCACAGCCCAGGCCCTTGCTGGGCTCCTTGCATTCTGGGAATCCAATTACCACCTAGGGAAGCTTGTCCAAGAGGGAACCTCTGTGCAGATATTATATATCATTCCTCTGTGTGGGTTCTCCATGCAGGGGGATAGAGCTCCTTGGTCCTTTTTATTTTTTTTAATAAAATAAAAGGTTTAGGGAATTCACTGGCGATCCAGTGGTTAGGACTCACGCTTTCACTGCTGGGGACCCAGGTTCAGTCCCTGGTTGGGGAACTAATATCCTACAAGCCATGTAATACAACCACAGATATAAATAAGTAAGTAAAAGTTTTAAAAATCCATAGCTCCGAGTTCATTTTCAGAGGCAAAAACAAGGTGACTTCAATTTGTTAAGCCTGGCAACCCCAGACGGTGGCTGCCCCATCCTGCTGTCACGCATCTTTCCAGCAGTTGCCACCGCAAGTGTGGCCTGATAGCACTTCTCCTGTCTTGTGGGTCTCTCTTGCTTTCTGCCCTGGGGTCAGCTGGGTGGGCCTCTGCTGTGCGTGTGTGTGTTCGAATATATTTATTTATTTGGCTGCGCTGGGTCTTGGTTGTAGCACGTAGGCTCTTTGATCTTTGTTGCAGTAGGCGGGATCCTCAGTTGTGGCTGTAGGCTCTTTAGTTGTGGCGTGAAGGATCTAGTTCCCTGACCAAGGATCGAACCTGGGCCCCCTGCATTGGGAGGATGGAGTCTTAGCCAGTGGACCACCAGGGAAGTCCTTGACTGTTTTGTGTTTTCACTCCCGCAGCTTGAACACTCACATCATGTCCCGTGAGCACAAACTCGACTATGATAAATACTCTCATCCTGGTTTCCATATGGGCCAGGATGAAAATTCCTTTGGGACATGTAACTGGAGATATGTGCTGTAGCCCAAGGTGTGTGTATGGCTTCCCTGGTGACTCAGATGATAAAGAATCCGCCTGAAACGCAGGAGACCTGGGTTCAATCCCTGGGTCAGGAAGATCCCCTGGAGGAGGAAATGGCAATCCACTCCAGTATTCTTGCCTGGAGAATCTCACGGGTAAAGTAGCCTGGTGGGTTAAAGTCCATGGGGTCACAAAGAGTTGGACACGACTAAGCGAATAACACTTTCACTTTCAAGGTGTGTATATTCTTAAGTCACTAAAAAGTGCCCGACTGGTCTCCAGAACGTCTGTACCCCTTCTGCCAGCAGGGCCTGCAGGACCCTCTGCCCCCAGTCCCAGCCAACATGTGGCGTTATCCATCTTTCTAACTTTTGCCAGTCTAAAAAAATGTGACGTGAACTCTGTGCTGTTTCCTTTTGTATTTCTCTAGTTCCTAGTGAGCTTGATCATCCAGCACAGGCTTGTTCTAGCTTTTTTGCTTTGTCTCCTATAAATTGCTCATTTTCCTGTGGGATTCCTTCTCTTCTTGTTGTTGATTTACAGGAGTCTGTTGTACATCCTAGATATTAGTCACCCATCGGTTTAGACATTACAGTTGTCTTCTATTCTTGTTATTTGTATGTTAGCTTTCTCTGTAGTCTTCTTCATTGAACATAAGTAGGTCATCAGTTTTATCAGTTTTTCCTATGACTTGTGCGTTTGAGTTTCATCGAAGTCCTTCTCAACATAGTCTCTCACGTTTTCTCACTTTAAATTTATATGTTTATCTTCACATGTAGGTCTTTAATCTTTCGGAGTTCATCTTTGTATGTGGTGTTAGGTGAGGATCTAGTTTGTTTGTTTGTTTTCCAAAACATGAGCCTTTTTATCCCCAGCACCTTTCACTAAATAGCCATTGTTTCTCCATTGCTTTGTGGAGCCGGAAGGTAGCATGTTTACTATTGAGACTAGACAAATCAGAAGAAGGCAGAACTGCATGGGGGAGAGGGGAGAGATGCCATTGTTTGGGCTCCAGATATTTCTATAGCCAGAAATTCTCCCACCCCCACCATGCCTTGTTTTTGCTTTAGTTTTTGTCATCTGCAGCTGAAGTGATTATTACAACGGTGATGCCCTAATCTAGCTTCAGTCTAGAAGCACACACCCTCTTGACTAAGGCTGCTTGCTTTCTAATCCCAGCTTCACCAATAAGTGGCTGTGTGATTTCATGTAAGCTGCACAATCTCTCTGGGCTTCAGTGTCTCCATCTGAAAACTCAGGGTAATAATAGTACTTAATTCATAGGATTATGGGGAGGATTAAATAAAATACTTTAAAACAGAACAGCGCCTGGAATGTGGTAAATAAATGTTCTTCACTTGCGTAATCCTGTGTTCCCCATGAAGTGTAAGTCGTGTATGATTTTGATCTATCTGATTGTATTCTAATTATACCTGAGAGGCTATTTAAGAAATCGTTTAGAAAAATTAATTTGGCGGGCATACAAATAAATGATCTTCCAACCAATCTGTTTAAAAAGGTTTCTCAGGATGTCCCTGGTGGCCCTGTGGTTAAGGCTCCGTGCTTTCACTGCAGGGGAAGTGGGTTTGATCCCTGGTCGGGGAACTAGGATCCTGCATGCCATGCGGTGTAGCCAAAAATAAAAAAGTCCTTTTCCCGGGAACTGTGACAGGCACCGTCCCTAGATGGCGCCCGAGCAGAATGAGCGTGAAACAAGGAGCCTTAAAGAGCTTCTGACTCAGTCAGCTCACCACGCGCCGGATGGAGTCATAGGTCAGGTTGATTTGGCCTGCAGGAAATCGCCAAAATGTTTTAAAATGTATCTGCTAGTATTAAAAAAATCGGGAGATTTCATATAAAAACCTGATTTCCAGTGTCTGGATAAATCGGAAAAGCTGGCCCCTCGGGGCCTGCGGTGGTGCCTCCCTGAGGCTGGGCGGCTCCTGTGTCCAGCACAGCCCCGTTGGTTCCTGTCATTGGTCCCTCCTTGGCTTCTCTAGGTATATAACTTCCTAATTCCTAGTTAGGCCAGCCCTTCCCTTTGCAGATTGGAGGCTGAGGTCCTGACAGAGAGGTGAAGGGCTGGAACTGGAATCAGAGCAGAGCTCTTTTTTTTTTCCCCCCTTCTTTACTTTTTTCTTTCTGGCTGCACCACGTGACTTGTGGGATCTTAGTTCCCCAACCAGGGATTGAACCCTGGGCCCCCTGCAGTGGAAGCACAGAGTCTTAACCACTGGACCACCAGGGACGTTCTCTCATTTCGTTTACACTTGGTTGTTTTCACAGACTGACTGAAGCTAAAAAGTGGGGAAGAATTAGTGAAGAACTGAAGTTTGGGAATTCAGGGGTACCAGTTGTTGAGAAAGTGGAGGTCAGTAGCATTCTTTTTCCTTTATGTGTGGAAAATAACTTCCTTGGTTTGGGGGGAAGTAATATACATTCAATGCAAAAGATTCAACCAATACAGAAAGATATAAAGAAGATCAGGATTCTTTCAAATTCCACTTTCTATTTGTAACTCTCATTCATTTTGGTGTCTGTGCTTCCAGCCCTTCTCTGTGTATTTATAGATACACTTAATATAGACATTGTCTGGGCCAGGGAATATCTGGGAGTGTGGAACCTTACAATTTCCACACCATCTTCATCAGCTTCCCTCTAACTAATTTCATATCTTTCACTGGGAGTTTCTTTCAATTATATTAAAGTAGTATAAAAAGGTAAGGTCAAAACTTTTTGCTCACCCCAATTCTCTTCCATGATAAGCCATAGGGAGGATGGGGAGGGAAGAAAGAATCATGAACAAAATTACTGTCTACCACCAGGACCAAGTGGGATGGGAGGTGAGTGAAATTTAGACTGAGCCCCATTGTCAGTAAGCCTTAGAAGTGCAGTTTGAACCCACGCCGCTTGAGAGTCTCAAGGGCTTCATCTAGTGTGTCCCTTAATCAAAGACCTTTTGTCCTTAAAGATTCTTTTTTTCTTTTTATAATTAACTAGTTTCTGGTTGCACTGAGTCTTTGTTGTTTCATGTGGACCTCCTCTAGTTACGCGGGTCAGGCCCACTCTAGTTGTGGTGCATGGGCTTCTCATTGTAGCGGCTCCTCTGATTTCTGAGCATGGGCCCTAGGGCGTGTGGGCTTCAGTGGAGTTGTGGCTCAAGCCTTAGATGCCCTGGGCGTGTGGGATCTTTCTGGACCAGGAATCAAACTAGCAGGTGAATCCTAATCCACTGTGCCACCAGGGAAGTCCCTCAAAGATTCTTAGTGAAGGGTCCTCTCTGATCATGCTCACTCTGCCTTTATATTTTTATGCTTTATGCTTTTGTATGGTATATGCCTTTTATGTTATTTAAAGTTATGAAGACCTCACAGGGATCTTTAAAAGAAGAGAAAGGTTAAACTGTCCTCTCAATGTTTGATTCTTGAAATAACTATTTTTTTCCTTTCTTTTCCCTGCCAAAGTTATACCAATCAGCAAAAATAAATTTTCCTGTGAATAAGTGCAAGGAGCATTGTTGCCAAGCAACAAATAAGAGAGCATTATTTTTATGTGTTTTGGAAGGTGTAGCATCTTGCTCCACTGTTTCCATGGAGAATCCCAATTGTCATGCTTAATCAAATGCTGGAGAATTGAAATTTATGCAAAGAGACTCGCTTACTAAGCAATTACCTTTGCTAAGGGACAACTAGGAGAAATATTTCAAGGAAACCTCTTTCTTCAAATCAAGCATTATCTCTTGGTATCACTTGACTCAAGTTAACACCTCATTTGTGTCATTTGCTTTTCTAAAGCTATTGGAATATTTCATTAAAATCACAAATTGCATATGCACTATTTCTAGTATAAGTCACCATGGATGTTTAGAGCACGTATGAATGGCATCAGAATACTGTAAGGAAATATATAAAGAATGGTTGTTAAGAAAGTTGTCTCTTTTGTTAGCATGGTAATGTGTCAGTTTCTAAAGGTCCCCCCTTAAATTAATAAGAGAAAATACCCAACACAATTCAGAAGAAGTAAAGGAAATGGAAGGAGGGTGGAGTTCAGAGAATAGTCCTATCAGATATTAAAACATGTAGGATAAGAAAGAAAGGTATGGTTCTGGTGAAAGGATAGATAGGTAAAAAGAACAGAGTAGATAGATATGATAAAGAAGACATAAAAAATAATTGGGTAAAAGAAAATTTTCAAACGACTGATAAGCACATGGAAAGATAGTTAACATTATTGGCCATCAGGAAAATCAAAACCACAATGAGATACCACTTTGCATCCATTAGCAGGTCTATAATAATAAAAGTAATAATAAATGTGAGAAATAACACTGTGGGAATGTAAAATGGTGTACCCTCTTCAGAAAACAGTCTGGCAGTTCTTCAGAAGGTTAAATATAGAGTTACCATTTGACCTAGCAATTCCTCTCCTGGGTGGGTATATACTCAAAAAAACTTGAAACACATGTGCACACAAAACTTATACACAAATGTTCACAGCAGCATCAAAAAGTGAAAACAACACACATATCTTATCAACTGATGAATGGATACGTGAAATGTGGTGTATCTTTACAGTGGAATATTATTTGGCTAGAAAAAGGAATGAAGTGTTGAGGGACATCCCTGGTGGTCCAGTGGCTAAGACTCCATGCTCCCAATGCAGGGGGCCTAGATCATCCCTGATCAGGGAGCTAGAGCCCACATTCCACAACTAAGATCAAAAATGAATAATAATAAATACAATAATTATTTTTAAAATGGAATGAGATATTATATAAGCTATAATATGGATGACCCTTAAAAACATTATGCTGAGTGAAATTAGTCAGTTATCTAAAACCACAACATATTCTTTATTACAAAATAATAATGAAATATTCAGAATAGGCAAGTCTATAGAGATAGTGGTTGCCTAAGTCTGCAAGGGTTCGGGGAAAATGAGGTTGACTGCTAAAGTATAGTTTCTTTTTGGGGTGATGAAAATATTCTAAAAGTGTGGTAATAGTTGTACAACTCTGTGAATATAGTAAAAACTATTGAATTGTATACTTTAAGTGTGTAGATTTTATGGTAGGTGAATTACATCTCAATAAAGCGCTTACAAAATAATGGCTGAGGAAGGCAAGGATATTGCTTTGGAAGATGGCATAATAACTTGAAAAGAAAATTCATTTAGACCTTTAATCAATATTAAACTTCGAAATTATTTTGAAATAAGCCAGAGTTAAATATAAAAAGCTGAAACAGAAGGGTAGAAGAGGAAAACTGGATATCCACATGCAGAAGAATGAAGTTTGGTCCTTTTCTTATACCATATACAAAAATTAACTCAAAATGGATCAGTGACCTAAATGTAAGAGCTAAAACTGTAAGACTCATAGAAGAAAACATAGTGGAAAGACTATATAACAGTGGATTTGGCAATGATTTCTTGGCTAGGACACCAAAAGAAAAAAATAGAGTAAATTGTACTTTATAAAAAATTAAAACTTTCATGTATTAAAGGACAGTTGTCAACAGAGTGAAAAGGCAAGTCATGGAATGGGAAAAATATTTGCAAATTATATCTGATAAGGGATTAATATCCAGAATATAGAAAGAGTATCTACAACTCAGCAACATAGAAACAACCTGACTAAAAAGGGAGCAGTCCTCCAATTAAAAATATACTTTTAAAATGCTAACAAAAAACAAACAAAAAAATATTTTATAATTTCAAAAATTGGTGAAGGAGGATGTTTTTCTTTGTTATCTGACCCAAGATACCTGACCACATCATCAAGAATAAAGCTTCACTTTATATTGGCATTAAAAAAAAAAAAAAGTGGGCAAAGAGGACTTCCCTGGTGGTCCAGTGGTTAAGTATCTGCCCTGCAGTGCAGGGGACGCGAGTTCAATCCCTGCTTGGGAAACTGGGATCCCACATGCCTTGAAGCAGCTAAGCCCCTAGCTGCAACTGCTGAGCCCATGCACCACATCCAGAGAGTTGCAAAAAAAGACCTGGCATGACACAACTAACAGCCATTGCAGCTGAATAAATGGATACAATTTTTAAAAAATGGGCAAAGAAGTCAAATAGACATTTCTCTAAAGAAAATAAAAAAATGGCCAATAAGCACAAGAAAAGATGCTCAATATCACTTACCAGTGGGGAAATAAATGCAAATTGAAACAACGACATACTACTTTGTACACCTTGGAATGACTAGTATTAAAAAAAAAAAGCAAAAACAAAAGCAGACTGAAAATAGCAAGTGTTGGTGAGAATATGAAGAAATTGGAACCCTTGTGCATTGCTGGTGGGAATGTAATGTTACACAATGTTACAGCTGCTGTGGAAAACAGTGGGTTGTTCCTCAAACAGCTAATCATAAAAAAAAGATAAAAATAAGTTAATCACAGACCGTATGATCAATTTCTATGGCATGAACCGCAAATATTTGAAAACTGGGATTTGAACAATTATTTGTACACTCAAGTTCATAACAGCATTATTCGTTAATAGCCAAAAGGTGGAACCAATTCAAAGTTCATCAACAGATGCATGGATAAACAAAATGTGGTATGTACTTAACACAGAATACATAAGAAATTCAGTCCCAAGATTACTTCACTTGTTGTGGTGGGGGGAGGCAAGGCTGAGTTAGAGCTAGTACTGGGGGTACAATGTGAGGGAGATGGGGTGGATGGAGACTGGAGAAAGAATCTAGAAAAGTAAGTAGCATTGACACATATCCACAAAGCAGTCTCAACCACCCTCATCTCCCCCACCACCTCGTTTTTAGAGGAGACAACCCATGTAGATCTAGGGATTCTAATGTTATTTCAGTGTTCGTAAGAATCTTTACCAGAGTGTTTTTTCCTGTCTTCTCTGACTACTGCATAATTGCAACCAGGTAAGCCAGTTCTCCACCCAGTTAGGGAGGAGGCAGATCAGAGTCATCTTGGAAAAGAAACAAGCATATAATTCAAGCTAGATGACAGCCACACTTACCTCTGGGCAAAATGCAAGAGAATATGGTTTAGATGAGATTAGAAAAAAGATCAGAATAAACACTTCTTTCATCTCTTATGAGAATAAGAATTTTGAGTCTGTCTCTGGAGCTTTCTACCTGGTCAGCTACCTGGTCAGCTATATATGTACACATTAAGACAACAAAAGCATGTTAAAAAGTTCAAAATCACCCCTCCTTGTCCTTCAGTTCTGTTCTTTAGAAGCAATTGCATTTAATACTTTAATTTGTTTTTTCTTTTATTGGTTGTATCTTTCTAAATAATTATACTAATATTTTGTTTATTGAATTTTGACATAATTTATGGCTTTCTGAATCAGTTTCAAGTTAGAGAAATAAAATCCTCATCACACTAGTAGAGAAAATGTAATAAATGGGTTAGAACAGATTTTGCTCCTTAGGGAACATCTGACAACATTCTGACCATGTTTGGAGATGTTTTTTTTTTCTTTCCCAAAACTGGGTGAAGACTACTGTTATCTTGTGTGTGTGTGTGTGTGTGTGTGTGTATGCATGCATGCATGCATATACATACGTACATATATATGTGTGTGTGTGAAAGTGTTAGTTGTTCAGCTGTGTCTGACTCTCTGCGACCCTGTGGACAGTAGCCTGCTAGGCTCTTCTGTCCATGGGATTCTCCAGGCAAGAAGACCGAAATAGGTAACCATTCATTTCTCCAGGGGATCTTCCTGACTCAGGGATAGAGCCTGGGTTTCCCACAATGCAGGCAGATTTTTTGCCATCTGAGCCACCAGGAAAGCTCATATATATGTACATGAATGGCCAAATATGTGTGTGTATATATATTATACATGTATATGTATTTGTATGTGTGTATAAGAAGGCTGGGAAGCAAAGAATTGATACTTTCCAACTGTGGTGCTGGAGAAGACTCTTGAGAGTCCCTTGGACAGCAGGGAGATCAAACCAGTCAATCCTAAAGGAAATCAACCCTGAACTTTCATTTGGAGGACTGACACTGAAGCTGAAGCTCCAATATTTTTGCCACCTGATGTGAAGAGCCGATTCTTTGGAAAACACCCTGATGCTGGGAAAGATTGAAGGCGGGAGGAGAAGGGGACAACAGAGGATGAGATGCTTGGATGGCATCGGGAGATAGTGAAGGACAGGGAATCCTGGCATGCTGCCATTCATGGGGTCGCAAAGAGTCAGACACAACTATGTGACTGAACAACAAATATATATGATATATAACCTATAAAATATATATTATGTGATATATAATATAATACAAGGTGTATATTATATATTAATATATATAATAGAGAGGGACAGAGAGAGGGGTGTCTCCAAGATTTCTTTAAAAAATCATATATTTCTGGCTGCGCTGAATCTTCTGTTGCTTTGCGTGGCCTTTCTCTAGTTGTGGCGAGTGGCACCTACTCTTCGTTGTGGTGCATGGGCTTCTCACTGCACTGGCTTCTCCTGTTGCAGAGCGCAGGCCCTAGGTGCCCAGGCTTCAGTAGCTGTGGCCCTGAGGCTCGGTGGTTGCAGCCTGTGGGCTCTGGAGCGCTGGCTCAGCAATCGCGGTGCGCGGGCCTAGTTTCTCCATGCCCTGTAGGATCCTCCAGACCAGGGATTGGACTCGTGTCCCCTGCATTGGCAGAAGGATTCTTATCCACTGTTCCTCCAGGGACATTTTATTTACATTTATACTTAGGTCACTGAGAATGCAGAAATGTTTGCTCATTAATGTTGCTAATCATAATGAGAAATGTTGTTTATTTGTATTATAAATGTTGTTGATCATAGTTATGTTTCTTTTCTTGTACAGTTTTGTTTTTCTTGTAATTGACAATAGTATGTTTTTTTGTTTGCTTAGTTTTTTATGCATACAACACTAATTATTGTCAAATTCTCTGTTAGGTCTGTAAGACTTCTTTTATATATTTTTTCTGATGCATTTCTTCAGTGCATTAGAAAGTCAGTTTCTTTTTTTCTTTTTTCCAGTGATCTTGTTCCTTTAACTCTCCTTCAGTATTAGACCTTTGACTATATCCCTAAGCTTATCTTTTTTTCCTCCTTTTTAAAATAAATGAAAAAAAAAAAAAGAAAAAAAAATGAAAAATGAAAAAAATGAAAAAAAAAATGCTTTATTTTTCTGAAGGAGCTGTTATTAACGTCTGGAACTAGTATTAGACCTTTGACTATATCCATAAGGTTATCTTTTTTTTCTCCCTTTTTTTAAAAAAATGGTTTATTTTTCTGAAGGAGCTGTTATTAACGTCTAGAACTAGAGAGGTGATGAAACACTTAACACTTTGCCTCCTCCAGTAAAACCTAAATAGGGTTATTAGATGGATCAGCAAGAGAAGAGTTAGAAGTGATTTTCTGTAAAAACTCTATAGCAGGCTAAAAACATTTTTGAAACTTGAAAGACCAGAAGAAAGTTAAGTGTTCTTATAGGTGAGTAGGGAGACCAAGGTGAAGTTAAAGTGGCAATTAATGGCCTAAGAGGATAAGGTGAAAAGTTACTCAATTTGAAGATAGACATTTTTATTTCTCCTAATATTGTTCTATATTTTTCCACCTTGTTTTATCTCATAATTAATAACAACTAGTTATATTGACAAAGAGTTATGTTTTTGTAGGAAAGTGAGGCTTGAGGTAGATTTCTGTTTCATTCCAATAATTTATGCACTGGATCTTGTAGCTAGCTGCACTATTTACTTGGTGAAGACTGATACTTTTTTATTTTATTTTATTTGAGGATAATTGACTTACAGTGTTTGCTTATAATGGGTTAGTTTCAAGTATAGAGCAAAGTGATTCAGTTATACATATACATATGTTCATTCTTTTTCAGATTCTTTCCCCATGTCGGTTATTACTGAATGTTGTGTAAAGTTTGCTCTCCTGTATTAGTAGGTCCTTGTTGATTATCTAATTTATATATAGTATCGTTTGTATGTTAATCCCAGACTCCTCATTTATCATCCCCTCCACACACATTTCCCCTTTGGTAACGCTAAGTTTGTTTTTGAAATCTGTGGGGCTGTTTGTGTTTAGTAAATAAGTTCACTTATATCATTTAAAAAAAATTAGATTCCATATATGAGTGATATCATATGACATTTGTCTTTGTCTGTCTGGCTTCCCTTAGTGTGATGACGTCTAGGTCCATATGTGTTGCTGCAAATAGCATCATTTTGTTCTTTTTATGGCTGAGTAATATTTTGTCATATGTATGTACCACATCTTCCTTATGCATTCGTCTGTCAGTGGATGTTTAGGTTGCTTCCATGTCTTGGCTGTCATAGACGGTGCTGCATGACTGTTGGGGTGCATGCATCTGTTGTTTTTTTTTTACATATATTTTATTTATTTATTTAGGCTATTTTATTTATTTATTTAGGCTGAGCCAGCTCTCAGTTTTGGCATGTGGGATCTAGTTCCCTAATTAGGGATTGAACCTGTGCCCCCTGCGTTATGAGCACAGAGTCTTATCCACTGGGCCACCAGGGAAGTCCCGGGTGCATGCATCTTTTTGGTTTTCTCCGGATATACCCCCAGGAGAGGGATCATATGGTAGCTCTGTTTTTCATTTTTTAGGGCACCTCCACACTGTTCTTCATAGTGCCTGTTACCAACTTACATTCTCACCATTAGTGTAGGAGGCTTCCCTTTTCTCCAAAACCCCCTCTAGCATATCATTTAAAATAATTATTTATTTATTTAATTTATGTTTGGCTGTGCTGGATCTTTGTTGCTACGAGGGCTTTTCTCTAGTTGTGAAGGTCAGAGAGAGAGGTGGTTACTCTTTGTTGTATTGAGAGGGCTTCTTGTTGGGGTGGCTTCTCTTATTGCCGAGCATGGACTCTAGGGCGTGAGGGCTTCGGTGGTTGCAGCATCTGGGCTCAGTAGTTGGGATTTCCAGGCTCTCAAGCATGGACTTCAGCATTTGTGGTGCACCGGCCGGCGGCTCTGCAGCATGTGGGAGCCTCCTGCACCAGGGATCGAACCTGTGTCTCCTGCACTGGCAGATGGACTCTTCAGCACTGAGCTATCAGGGAAGCCCTCCAGCCTTTATTGTTTGTAGATTTTTTTGGATGATGGCTGTTCTGAGTAGTTTTCATTTCCGTTTCCCTGATAATAAGTAATGCTGAGCATCTTTTCATGTGCTTTTTGACCATCTGTATGTCTTCTTGGAGAAATGTCTATTTAGATCTTCTGCCTATTTTTTGATTGGATTGTCATTATCTTTTTCTTGTAAAGAAATTTTTACCTCTTCGGACTCTGCTGGGTATCTTTCTGTTAATTACATTATTATCCCCACTGAGACAGTCCCACAGTAATCAATCCCTTTCATCTGAATAAATGGCAGTCCCAGGATTCTTGCACCAGGTCTCCAGATGGGAGACTGTGGGTGTAGTGAATCAAATCTAACTGCCTTGCCTTTATTTTTATGATTGTTGTAGACACTTGTGTCCTTTGCTGTGTTAGCATCCCTTTGCCCAGCTATTTCCAGTGATGCTGCTAATGGCTCTCGCTGATACCCTTCTCTGGAGAATTATCCTTGGCCAGGGGGATCCACCTTATTGGGAAATGCCTGCGAGGTGCTATTAATAATTCGCCTCAGGGCATCGTGCAGCCAGTGACTGAGATGAGGATACAAAAGCTGAACCCCCTTGCCTCAAAGGACACAAGTCTGTGGCGTCATTCACATTCCAGAACTGTGGTCAGGCTGCAATTAGACCACACCTGAAACTTCATCTTTGTTTAGCCTCTTTCCCTGCTCTATCCTGCTTCCCCTATTTTCTGACAAGTTTCTCCTGAAAGCACAACTTCAGGATGTCTCTTGAAGAATAAGAGTATAAGAATCCCTGCCTCCATTTCTGCTTCTGGGAACAAAACTAAGACAATGATAAATGGTTTTTTTGGCTTCTTAGCATTCATTCTCCCTTCTAAATGGCACCAGAGTTTCTTTTTGTGAAATGACCTTCCCATCACCCTATTGTGGCCAGTCTTTTTATTTTTTTTTTTAACTTAAAAAAAAATATTTGTTTATGTGGCTGCACCAGATCTTAGTTGTAGCAGGCGGGATCTTTACTGGGGGTATGTGAACTGGTAGTTGCGGCATGTGGGATCTAGCTCCCTGACCAAGGATTGAACCTGGACCCCCTGGAGCTTGGAGCCTTAGCCACTGGACCACCAGGGAAGCCCCTGGGGGCTGTCTGTATGTGATTAAATCTATATGCCCTTACGTCATAGAAGCTGAAGGGGTTTGCGGAAGGTCCTCCTAGTAGATTCTTCCTCTCCCTGGTTTGGGACAGCAAGCTTGGTCTTTTGATCTAAACCCTGCCAATGTGACATTCTCTCCAGGGATTATGAATGTTGATTGAGCACTACCAGGATAAGTGAAGTTCACTGTTTTCATCATGGGCTTCTGCTTGCCTTTTTCTCCTTCTCGACCTTTCTGTGGTTCCTGCTTCTCTTCTTAACTTCTAGCACCTTGGTTCCTATCCACTCCCAAGCTATTTGGTTGGCCTCTGTGAGTTACCCTAATCCTTCCAGGAGTTTCCCTTTTGCTAGGGTCTCTCACTCAGGTTATCTTGCTTATAAGCAAAAGAATCATTAGGGATGCAGATACCTTACTCTTTATCTCACTGAAGAGAGGAAAAAGATCTGGGACTACATCATTAATTCAGAAGAGGGGAGATGTAGGGCTTCTGAGTTTGGCGAATAAGAGCTTACCCAGACAGCTCTTCTTGCTCCAACAAAGAGGTAGGAGTTTGCAAAGCATCTCTCAACTGGCTGAATTATACTTTGGTCTTAGGTGAGATTCTGAATTAATACCTTCTGTTAGAAAGCTGATGTCTGGCTTTCAGCCTCAAAACATACATCTCTGGCTGAAACCTCCTCTCAATTGGCATTTTCCTATTTCTTACGTGTTACTGCATTTTTCTTTTTCTTTTCTTATGTGTTCATGTACCAGTCCTGAAAATAGAGTGATTCAACTGCGTAAAGATAGCTGTACTTCTTAAAAATACCTTCTGGAGGAAAAAAGACTTTCTTATGAGTGGAATTTTTCCTCCAAAATTGTTCAGTCTGGGGGTTGTAGGGAGGGAAATGAGCTCAACAGAAAAACCAAAATAGATACACAAGATTCCAGAGGAATCTAAGACAATCCTTTGTTCCGAGTTGCCAGGCAACTGTTTCTCCAAGGATGGTGTCACTTTGATTTTATAGAATAATCAGGTGCCTGAATTTCTGCCTCAAAAAATTTTAGGATAATAATGAGTTCATCTTTTATGATTTAAAAAAGTATAAAATGGAAGCCTCTCTCCTGCTTAGCACACCTATTTCACTCCTTTTTCTTTCAGTTCCTTTGTTGCATGTCTTCAAAGCAAATAGGTTTTCATCTATTTGGGATTTTAAAATTTATTGCAGTATAGTTGGTTGACAATGTTGTGTTAATTTCTGCTGCATGGCAAATTGACTCAGTTATACATATATATATTCTGTTTCATGTTCATTTCTCTGAACCGTGATAGTTTATCATGAGAGATTGAATATAGTTCTCTGCGTTACACAGTAGGACCTTGTTGGTTATCCATTCTGAGTATAATAGTTTGCATCAGCTAATCAGTTTGGAATGTTTTTGTTGGGTGCTGCTGAGAGTGGAGATGGAGGGAAGATCACTCAAGCTGTTGATTTTTGCTGCTTCAGATTCTCATCTTATGGCTATTAAGACATTTTATCCACAAAGAACAAAAGAAAACAATGCCTGTAAACATTGCCTAAAACAATAGTCCTGCGTAACTCAGCCTTATGCTTAGAAACTAGGTCACGGCACATAGGTAAACAAACTGGTATTAGATAAAGAGCTGGACAGAGAAAGAGGCCTAATAGATGAATCTTTTCATCAATATTTGGGGAAAAAAATCTTTGCAGAAACACAGTTGTTTGTTCAGGTACTTGTGTATAAAGTCTCGGAAGAGAGTTTTTGAAAAAAAATCACATGGCTAATTTTATGGAGAACCAAGTGTGTGTGGCCAGGCATGGAAAAGGTGTAGCGCTTAGGCTGCAGGAGGGTTCCAGGCCACGTGTCAGGAACCTCAGCAGAGCCCACACTCGAGAAGGGGGTAGTCAGCAAGCTCTGCTGCGTACAAGGAGTGACTTCCTGACCATCTCCTCCAGGTATTACTCACTCCCAATTCCAAACTCTAGGAGAGGGCGCCCCCCAGCTCAGAGGTTCAAGCCCTCGGTCTGGGTTGGAGCTGATCAGCAAGGACCTTCCTTTTATGATGCTGCCACAACTTTCCACTAAGACCCCAGATGTAGGAGCAGCAAATAGGAAAGTGAGGTTAGAGTCTAGACGCCGAGGAAAAAGCCCAAGTATCCACTGCATATATTATTTATCTTTGAATCTCAAAATCTAGGCACAGGCTAGAGACAGCGAACACATTTCTTAATATTATTAGGGTAGAAATTATTTATAAAAGATTGGGGGTAAAATCATCTACTAAAACTTTTATTTATTTTTCTTTTTTTGTCCGGACCACGTAGCCTGCAAGATCCTAGTTCCCCAACCAGGGTTCAAACTCGCATCATCAGCAGTGAAAGTGAAAAGCTCCAACCACTGGACCTCCAGGGAGTTCCCCCTTTTAATTTATTTATTATTATTATTTAAAAAAATATTTATTTGGTCGCACCGGTCTTAGTTGTGACATGCAGGATCTTCAATCTTTGCTGCAGCGTGTGGGATCTCATTCCCTGACCAGGGATTGAACCCGGGCCCCCTGCATTGAGAGTCTTAGCCACTGGATCACCAGGGAAGTTGAAATACTTTGGAACCACTTTGGATCCCACTGGTGCAGATGACGTCAGGGCTCCATCCTGTACTGGACTTCCTAGGTGGTTTCACTTCCAGCACCTGTAGCTGCTTAGTCATAGGCACAGAGAGTCAGACACGCTGGGGAGAGCCCTGTCTGCTGTGACTGTGAAACAGTGACTGTGAGGTGCTGAGATATCAGAGGCCGGCTCCCTTGCCTCTGGTGGGGAGAATTATGCAGTGTGGCTTACACCCCAGAGCTCCTTCTGGGATCAGGGTAAAGCTACCCTCTCAAGCTTTCCCTGAGGGCATCGTGACGGTTAATTTTAAGGGTCAACTTGACAGAGATACAAGGGGCCCAGATATTTGTTGTTGTTCGTTCAGTCACTCAGGCGTGTCTGACTCTTTGCAGCCCCAGGGACTGTAGCACACCAAGCTTCCCTGTTCTTACCGTCTCCTGGAGCTTGCTCAGACTCCTGTCCATTGAGTTGGTGATGCCATCCAATCATCTTGTCCTCTGTCATCCCCTTCTGCCTTCAATCTTTCCTGGCATCAGGGTCTTTTCTAATGAGTCGGCTCTTCGCATCAAGTGGCCAAAGTACGGGAACTTCAGCTTCAGCATCAGTTCTTCCAATGAATATTCAGGACTGATTTCCTTTAGGCTTGACTGGTTGGATCTCCTTGCAGTCCAAGGGACTCTCAAGAATCTTCTCCAACACCACAACTCAGAAGCATCAATTCTTTTTTTTTTTATTTTTTTTATTTTTTTTAAAAATATGGAACGCTTCACGAATTTGCGTGTCATCCTTGCGCAGGGGCCATGCTAATCTTCTCTGTATCGTTCCAATTTCAGTATATGTGCTGCCGAAGCGAGCACAGCATCAATTCTTTGATGCTCGGCTTTATGGTCCAACTCTCACGTATATTTGATTGAACATTATTCTGGGTGTGTCTGTGAGGATATATCCAGGTGAGATTAGGATCTGAATAGGTAGGTAGAGCAAAGCAGATGCCCTCCCAAATGTGAGTGGGCCTCATTCAGTCTGTTGAGGAACTGAATAGAACAGAGAAAAGCAGACAAAGAGACAGGAAGGGAAAATTCCATTTCTGTTGGATTGCTCCAGCTGGGCCGTCAGTCTTCTGTCCAAGAACTGGGCCTTATACCTTGTTTCCAGACGTTTGGCCTTCGACTAGAACTTATGCCACCCATCCCCCTGGTTCTCAGGTACTCTGACTGCAACTGGCTTTTCTGGATCTCCAGCTTGCAGGCAGCAGATGGTGGGAATTTCAGTTTTCATAATCACGAAAGCATGATTTGGGGGTTTCCCTGTTGGTCGAGTGGTTGTGAATCTGCCTTGCAATGCAAGGTTCAGTCTCTGTTTTGGCAAGATCCCATATGCTGCAGAACAGCTAAGCCCTTGTGCCAAAACCACTGGCCTCTAGACCCTGTGAGCTGCAATTGCTGAGCCCACATGCTTAGAGCCCGTGTTCTGCAACAAGAGAAGTCACTGCAGTGAGAAGCCCGTGAGCCGCAACTAGAGGGTAGTCCCTGCTCGCCTCAACTAGAGAAAAGCCCGAGCAACGCAACGAAGAGTCAACACAGCCAAAAATAAAAATAAATAAAATTTTAAGAAAATAAGAAAGCATGATTTGTTCCTTCCTTGACACTCCAGAGCCCCCAAATACACCAAACGCTGCAGATGCTCAAGTCCGGAAGTCAGCCTGAGGTTCTGCATCTATGGATTCACCCAACTCCTGATTGTGTGATGTATTGGTGTTTAGTCGCAAAGTCGTGTCTGACTCTTTTTCGACCCCATGGACCCATGAACCATGGACCCAGGCTCCTTGGTTCATGGAATTTTCCAAGCAAGAATACTGGAGTGGGTTGCCATGCTCTTCTCCAGGGAACCTTCCTGGATCAGGGATCAAATGTATACCTCCTTAACCATTGACTGCCAGGGAGGTCCTCATCCACTTTGTTAATGGCCTTCCCTGGGAGCATATCCGTAATAAATCAGTTCAGTTCAGTTCAGTTGCTCAGTCATGTCCGACTCTTTGCAACCTCATGGACTGCAGCACACCAGGCCTCCCTATCCATCACCAACTCCTGGAGTTTACTCAAACTCATGTCCGTTAAGTTGGTGATGCCATCCAACCATCTCATCCTCTGTCGACCCCGTCTCCTCCCACCTTCAATCTTTCCCAGCATCAGTGTCTTTTCCAATGAGTCAGTTCTTTGTATCAGGTGGCCAAAGTATTGGAGTTTCAACTACAGCATCAGTCCTTCCAATGAATATTCAGGACTGATTTCCTTTAGGATGGACTGGTTGGATCTCCTTGCTGTCCAAGGGACTCTCAAAAGTCTTCTCCAACACCACAGTTCAAAAGCATCAGTTCTTCAGCACTCAGCTTTCTTTATAGTCCAACTCTCACATCCATACATGACTACTGGAAAATCCATAGCCTTGACTAGACGGACCTTTGTTGGCAAAGTAATGTCTCTGCTTTTTAATATGCTTCTAAGTTAGTCACAGCTTTTCTCCCAAGGAGCAAGAGTCTTTTAATTTCATGGCTGCACCATCTGCATGTCACCATCTGCAGTGATTTTGGAGCCCAAGAAAATAAAGTCTCTCACTGTTTCCACTGCTTCCCCATCTATTTGCCGTGAATGATGGGACCGGATGCCATGATCTTCGTTTTCTGAATGTTGAGCTTTAAGCCAAATTTTTCACTCTCCTCTTTCACTTTCATCAAGAGGCTCTTTAGTTCTTCTTTGCTTTCTGCCATGAGGGAGGTGACATCTGCCTATCAGTTGTTAAATATTTTGAATATGACCCTGAACCTATTTAAATGTTAGGGCTACAAAATATAGAAGCTAACTGGAGTGTCTGCTCTATTCATAGAATCTTTCAGTTTCTGGGAAGACTCAAGTATGTTGGGGCAGGTTCAAACCACATGAACCTGCCATTCTGGCCGTGGTTGATTGGACCAGGGATAGACGCCTCACCCAACCTGAGCCAATCAGTTCCTCTCTTCAGAAACTTGAACTGAAAGACACAGCGGTTGGGACTTGTTGGGGCTGAGTCACCATAATGACATCACTGCCCAAAGGGGAAAGTCCATGATTTCCTACTTCTGCCTCCTGTCCAGGGCTTGCATGTGTAAGTCTTCCAGTAGTAGCTTTCCAATAAATTCTCATTTTTGCTTACATTTGCTAGAGTCGCTGTTACTTGTAACCAGAAGAGTCTTAATATTATCCTATGTCAGCACGTGGAATGAACAACTGTTACTTGTTTGTCTTGTTCACAGCCTCCAGCACCTTCAGAGCCCAGCATGGATTAGACACTCAAGAAATATTTGCTGCCTCAACAAACAGGTCTCTGTAGGAAGGAGAAGAGAACCTTGAATCTATCTGTCCATCCATCCATCCAACAGTCTGTCTGTCTATCTATCTATCTCTCTGTATGATTTGGGTAAATATATGGGCTTCCCTGGTGGCTCAGATGGTAAAGAATCTTCCTGCAATGCAGGATACCTGGGTTTGATCCCTGGGATGGGAAGATCCCCTGGAGGAGGGCATGGCAACCCACTCCAGTATTCTTGCCTGGAGAATCCCATGGACAAGAGGATCCTTGCAGGTACAGTTCTTGGGGTTGAAAGGAGTCGGACACAACTGAGCAACTAACCATAGCACAGCATAGGCTTGAAAATGGGGAGATTTTATCAACTTTCTTGAATATGTATGGTCTCTGGAGGAAAAATGAATTTACTTGCCTCTTGCTTCTGCTCATATTTTTTTCTTCATCAAAGTGTCCTCCCAACTAATTAGTCTATCTCATGGCCTATTTTTATTTATTAAAAATTTAATATACTGATTAGTATCAAATAGCTTTAAGGTAAAAATCTTAAGTTGACTTGAACTTAGGAGGTTTCTGAAATACATATTGTGCTGGCGAATACATATTCCCAGCTAATGAAGTGAACTATTTGGGCATCATCTTTACTTTTTTATTTTTTGGCTGCACTATTTAGCATGTGGGATCTTAGTTCCGTGACCAGGGGTGGAACCTGCAACCCCTGTATTAGAAGATGGAGTCTTAACCACTGGATGACCAGGGAAGTCCTGGTATCTTTGATGTCCCCAAGTCACTATCCAGCCTTACTCCATTGATTTCCTTTCTTTTTAAACAACTCTACACCTCCCACTGTCTAGTTTTGATCTACGTTAGAAAGTGTAGCAACTGCAGTTTAAGAATTTTGTTTAAATGAGGAGAAAATGTGCTCATGATATAGTTTTTTTTTTTTTTACACATGGGTGAAACAAATTAGCTCTATAAGTAGGAGAAATAAACTTGGGGATATAAAGTAATGAGTGAACCATACAACTGTATGCTCTTCCCAGGCCCGTTGAGAGAGAAAGCTAGAAATTTCACCTCCAGAAATCAAGTTGCCACCCTCATCATAGAAAGTCAGCTCAGCCGAAGGCTGTTCTCTGGCATGAAACAACTGGTTTTGCTTGTAGTGGCTTCCGCTGAATCATCAGTATAAGTTAGACAACATGTGGGTGTCAAATGCAACAGTCAAAACAGGCAGAAACCTCGAGAGAGTAGTCTGGTAGCTCTCTCTCCTGTTTGTCAGCAGAGCAGTCTCTGGTTATCACGAAGCAATTTGAAGGTACGCGCAAACAGAGTCAGTCCTTTGACGGATTTGCGGGTCTTGCTGCTTGCTGAGGACGTCTGGGAAAGCCAGAGGCTTGGGAATGGAGTGCATATTCTTCCCCAAAAATGCTTTTATGGGTGCAGGAGAAGAAAATGGACGTGCACCCATAAGAACTGTGAAATATTTTCATTTCCTGCCACTGAAGAAGGCTCTATGGCAAAGGTGTCATGTGAATGTAAATGGAAAACAGTCTTATGACAGACGCCTTCCCATCTGAGGGTGTGACAGCTCATGAGAAAGAGGCTTTCAATTCGTGACTCCAGAGCATTACCTCATTTTGCCCGAAGGAGGCTCAAGGGCACCCATCAAAGCAGAGCAGCCGGTGCAGCACCGGGGGCACGCCCACAAACACTGCTGTTTACTAATGTGGGGTGTGTGAAAACAAAGCCACATCCTCACTAAGAACATGGCAACACTGAAGACGTCAGGCTCTTGCTTAGGTCTCTTGATTCTGCCCTTACAGTCGTGAGGCTCAGCCCCATTCACTGAGGACCAAGCTGTGCCAGACACTCTGCTGGGCCATCCTACATGCTGTGTCTCAAATCCCCCAGACAGTTCAGTGGGGCTGGTATGAACCCTACCCACGTCTTCATTTTATTTATTTTTATTGACGTGTAGGGCTCAGTGGTAAAGAATCTGCCTACCAATAAAGGAGACACATGAGATTCAAGTCTAATCCCTGGGTAGGGAAGGAGGAAGGAATGGTTACTCACTCTAGTATTCTTGCCTGCAAGATCTCATGGAAAAAGGAGCCTGGTGGGCTATAGTCCAAGGGGTCGCTTAGAGTCAGACACAACTTAGTGACTGAGCCCAACACAGCTGATTTACAATGTTGTGCTGATCTCTGCCGTGCAGCGAAGTGACATGTATGTCTCTGGACACATGTGGTTGTTCAGTTGCTCAGTCCTGTCTGGACTCTTTGCAACCTCATGGACTGCAGCATGCCAGGCTTCCCTGTCCTTCACTATTTCCTGGAGTTTGCTGAAACTCATGTCCATTGAGTTGGTGATACCATCCAACCATCTTATCCTCTGTTGTCCCCTTCTCCTCCTACCTTCAGTCTTTCCCAGCATCCGGGTCTTCTCCAGTGAATTGGGTCTTCGTATCAGATGGCCAAAGTATTGGAGCATCAGTCTCAACCTCAGTCCTTCCAATGAATATTCAGGATTGATTTCCTTTAGGATTGACTGGTTTGATATCCTTGCAGTCCAAGGGACTCTCAAGAGTCTTCTCCAATGCCACAGTTCAAAAAGCATCAATTCTTTGGTGCTCAGCCATCTTTATGGTCTGACTCTCACATCCATACATGACTACTGGAAAAACCATAGCTAGATGGACCTTTGTTGGCAAAGTAATGTCTCTACTTTTTAATATGCTGTCTAGGTTTGTCATAGCTTTTCTTCCAAGGAGCAAGCATCTTTGAATTTCATGGCTGCAGTCACCATCTGCAGTGATTTTGGAGCCCAAGAAAATAAAGTCTGTCACTGTTTCCACTGTTTCTCCATCTATTTGCCATGAAGTGATGGGACTGGATGCCATAATCTTAGTTTTCTGAATGTTGAATTTTAAGCCGGCTTTTTTACTCTCCTCTTTCACTTTCATCAAAAGGCTCTTTAGTCCTTCTTCACTTTCTGCCATAAAGGGTGGTGTCATCTGCATATTTAAGGTTATTGATAAGTCTCCCAGCAATCTTGATTCCAGCTTTTGCTTCATCCAGCCCTGCATTTCACATGATATACTCTGCATATAAGTTAAATAAGCAAGGTGACAACTTAAACAGTCTTGTCATACTCCTTTCCCAATTTGGAACCAGTCTGTTCCATGTTTGGTTGTATCTGTTGCTTCTTGACTTGCATACAGGTTTTGCAGGAGCCAGGTAAGGTGGTCTGGTATTCCCATTTCTTTAAGAATTTTCCACAGTTTGCTATGATCCACACAGTTAAAGGTTTTAGCATAGTCACGTATAAACATTCTTTTTAAAAAATTGTTTTTAATTTTAGCTGCCCTGGGTCTTCATTGTGGTGTAGGGGTGGGGGCCTCTCTGGTTGCCATGTGTGGGTTTAGTTGTCCCTGCACCATGAGGCGGAGAAGGCAGTGGCCCCCCACTCCAGTACTCTTGCCTGGAAAATCCCATGGGTGGAAGAGCCTGGTGGGCTGCCGTCCATGGGGTCGCAAAGAGTCGGACACGACTGAGTGACTTCACTTTCACTTTTCACTTTCATGCATTGGAGAAGGAAATGGCAAGCCACTCCAGTGTTCTTGCCTGGAGAATCCCAGGGACGGGGGAGCCTGGTAGGCTGCCGTCTGTGGGGTCGCACAGAGTTGGACACGACTGAAGCGACTTAGCAGCAGCAGCACCATGAGGGATCTTAGTTCCTTGACCAGGGATCAAACCTATGTATCCTGCTTTGCAAGGCGGATTCTTAACTACTGGACCACCAGGGAAGCCCCATAGACTTTCTTTTTTTAATATATTTTTTCCCATTATGGTTTACCACAGGATTTTGAATAGAATTCCCTGTGCTGTACAGTAGGACCTTATTGTTTATCCAACCCCACCTCCTTCTTTACAAATGAGGAACTGAGTCTCAGAGAGGTTAAGTGATTCGCTGAAGACTACCCAGTGGGTAGAGAGCTCTATATGTCCTCAAAGCCCAGAATTTTTGTTGCAAGGAAATGCCTGGAGATAAAAGGAGGGTGGCTTACTGCCTCTCAGAGTTGTAGGAAGATGTCCATAGCTTGTCCCTCCTTCCTGTCTACTTAGTAGCATTTCATGGTTAAGCATGGTCCCCAGATCAGCAGGAACACCATCTTCTGGAAGCATCTTAGACAAGCAGGAACTAAGGCTCCTCTCCAGACCTGTCCTATAAAGTTGGGGGAGAACTGATCACCTTTCTCACTGTACATTTATCACATGCCTTTGATAAAAGTGCTAATTATCCTGTGACTTATCTCAGAGCACCTCTGAGAAACAGTTTCTGTCCCCGTCATCAAATCTTTGACTTTCAAAGTGTGTCCTTTCAGGACTTCCTTGGCAGTCCAGTGGTTAAGACTTGCACTTCCACTGCAGAAGGCGGGCAGGTTCAATCCCTGGTTGGGGAACTAAGATCCCACATGCCAAGCGGTGTAGCCAAAAAAAGAAAAAAAAAAAAAGCCAAAAAACAAAGTGTGTTCTTTCTACTGAAAAAGAGCTGTCATTTCTATTGACCTCTTGCCAGAATAGAAATCTCCCATCAAATGAGCAGAGGCAAGAAGCAAGGGAAACATTTCAAAAGGTTCTGCTGATGAGGCTGTGGGCACCTGGGTATTAGCAGGTAAGGCTAAATATTAACACCTAAGAAGATTAGTGGAGATTGCAGGAGGGGGCCTCTCATTGGGTTAAAGGTCATTTGCTCTGAAATCTCTCCTTGGGGAGGAGCCTCACAGTGGAAGTGATAAGGCGGGAGGCCAGGAGAAAGGACTTAGTTATAGGGACGAGGCTTAAAGAGATTTCTTTTCTAGAGGGGAAGGCGGATGACCATGGGAGGGGCTTCGTGAGGCTTCAGGTTTTTGGATAGAACAAGGGGTTACTAAGCAGAGGAAATTAGCCAACAAGAGAGCTAAGAAGAGAAAAGCTAAATTTAAAATACAGCCAAGAGGTTGGCAAAGAGAAGAAAGTAATTCAGGACAAAAGAGAAGAAATTCTTCACTAGTGCAGCCATACTGGAATCACTGTATTTTTTAATTTTTTTGAGATTCTAACTTCTGGCTCCTTGGAAGTCTAATGTCCTCCCAAAGATTTCTTTAGGTCACCAAGAGCTTATGTTCTTACTGTTCTGTCAAGTTTATGGTTTGTACATCTTTCTTTTTTTTTTTTTTACCTCGCCACGTGGCATGCAGGATCTTAGTTCCCTGACCAGGGATTGAACCTGTGCCTCCTGCATTGGGAAGACAGAGTCCTAACCACTGGGCCACCAGGAAAGTCCCCTACACATCTTTCTAATGCTTCACTTCTTCCTATGAAACCCCATGCAGTGATTATGTCCAGCATAATACACATTTTTCTCATTCATGCCTAGGGTAATTCTGCCCAGAAGGAATTGTATCCTGATTATTTTATAGACAAGGAAGGTAACGGTGGTTAAGAGAAGCGTAGAAATTAGGCCAAGGATGTAGAGCTAGCAAGCCGAGGAGCCAGAATTTGAATGTCCATCCAGCTGACTCATTGGTGGCCACCAATAACCCATGCCTACTGGTGTTCGTGCCTGGTGTGTCCCCTCCCCCTTGCATCTGGGCTGGGCCCCTGATTTGCTGTAGCCAGTAGGACGCAGGCAGAGTTCCAGGCAGAAGTTCCTGGGAGCCGTGCAGCCACACGAGCTGAGTGACCACCCTGCTGGAGAGACCATGTGAGGGAAAACCTCTGAGACCACGTGGAAGAAAAGCCGGTCACTCATCAGCCAGAGTAAGCTAAAGCCCCAGACACACGATCCCAACATAACCATTCCTGTCTACCCCTCAGCCTCGTGAGCAGTCTGAGCTGAGACATCGGACGTGGTGGACATTATGTCCCAACAGATGTCACAGGGGCGGAGCAGAGGTGATGGGGTTGGGTCTGCTCAAATCCCTGACCCCCAGAACTCTTGAAAAATGATACAAGTGACCGTGTTAAGTCAGTGAATTTTAAGTCAGGTAGTTTGTTGTGTAACAGTAAATGACCAAGACACACTCTGCTTTTCTGTGGCTGAGACATGAGCAAGTGTTTGCAGCAAACTGTTTGCGAGGGTTTATTGCAGACATTGATCAAGGAGAAGGGGCAGCTCATGCTCAAGAGACCCCAGATTCCCCGAAGGCTTCCAGGCAAGGTTTTGGGTTTTTTTCTTGATAATTGTATTTGTTTAGTTATTTATTTTTGGGCTGTGCTGTGTGTGGGCTTTCTCTAGTCGTGGTGACTGGGGCTACTCTTCATTGTGGAGCACAGGCTCTGGAGCACATGGACTTAGTTGCTCTGCAGCATGTGGTAGTGATTGAACCTGTGTCTTCTGCATCACGAGGCAGACCCCTAACCACTGAACCACCAGGGGAGACCCCAGGCGAGGGTTTTTTTTTTTTATCTTTTTATTTTTTTATTTTTATTTTTTTCATTTATTTTTATTAGTTGGAGGCTAATTACTTCACAACATTGCAGTGGGTTTTGTCATACATTGACATGAATCAGCCATGGAGTTACATGTATTCCCCATCCCGATCCCCCCTCCCACCTCCCTCTCCACCCGCCAGGCGAGGGTTTTCAAAGACAGTGTTAAGGGCGGGAGGATGTGTGAGCAACTCATGGACCTCCTTCCGATTGGTTTGTGGTGAGGTAACAGGGTGATGTTTCAGGAATCTCAGTCTTCTGGTTCCAACTATTCTGGGGTCTGTGTGCTTGTGGTCAGCATGCGGTCACCACCGTCCACCTCTGTGGGAGTCTTAGCTTTTGCAGAAGAACTGTAAGATATGCACCAGATTTCTGTGTCTATCCCTTCTGAAGGAACTACGAGTCCTGTGACTCTTGTCCTAGTCATTAACTGCCTGAGCTTGCTCTTTGGAACTCAGGGAAGGCCCAGGAGACTAAAGTCTTTTTTTTTTTTTTCCCCCCAAACAAGAAACAGAAGCCATGGAGGGACATTTTTGCATGGGAAGGCCCTACAGGATCCTGCCTGGTTTCAATCCTCCCCTTTGTTTGCTGCGCTTTAATCCTGAGGGGAACAGGGTCAGGACAAGAAAGGGAATGGAGTTTTGGATAGATTAATTATAAACTCAGCAGGAGAATTTGATTTTAGGGGGATTCAGTTTTACAGGCACCATTCAGGGACTGATGAGAGGATAGAGAATAATGAAGAGAGGGTTCCTGACCTTTTAGAGCATATGTTTTGATAAAGGGAGATGGTTGATCACAAGCGAAGAAAGAAATACAATAATATCTGAAAATGGTAAGTTCTACGAAAAAACCACATAGAGGATGGATAGTATGGCTGAGTGCATTTTCCAAAAATTGGCTGTAATGATACGTCCCATTCCAGGGAACCTCCCTGATGGTCCAGTGGTTAAGACTCTGTGCTTCCTGCAGGAGGCGCAGGTTCAATCCCTGGTCCAGGAACTAAGATCCTAAATGCTGCAAGACCAAAAACACAACAAAACTCCCATTCCACATGCTCATCTATCAATACCTAGATTCTTATCACTCATCTATCAAGACCTAGAATGTATTTTCCTTACCCTTACATTGAGTGGGTGGGTGATTTGCTTGTAACCAGAAGAAAATAGCAGAAAAAATTCTGTGTGATTCCAAGGCCAGATCATAAAAGGTGATAACGCTGCCACGGAAAAGCAGTCCATTTGCCCTGAGGCTGCCATGCTGGAAAGAAGCTCAAACTGTTGCAGGAAGGGGGACCCTTTCCAGGGCCCAAGAGTGGGCCCCTGTCAAACACTTAGAAATGAGCTGTCCAAGGAGACGCAGGTGCTAACAACGCAAGAGGCTTTATTGGGAAGGGGTGCCCTGGGCGGAGAGCCGCAGGTTAAGGGATCCCAGGAGAAATGTTCTGCCATGTGGCTCACAGTCGCAGCTTTTATGGTGATGGGATTAGTTTCCAGGTTGTCTCTGGCCAATCACTCTGACTCAGGGTCCTTCCTGGTGTCACGTACTGAGCCAAGATAGATTCCAGACACAAGGATTCTGGGAGATTGGTAGGACATGTGGACTGGAGTCTCCTCTCTCCTTTTGACCTGTCTTCAATTCTTCCAGTTGGTGGTAGCTTGTTAGTTCCAGATTCCTTACCAGGACCTCCTGTTTAAGATAACTCATGCGAGTGGTTACTATGGTGCCTGGCCGGGGCTGGCGGCTTCAGCCAGTGGCT
The DNA here is from genome assembly GCF_910594005.1 of Cervus elaphus. NCBI lineage: Eukaryota > Metazoa > Chordata > Mammalia > Artiodactyla > Cervidae > Cervus > Cervus elaphus. The sequence continues at coordinate 19,753,736 of NC_057838.1, read as the reverse complement.
CCCGTAACAAAACCAGCACACAAAGAGAAACCACACAGAAAGGCCCTGGACTATAAGAGAAAGAAGTGCTCAGCCAGCCCCCAAGTGTTCCAGCCGCCAGCCTGTCCCCTCCTGCCACCATCTGACAGCTAACTGTGGCAAAGAGGCAATCTTGTAAACATCGAAAAGTAAAGTGGTCCAGACAGAGAAAACAGCAAGTGAAAAAGACCCGAGTTAAGAATGAGATTCACACACACATACAGAGAAGTGAGATCTGCACCATGGACTAAGGCAAGAATTTTCACAGCAACTTTATTCACGATGGCCCCAAACTGGAGACAGACCAAAAGTCCATCAACAGAAAAATGTATAGACATATACTCCTACAATGGAATAACATTAGTGCAATGTCTACTACACTTACATTCCCAGTTCTTCAGAATCACGCTGTGATGTTTTCATTGCTTCATACATCTTTGTACATTTATTTTCTAGTGTTTCTAATTGGTCCTCTTTTGCCATTGAAAGATCAAACATTTGCTTTCTCTACTACATGACATGTCATTTAGCTGCTTCTTCCTTTTCCTGTTGTTTGAAATGTATTCCATGTTTCTTAAAAATATTCTTGTGAGAGCTCGCTGTCTTTGATCTGAGGTGAACTCGTCTTCAGGATGCTTAAACAGCTGATAAGCTGGAGTTTCTTTTCATAGCAATCCTTGGCGAGTTCCTTTGTGTCCTATATACCACATTTTCCTTTGGCAGAAAGGATACTTGAGAGAGAAAATCTCTAAACCTTTCATATTTGATAATAAGTTGGATGCTTCAACTATTCCTTTATTGGTGACTTGCTGTTTCTTACCCTCCCAGGAGGATTTAGGATCTTCTTTTACTCCATGATCCTCTAAAGTTTCCCTTTGGTATCTAGACTTCTTTTTTTTTTTTAAACTTACTATGTCAGGAACTCAGAAGGCTTTTTCAAAGTAAGGGCATATATCTTTGTAGGAAATTTTGTTCCATAGTTCTTTAATAAATTCCTTCCTTTGCTTTCCATCTTCTCTCTTTACTGACTTCCTATTGTTTAGATGTTGAACTTCCTGGGGTGGTTTTCTATCTTCATTATCTCTTCTCTTTTTCATTTCTTTGATTTGTTTCTTCAATTTCCTGGGATGTTTCCTTTTCTTTCAGACTCTCTGTTGAATTTTTTATATCTCCCATTATACTTTCAACGATTTTTCTTGTGCTGTTGACTGTTATTTTTCCCCACAGTACTGTGTTCTGGTTTTATAAATATAATAGCTTCTCAAATCTCTTTGAAGTCACTTACGTTTTTTTGTTTCTTAAATATTTTTTCAATTTGTTTTTAATTGAAAGATAATTGCTTTACAATATTGTGTAGGTTTCTGCCATCCATCCACATGAATCAGCCATGGGTATACATGTGTCCACTCCCTCTTGAGTCTCCTCCCACCTCCCGCCCCATCCCACCCCTCTAGGTTATCAGAGAGCACTGATTTGAGCTCCCTGTGTTTATTTTTTAGATTACACTTTCTTCTATTTTCTATTGATTTATCTCCATTTCCTCTGGGATTAATTCTTCCTTTGACTTGGTCTTTTTATTTTTCATTTGTTAACTGTACATACCCAAGAACCTGGATAGGTTTTCCAAGGTAGTTGGTACTGATTCCGTCTGCTGATGTATATGTCATGCTCTTACTTTTGGCCTCATCCTCAGCTGAGAAGTGAGGTGGGAGGGACTTGTTTATTGGTAGATTTTGCTCTAGAGTGAGCAAGAAGGGAGTAGGCCTTGAAGTGATAAGATCTCAAGATTCCAGAATGGGGATGGCTTCATTCTGAGAGTCCTTCAGGCAGTTTATTCAGTTTCTTTAGAGTCTACAGTAGCTTGTTAACAGGCTGGTTCTCAATGAATCAAATCTCCTCGTGTCTGTACCCTGTTAGCAATGGCTTTGCAGCTCCTCCAGCTAAAGATGAAGCTTGTTTTCTGCCTATTAGACCTGGTCTGGCCTCGTGAGTTGCTTTGGCTAACTGATGCCACCACGGAAGTGATATTTTGCACATTCTGGGACCTTCGTCTCAAGAAGCCTTGCAGCTTTTACCTTCCCTTTCGGGGAAGTGTGAGCTAGACTACTGAGCGATGACAGACCATATGGAGAGGGGTCACAATAACAGCCAAACCAAGGCCCCAGGCCCTCTTAGACCTCCTCAGACCCAGGGAGCTGCCAACTGACTGCAGCCAATCCATAAAATTGTGAGAAATAGTAAATGATTGTTGTTTTATGCCATTCTGGTTTGGTGTTCAGCCATGATAGCTAATGGAGAGCTTTAAACAATTTTTGATCTGGATTGTCTATGTTCCACATGTATGCGGCAGATGCAAAGTGGAGATCTAACTGGTTTGGTTATTCTAAAACATTCATCAAACCTCTGTTTTCTGTCCTTCCCATCGCAGGCGTCTATATCAAACATCTCTAACTCTTGGATTTTTGGAGGTTTTTTATTGGCCATACTATACAGCATGTGAGATCTTAGTTCCCTGAACAGGGATGGAACCTGCAGCCCCTGCATTAGAAACATAGTGTTAACCACCACTAGACCACCAGGGAAGTCCAGATCTTTCTTGGTAAGTCAGAGAATACTGGTTATCTGACGCGACAGCTGTTCTTTCCTCTCCACTTAGTAACACAACTTTGGTTTTAGCAGCTAAAGTTTATAATCGTAAGGTTCCCTTGCAACTTGAGGCTGCCACATGAAGAAGTTCTAGACAGTGAGATCTAAATGGAAGAGTTCTGTGTCATTTCCAGACACACTGCTTAAATGGAATTGACCTACTAGGAAAGGTTCCTGTTTGCTCATCTTCTCTTCCTTCCTTCTCCTGCCCAGAACGTGGATGTAGTGGCAGGAGCTCTGGTTACCACCTTGGGCCATGAGAGGATGAAAGCTATGCACACAGGATAGTAGGGTTGAAAGACCAGGCTGATGGGGACTTCCCTGACAGTCCAGTAGTTAAGACTTCATGTTCCCAGTGCAGGGAGCACAGGTTCATGCAGGGAACTAAGTTCCTGCATGCTGCATGGCACAGCCAAAAGAAAGCAAAGGAAGGAAGGAAGACAGACCAGACTGAATCTGATGGCATAGTTCAGTTCAGTTCAGTTGCTCAGTCGTGTCCGACTCTTTGCGACCCCGTGAACCGCAGCACGCCAGGCCTCCCTGTCCATCACCAACTCCTGGAGTTTACTCAAACCCATGTCCATTGAGTCAGTGATGCCATCCAACCGTCTCATCCTCTGTTGTCCCCTTCTCCTCCCGCCCTCAGTCTTTCTCAGCATCAGGGTCTTTTCAAATGAGTCAGTTCTTCGCATCAGGTGACCAAAATATTGGAGTTTCAGCTTCAACATCAGTCCTTCCAATGAACACCCAGGACTGACCTCCTTTAGGATGGACTGGTTGGATCTCCTCGCAGTCCAAGGGACTCTCAAGAGTCTTCTCCAACACCACAGTTCAAAAGCATCAATTCTTTGGTGCTCAGCTTTCTTTATAGTCCAACTCTTACATCTGTACATGACTATTGGAAAAACCATAGCCTTGACTAGACAGACCTTTGTTGACAAAGTAATGTCTCTGCTTTTTAATATGCTATCTAGGTTGGTTATAACTTTCCTTCCAAGGAGTAAGCGTCTTTTAATTTCATGACTGCAATCACCATCTGCAGTGATTTTGGAGCCCCCCAAAATAAAGTCAGCCACATAGTGGAACTCCCCTTTCAGCTATGCAGTGCCTACCTCCAGATTTCTTTTAGTTGAGAGAGGAATAAGCTTCTCTCTTGCTTAAGGTGCTACTAATTACCACTCTCCACCTGTTTTATGTATCTGAACCTAATCCTACTATTATAATTTGACCTCTCCCTGGGATCCTCGCTCGTAACCTATATTTATCTTGGGTTACCTTCCTCTCTCTCATTCATATCTAGAGGTTCCATTGGGCTTTAAAAAATCTTCCATGTCTGATCTTATTATGTTCCATTTTTACTCTAGCTTTTTGAAAATGCAGAATACAGTTATAATCATGATCTTAATGTCCTTGTCTGCCAATTTTAACACCTGTATCAGTTTGTGGCTACTCCACTGATTGAAGTTTCTCATGTCAAGGTTTCCTATAGTTAATTCTCAAAGGGCTACACTGTCTTAGATTGGCTTCCCCTAGCAGGAGTTCGAGACACAAGGATTTGAGTTGGAGGTAATGACAGGAGATCTGGTAGGGGATTAGGAAAGTAAACCAGCAGGAAAGTGAACCGATATAGGATGTGATAACGAGCAGGTTACTGTTTTGTGGGTGTCTGGGATCCACTCCCACTGGGACCTGTGTGAGATGGTACAGAACAAAGATATCCTATCTGCAAGGCAATAGAGATTTAAAAAAATTTTTTTTAGGGTTTTGTCTCTCCAGTTTTTTTTAAAGCAGGAATCATGTTTATTTAGATTCCACTTTTCTTACTAAATTTACAGCACAGTAATAAGAATTGATATTACTTGGGATCTTAGGAAAAAAATATGTTTGCACACTGTTGGTGAAATCTTTATATTAGTTGTCTATTGCTGTGTAGAAAATTTCTTCAAAATTTGGCAGCTTAAAACCACATGCATTTATTATCTTGATTTTTGTTGGTTAGAGATTCAAGAGTGGTTCAGATGGGTAGTTATGGCTTGAAGTTTCTCATGACGTGGCATGAAGACATTGTGTAGGGCTCCTGGTGGATTCACTTCCAAGAGGGGTCACTCGCATGGCTGTTTAGCAGAAGGTTCTTAATTCCTTGCTGGCTGTTGACAGGAAACCTCATTTTCACAAAACAAAGACCTCTCCATTGATTTCCTTCAGCATCCTTATAACATGGCAGCTGACGTCCCCCAGGAAGTGTGACATTAGAGAAGGAGAAAACCCTAGTGCCTTTTATTGTATAGTTCCAGAAATCAAACATCATCACTTTCTTCATTCAGTTTTATAAAAAGTATTTATTTGGTTGCACTGGATCTTAGTTGTGGCATGCAGGATCTTTAATTGTATCATGTAGGATCTAGTTCCCTGACCAGGGATTGAACTTGAGCCTTCTGCATTAGGAACATGAGGTCTTAGCCACTGGACCGCCATGGAAGTCCTGGAAACGGGTTTTGAAGCACCAACTCCCATTGGTCATTGGTTGAGAGTTGCTCTGGGAGACTTCTTGCACTTGTATCCTGCCTGTCCAGATGGGTCTGAGTCAGACTCCTGTAGCTAGATAAAGTCCTCTGGGTACACTTCTCAGGTGCTTGTAGTAGGAAGTGGTTAACATACTTGGGGACTGTGTGTGTGGAGGGAATATGAGCAGGTCTCTGACAGCGTCTGCCATACACACCAGACCTGGAGTTCAAGTCTTCATTCAGCAAACAAGGAAAGAATGAGCTGCGGTCATGAAAGCACTTGCCTTTCCAGCGTGGTTTCACTGACTCAGTTTGATCCAGTGCCTTGTGTTCCTTCTGATTTATTCTAGCTCCTAGGCACTCCACCAAACCTCATGGTTCTTCCAAATGAAGGCAGAGATATTTTATCCTATTATGTGTAGTCAGCTGATGGGGAAGGAGGTACCCTTTCAGGCTCTTGAACACCGGAAGAACATAGTCTTCCTTCTAGCTGGGCAGCCAGCCACCTGGCCATTCCATCTTCCGTGTCATGATGTAATTTAATTTCTATAAACAACCCAAGTCCGGAGCCCGATGGCCTGGCCAAGTCTGGTCCATCTGGGCTGCTCTCAGAGAGGCTTATTGAGGGCTTGTACATATGCCAGAAGTGGCAGAAATGCCAAAAGTGGTTAAGTCACTTGCAATTCTTGGCCATTATAAAGTGGTCAAGAATTGCAAGTGACTTAACCCCTTGGGGACTCAGTTTGCTGGCTGAAAAATAAGAAATAGGGTGTGAGAGGGGGTCATCTCCAGGGTACCCGCAAGCTTGAGGACCCTGCCTGGCCTGCACCTCCATGGCCAGGGGAGTTGTCTCTGTATATCACAGATCTTCTCCGGGGACGGCTGCGTGGAGGCTGCCCCTTCACTCAGTCCGCAGACTTTTGGTCTCATTCCCTTTGACTCTGTCATCTGAGAGGACATCCTGACAAAATACCCAGAGGTGAGGCAGTCTGCACAAAGGTAAAAGTGTGAACGTGTTAGTTGCTCAGTCATGTCTGACTCTTTGCTGCCCCATGGACTGTAGCCTGCCAGGCTCCTCTGTCCATGGGATTCTCCAGGCAAGAATACTGGAGTGGGTTTCCATTCCCTTCTTCAGGGGATCTTCCAGACACAGGGATCAAACCCGGGTCTTCTACATTGTGGATAGATTCTTTACCGTCTGAGCCATCAGGAGAGCCCCAGTACAAAGGTTTTCACCCAAAATTCATAGAAGAATAGTCAAATGGTTTATGGCCCATTCAGGTGATGGAATAGGATTCAGATGGCAGAGAAATGGTGAGGAATTGTCAGTGACATTCAGATTCACACAGTTATGTTACATGAAAAACATGATATGTTACATGAAAAACAGGCTACAAAGCCGTGTATGTAAAAAGATGGCTCTAATATGTGATTATATTATAAAATATCTGATTTTCTTTATTTGTTGATAAATTTATCTATTTTGTTTATGTATTTGTACAGGATCAGAACATGAATTACCATTGATTTTTTTCCCCTTCTTTACCTTATTCTGCATTTCCTTTTTTAATATTTATGTATTTGGCTGCACTGGGTCTTAGTTGCAGCCTGTGGGATCTAGTTCCCACACTTAGATTGAACCAAAGCCCTCTGTATTGGGCGTCCAGAGTCTAAGCCACTGAACCACCAGGGAAGTCCCTATTTCGTATTTTCTAAGTTTTCTCCAACTACCAGAAGTGTGTGTTATTTTTATGAACAAGAGAAAACAGACGTATTTCAAACAGTGCCTCTGTGGGGCTTCTGCTTTGTCTGCAAGAGCTCTGATGTAGGCATAGACATCCGCGGGACCTCTTTGACGCACCGGGCTTCATTGTCTGGCCATCTCAGGTAATGAGCATCCTTCCCTGAATTGTCTAGGTAGCGATGATGGAGTCCAGGCCTGCGTTCTTTCCTGTCTCTTGCAAATGCTGCTGTCTCGGTTTTCAGCTGAGTGTCGACCAGCCGTCACCTTCTGCCCAGACTTGTGCTGACTCCACAGGGCGAGGGTGACCTCATTTACTTTGGGTGGAGCCGGAGAAGGGGGCTGGGAGCTGCATGTGGTGAAGGTTTCAGTTCCAATGTGCTTTTGCTGCATAGCCTATACCTACAGCTAGATTCTCTGTTTCTTTACTCAAAAGCAAATAGGCCTTGCAAGGCAAAAATGGTCATTCAGAAGTTCAAACTGTGTGTGTGTGTGTGCGCGCGCGCATGTTTTTAATTTTGGTCAAGAGGTTTGTGGGGTCTTAGTGCCCCAACCAGGATTAAACCCAGGCCCTCAGCAGTGAAAGTGCCGAGTCCCAAACACTGGACCACCAGGGAAGTTCCCATTCTGTGTGTGTGTATATACATGTATATATATGTAGTATATATACCAATTATTTATTTATTTGGATGTGCCAGGTCTTGGTTGCTGCACGTGAGATCTAGTTGTGGTGTGCACATCTTTAGTTACAGCGTGGGAACTCTTAGTAGCATGTGGCATCTAGTTCCCTGGCCAGGGATGGAACTGGGGTCCCTGCATTGGGAATGTGGAACCTTAGCCACTGGACCACGGAGAAGTACTCCCGTACTGTATGTTTTAAATGTGGGTCACGTGATTCCTTTACAACTCAGACTCTGACCCTCGTTGTAGGGGCCGTCAGGGTCCCATCCACACATCCTTTGGCTTCCTAGAGGGCTTCCTCATCTCTCTGGCTGAGACGGTCTCTGATCCTGGGAAGTGGGGCGCTTAGTCCACTCTAGGGCAGGCCAGGGGCATCAGATGGTTAGCACCCCAGGCTAAGCCCTAAGTCCCTGAGGGATGGGAGTGAGTGTATGCACAGCCCTCAGTGGGATGTCTTTGAGACACGTCCCAGCAGACCTCCAGAGTTCTCAGAGGATGAAGCCCCAGGAGCCACAATAGAGACCTGCCGATGAGCATCTGCTCCGCTGTCTCCTCATCCTCTCTTCTCCACTTTCGCCTTCTGATCCTCAATAAATCTCATGCACCAAAACCCTTGCCTCACTATGAGAACCTCACTCCATGCATGCCTGACAACACGCTGAGTCATTTGGAACAAAATGCATCACCTTTACCCTGCCACACCAAGGTGGAATTGGGGAGATCAAGTTCATTTACTGTATAGGCCATAAAGCAGGAAAGTACCCTAACTTCCAGTGATTTGAAACTCTCTCAGCTGGATATGAACAATGAATTGTTTCCTGTTGCTACAAAGAAAGAACCCATTCTGGACACTGGCTGGAAGAGAAAAAGAGAACCTACTTCATTTCCCTAAAGCATTGGAGACATCTCCTTCCAGGCCAGCAAGAGCTCTGAAAATGATTGTGCCCTAAAAATAGCATTCTCACTCCTGAATGGATTATAAAAACGGAAAGGGAGGGGGGTTTATTTTCATCTACCTCCAGAGTAGCTGCTCAAAACGTCAGAGCAATGAGTTGGTCTGTCTTCCGCTTGGCAAAGCAGATCACTGCTCCGGGATGGGCTTTCAAGGTAATGCAAGAGGACACATGGGGATCCATGCAAGGAGGGAAAGAAAGGGGTGAAGAGTGGGGAAAATGAAGAGAGGATTGGCAAGGGGATCACACTGAGGGCCTGCCTGAGTTCCTGTTTACCTTGGAGAGCGCTCCACACTCACCCTCTGCACCATGCCCAGGAAAGCCCTGATCCTTTCTGCCTTGCCACCCTGGCTATGACCTTCCCCACACCAGCCCTGGACTTGACCACTGCTGTAGAATTCACTACTGCTTTAAACTCCACCCCTGACTGGTCCTTGGAGAAGACACAGGCTTTCCAGTGGCGTCAAACACTCCAAGCTTCCTGGAAGAAGCCACTGAGGCCACACACGATTACAACTCAATTTACACGGAGAGCTTCTTCAGTGAGGATTATACCAATGTCACTGCTGTTTATCGTGACTGGGGCACCAGCGCAGCCCAACACCTCCATGGGAAGTGACTGTAAGTCCCAAATAAAGACTGACTTTTCTCATGTATCGAGAAGTTCAGAGGTAGATCATTCAAGCCTATCACAGTGTCCTAGGAACCCAGAGCTGAAGGGAATTTCAGTCTGTCTGCAGACAGAGCAGAAACTCTATGGGAAAAGTTGCCATAGTAGGTTCAGTTGAAGCAAACTGCATTCTGCTTTAGCCAGTTTCTACTCACTCCAAATCCAGGCGCCAAAACACCCCTAGCCCTCGGGTCCGCATGTAATACTCTGACTGTGTCAGCTGTTTACGTCCAGTTGTTGGAGAGAGTGCCAATAATGTTAGGAATGATGCTTTAGGCCCTGCCCTGGTGGCTCAGACAGTAAAGAATCTGCCTGCAATGTGGGAGGCCTGGGTTCAGTCACTGGGTTGGGAAGATACCCTGGAGAAGGAAATGGCTACCCATGCCAGTATTCTTGCCTGGAGAATTCCATGGACAGAGGAGCCTGGCAGGCTATAGTCCCTGGGGTCGCAAAGAGTCGGACATGACTGAGTAACTTTCACTTTCACTCAAAGTGTGGTCCACAGACCATCATCTGGGAGCTTGTTGGAAATATAAAATTTCCATCCTGACCTCTGAGATTCTGAATAAGAATCTGCATGTTCACAAGATCCCTGGTAATTCAATACACATTGAAGTTTGGAAGCTCAGCCTTAACTGTTATCTTAAATCATGAATCATAAATCTAGCTCTTTGTTCATTCATTCAGCTGCCTAATGATAATAATTTAGCTGCTGCAGCAGAAATGCCTGCCCCAACATCCTTTCCCTTGCCTTCCTTTTTTCTTATTTATTTATTTGGCTGTGTTGGGTCTTAGTTGTGGCATGCGAACTGTTAGTTGCAACATGTATGTTCTAGTTCCCTGACCAGGGATTGAACCTGGGCCCCCTGCATTGGGAGCGCAGATTCTTATCCACTGGAACATCTTGGAAGTCCCTTCCTTGCCTTCTTGATAACAGACTGTAATTTTACTTGGGGAAACAATACACCTGCCTGAAAGACCACATTTCCCAAGTATCCTTGTAGCTAGGAGAGGCTGTGAGAGTCTCATCAATGACATGTAGGAGATTCTCACCAATGACATGTAGGTAGAAATGTCTTTGGGACTAAAGGGAGGTCTCTGAAAACCAGGTGGTATATCCTTCTTTCCTCTTTCCTCTAAACTGGTGTCTGTGACATGGACATCATGATTGGCCTTTAGAAGGCATCTTGGGACATGAGGTGACCTTGAGAAGGGAGGTCACAGGCTAAGAATGGTGGAACAGAAAGATGAAAGCTTATGCCCTAGGGTTGATGTGCTCGGTCACATCTGATTCTTTGCAACTCGCTGGACTGTAGCCCGCCAGGCTCCTCTGTCCATGGAATTCTCTGGGTAAGAATACTGGAGTGGGGTGCCATTTCCTACTCCAGGGGATCTTCCCAACCCAGGGATCAAACCTGAGTCCTTGCATCTCCTGCATTGCCAGGTGAATTCTTTACTACTAGTGTTTCCTAGAAGATATAGTGTAATTACTGTATCAGCTTGGATATACTGATATAGTATCATATACTTTATCATATGTTGTATATGTCCAGACTTCTTTTATGAAAAACTTAAATCTTTTATATACTTATTTTTAATATTTTTTATTTATTTATTTGGCTGCTCCGGGTCTTAGCTCTGGTACGCAGGCCCTTCGATCTTCCTTGCAGCATGGGGAATCTTTAGTTGAGGCATGCAGGATCTAGGTCCTTGCCCAGAAATTGAACTCAGGCCCCCTTGCATTGAACCGCAGTCTTAGCCACTGGACCACCGGGGAAGTCCCTCTTAGAAGTATTTTCCAGATTACACTGATTTTTGAATGATAGTAGTTCTTTGTTTTATGCTTTCTATCTAAGGAGTCCCCTATACATACTTAGTTTTATTTAATCCTCAATAGCCCTATGAGCCCTGTTCAACCCATTCATTTATAGAGGAGAGAACTCAGATTCAGAGAGGTTAAGCAATGTGCCCAATGTCACACCACCAGGAAGTATTTATTTATTGGCTGTGCCTTGCATCTTTCAGGATCTTAGTTCCCTGACCAGGGATTGAACCCATGCCTTCTGCAGTGAAAGCATGGAGTCCTAACCACTGGACTGCCAGGGAAGTCTCTGGCAGCAACTTTAATATCCCCTACATGCACAAACCTGTGCATGTTGAAACTTTATTTTCCATCACCTTTGGTTATTTTGGTGGATATTTTTTATGCAAGGTAATAAAAAAATTATGGTAGCTGTATCCCACTAAAAGTAAAAATTAGAATTACTGTAAAACCATTAAAATTTTTTTTTGGCAAGAGGTATGTTGTAGACCTTTTTACTAGGCCAGTCTACATATATTAAAGTGTCTAATGTGGGACTTCCCTGGTAGTCCAGCGGTGAAGAATCCACCTGCCACTGCAGGGGACATGGGCTTGATCCCTGGTCCAGAAACTAAGATCCCACATGCGTGGGGCAACTAAGCCCATGCTCCACAACCAGAGAGCCCATCGTGATGAGAAGCCCACACACCACATCTAGAGGGTAGTCCCTGCTCACCGCAACTAGAGAAAGCCCACACAGCAGTGAGGACCCAGCACAGCCAAAAATAAATAAATAAGTTGTCAAAAGATTTTTTTAAAGTATATAATGTAGACCTCCTGAGTCAGAAACTCTGGGCTGGGGCTCAGCACTCTGTGTCTGAACAGGCTCTCCAGCCTGTTCTCCTGCTCACTCAGGGCTGGAAACCACTGGACTATGCAAAGCCTGCAAATCACAGGCTAGAGTCAGTAAGGTTCTTGTTAATTGTGAAATTCTATTTAGTGCCAGAGAGAGGAGTTTTAAGGGTTATTTAGGAAGCCTGGATGTCTATCTATACTATTCAATCAATAATAGTAGCATGGTGTGGAAAAAGAATATGGACTTAGTTCAGCCATTTATTTGGAGAAGGAAATGGCAACCCACTCCAGTACTCTTGCCTGGAAAATTCCATGGACAGAGGAGCCTGGAAGGCTACAGTCCATGGGGTTGCAAAGAGTCGGACATGACTGGGAGACTTCACTTCTTTCACTTTCAGCCATTTATTAGCTATGTAGTTTGGGCAAGACACTATCTCTTTGAGCCCTAGTTAGTTTTTTTTTTTAATTTTTTTTTTTACTGTAGTGGTTTTTGCGATACATTGACATGAATCAGCCATGGATTTACATGTGTTCCTCATCCCGATCCCCCTCCCACCTCCCTCCCCATCCCATCCCTCTGGGTCTTCCCAGTGCACCAGCCCTGAGCACTTGTCTCATGCATCCAACCTGGGCTGGTGATCTCTTTCACCCTTGATAGTATACTTGTTTCAATGCTGTTCTCTCTTAACATCCCACCCTCGCCTTCTCCCACAGAGTCTAAAAGTCTGTTCTGTATATCTGTGTCTCTTTTTCTGTTTTGCAAATAGGGTTATCGTTACCATCTTTTAAAATTCTATATATATGCGTTAGTATACTGTATTGGTCTTTATCTTTCTGGCTTACTTCACTCTGTATAATGGGCTCCAGTTTCATCCATCTCATTAGAACTGATTCAAATGAATTATTTTTAACAGCTGAGTAATATTCCATGGTGTATATGTACCATAGCTTCCTTATCCATTCATCTGCTGATGGGCATCTAGGTTGCTTCCATGTCCTGGCTATTATAAACAGTGCTGTGATGAACATTGGGGTGCACGTGTCTCTTTCAGATCTGGTTTCCTCGGTGTGTATGCCCAGGAGTGGGATTGCTGGGTCATGTGGCAGTTCTATTTCCAGTTTTTTAAGGAATCTCCACACTGTTCTCCATAGTGGCTGTATTAGTTTGCATTCCCACCATAGTTAGTTTTTTTAAAAAAAATATTTATTCATTTATTTGACTGTCTTGGGTGTTAGTTGCAGTGTGTAGGATCTTTAGCTGTGGCATGTGGGATCTAGTTCCCCGACCAGGGATTGAATCCAGGCCTCCTGTACTGGGAACATGGAGTCTTAGCCACTGGACCACCAGGGAAGTCCCAAGCCCTAGTTGTTTACAACTGCGAAATAATTATTAGTCCCTGGATTGGATCCTAGACTGCATTTGTATTTTGTTTGATATGCCCAGGGATTTTTCTTGTTTGTTCATTTGTTTTGAATTAATTGCTATGGTAGGGGCAATGAGTGGTCATCAAATATCCAACTGCTCCCCTTAATTTCCCTGTCTTCATTGGACTCAAGCAACTCTATATGATCAATGAACTGTGAGTTGAAATGATGTGCGTCATCGCCTGACCAAGGCACTTAGGAGCCGGTGTGCATTTCGCATCTCTTTCTCCCGGCAGTGGTAGTCTTGGAAACCATCTATGGAGGTGGCAGGATCACAAGATAAAGGGATCCTGGCTCCCTGAGTCACCAGATAAGAGAATCCTCTTGACCTGCGTCTGAGTTTGTGCTGAGCCAGTGACATTTGCGGGTTTGTTTGTACTACAACATAACTTAATCTATCCTGACTAACATGGTTGAAGTGAAGTGAAGTGAAGTCGCTCAGTCGTGTCCGACTCTGCGACCCCATGGATTGTAGCCTTGACCAGGCTCCTCCATCCATGGGATTCTCCAGGCAAGAATACTGGAGTGGGTTGCCATTTCCTTCTCCAGGGCATCTTCCTGACCCAGGGATTGAACCCGGATCTCCCACATTGGAGGCAGACGCTTTAACCTCTGAGCCACGTTAGTGTGACACTTAAAAATTGGGTATTTTTATACGACGAATCTGAGTTTTGGGGGGCTTGAATTCCTAAATGGCAGTAATTGTTCAGAGCTGAGGGATGGTGCGTGGGTGGGAGCGCACTCTCTATTTCACCCCAGTCCTCATCATTTCCTGAAGGAAACCCTGACGACGCAGCTGAATGTCAGTTGCCACTTGACATCACCCTTGCGTAGTCATTTTCTTATACCTAAGAGGAAAGTGAACTATTTGTGAGTGTATATCCCACAGAAATGGGAGAATTAAATATATGAGAGCTGTATATTTAAGGACAATTATGAAAGAGTTGTGCTCTTTGTGGAAGAGAAGTCTAAATGTTGAATTTGTAAACAATGTATATAGTCAGGACTCCCAAGGCGGCACTGTGGTAAAGAACCCGCCTGCCAATGCAGGAGACAGAAGAGGCGGGTTTGACCCCTGGGTTGGGAAGATCCCCTGGAGGAGGAAATGGCAGCCCACTCCAGCATTCTTGCCTGGAGAATCCCATGAATGGAGAAGCCTGGTGGGCTACAATCCATAGGGTCCCACAGAGTTGGACACGAATGGAGAAGCTGAGCACACATGTGTAGAGTCAGGAGATCCCTGGCGGTCCAGTGTTTAGGATGGCGCTTTCTCTGCTGGGGCCCCTGGTTTGATCCCTGGTAGGGGAACTAAGATCCTGCAAGCTAGGTAGCATGGCCAAGAAAAGGGAAAGTTAAAAAGAGAATAAAGTGTGTCTGTGTTGAAAGAAGACAATGTAACATGCTACTCCAAAGTGACCCATAGGAAGAGTTATGATGGGTGTAGAGCAAGATGCCTGCTGCAGAAGTTACTAAGTAAAAAACGGTGCTTACATTTCAACAGGCGTTCCTTTCCATTGTGAATAAAGTAAATGATACTTCCGTGCAATGCAGTTACCTCTGATGTGAGCAAACTACAGTATCCCACTCACTTCACCTGGGTGCCTGCCTAATCCCTGGAGGTGCTTGATCTGTGAGGATTGAAAGAAACATGTATGAATATTGCTAACGTGGAATGAAGAATGTCTAGCTTGGTATCTGGCTTGTGATTGATTCCAAAAATGTTAGTTTTGTTTATTTATCCTGATCCTAGAAAAGAACACTGGCATCTATTGGGTTGGGCAAAAAGTTCTTTTGGGTTTTTCTGTAAGACAGTACAGAAAAACTTGAATGAGCTCTTTGACCAACCCAATATTTCCAACTTTACTCAGAAGCCCAACGGTTCAATGTGGACATATAATCAAGAAGACCAACAAAATGGGTTGTGTCTAACAAGATGAGGAGACCAAGGGTGAAAGCAGAGCCAGAAGGGAGTGATGTCTTTATCAGGAGAGAAGAAAAAGATTTAAATTCTTCAGTCTAAGAAAATAAAGGCTGGGACTTGCCTAGTGGTCCAGTGGTTAAGACTTCACACTTCCATTGCAAGGGGCATAGGTTTGATCCCTGCTCGGGGAACTAAGACCCTGTATGCTGCAGAAAGAAATGAATGACTGAGAGGAGACACAACTGAAACCATAAAATCTTAGACAGAAGGTGTGAAAAGCGAGAATTTGTTTAGGATATATTTCTACTGCCTCTGCCCTACCTCCATGGATGGGAACACAGAACCTCCCCATCCCATGGATGCTAGGCTTGGCCATGTGGTTTGTTTTGGTCAGTGGAGTGTGGGCAGAGCCGTATACCATCAATTGTGTGTGTGTGTGTGTGTGTGTGTGTGTGTGAGCTCTGCCTCCAGGCCTCTGGAAGCTTCTGACCTCCACCAGGAGAAGAACATGAACTGAGTAGCTACTTACCCTCAGCCTGTACCACAAAATGAGCCCTGTGGAGCAGACCCACAGTCGGGAACCAATTCCAGCTGACCTGCAGACCTACAAATGCATACTTGGTGTCGTTTGCGCTGAGTAACTGGGTGCCTTTTCATGCAGCATTATTGCAACCAAAGCTGATCTCTCTGGAGGGTACAGATGGCGAGAAACTTTTATTCCCCAAATGCCAGGACCAGGCATCTAGACATTGTTCTATGGGAAACTTCAAAAGAGAAACCATTTCTACCTGGTCCCACATCTTCTTTTAAAATTTTGGCCACATTGTGTGGCATGCGGGATCATATTCCTCAACCCTCAGCCCCCCGTCTTGGGAGCTAGAAATCTTAACCATTGGACCATCAGGGAGTCCTGAGTCCCTCTTCTTTAAAGCCTCCATTCACTCTCAATGTCCCTGCTCTCCGTTGCTCCCGATTGTTCGTTTTCAATCTGTGGGTAGATTTTCCCATCTTTTTATCTCCTCAAAAGGAGCTGCTCTTTGGGCTATTCCCCCAAAAAGCAGAGTTTTGCTTCCTCTCTAATGATGCTAGTAATCAAAGCTAATAATAAACAGTGCTTTCTTTTTTAGATAATTTTCATTTATTTATACATTTTGGCGGTTCTGAGTCTTCATTGCTGTGTGTGGGCTTTCTCTAGTTGCAGTGAGCAGAGGCTGCTCTCTCATTTCAGTGCGTGGGGTTTTCACTGCAGTGCCTTCTCTTGTTGTGGAGCACAGGCGCTAGGCTCATGGGCCTCAGTAGTTGTGGCCAGCGGGCTTAGCTGGTCTGCAGCATGTGGGATCTTCCTGGATCAGGGATAGAACCCATATCCCCTGCATTGCCGGGCGGATTCCTATCTGCTGTACCACCAGGAAAGTCCTAAATAGTGCTTTGTATGAGGTAGACAGTGTTTTAAGTGCTTGACGAAGTTGAACTCACTTAATTTTCATAGCCATCCTATGTGGTAAGCACTATTTATTCATTTCCATTTTATAGATAAGGAAACCGAGGCAACAAATCTAAGTGATGGCCCCAAACAGCACAGGATTAATCATTAAACAGTGAGGATTCAACCCTGGTAGTTTGACCCAACATTCCAAGCTTTTCCTATTGTCTTTTCCTTTTCACTGGTGGGTTAAATGAATCAACAAATCTACATTAACATTAGTCATGCAGAATTGGTTTATTACCTCCTCAGATACCGTAAGGCCATAACTCATTATGTGTGTAGATGGCCTTGAAGAAATGAATCTAAGGATGGAATTTTGCCCTGTAACAAGTCACTAAGGAGATAATGTAAAGGTGATATTTTTTTTCTCATGCCCCGTAGATCACACTTTAATTTTAAGGAGGTCAAAGAATTAGCAAAGTCAGACTTTAAAAGAAGAAATTTTGGCAAAAAAGGTAAGTGAATCTTATTTTTGGACCGTGTGTCGCTCTCATGGAGGACGTGCAAACCTGATGACCGTGAACTGCACACGCGAGTGTTGGATTGGGGGCTGTCCTGCCAGTGCCTCCCAGGACCATGGGCTCCACCCCTCCTGCTTATGTGGATGCTGGCAGCTTCGGTTCCGTGTCCCTGCATCGTATCCAGAGACAAAATTCCACCTTCTCGGTGGTTCCTGCAAAAATATCAGTGAGATGAAGGATGTGATTTTTTCTTTTTTCTTTTTTTTTTTTTTACTGAAGACGTGTTAAGACACAGAGGAGGGGATCACATCACTAAAAATGCAACCTCCACTATCTCGTGAGGTCCCCGAGCAGTGCCTCGGGTCACCCCCCTTTTCAAACCCATGACACCCTCTGTACATGAAGCCTTGGGTGGGCCGTCCTCAGCTCTGGCTGCTTCTTGCAAGAGGACCAGCCCACCAAGCCATCTGCTTCTCCAGCTTTCAGTCACCTCTCCCCTAAAATTCTGATAAATCCAATTTCTCTATCTTATTACAGTTGTTGTTTAGTTGCTCAGTCGTGTCCGACTCTATGACTTCATGAACTCTAGTCTATCAGGCTCCTCTGTCCATGGAATTCTCCAAGCAAGAATACTGGAGTGGGTTACCACTTTCTTCTCTAGGGGATCTTCCCGACCCAGGGATCGAACTTGCGTCTTCTGCATTGACAGGCGGATTCTTTACCATGTAGACACTAGGGAAGCCCATCTTGTTACAGTAAGAAGTACTAAAGAAAGTGGTGGGCTACGATACCATCCTCCCACAAGAAGATCTCAAAATGAATAAAATAGTCAGCGAAATTGGTGGATATGGGATTAATATACAAACAGCAATAGCATGCTGATTTACCTGCAACCAACAAGGACATAACCTTTATTATTATTCCATTAATAAATAATAAACAATAACAAATGAATCAATGACATCAAGCATGTTTACCACAACTATAGGGTGTAGTGTGCTAAGATGCTCAGTCATGTCCAGCTCTTTGCTACCTGTGGACTGTAGCCTGCCAGGCTCCTCTGTCCATGGGATACTCCAGGCAAGAATACTGGAATGGGTTGCCATGTCCTCCTCCAAGGGATAGGGTACCTCGTGATAAGTCTAATAAAAGATACCTAGCAGATCAATTTAGCTCTTCTTTTGAGGGAGAATGGATTAAATAAACTGGATTATTCGTACAGTTGAATTCTATGATATAGCAATTAAAATGAATGATCCAAGACCCTCCTATATATCTACATGACTCAATCTTGAAAGAATAATGTTGAGTAAAAAAAGCAATTTGTAAAATGTACACAGAGAATATAGCCTTCATGTAAAAATTTAAAACATACAGTTGAATATATAAATGTGTGTCTGCATGAGAATGAAATTCACTTGTTTTTAAGATGAGACTACTTCTAAAGAAAGAATTTGAAAAGAATGAGAGTGGACCTTCTTTAAAAAATTCTAAGGTTATAGACCTTAAATTTGCAGTCTTGTATGTCAAATATATTCAATAAAAAATTCTAAGCAGGAAGGATATCTATGGTGATATGTTACTTTTACATAATATGCATATTATTAATGCATATTAATATAACAATATATATATTGATTTTTGTATTTATATGTTTGAAATGTTTTATAATTAGAAATTGAAATAGAAATTTTATATGGGTTCAAAAAGAACCCATGGGTTTTCAGACAATGCTGAAAAACCTTTCATCTTCTTTAATGACATGTTTTTGCTCTAATCATATATATATTTCTTAATGTCCAAGACAAAAAATGTGTTATAAAATAAGAGATCAAACTCCTTGATAGAAATTTTATCATCATGGAAAGATCAGATCAGATATGCAGTGATTTGCCCTTATTTTGAGAGCTTTTGAGATAATCCTGAAACAGGGCAAGTTGACTTATCACTCCCGCACCTCAGGTTTCAGGTCTAGTGGCTGAACTAAGAGGTCTAACATTTACGAGCTCCTAGAACCCTAAGCTCTTTGTGTGAGCTTAGAACTCAGATCAGCTTGCGCAGTGGGGCGTGCTCCTGGCAAAGGTTAAAAGCAGTCTCTTTCTGTCAGATGGAGAGAATGAAGCAGGGACTGCTCAGAGTACAGAGGACAATGTGCAGAGGAAATCCACACCTAGACTTGGCAGAGCTATTCAAACTGGCCATGAGGAGAGGGATGCCGAGGATGTCAGCCCTGCAGGTAAGATGATGACTGCCCTGTCCTCTTTGGCAAGGGCAGCATTTAGGAAACAAGCATATTTCCTTTGTTCTTAAGTGTGGGGCTGTTTTGAATTCTACTTTAACATGCATATGAATCTCATGAACTATAGTAAAAATTGGATGGTGATTTACATATTCTATAAATTCAATGGGCTTCCCAGATGGTTCAGTGGTAAAGTATCTGCCTGCCAATGCAGGAGATGCAGGTTCGATCCCTGGGTCAGGAAGATCCCCTGGAGAAGATCCCACTTCAGTATACTTGCCTGGAGAATCCCATGGACAGAAGAGCCTGCTGGGCTACATACAGTCCATGTGGTCACAGAGAGTCAGACATGACTTAGTGACTGAGCATGCACATATGCATAAATTCAATAGTTGCAATTATGTTTGAAATGATTCTTTTTTTTTTTTTTAATTTTATTCATTTATTTGGCTGCACCAGGTCTTAGTTGCAGCATGTGGGATCTAGTTCCCTGACCAGGGATCGAACCTGGGCCCCCTGCATTGGGAGCTCAGAATCTTAACCACTGGGCCAGCAGGGAAGTCCCTGAAATGATTCTTATAATGGTATCATGGTCATGTCTTTAAAGGAAAAAACCCTTAGTTTTTAAAGATAGGTATTGACATATTTATGGGTGAAATAATATTATGTCTTGGATTTGATTTAACATGATTCAGAGACGGAAGAAGAGGGTGAGAGTCAAACTAAAATAAGACTGGCCACGTGTTGGTAACTAGTGAAGCTGGCCACCACTTGCCTGGGGCATTTTCCTGATGTGTTACCACAATATCTGGTCTGAACGGATCTGCTTGCCATGCAATGACAAACTTTTAAATCAGCATTGAAGTTGATTTTATAATCATCAAATTCTAAGATGTTTTCAAAGAAGATTGGAATTTTCAGCTTTGCCAGGAAGGAAGGCTACCATAGCCTTTCACATTGGATGAACCAGTAGAGCGTGTCTTACGGAAAAAAATGAACTCAGATTTGTTAAGTACCTATAAGGTGGCAGATATTGCTTGAGTTTCACTATTCTTAAAACATGCTTATCTGGTTGCAGTGTGTCTTTGTTGCAGCACACGGGATTTTCAGTCTTTGTTGCGGCATGCTGGACACATATATATTTTTTCAGTTGTATCATGCAGGGTCTTTTGCTGTGGCATGTGGGATCTTTTTAGTTGCAGCATGCAAACTCTTAGTTGTGGCATTTATGGGATCTAGCTCCCTGACCAGGGATCAGACCTGGGCCCCCTGCATTGGGAGTTCAGAGTCTTAGCCACTGGACCACCAGGGAAGTCCCTGAATTCACTGTTTTTTATTTTCAAAAAATTGATTTAAATAGAAATACATGTTATCATCTCCATGGTAGAAATGAGAAATCTTGACCTTGCCCAGGTCATATTGCTGACATGTTTGGAGTCAGGATTCTAGTCTGCAGATGAATAAATCCAAAGTATGTGTTCTTCTTGCCACATATCCTTGATTTGTGGTCCAATGGTAGAGATACCCATCTGGAAGCTTGTTAGGGATGTAGATGCTCAGGCCCCATCCCAGTCCTACTAAATCAGAATCTGCTTTTTAACAAGGTTCTCAAGGAATTCATGTGCACATTTAAACCATTTCAACATTGAGAAACCCTGCTGTACAAAATACCTGATAAATTTATTTGAAATAACAGTAAATATTTCTAATGTTTATTGAATCCTCATTGTATGTCAGATTTCGTTTACCACTCGTAACTCTATTAGAGGCTTTAGATTTGAAACAATTCCAAGGTCACACAATTAGTAAGTGGTGGAGTCTAGATCTGAAGTGAAATTGGTCTGACTCTGGAGCCTGAACTGTGTAACCCATGACCCCACCCACGTCACTCTGAACACTGAATCCAAACACTTTATTTCATCTAAATGATGCAGATTTGCTATCTAGATCACTCTATTTTTCATTAACATTGTTGAGTGGAATACTTAGGTTGGATCATGTGGACAATGATCTAAAATGTCAGGCTCATTATACTATTGTTGCTGTTTAAAGCAAAATTTTAAACCATGAGATCATATGGTCAATAGACCTCTTAGACTAAAGCCAGTATATTAAAAAATATATATGTGTGTACCAGAGTAAAAATTCTAGTAGGTTATCTGGCTATTCATCATTTACCAATGAAATGAAATATAAGTTTGATTCTTTGAAGCAATCCTGATATTTACAGAGGAAGAATCAGATAGGACACTCTGCTTCCTGATGTCACCTTTATAGTACTCAGGAACGCTAATTTTCGGTTTCCTTTATTTCTTTCCATTGTGCAGCATGCAGGATCTTAGTTCCCTGACCATGGATCAGAGCCGCACCCCCAGCAATGAGTCCTAACCTCTGGACCTCCAGGGAAGTCACTCTGTTTTCTAATAGTAAAAATTTCAAGATCATTAGAATCTCCTTAAGGGCTTCCCAGGTGGTGCTAGTGGTAAAGAACCCACCTGCCAATGCAGGAGATGTGAGTTTGATCCCTGAGTTGGGAAGATCCCCTGGAGGAGGGCATGGCAATCCACTCCAGTATTCTTGCCTGGAGAATCCCATGGACAGAGGAGCCTGATGGGCTACAGTCTATAGGGCTGCAAAGAGTAGGACATGACTGAATCGATTTAGCATGCACTGAATCGATTAAGAATCTCAAACACCTCCAAATAAACAACTTTTTAATTTTACATGGTGTAAAATAACTGATTCATTTTGCTTATTAGAAACTTCCCACTGGGCACCTCTTTCATCCTCTTTCCCATGTGGGGAAAAAAGAAATGAACATAATGTTTTTGTTGGTGCAGAATATAATAGGTTATACTCCTAGGCTTACTTTTAGTCAAAGCAATAAGAAACCATAATTAGCTCTAGACTAAAGTAGACTAAATTGTTATGAATATGAAATCACCTGCAGCCCCAAAAGACAACACATTTCTAAAAGCACCGTGGAATAAAAAGGCGAGGGGGGGGGGGAAATGCCATGGAATTTCCTATTTTTTTGCCTCAGGTAGAGCCCCCAGAGTAGAAAAATGGAATGACCTTGATGATCTAATGTTGGCAGATCTCAATCTATAAAGTCAGTTATTAAATATATTCTCCTTTAAGGAGTTAGGGTGGCAGAGTCTAATTCTGGAAATCTAAGAAGCCAGCCTCATTGAAATCACTATTCCTTTAAAAAGGTAATGGACTTGAACTTGAGAGCATCTGATTACAAGGAAATGAGATCCTCCCAAAACATATGTAATAAGTATCCAGCTAGCAATACATCAATCAGTGGACCTTTCTCTTTCTTCTTTTTGGTGGTAAAGAACAGATTAAAACAACAATGACAACTAAGCATTCTAAAAATCCTATTTATTCGGTATTAAAAATGTATAAGTAGATAATTAAAATGCTTAGATAAACATTCCTCTAGCCTAAAAGATAAGTCCCTTTGTTTTCCCTGTGTGTCACCGAGCATCTACTCCCTGTGAATATGGATTGATTTCCAGGTTTTTACGCTTTCATTCATCACCCATTTTTCCAGGAATGAACATGGGAATTGTTCTGAGGAGCTCACCCTGAAATGAAAAGACAATTCTAATTATTGCTTTATTCTGGAATTTTTAAAAATATTCAGAGCATAGTATTTTTCAATGATATATTTCAAAGCAAATGAAGCATTTTTTTCTTTGTAAACTGTGATCCTCAGGTATGCTTATATACAAACACACACATATGCATACACAAGCACTTTTTTTTTTTTTAAAGAAAGAAGGGCATGGATTTCAGTTTCGACCAGAAATAGAAGAGGTTCTCTTTCAGGTGTTTTCCATGAAGGGGGAAAAACACCTAAGAAAGTCTGTCCCTGTTTTCTCCTCTCAGGTGTCTCCCTCTCTCTTTCTTTGTCTAAGACATGAAGTTCTTTCAGGGCTCACCTGATAAAAATCCAAGTGAGTGTTAGGAGAGAGATTAGGTGTGTAATTTAGAGGGACTGGTGACTGAAATGTGAATTAAATACCCATCATTGCATTCATTCTAAGGAGGTACTTAGAGAAACACAACTCAAAGGAAAGCAAAAAAAGCAAGATTAGGCATATTTTCCCTCTAATTGGGTCCCTGATCTCCTGCTGGGAAAGTTTGTAAGCAGAGACTCTGCCAATTCTAGAATTACTGCTTTTCCTCAAACATCAGGGTATTACCAAAAAAAAAAAAAAAAAAAAAATCATATATTATGTAGGGGACTCTTGAACCTCTTTTATTGTTTGAATTGTTCATAGAGTCAGCCTCAAAGGGGTCACTTATGGCCTTGCTTATTTCCTTTTTCTTTTGGCTTTTCGGCTGGCATTTGTGTCCACCGTGATTGCCAGCATTTGGCGCAGTGGGTGAAACAAGTCTTATCTGAAAATCTGCCGGAGACAGCCGGTGGGAGCTGGTGCAAGGGGAAGCAGCACGAGGGGTGGCTGCTTTGTCCCAGTTCTCAAACACAGGGGGAGCCGTCCCTGGCAGAAAGAGGAAGTGGCCTGCACCAGCCCCACCCCCCACCTCAGCGCTCCATCCCTCAGCCCTCCAGAAGGTTCTCCTCCCTAACCAGTTTTCTGCAGAGCTCTTGTGCCTGACAAATGATCACTTTTCTTGAGAAAAATAAAACCTAACTATATGGCCTTGAGGAAGCTGATGAGTAAGCAGGAGATGATGGTTGACAGAGAGGAGACATAGCTCCTCAGTGATGGAAAGCCGGAGAGAGGAGCTGTCTCCTCTCTAACTAGTGTGTTCCATTTTCCACTTCCAGGCTCCGTGGCTCAGCTGAATTAGAAACCAAACTAAAAAGGATATCTGGGGTACACCCCGGGGTATCACAGCAGGATCTAAGACTTCTTCATACGACAGCAGGATACTATTATTGAGAAACCTAGAGAGGCCCAGAGCCTCTTAAGAAAAGGTAAATCAGTATTCAGGCAGCATCTTAAAGTAGCAAGAGAATGTGGAATACATTTTAGAAGGATTTGGGTTCAGTGGTAAAGAATCCGCCTGCCAATGCAGAAGACTCAAGAGCTGCAGGTTCCATCCATGGGTCAGGAATATCCCCTGGAGGAGGAAGTGGCAACCCACTCCAGTATTCTTGCCTGGAAAATCCCATGGACAGAGGAGCCTGGTGGACTACAGTCCATGAGGTCACAAAAAGTCAGACAACTGAACGCTCATGTGCACACACACACACACATCAAAAACCGGCTAGCATATTGTAAAAGAGAGCTCCTGCTTTCAAGTGTTGAAGAATTTTTTTGTATTCCTTTTTCCTCTTGAAATGCACAAACACCATCATCATCATCCCCATCATTATCCTGAAATTTTAGAAACCTGGTGACAGAGTAAATCTGTTCCTTAGTCATTCCTTCAACAAATCTTGTGCTACGTTCTAGGCACAAAGTGCTCTGGGGTACATTAGTGAAGCCCACACAGAGCTTAAGTTGTAATAAATAAGTAAATTCTATACAGTCCACCCTTGGTATCTGTGGGTTCCATATCCACATATTTAACCAACCTCGGATTAAAAGTATTTGGAAAGGGAATTCCCTAGTGGTCCAGTGGTTAGGACGCCACACTTCTACTATAGGACTGCCAAGGGTATGGCTCAGTTCAGTCGCTCAGTCCTGTCCAACTCTTTGCAATCCCATGGACTGCAGCACACCAGGCTTTCCTATCACCAACTCCCGGGGCTCGCTCAAACTCATGTCCATTGAGTTGGTGATACCATCCAACCATCTCATTCTCTGTCGTCCCCTTCTCCTCCTGCCTTCAGTCTTTCCCAGCATCAAGGTCTTTCCCAGTGAGTCAATTCTTCACATGAGGTGGCCAAAGTATTGGAGCTTCAGTCTCAGTATCAGTCCTTCCAATGAATATTCAGGACTGATTTACTTTAGAATTGGCTGGTTTGATCTCCTTGCTGTCCAAGGGACTCTCAAGAGTCTTCTCCAACACCACAGTTCAAAAGCATCAATCCTTTGGCGCTCAGCTTTCTTTATAGTCCAACTCTCACATCCATACATCACTCTGGAAAAACCGTAGCTCTGACTAGATGGACCTTTGTCGGCAAAGTAATATCTCTGCTTTTTAATATGCTGTCTAGGTTAGTCGCAACTTTTCTTCCAAGAATCAAGCATCTTTTAATTTCATGGCTACAGTCACCATCTGCAATGATTTTGGAGCCCAAGAAAATAAAGTTTGTCACTGTTGCCACTGTTTGCTCATCTATTTGTCATGAAGTGATGAGACCAGATGCCATGATCTTTGTTTTTTGAATGTTGAGTTTTAAATGAGCTTTTTCATTTTCCTCTTTCACTTTCATCAAGAGGCTTTTTAGTTCTTCGCTTTCTGCCATAAAGGGTGGTGTTATCTGCATATCTGAGGTTATTGATATTTCTTCCAGCAATCTTGATTCCAGCTTGTGCTTCATCCAGCCCAGCATTTTGCATGATGTACTCTGCATATAAGTTAAATAAGCAGGTTTACAATATACAGCCTTGGCGTACTCCTTTCCCTATTTGGAACCAGTCTGTTGTTCCATGTCCGGTTCCAACTGTTGCTTCTTGACCTGCATATAGGTTTCTCAGGAAGCAGGTCAGGTGGCCTGGTATTCCCATCTCTTTAAGATTTTTCCACAGTTTGTTGTGATCCACACAGTCAAAGGCTTTGTCATAGTCAATAAAGCAGAAATAGATGTTTTTCTAGAACTCTCTTGCTTTTTTGATGATCCAGTGGATGTTGGCAATTTGATCTCTGGTTCCTCTGCCTTTTCTAAATCGAGCTTGAAGATCTGGAAGTTCACAGTTCACACACTATTGAAGACTGGCGTGGAGAATTTTGAGCATTACTTTACTAGCATGTGAGATGAATGCAATTGTGCAGTAGTTTGAACATTCTTTGGCATTGCCTTTCTTTGGGATTGGAATGAAAACTGACCTTTCCCAGTCGTGTGTCCACTGCTGAGTTTTCCAAATTTGCTGACATATTGAGTGCAGCACCTTCACAGCATCATCTTTTAGGATTTGAAATAGCTCAACTGGAGTTCCATCACCCATACTAGCTTTGTTCGTAGTGACGCTTCCTAAGGCCCACTTGACTTCGCAGTCCAGGATGTCTGGCTCAAGGTGAGTGATCATACCATCGTGGTTATCTGGGTCGTGAAGATCTTTTTTGTATGGTTTTTCTGTGTATTCTTGCTACCTCTTCTTAACATCTTCTGTTTCTCTTAAGTCCATACTGTTTCTGTCCTTTATTGTGCCCATCTTTGTATGAAATGTTCCTTTGGTATCTCTAATTTTCTTGAAGAGACCTCTAGTCTTTCCCATTCTATTTCTTCCCTCTATTTCTTTGCTTTGGTTGCTGTGGAATGCTTTCTTCTCTCTCCTTGCTGTTCTTTGAATTCTGCATTCAGATGGGTATATCTTTCCTTTTCTTCTTTGCCTGTTTGATGCCTAGTCTGGGTACTAGGATCCCATATGCCAACTGGTGTGGCCAAGAGAAAAAACGTTTGGGAAAAATCTCCAGAAAGTTCCAAAAAGCAAAACCTGAATTTGCCTTGGTCAGGCAACTATTTACATAGCATTTACATTGTATTTACAACTAGTTACATAGTATTTACAATATATTAGGTATTATAAGAAATCGAGAGATGATTAAGGGCTTCCTTGGTGGCTCAGCAGTAAAGAATCTGCCTGCCAATGCAGGAGACAGATTTGATCCCTGGGTCAGGAAGATCTCCTGGATAATGAAATGGCAACCCATTCCAGGATTCTTGCCTCGGGAATCTTATGGATAGAGGAGTCTAGTGGGCTACAGTCCATGGGGTTGCAAAAGGGTCAGACCAACTTAGTGACTAAACAACAACAAAGAGATGATTAAAGTATATGTTGTGTGAAGGTTTAGTGCAAATACTACCCCATTTCATATACTTGAGGATCCATGGATTTTGGTATCTGTTGGGGGGTCCTGGAACCAATCCCCTGAAGATATTGAGGATGACAGTACTAGGTTAGGAAGTAATAATCTGTACATCTTATACTATGTCAGAAGGTAGTGTTATGGAAAACACAAATGCAGGCAAGGTAAGAAGAACCTGGAATTGCAGAGGTGAAGATTTAAATTTCAGCACTGAATGGGAAGCTGAGAACTGAGAAGCTGAGAACTGAGCAAAGACATTGGGGGTGGAGAGGGAGGTAGCCAGGTGGCTATTTGGAGGAAGATATTGGTTTGGCAGCTCCTTATCTCCTTCATGGGCTTCCCTGGTGGTTCAGAGGTAAAGAATCTGCCTGCAGTGTGGGAGACCAGAGTTTGAGCCCTGTGTTGGAAAAGATACCATGGATGAGGAAATGGCAACCCATTTCAGTATTCTTGCCTGGAAAATCCCATGGACAGAGGAGCCTGGTGGGCTACTGTCCATGGGGTCGCAAAGAGTTGGGAATGACTGAGCAACTGTGAAAATGACATTTTCACTTTCACTATCTCCTTCATGGCAGAAGGGAACAGCTAAATCAAAGGGATACACAATATGTTTAAAGAATAGCAGTGGCAGCAGTGTGGCTGAGTGGGGAAACTGAGGGACCAATTAGAGCAGAAACGTCCAGAGAGGCAATGGGGGCCAGATTCTGTAGACTTTGTGGGTCATTGTAAGGACTTTGGAGTTTACTCTGATTGAAATGAGAAACCACTATAGGATTTTGAGTAAAAGAGTAAAATGATATGCTTTTTTTTTTTTTTTTTTGCCAGCTTGTGAGGTCTTAGTTCCCTGACCAGGGATTGAACCCAGGCCACAGCAGTGAATGCCCTGAGCCCTAACCACTGGACTACCAGGGTACTCCTGGCTCATATTTTTAAAGGATCCCTCCAGCTGCTGTATTGAAGAGCCTTTTATAGCAATTCAGGCAAGAGATGATAGCTCACAGTCGTATCAGAGGGTGAGTGATAAGAAGTTGGACTGTGGGTATATTTTAGAGGTGAAGACTTTTGGATTCCTGATGTATTCAATTGTGCGGTGTGAAGGGAAGGGAGGAGTCAAGAATAACTTAGGCAATAAGGAACTGCTACCTAGTGGGTTAGGTCAGGGGTCCCCAACCCCCAGTCCTGGTCTGTAGCCTGTTAGGAACCAGGCCACACAGCAGGAGGTGAAGTGGAAGGCAAGCAAGTGAAGCTTCATCTGTATATACAACTGCTCCTCATCACTCAAATCCGCCCCCCCGCCACCCATGGAAAAATTGTCTTCTATGAAACTGGTCCCTGATGCCAAAAAGGTTGGGGATCACTAGGTTAGGTGATGGGTGAAATAGAATTTGGGGGGAGAGGTCAGATACTCAGTTTAAAGCATGCTGAATTTGTGAC
Organism: Cervus elaphus; assembly: GCF_910594005.1. NCBI lineage: Eukaryota > Metazoa > Chordata > Mammalia > Artiodactyla > Cervidae > Cervus > Cervus elaphus. The sequence continues at coordinate 19,724,942 of NC_057838.1, read as the reverse complement.
TGCTGTTAGATATCTAAGTGAAGATGTGGAAGAAACAGTTGGATGCATTAATCTGGAGTTCTAGATGGAGCTCTAGGCTGGAGAGAAAAATCTGGGAGATTTATCATACAGATAGAATTTAATGAGACTGTATGAGATCACCAAAGAATTGGGTATAGGTGGAGAAGAGGAACAAAGACTGAACCCTGAGCCATTAAGTGGTCAAGAAAATGAGGAAATGGTGGAGGAGACTGAGAAGGAACAGCTAGTGACACAGAAAAAAACTGCAAGAGAACATGGTGACCAGGAAGTCATGTAAAGAAGAATATCTAGAAAGGATGATCAAGTATAGTATATGTTGCTGAAAAGCTAAGAAAGACAAGGAAGTAGAAGTTACCATTGGATTTAGCAATAAGGAGATCATTGACTACAAGGATAAGAGCAGTTTCTGTGGAGTCATGGGGTTAAAAATCTTATTGAAGTAAGTTCTAAGGCCAAAGGGGAAGAGGAATTGAAGATAGCATGTAAAGACAACTAAGAGTTTTGCTATAAAAGGGAGAAAAAAAATGTAGTGGTAGCTGGTGACGGAGTAGGGAGGGCCAAGAAAAAAATGATCAAGTTGAAATCAATAAATGATTATCTAGGGAAAGGGTGGGGAGAATTGTTGGAGCAATGCCGTTGAGTGGTGGAAAGGAGATGGAATCCAGTGCAGAAGTGGAGCTGTTGGTTTAGTGTAAGAGTATGAATTATTTGCCTATGATAATTGGCAGGATAATTAGTATGACAGTGCAGAAACTGGAAGGGGTATGTGTGTTAGTGGAAATCTGTGGAAGTTCTAAAGGCCTCCAAGTAGAGAAAAGGAAAAAAGACCACATAACAAAGGAGCAGGAATCAGAATGGCTTTGGATTTCTCAATGACAGCACTAAAATCTAGCAGACAAGGGGTAAAGGCCTTAAAAAAACATAAGGGAAGATAATTTGCATCCTAAGAATTCTATACCCAGCCAAACTATCACTGAGTATAGACTACCTGCATTTTCAAACAGACAAGGTGAGCTGGCTATCTTCTGTTTGCTCCTCCTAACCCTTTCTGTGCTCAGATAGGTAAACCTGCATGGATTCCTTTGCTCGAGTTCTCTTGCCTTTTGGCTTCTGGTGGCTTTGGCAAATGTGAGACACTGGTGGGATACCTCAGGGCAGAAGAGAGGTCAGTGCTCTGTTCATTTACTCAAAGTCACAGATCTTGCTCATCAACACTTTTCTTATAGCTACAGTTCTCTGGATTCTAGTGAACATGCCTTCCTTTCTCCCTTCAGCCCTAAATCTTCCTGCTCTTGCTAACCCCATCTCTTAAGATCATTCACACCTTTATCAATTATTCCTTCATTAAGCTTTCACCTGGACCTTGATTGAATACAGGTCTCCCAAAACGTAGCCATACCCTATTTTTTTTCTCTCATAAAACCAACGGAGGAAGTTCTCCACTAAAATACGAAAGAAGACACAGGAATGAGGCAAACAGAATCCGCACAACAATGGGTGAAAAGAGATTGCAGGATGACAGCTTTGTCTTAGGTAAACAGAACAACCAATTCTAATTGCAGCAGGCGGGATAGCAGTGACAGTGCAGGAATTTCACACCCGCTACGAGGTTTGTGGACCTGACCGAAGGAGGGAGAGAGAGAGCGAGCGCGTGCGAGCGAGCACTGTCCCCCTGACACACCCCAAGGCGACCGGCTGCAGCCCAGGACTGCGGGAGGGGTGGGGGTGGCGGCAATCAACCCGCAGAGCTTAGGACTGGCGCTGCCGCAGGGCGGGCAGCCGGGTAATCTGCGCACGCGCATCCCCTCCGCGCCGGCCAGCCTGCAGCGCACGCGCAGTTCGCCCTCGCTAACTCCGTCAGTCTCTGCAGAGCCTGGGTCCCACCCCCGCAGGCCCCGCCCCGCTCCCGTGCGCCGAACGCCCCATATCCGGGTTCCCGCCGCCGCCGCTGCCGCGCTCATTCAGCTTTGCCGGGAGCGGTGTGATTCCCGACCAAGATGGCGGCCGTGGGGCGAGTCGGCTCCTTCGGTTCCTGTCCGCCAGGATTAACCTCGACTTACACAGGCGGCCCCTTGGCCAACGAGCTAGCGTCGGGCAACGGCGGCGCCGCGGCAGGCGACGACGAGGACGGACAGAACCTTTGGTAAGGACCGCACCCCTCCCTGGTTCCCGCTGGCAACCCCGGCCCGGGGATGGTCCAGGGTCGCGTGCCCGCCGGGGCTCGGCGCCCGGCCCAGGCCGCCGCGTTCTCGGCCGCCCCCGTCCGGGCGTGGAGGCCGGGGCAACCCCTCCGGCGCGGGGCCCCGGCCTGAGCGCGCGCCTTGTTCCCCGCCAGGTCCTGCATCCTCAGTGAGGTCTCCACCCGCTCCCGCTCCAAACTCCCCGCGGGGAAGAATGTGCTGCTGCTGGGTAAGTGCCCCACCTGCTCCGCCCTGCGCGGCGTCCTCCCGGGCCTGGGTCCGGGTCCGCCCGCCGCGCTCCGGCTGGCTTTGTGCGGACAGCCTGGCCGGGCCCCGCCCCGCCGCGCCGCCCGACCTGTCGCTGACAGCTGGGGGAGAAGAGAAACTGGGACCCCTGCCCCGGGACCTGCGGGGACCCGCCCTCCCCAGAACCCTTCTCCTCTCCTGGGTGTGTGTGGGGGTGGCCCTGACAGTCTCCCCTGGGAAGGACAATGCGATAGCCCATCTGAGAGATCTCGTGGCTTAGGATTTACCTCGAAAATAAGGACGGTTTTTCTTTCATAACAAAAATTGGTAGCAGGAGGCTCTCCACCAGAGTTCTGTTGCAAATAGCATGCCATCAATATTTAATAGCAGGCTCTTTGTGTAATTGACAGAGAAGCTAGAAAGGGGACCTGGTAGTTGTGATAAATGTTCTTATTTGATTCAGCTTTTATAGGTACAATGGGCTCGTGTTGCAGCTGCCTTTTTCACTAACACCTATAGGGCAGTAAACAGCTTTCTCTTTCAGCCCCTTTGGCCAGATGGGTGTAATAAGGAGAAATGGTCTAATGTGTCGAGTGTCCAGATTGTTCTGTATCCCCTCTGCTCTCCTGGAGTTAGGTATATGTTTCTTTACAGAGTCTGCGGGTGGACGTGGAGAACAATTCACAGGTTCACCTTTTTGCAGGCTTAGCTCCAAAGTCATTTAGAGGAGAGATTTCTTTCATACTCTTTCGATGTGAAAATTTGAAGTTTGGCTCATAAGATGACGGTTAAATTTTAAAACTTTGGTGTTGATGCCTCAGGACTTTTTATGTGCATTTAAAAACAGGAAAGGAAACAGAAGTCAAATCTATTTGTCAGGGTCTGCTTTTAATGGGAATGTTTATTTTATTATTTTTTTAATGGGAATGTTTAAATAAAAACAAATTATTTTTCATGAACTGCTGCCAGTCTGCAGTGTGATTCTTGACGTTATTTAAGGTTAATGGAGCTATTTGAAAAATTAGTGTTGCCTTTGTTTTTAATGTGATTGAAAGTACCTCCTGCAGATTCACCTGGGTTCCCTCATGACCATGTTACATACTAGTCCTGTGATCTTATGCAGGTTCTTTGACTTCTATGACCCTCAGTTTCTTTCTTAAAATTGACATTATAGAAATAATACCTACTTCTTAGGGTTATGGGGACAACTGAGTGAGATAATGTTTGTGAACTGATAACAGAACAATGACTTTTGTGAGTCTCTTTTAAATGGATTAGAAAATATTTTTATTTTAAAAATTGAGTTAGTACCTACATAGTGGTAATAGAGGCCAGAGACAGAATCCAAAAGCAAAAAAGAAAAAATCCAGAAAATGTTTTTGATCTACTAGCTTAAACAAATTTCTATTAAGTGCTTAAACTAAAATGTACCTAACACAGCTTGACCTCAGTGGGTTGTATTTTTAATTACTCTCAAGACTTCTTTTCAAATGCTGCTGCTGTAAAGAGAAGATCCTGATTTTTGTTCTCATTTTAGAAGTTCTTCCCAACTAATCCTTAGTGCATTAGATGTTACTTACATGGTTCTGTTTCTGGTGAAACAAAAGTGACAGTTTTGTTCATTTCTTGATGTTTCTAATTTGCACTGAGGTTGCACCATGGTTTTTTTTTTTTTTTGCCCCATCTTTTTTAGACCCTTTTTTAAACCTCTGTCTTTGGGTCAAAGACTGAATATACTTAGAGGCCCTAGACTTCCATCCCTCCAAACTTAGACTAGATTGTTCTATATCTTCTCTGCTGTAAAATAGATTCCTTTTATATGAGCATTACCAGCTCCACCTGATACCAAGTTATGCAAGTTTATAATTTAAAAAAATTTTTTTGGGGGTACTATTTCTACTGGGATTTCATCAAAATCCTTTTCAGCTTTGGGAAAAAGCTGACAACAGATTTTTATACTGATTACATAAACAGGTTTAATTTTCTAGAATACCTCTTAAAGATTTCTTAAAGACATTTTACCATCATGTATTATGGCTGCCTTCAGTTTATGCTGGTGGAAGAGAAAAATGTATAAATAGGGATTGTGGCTCTCTTTGTTTGGAGTTTGAATGTGGTAGACAAAGGATGTTTGACTCTAATATGTCTTTCATAATATGAATTATGGTGATCTCTGGAGTCCCATATTTAAAAAACCAAATCTGAGACTAAAAAGATTTTACATTTCCAGTTCAGTTCAGTTGCTCAGTCGTGTCCAACTCTTTGCGACCCCATGAACAGCAGCACGCCAGGCCTCCCTGTCCATCACCAACTCCCGGAGTCCAACCAAACCCATGTGCATTGAGTCGGTGATGCCATCCAACCATCTCATCCTCTGCCGTCCCCTTCTCCTCCTGCCCTCGATCTTTCCCAGCATCAGGGTCTTTTCAGATGAGTCAGCTCTTCGCATCAGGTGGCCAAAGTATTGGAGTTTCAGCTTCAACATCAGTCCTTCTGATGAACACCCAGGACTGATCCCCTTTAGTCCTTGCAGTCCAAGGGACTCTCAAGAGTCTTCTCCAACACCACAGTTCAAAAGCAGTAATTCTTTGGCACTCAGCTTTTTTTTTTTAATGTTTTATTTATTTACTTATTTATTTTGGCTGCATTGGGACTTCGTTGCGTGTGGGCTACTCTAGCTGCGGTGCATGGGGTTTCATTGTGGTGGCTTCTCTTGCTGTGGAGCACGGGCTCTAGGGCACGCGGGCTCAGTAGTTGCGTCTCCCAGGCTCTAGAGCACAGGCTCAGTAGTTGTGGCGCACAGGCTCAGTTGCCCTGTGGCGTATGGAATCTTCCCAGACCAGGGATCGAACCTATGACCCCTGCATTGACAGTCGGACTCTCAACCACTGGACCAACAGGGAAGTCCGCGCTCAGCTTTCTTTATAGTCCAACTCTCACATCCATACATGACCGCTGGAAAAACCATAGCCTTGACTAGACGGACCTTTGTTGGCAAAGTAATGTCTCTGCTTTTTAATATGCTGTCTAGGTTGGTCATAACTTTCCTTCCAAGGAGTAAGCGTCTTGTAATTTCATGGCTGCAGTCACCATCTGCAGTGATTTTGGAGCCCAGAAAAATAAAGTCAGCCACTGTTTCCACTGTCTCCCCGTCTATTTGCCATGAAGTGATGGGACCGGATGCCATGATCTTCGTTTTCTGAATGTTGAGCTTTAAGCCAACTTTTTCACTCTCCTCTTTCACTTTCATCACGAGGCTCAAACATTATTTATCATGAACACAAATTGCAGTTGAGCTTTACCTTGCTCTGCAGCCTCCCCTCCCACTGCCTGGGGTGGAAGGACTCAAAACTGGCGATGTATGCCTGTGTGTGAGCCATCCTCAACACCTTTTCTTTGTTATTTTAAAACCTTTTATCGGAGTACAGTTGCTTTACGTTGTTGTTAGTTTCTGTTGTGCAGCAAAGTGAACCAGCTGTACCTACACCTCCCTTTCGTTTAGCTCCCCTCCCCGTTTAGGTCACCACAGGCCCCTGAGTAGAGCGCCCTGGGCTGCACGTAGGTTCTCATTCATTACATAATTTGTATACAGTAGCATGTGTATATCAGTCCCACTCTGTGAGCTCATTGCAGCCTCCCCTCCCCCCCTTGGTATCCATTGGTTTGTTCTCTACATCTGTGTCTCTGTTTCTGCTTTGCAGATAAATTCATCTTCATCATTCCTAGATTCCACATATAAGCAGTATTACATGTTTTTTTCTCTTTCTGATTTCACTTTGTATGAGTCTCTAGGTTTATCTTTGTCTCTTCAGATGATGATATTTCACTCCTTTTAATGGCTGAGTAGTAGTTCATCAGGGGCTTTCCTGATGGCTCAGACGGTAAAGAGTCTGCCTGCAGTGTGGGAGACCTGGGTTCGATCCCTGGGTTGGGAAGATCTGGAGAAGGAAATGGCAACCGACTCCAGTATTCTTTCTTGGGAAATCCCATGGACAGAGGAGCCTGGCAGGCTGTAGTCCATGGAGTCACAAAGAGTCGGACACGACTGAGTGACTTCACTTGACTGGTATTTCATTGCATATATGTACCATTGCTTTGTTGATAGACATTTAGGTTGCTTCCATGTCCTGGCTATTGTACATAGTGCTGCAGTGAACACTGGAGTGCATGTATCATTTTGAATTATGTTTTTTTCTGATATATGCCCAGGAGTAGGATTGCTGGATCATATCTCAAAGCATTTACATACAAATCTTAGTTTGCCTCCTCTGCCCCCCTTCCTCCCAACTTCCCCAAATTTGGGATGTATATGTTAATGCCAATTTGTAGATGAGATACTGAATTTCAGAGACCTGTTCAGTGAGTTTTCCAAGGCCACACAGCTGTAAAGACCTTGCCCTCTGATTTTGGTGAGGCCTTTGGACTTTTGATAGAAATTCCTTTAAGGGAGAAAGTGCCACCTACTCTTCCTACTGCATAACTTTTTAGAAAGGCTATCTTTGAGTGAAAATACTAATAATTATTTTAAAGTAAAATCCAAATATTTGTTGGATTCTAGGATGTAGCTTAATGAGGGACACTTCTGCTGCCATGACATTTGTGCTGAAGCAGTCGTTTACTACGTCTGACCCCTGGTGAAACCCAGAAGCACTCTGGCATTAGCATTCAGTCATTCTTGCTTGAAAGATTTTGAGAATGAACTTGTTTGTTCTTGATATTAAAAGGCAGAACTTCTTGTGCGTGTGGTTTTAGTAGCATTTAACTTACAAGTGGTCCTTTTAAGAACTTTTTTTCTCTTTACGCTTACTATTTAATCAAACTTTACTACAGTGATTGGAGGTATATGAATTTTAATAGCTGCTGCTGAGGGCACTTTCTCCATACCTTGGGTCACTTGATCATGTTTTGATAAGACTACCTAAGGAAAATAACAACAGCAACAAATTTGTAGGCACTTACTTGTACCAGGCACATTAGGATTGTTTACATACTGAGATTATCTCCCTAAAGATCAGGAAAGAAACACAGCTGTTACGTAAATTACCCTGAGGTTACATAGCCAGAAAGGGGCAATGTCAGGATCCTGAATTGTGCAGTCTGGCTCCAGAGCCAGTATCCTTAATCTATATACCGGGCAGTCTCTCTTCAAGAAAAGAGAGCTCTCTTTGTAGGGAAAGTAAAAGATGTCTAGCAGTTATTAAGGAATTTTCTTTAGTTCTCCTGATGCAATCTGCCTCGTTGCAAAAAATCTCATTGATATAGATTAATTGAATTCATTGTCTGAAGATACATACGTAGCGTTGGACGACAGCACAGTGCCTGGCTGATAGATGAGACATTAGTATTACTTCCTGTTTTGAGGCCATCATGAATTAATGAAAGCTAGTTGGTTGGCCCATTGGTAAATCATGTAAGCCTCATCTTTCTCATCTGTAAATTAAGAGACTTGGACTTAGTGATTTCTGAAGTCTTACCTCCTCTGACATTCTATAATTATTTCTAATTGTAAAGCTTGTGAGTTGTATGTTTTTGAAGAAATGTTTTGAAAACATGCTGTAATTGGGTTTAAACTGATGAAGTATTTCTTTGTATATGTGGACGGTTTGATTCTGCTCAGGGAAGAAATCTGGAGTCTGCAGTTTTTACCCCTGAAGGCATTACTAGCTCAGGATAGTGCGCAGCCGAAAAAAGTCTCACAAAATACTGAGCATCATCATGAATAAAATTCATTTGTTTTATGTTTGAATTATTTTAAGTAGGAGACCTCAAGATACACATGGACTGGAGATCTTTTCAGGGAAGTGAGTGGTTTTCTGTATAAGGGCTGACTCTGAAAAGAATGAAATTGTTCAGTCAGAAACTGTTTGAGAGAAACTGGGATTAAAGGTCCCCAAAGTTGTGACTTGTGAGAAACAGATTTTTATCAGGTAGCAACTGTTTTCTGGCATGATCGGTTATAGGAATGGGATATAAGGAATAGTGCTATCACAGCTATGCTGTTGGACTGGTAATTTTCAAAGGTTTAACAAAACTGTTGCCTATTACATGTTACTGTCGCTATAAAATATACCAAATATAAAGTGTTTTGAGAGTCCAGTGGCACATTGGTATTTTATGATGGTCAGCAACCTATCAAGGCCACATAGGAAATAATTTAGGCTCTGTGAGCCATATGGTCTCTATTGTAACTGTTCAGCTCTGCCCTTGTAGGCCCCAGACAGCCATAGATAATACATGAGTGAATGAGGGTGGCAGTGTTTAGAAAACTTTATCTGCAGAAAGAGGCCGGCAGACAAGATGTGGCCTATGGGCAGAAGTTTGCAGCCCCTGCTTTTAGAATGTTAGGGGCATCAGTTTATCAGTCAGTGCCTGGTGCCAGTTAATAGAGGTTTCTGGTTAACCGAATATGGTGTTTGGCCCCTAATAGGTGCTCAGTAAATAAATGTTGGATGAATGTTGACCATCTTTTACTTGAAGGTTCATTGTTACACCAGCTAGAGGTATAGTCTGAACACAGGTTTAAAAATTGTCAAGAGAAGCTCATATATTTCCTTCTAGAGCTATTGTCAAAAACAGAAAACAGGGGAAGAAGTACAGATGTCAGGTGATAAGAGTGGTAATTCAGTTGGTGTGACGTCCACATGAAGGAAGATCAGCAAAAACCCTTTGAAAATGCAGAACAGGAGCCTTGAGTTAGGAAAAAGGAAAGACCCAAGTTCAGCATGGGACTGTGTTACCATAAAGTGAGTGACCAAGGAACCTCCTTGTCGTCCAGAGGTTGAGACTGCTCCCAGTGCAGGGGGCATGGGTTCAATCCCTAGTTGGGGAGCTATATCCAACATGCTTTGTGGTGAGGCCAAAAAGGAAAAAAAAGTGACCATGGACTAACCTTTTGGGGTCCTTATTTTGTTTGTAAAGTAAGGGCAGTGGCCGTTGGAGAAACCTCACAGGTAGGCTCTTTATTCATTAGTTCATCAAGCATGTATTAGGGCGTGCTGTGCATAAAATGCTCTGCTGGGTCATCTGGAGAAGACAAGGCTCGCTACGACGTGGTCCCTGCCCTCCAGGAGCTTGTAACCTCCAGTGGGGAGAGACTCGCAGCGTCTGGGTGAGAGGTCAGATGTATCAGTCTGAAGTAATTGCTAAAGAGATTACATAAGATTTTATGGGGAAGGTGGTGTCTGAGTAAAATTTTGCTAGTAGGGTGGGGGGGGGGGGACACTGCAGGGCTGGGGGGACGTGTGGCCGCAGCTGAAACCCTGGTGAGAGGGTCCCGAGCTGCTCACGTGTCGGGGAGCCCTTAACCAGAGGCCCCCGTGTCGGAGTCAGCCCTCCCAGCATGCGAAGCTGTGGGCTTGTGGGCAGCTTGCAGCCTCCTGACCTTTCAGCGAAGAGTCTTTCACATTTCCTGGGATTCAGAGAACTCAAATGATGGGTAGCACACCTTCTGCTTAAGATTAGCATGCACTCTTTTAAATGATAAAAGTAATACATGTTTCTTGCCAGAGAGAAGAAGTATTTTTGAGTAAGAAAAATCAAAATAACAAGTGGTCTCACCACCTGGAGGTAATCAGTTTTCATTTTCTCTATGTATATATTTGTTTTTTAAACAAAATAGGCTCATACCTCGTATTTTGAAATCAGATTTTTTTTCTCTTTATGTATCAAAGTTTTTTGTTTTTTAAACAAAATAGGCTCATACCTCGTATTTTGAAATCAGATTTTTTTTCTCTTTATGTATCAAAGTTTTTTTTTTTTTTTGGTATGGTAACAGATATGGATTTCCCTTTTAGTGACTGAATAATACATATGGCTCTGTCATAAAATTTTACTTGATGGGTAAACAGATTATTCTTGTTACACCCCATTTTCCACTTAAGATACCAGGTATTATCTTTGGGATAAACTTCCACAGGTTGAGTTGCTGGGTCGAAAGTATGTATCTTTAAAGTCTTCTTAAATCTTATTAAACAGTAGTCTTAGAAAGTTGTACTGTTCTGCATGTCCCACTGTCAGCGTGTGAAAGTACTTGTTTGTCTAACACCATTGGTGACACCAGGGACGGTTCGTGTTAATCTTTGCCTATCTGGTAGGTAGGTTAAAAACTGGCATATTAATTTAAAGGCAGTTTAATTGTAGAATACATACATACTATGCTTGTTCATTAAGAACTGTTGCATGAGGGTGACTTTGACCCTCTGGCGCCTAGGAACTGTTAATAACCATGGGGATCAGCACTTATTGGCCTTGGTGAATGTTCATTGAATTACACTCAGTGTTTTTCAGTTCAGGTCTAGTGAGAGAAATGGTAGAGGGTAAGTTTTGTTTTTTACTGTCATGTAGAAGGCTGAATGACACTCAGAGGTAGGGCTGAGGCCAGTTGCTGGAGTGTGTGTTACGCTTGTTACTCGAGTCTTCTGCTAGGTGCCCTGCTCTGTAGCATGTTGACTGTCTTGTAGAAGAGGGCTTTGAGCCCCAGGGTACACAGCTGAGCTAGGATTCAGGGTTGGCTTTCCACCACACGCACTCCTTGACATGCTGGAGGGAGGTAGTCTTGAATCAGTGGCTGCAGATCCTGTAGCTGGTTGGTAGTTTCTCCCTGCTTTTGCCGGCTGGCAAGGGAGAGGTGCTCTTTGCAGTAGGAAGAGTGGACCAGCCCCCCCAGCCCCCCCACCCTTCCCGGGTCATCCAGGCAACCTGCGGAAAGCCATGCGGAAGGCCCACGCCCAAAGGTAGCTCCAGTGGTGACTGCTCGTGGCTCTTGGCACCAGAGCTTTCAGATGAAGCAGGATGATTTATTTTCTAATTTATTTTAATAAACATTTATTTTTGGTTCTGCTGTCTGTTGGTGCGCGTGGGCTTTCTCTGGTTGGGGTGCGCGGGCTTCTCCTCGTGTCTGCCCTTGTGCAGCGCCAGCTCTAGGCTCAGCAGTTGTGGCCCCTGGGCTCAGCTGCCTCGAAGCGTGTGGAGTCCTCCCGGACCAGGGATTGAACCCGTGTTCCCTGCATTGGCAGACGGATTTTTAACCACTCGACCACCAGGGAAGCCCAGTAATTTATTTTACATCATGCAAAGCCAAATCAGAGGTGTTCATTTTACAGTGTTGGTATCTTACTTGGATAAAGAAGGACTATTGCAGGCTTGAATTCTCTGTTATGATTGATATCATGATGCTGTGGACCATAAAGTTTCCAACAGAGGTATGTGGAAGTGTGAATCAAAGCTCTGCCCAGAAAGCAGGCGTCAGAGACACAAACCTGTGTCCAGCAGGGAGTGTGCTGTGCTTCAGGCTTCCATGACAGCAGGAAAGAAAGCTGGGAGGAGAGGGAGGCCGAGTACCGCGTAGATTTCCCTTTTGTCATCCCTGTCTTTCTTGAGCTGGGGGGAGGAGACTAGAACCTGCTCCCTAACAATGACAGAGATAATAGAGTGGAGGAGCATTGCTGGATTTAAATCCTGACCCTTCTTCAGCAAGTGGCTTAATCTTTCAGATTATACTGTTTACCTTTGAAGATTATTGTAAGGATTGTATGAGATACTGTTTGTAAAACGCTTCAAAAATTGGCATACAGAGGTAGTGGTCAGGACAGCTGTTACTAACCTAGTACAGTATGTACTTAGTGTTTTAACTGCTCATTTTCACAATTCATGTTTTTGTTTTCTTTTTAAAACACCAGTGTCTAAGAAAAACCCTAGTGTATCATATCACTGATCAAGAAGGTATGGATTGTAATAGTCCTAGAACTTTAAATCCATCACTTTAAAGATTGGCGATTGTCTGGTTTTACACCCCACCCCACCTCCATTTAGAAGACAAGGGAGCAAATGGAAATAGGTGATTTGTCCTGGTTCAGACAACTAATGGTGACAAGGTTATAGTTACTAGAAGTCCCATCTTCTAGATCTTTATGTTTTTATTCATTCATCAAATTACTATAAAGATTATGAGCATTACATCCTGTTGTTAAACTAGAGATCTGTGAAGACAAAACAACGTCATGAGCACACGTTTACCTTGATGCTGTTTTGGTTATTTTATGTGGAGTTTTTTTTCCTAATTAATTTGGTGTTCACATGTGAGCTTCGAAGTGAGAATTGATGACTGGTGATGGTTTATGGTAAAACTGAAGTTCTTGGATCCTGTACTTGGCTCACAGAGAGTGATTTACTTGAATAGGTTCAGATGAATAATTTGAAATACAGGCTTATTTGTGGTGGAGAATTTCACTATAATTGGATTAACAAATTTCTCCTTTTCGTCCATCCACTAGGACAGGATTTGGTCTATAGACTGTTGTTCTGTGGCTAGCAAGCTAAGAACGGTGTTTGTTTTTCACATTTTTGAAGAGTTGGGGAGGTGGAACCCAAAGATAAATACGTGACAGAGACCTTATGTGACCTGCAAAACCTAAAGTATTGCTATCTAGTCCCTTACAGGGAAAGTTGCCCAGTGCCTGGATGAGGACATGAAAATAATTTTATTATGATAAAGTTTGATCTAAACAAATGATCAGTTCAGTTCAGTTGCTTAGTCGTGTCCGACTCTGCGACCCCATGGACTGCAGCACGCCAGGCCTCCCTGTCCATCACCAACTCTTGGAGTTTACTCAAACTCATGTCCATCGAGTCGGTGATGCCATCCAACCATCTCATCCTTTGTCATCCCCTTCTCCTCCTGCCTTCAGTCTGGCCCAGCATCAGGGTCTTTTCCAGTGAGTCAGTTCTTCGCATGAGGTGGCCAAAGTATGTTAGGGGTTTTTTAAATGTTTACTTTATATTTGGGTATAGTTGATTAACAAGGTTGTGTTAGTTTCAGGTGTATAGCAGAATAAATCAGTTATGCATATACATGTGTGTATTGTTTTTCAAATTCTTTTACCATTTAGGTTATTATAGAATATTGAACAGAGGCCCCTGTGCTATACACTAGGTCCCTTGGTTATCTATTTTATTTACTTGTTTCTACTTTAAAATTTTTAGTGGGTATAATTGCTTTATAATGTGTTAATTTTTCAGTTTCAGTTCAGTCGCTCAGTCATGTCCAGCTCTTTGCGACCCTATGGACTGCAGCACACCAGGCTTCCCTGTCCATCACCAACTCCTGGAGCTTACTCAAACTCATGTCCATTGGGTCGGTGATGCCATCCAACCATCTCATCCTCTGTCGTCCCCTTCTCCCACCTTGAGTCTTTTCCAACATCAGGGTCTTTTCCAGTTCTTCACATCAGGTGGCCAAAGTATTGGAGTTGCAGCTTCAGCATCAGTCCTTCCAATGAATATTCAGGACTGATTTCTTTCAGGCGGACTGGCTGGATCTCCTTGCAGTCCAAGGCACTCTCAAGAGTCTTCTCCAACACAACAGTTCAAAAGCTTCAATTCTTTGGCGCGCAGCTTTCTTTATGGTCCAACTCTCACATTGATCCATGACTACTGGAAAAACCATAGCCTTGACTAGATGGACCTTTGTTAGCAAAGTAATGTCTCTGCTTTTTAATATGCTGTCTAGGTTGGTCATTGGAGAAGGCAATGGCACCCCACTCCAGTACTCTTGCCTGGAAAATCCCTTGGACAGAGGAGCCTGGTAGGCTGCAGTCCATGGGGTCTCGAAGAGTCGGACATGACTGAGCGACTTCACTTTCACTTTTCACTTTTATGCAATGGAGAAGGAAATGGCAACCCACTCCAACGTTCTTGCCTGGAGAATCCCAGGGATGGGGTCGCACAGAGTCGGACACGACTGAAGTGACTTAGCAGTAGGTTGGTCATAGCTTTTCTTCCAAGGAGCAAGTGTCTTTTAATTTCATGGTTGCAGTCACCATCTGCAGTGATTTTGGAGCCCCAAAAAATAAAGTCTGCCACTGTTTGCCCATCTATTTGCCATGAAGTGATGGGACCAGATGCCATGATCTTAGTTTTCTGAATGTTGAGCTTTAAGCCAACTTTTTCACTCTTCTGTTTCACTTTCATCAAAAGGCTCTTTAGTTCTTTGCTTTCTGCCATAAGGGTGGTGTCATCTGCATATTTGAAGTTGTTGATATTTCTCCCGGCATTATTGATTGCTGCTTGAGCTTCATCCAGCCCAGCGTTTCTCATGATGTACTCTGCATGGAAGTTAAACAAGCAGGGTGACAATACACAGGCTTGGCGTGCTCCTTTCCCGACCTGGAACCAGTCTGTTGTTCCATGTCCAGGTCTAACTGGCGCTTCCCGACCTGCACACGGGTTTCTCAGGAGGCAGGTCAGGTGGTAATCTCTGCTGTGCAGCAGAGTGAATCAGCTGTTCCTACACAGCTGTCCATGTATATTTTTGGCTTCCTTCTCACTTGGGTCCCCACCCAGCATTGAGTAGGGTTCCCTGTGCTGTCCGGTAGCTTTCTCATTAGTTACCTGTTTAATGCATAGTAGTTACGTGTGTCGGTCCCAGTTTCCCAGCTCACCGCCCCTTGCTTTCCCCCTTGGTGTCCACGTGTGTCTTCTGTGTCTGTCTCGATGTCTGTTTTGCAGATAGATTCATCTGTACCATTTTTCTGGATTCCACATATGTGTTAATGTGATATTTATTTTTCTGACTTACTTCACTCTGAGAATCTCTAGGTCCATCCATGTCTCTGCAAATGGCACAATTTCGTTTGTTTTTATAGCTGAGTAATATTCCATTGTATGTATGTACTACATCTTCCTCATCCATTTTCCGTTGATGAATATTAGGTTGCTTCCATATCCTGGCTATTGTAAATAGAGCTGTAGTGAGCATTGGAGAGCGTTTTGAGTTACAGTTTTCTCCAGGTACATGCTCAGGAATGAGATTATTGGATCAGGGAGTAGTTAATGTTTTTAGTGTTTTAAGGAATGTCACTGTTCTTCCCAGTGGCTGCATCAGTACGCGTTCCTCCCAGCAGTGGAAGAGAGTTCCTTTACTCCACACTGCATTTATTTAGTTTTTAATTTTTAAAAGCATTAATTTATTTATCTTGACTGTTCTGGATCTTCACTGCTGCACACCGGCTTTCTCTGATTGTGGCGAGTGGGGGGCGCCTCTCTAGTTGCATTGTACCGGCGCCCCACTGTGGTGGCTCCTCTTGTTGCGGTGGGCTGTATGGTGTGTGGGCTCAGTGGCTGTGGCGTGCGGGCTCTGGGTGCACAGGCTCAGTGGCTGTCGCGTGCGGGCTTCGGGGCGTGGGCTCACTAACTGTGGCGTGCGGGCTCTGGGTGCACAGGCTCAGTGCCCTGCAGCACGTGGGATCTTAGTTCCCTGACCACAGATCAATCTGTCTCCTGCATTGGCGGGCAGCTTCTTAACCACTGGACTGCCAGGGAATTCCCTCCATCATTTATTGTTTGTAGGTTTTTCTTGATGATGGCCCTTCTGCCTGGTGTGAGGTGTCGCCTCATTGTAGTTTTGATTTGAATTTCTCTAATAATTAGCAATGTTGAGCATCTTTTCATGTGTTTGGCCATCTGTGTATCTTCTTTGGAAGAATGTCTGTTTAGATATTCTGCCCAGTTTTTGGTTGAGGTTTTTTTTTTTTGGATCTGGATTATGTCATGTGTGTATGTATATATAAAAATAAATATACATGTATATGTGTATATATTTATTTCTTTGGCTGCACTGGATCTTAGTGGGATCTTTGATCTTCATTGGGGCATGTGGGATCTTTAGTTATGACATGTGGAGTCTAGTTCCCTGACCAGGAATTGAACCTGGGTCCGCTGCATTGGTAATGTGGAGTCTTAGCCACTGGGCCACCAGGGAAGTTCTGAGCTGTTTGTGTATCTGGAGATTATAATCTTTTGCCAGTTACTTGGTTTGTAAATATTTTCTGCCATTCTGAGAGTTATCTTTTCATCTTGTTTGTGGTTTCCTTTGCTGTGCAAAATCTTTTAAGTTTAATTAGGTCCTATTTGTTTATTTTTGGTTTTATTTTCTTTATTTTAGGAGGTGGGTTGAAAAAGATCTTGTTGGAGTTTGTCAAAGAGTGTTCTGCCCGTATTTTCTTTTTAGAGTTTTATAGTGTCTGACCTTATATTTAGGTCTTTAATCCGCTTTGAGTTTATTTCTGTGTATGGTGTTAGGGAGTGTTCTAGTTTCATTCTTTTACGTGAAGCTGTCCAGTATTCCCAGCACCACTTACTGAAGAGACTGTCTTTTCACCACTGTGTATTCTTGCCTCCTTTGTCATGGATTAGTTGACCGCGGGTGTATGGGCTTATTTCTGGGTCCATTGATCTATATTTCTGGTTTTGTGTCAGACCATACTGTTTTGCTTACTGTAGCTTTGTAGTTTAGTCTGAAGTCAGGGAGTCTGATTCTTCCAGCTTTGTTTTTCTTTATTTTTTTATTTTTTCTCTTTTATTTTCACTTTACACAATTTAATTCACTGATTTTAATTGGAGTATAATTACAAAAATATTGTGATGGATTTTGTCATACATCAATATGAATCAGCCACAAGTATACTTGATAAGTGAAAGTAAAGTCGCTCAGTCTTGTCCGACTCCCTGCGACCCCATGGACTGTAGCCTAAGACGTTCCTCCATCCACAGAATTTTCCAAGCAAGAATACTGGAGTGGGTTGCCATTTCCTTCTCCAGATTCTTCCAGCTTTGTTTTTCTTTCTCAGGATTGCTTTGGCTGATTGGGGTCTTTTGTATTTTTATACAAATTTAAAATCTTTTTGTTCTAATTCTGTGAAGAATGCCATTGGTAATATCATAGGGATTGCATTGAGTTTGTAGGTTGCTTTGGGCTTTCCTGGTGGCTCATTGGTAAAGAATCTGCCTGCAGCACGGGAGACCTGAATTCGATCCCTGGGTTGGGAAGATCCCCTGGAGAAGGGAATGGCTACTCACTTCAGTATTCTTGCCTGGAGAATTCCATGGACAGAGGAGCCTGGCTGACTATAGTGCATGGGGTTGCAGAGTCAGACACGACTGAGTGACTAACACTTTCACTTTTGGGGTAGTATAGACATATTCACCATATTGATTCTTTCAGTCCAAGAACAGGATATATTGCTCCATCTGTTTGTGTTGTCTTTGATTTTTTTCATCACTACCTTACGGTTTTCTGAGTACAGCTCTTTTGCCTCCCTAGGTAGGTTTATTCCTAGTAATTTTGTTCTTTATTGTTGCAGTGGTAAATGGGACAGTTTCCTTAATTTCTCTTTCTGATCTTTCATTGTTAGTGTATAGGAATGCAAGAGATTTCTGTGCATTAATTTTGTATCCTGCAACTTTGCTAAATTCCTCGACCAGCACCAGTAGTTCTCTGGCATATCTTTAGGATTTTCTGTGTATAGTCTAATCTGTGAACAGTGACAGTTTCAGTCCTTCTTTCCCAATTCGGATTCCTTTCATTTGTTCTGATTGCCATGGCGGGGACTTCCAAAACTATGTTGAATAGAATTGGAGAGAGTCGATGTCGTTGTCTTATTCCTGATCTTAAAGGAAGTGCTTTCAGCTTTTCACCATTGAGTATGATGTTAGCTATAGGTTTGTTATAGATGGCTTTTATTATGCTGAGGTATATTCCCTCTGTGCCTACTTTCTGGAGTTTTTTTTTTTTTTTTAAATCATAAGTACGTGTTGAATTTTGTCAGAAGCTTTTTTGCATCTATTGAGGTGATCATATGGTTTTTATTCAGTTTAATGATGTGGTATGGCATATCACCCTGATTTACAGATACTGAAAAATCCTTGCATCCCTGGGTTATATCCCACTTGACTACGGTGTATGATTTTTTTGTGTGTGTGGATATATCCCACTTGATTGTGGTATATGATTTTTTTTAAATGTGCTGTTTGATTTAATCTGCTAGTATTTTGTCAAGGAATTTCGCGTCTGTGTTCATCAGTGATACTGGCCAGTAATTTTCTTTTCTTTGTGGTATCTTTGTTGGGTTTTGGTATCAGTTCCTGATACCAAATGATGGTGGCCTCTTAGAATGAGTTTGGGAGTGTTCCTTCCTTTGCAGTTTTTTGAGTCTCAGGAGTGCGTGAATGAAGTCGCTCAGTTGTGTCCGACTCTTTGCGACCCCATGGACTGTAGCCTACCAGGCTTCTCCATCCATGGGATTTTCCAGGCAAGAATACTGGTGTGGGTTGCCACTTAAATGCTCGATAGAATTTACCCATGAAACTATCTGACCCTGGACTTTTCTTTGTTGGGCCTTTTTTAATCTCAAGTTTCACTTTCAGTACTTGTGATTTGTTTGTTCATATTTTCAGTTTCTTCCTGGCTCAATCTTGGGAAATTGTACCTTTCTAAGAATTTGTCCATTTCTTCTAGGTTGTCCCTTTTAATTAGCATGTAGTTGCTTGTACATGTTGCTTTCATGATCCTTTGTATTATATTTTCTTTTTTAAAAAATATGTTCTGCGTCGGGCCTTGGTTGTGTCACTTGAGATCTTCCCTGCAGCACATGAACGCTCTAGTTGTGACCTGCAGGCTTGGTTTCTCTGTGGCGTGTGGGAGCTTAGTTATCCAACCACGGGTTGAACCCGTGTCCCTGCATTACAAGGTAGATTGTTTACCACTGGACCACCAGGGAAGCCCCAACCCTTTGTACTTCTGTGGTGTCTGTTGTAACTTCTCCTTTCCGATTTTATTGATTTGTGCCCTCTTCCTTTTTTTCTTGGTGAGTCTGGATAAACGTTGATCAATTTTGCTTATCTTTTCAGAGAACCAGCATTTAGTCTCATTGGTCTTGATCTCTATTTCATTTATATCTGTTCTAATCTTTATGATTTCCTTCTTTGCACTAAGTTTGGGTTTTATTTGTTCTTCTTTCTCTAGTTGCTTTGGGTATAAAGGTTAGGTTGTTTGAGATTTTTATTATTTCTTTAAAAAATTTTTTTAAACTTAATATATTTACTTTATTGATAAAGAGTTGACTTGCAGTGTTTCAGGTGCACAGCAGGTGATTCAGCTATACATATATGCATATATTTTTTGAAATTGTTTTCCATTATAGGTTATTGCAAGATATTGGCTATAGTTCTCTGTGCTATACAGTAAACCTTTGTTGCTTGTTGCATATGTGTTTTTTTAATTAGAAATCTAGCATTCTAGTCATACTAAGTCAAACAAGTGAAATCAAAATCTCACAAATGTTTTAGACAAAAATTCATGTTTTCTCAAATGTATAATACATATTATTTATGTATATATGTATGTAAAAGCTTTTGAGATTTTTTTCGTATTTCTTGAGGCAAGACTATATTGCTGCAAACTTCCCTCTTAGAACTGGTTTTGCACATCCCTTAGGTTTTTGGATATTTATGCTTTCGTTTTCATTTGACTCTGGGTATTTATTTCCTTTTTGATTCCTTCAGTGATCCATTGGTTGTTGAGTAGCATATTATTTAGCCTTTCCATGTTTGTGTTTTTTACAGTCTTTTTTCTTGTAGTTGATTTCTAATCTCATAGCATTGTGATCAGAAAAGATGCTTGATATGATTTCAGTTTTCTTAAATTTACTGAGGCTTGCTTTGTGGCTCAGCATGTGGTTAGTTCTGGAGAATATTCCTGGTGCACTCAGAAGAATGGGTATTCTGCTGGTTTTGGATGGAACGCTCTGTAAATATTAAGTCCATCTGGTCTGATGTGTTATTTAAGGTCTGTGTTTCCTTATTGATTTTCTGTCTGGACGATCCCATTGATGAAAATGGGATGTTAAAGTCCCCTACTATTACTGTGGTACTGTCAATTTCTCCTTTAATGGCTGTTAGTATTTGCCTTATATTGATGTGCTCCTATTGAATGCATATATATTTACAGTTGTTGTATCTTCTTGGATTGATCCCTTGATCATTATGTAGTGTCCTTCTTTGTCTTTTGTAGCAGTCTTTATTTTAAAGGCTGTTTGTCTGATATGAGTATTGCTTCTCTAGCTTTCTGTTGATTTCTGTTTGCATGGAATACCTTTTCCATCCCCTCACTTTCAGTTTGTATGTGTCCCTGAATCTGAAGTGGGTCTCTTGTAGCAGCATATAGACACGTCTTGTTTTTGTATTCATTTAGTCAGTCTGTCTTTTCATTGGTTTTAATCCGTTTCCAGTTAAGGTAATTATTGATACGTCTGTTTCTATTACCATTTTCTTAATTCTTGTGAATTTTTTTGTAGGTCTTTTCTTTCCTTCCTCTTTTGTTCTCTCGTGATTTGATGACTAACTTTGGTATTGTGTTTGGATTTGTTTCTCTTGTGTGTGAGTGTATCTGTTGCAGATTTTTGGTTTGTGGTTACCTTGAAGTTGTCTCTTAAAGCATATTTATTTCTGGCTGTGCTGGGCCTTGGTTGCTGCATGGCCTTTTCCCTCGTTGCTGTGAGTGGGAGCTGCTCTCTAGCGTGGCTGCGGGCTCCTCATTACGGTGGCTCTCATGTTGCAGGGCGCGGGCTCTCGGGTGCATAGGCTGCAGTGGCTGAGGGCTCAGCAGTTGCAGCGCCCGGGCTCTCGAGCGCAGGCTCAGTAGCTGTGCCTCACGGGCTTACTTGCCGCAGGGCGTGTGGGGTCTTCCCCGACCGGGGATCGGACCATGTCTCCTGCATTGGCGGGCAGGTGCTTTTCCACTGAGCCACCAGGAGAGCCCGACCTTGAGATTTTGATAGAGCAGTCTGTATATAAACAAGATTGTTCAAAGTTGCTGGTCTTTTAATTATAAATGCATTTCCAATATCCTGCGTGTGTACTCTCCTCTTCTCACAATTGCTAGTTGTATAAATTTTAATTTTTTGACTGGGCCATGAGGCATGTGGTATCTTTAGTTTCCTGACCAGGGATGGATCCCATGCCCCCTGCTTTGGAAGTGCAATATCTTAATGACTGGACTGCCAGGGAAGTCCCACGATGGTAGTTTTGATATCATATTTGCATGTTGTAGGTGGGTTATTTCCTACCTTTACTGTATGTTTGACTTTACCACTTGTTATTTTGCACTTGTAATTTTCTTGTTTCTAGTTGTGGCCTTTTCTTTTCTGCCTAGAGAAGTTCTTTTAACATTTGTTGCAAAGCTGATCTGGTGATGCTGAATTCTCTTAGCTTTTGCTTGTCTGTAAAGATTTTGATTTTTCCTTCGAATCTAAATGAAAACCTTGCTGGGTAGAGTATTCTTGGTTGTAGATTGTTCCCTTTCATCGCATTAAATATAACTTGCCACTCCCTGCTGGCTTGCCGAGTTTCTGCTGAGAAATTGGGTGATAACCTTATGGGAGTTTCCTTGTTTGTTAATTACTGCTTTTTTCTTGTTGCTTTTAATATTTCTGCTTTGTGGTTAATTTTTGTCAGTTTGATCACTGTGTGTCTTGCCATGTTCCTCCCTGGGTTTATCCTGCCTGGGACTGACTGTGCTTCCTTAATTCAGGTGACTGTTTCCTTTCCCAGGCTAGGAAAATTTCAGTTATTGTCTCTTCAGATATTTCCTCAGGTCCTTTCTCTCTCTCCTTCTCCTTCTGGGACCTTTATAATGTGAATGTTGCTGCATTTAATGTTGTCCCAGAGGCCTCTTGGACTCTGTTCGTTTTTTCTTTCTCTTTATTCTGTTCTGAGGCAGTGTGTTCCACCATTCAGCTGTCTTCTCCATTCTTGTGCCTCCCCTTATGCTGCAGTTGGCTCCTTCTAGTGTATTTTTTATATCAGTTGTTGTTTGTCTGTCTGTTCTTTAGTTTTTCTAGGTCTTTGTTAAATATTTCTTGTATCTTGATCTGTGCCTTCGTTCTCTTTTGAAAGAAAAGTAGCTTATTTTTGGCTGCACTGGGTCTTCGTTGCTCTGCAGGAGCGTTCTCTAGCGCCGTGACTGGGGGCTGCTCTCGCTGTGTGGGGGGGCTTCTCACTGCAGTGGCTTCTCTTGTGGAGCGCGGGCTCTAGGTGCCTGGGCTTCAGTAGTTGCAGCATGTGAACTCGGTAGTTGCTTGGGAGCTCAGTAGTGGTGGCACACAGGCTCAGCTGCTCTCTGGCATATGAAAGCTTCCCAGACCAGGGATCGAACTTGTGTCCCTTGTATTGACAGGCGGATTCCTATCCACTGCGCCACCAGGGATGTCCTGTTTCCATTCTTTTTCTGAGATTTAGGATCATCATTACTACCGTTACTCTGAATTATTTTTCAGATAGATTGCCTGTCTCTGTTTCCCTTAGTTGTTTTTCTGGGGTTTTATGTTGTTTCTTCATCTGGGAAATGTTCTGCTGCTGTCTCATTTTATCTGACTTCCTCTGATTGCAGTTTCTGTCCTGCAGGCTGCGGAGAGGTAGTTCTTGCTTGTGCCGTCTGCGCCGTGGTGGGTGAGACTAAGAGACTTGTGCAGGTTTCCCCGTGGGAGGGACTCGTTCCTACCCACTGGTGGGTGGAGCTGGGTCTTGTCCTTTGGTGGGCAGGGCTGTGTCAGGGGATATGTTTAGTGGGCAGCCTTCAAGAAGACTTTAAGTTGTTCTTTGCTAATAGGTTGGACTATGTTCCCACGCTGTTGGTCTTCAGCATTGGAGGTTACAAGCTTTTGAGAGGGGCCAGGTCCTGGTGAAAAAATAGCGGCTTCTAGGAGGGGTCCTGCCACTAAGTACTCCCCAGAACTGCCTCCACCGGCGTCTGTCCCTGTCATGAGCCACAACCAGCCCCTGCCTCTGCAGGAGACCCTCCAATACCAGCAGATAAGTCTGGCCCAGGCTTTTATGAGGCCAGTGCTTTTTACCTGTGCCCTGGGTACGCCCTAGACTTTGTGTGTGCCTTCTAAGAGTAGAGTTTCTGTTTCCTTCAGTCCTATGAAATTGCAGCGGTCAACATCTGCTGGCCTTCAAAGCCAGATCCTCTGGGGCTCCTCCTCCCGTGTTCAGATCCCCAGGCTGGTGACCCAGACATGGGGCTCAGAACTTCCACCCCTGTGGGAGAACCTCGGGTTATAATTATTTTCTCTTCTGTGGGCTGCCCACCTGGCGGGTATATGATTTCATTTTATTATGATGGTGTCCTTTCCTCCTGTCTCATTGTGGCTGCTGCTCTGTGTTTGGATGTAGAATGTCTTTTTTGGTAGGTTCCGGGTTTTTCTTTCTTCGTCAATGGTATTTCAGCTGTTAGTTGTGATTTGATGTTCTCATAAGAAAAGATGAACTCATGTCCTTCTTTGCCATCTTATCTCGGAAGCTTCAGTGTTTTGTCTTTTTTGGTTTTTTTTTTTTTTTTTTTTGCCCTGTGGCTTGTGGGATTTTAGTTCTCTGACCAGGGATTGAGCCTGGCAGTGAAAGCGCGGAGTCCTGACCACTGGCCTGCCAGGGAATTTCCTGGTTTGTTTTCAGAACTCCTTCAAAATATGGCCTCTAAGAAAATCTGATACGTAAATGCAAGTTTAGAGAAACTGTTTAGAGAATAATTTTAACGTCATCACTAAGGAGTGCTTTATAGAAGGACTTTGATCTTAGTCTGTTTAAATAGGAACTCTCTTCTTGTACAAGTGTGTGTTTACAGATCATAAGCTCTTTGGCTGGCACACGTAATGCTGGTGTGTCTGTTTCGCCGCCAGTTGAAGGCCAAGGAAGTGAAGATAAGGCTTTCTTAAAGTCCGTAGAGGACGGGTGGATGCATTCTTTCAGCATTGTTTGAAGCCACACAGGCCCCATTGCCCTACTTGCCACTTTAAAGATACTAATTGTATAAAATGACGTATGTGTGTAGTTTTTAGTTTATTTTGCTCACTTTTAGGCTCTGTGTTTTGTTTTCCAAAAATAACTTGGAATTTACTGACTTGTTTCTTGAATAGTTTGGCCATTAAATATGATTTTAAAATGTCTTATCAATTCCAATAGGCATCCTGAATTTTAACCCTTTGATCCTTTTAATTGCATGATAGAATAAAGAGAGAAAGTTCACGATGGACTTAATATCTTCAAACTTATTTCAGCTTGGCTGTGGCCAGGCAGTTGAATACTGATGACTGTATAGTGACTGAAAAGTTTTCCTAAGTTTAGCGAAGGAGGTATTTTTTATGATCTGTTACTGATGAGAGTTTTATAGGTAATAGTAAATCATCGTAGTAGATTGCGGTGAAGGCCGAAGATAAGCGATGACAGATGAGGTATAGTTATGAAAATAGAGACTCCACGTGGTTGTGAGAAAGATAAGAACTGTTGTTGCGAGCTCCGGAGCCTGCATGCTGCCAGCCCGTGCGCCTAGAGCCGGTGCTCCTCAGCAGAAGCATCCCTGCGGCGAGCAGCCCGTCTCCCGCCACTGGGGGGCTGTCCCCCCCCCGCTCCGCACAGCTGGAGAGAGCCCGCGCGTGGCTGGGAAGGTGGGGCACAACCAAAAAAGGATGATGCTGGTAAAGGATCTTCTGTGAATAGGACCGATGCTGTGGAGTGAATGCGTCCCCCCAAATTCTCGTTGAGATTCTAACCCCAGTGTGATGGCATTAGGAGACGGGGGAGCCCTGGTGAATGAGATTGGCATCCTTACAAAAGGAATGCTGGAGAGCTGTCTGTCGCCCTTCCTGCTATGAGGGGCACAGCGAGAAGACTTCCTGACCCAGGAAGCCAGCCTTTACTAGACAGACATGCCAATATCTTTGATCCTGGACTTCCCAGCCTCCAGAACTGTTAAAAAGAAATGTCTTGTTGAAAAGTCTCCCAGCCTATGGCTTTTTTGTTATAGCGGCCTGAAGAGACTGAGACATGGTTCCTGGTGTTTTTTATGCATTTATTTCTGGCTGTGCCGGACCTTCACTGCTCTGTGTAGGCTTTCTCTAGTTGCAGTGAGTGGGGTCTGCGCTTGGTTGTGGTACACAGGCTTCTCATTGCAGTGGCTTCTCTGGTTGTGGAGCGCAGTCTCTAGGCACATTGGGTTCAGTAGTTGCGACACACAGGCTCAACTACCAGCTTGCAGGCTCTAGAGCGTGGGCTCAGGGGTTGTGGAGCATGGACTTAGTTACTCTGCAGCATCTGGATGGAGTCTTCTGGACCAGGGATTGAACTTGTATCACCTACAGTGGCAGGCGAATTTTTATCTACTGTGCTACCAGGGAAGTCCTGGTTTCCGGTTTTGATGAGCCAGCTAGGACAGTGCCTGGTAAGAATGGGATAATTTCTTTCCTGTAAGCATGTTAAAAGCAAGGAGTTTATGTCCTGCTGCTGTTAAGAGAACTTGCTCAGAGAATGTTGAAAGAAGGGGACAGATGTGACTGAAGGAAACACAGATAAGCCGACGCACTACGACGAAGTGTGCGTGTGTTGTTGGAAGTACAAAGGAGGCTGTTAAACCAGACTTTTGGCGGCAGGAGTCTAGAGGATACTAAGCTGAGGCCAGAAAGATAAGGTAGGGTTCTCCCAGGTGTGGTGAAGGGAAGTTCCAGAAAGAAGTGACTGTGCGTGTGAAGATTTAGATTTGAGAGAGCGAGGCCTCTCTGCTGCCCTGGAAGAAGTTGTGAGTGGCTGGGGCCTCGCGTGCAGGTGGTAGGACGTGATGAGAGGCACCAAAGGGCAGGGGGCTTTGTAAGGGACCTTTACTGTTGGCTCTTTACTGTGAGAACAGCAGGAAGACCCTTAAGGATTTTTTTCTGACATCTTAATGAGAATTCCAAACATAACAGAAAAGTTGAAGGAATTTTACAGTTAGTACTCATATACCCAAACCAGATTCGGCTATTAATATTGAACTGTTTTTGCCTTATCATATAACCGTGCAACCATGAAGAAAAACTTCATTTCAAAGTAAATTGCACTAATTGGAGTATTTCCCTCTAAATACTATTAACTAGAATCCCTTTCAGGGTCTTAAGAGGGTGAGTGGCATGATTGTTTTGAGAAGATTACTCAGCTGTAGGATGTGGAATGGATTAGAGTGTGGTATGAACTTGGTGAATGTTCACTTTTGAGTGGTAGGTTTATATAGTGAGAGAAGAGAGCTGGGAGGTGGCTGTGGGTTAAGACAGAGAAAAAGCAGTCTAACATGGGATGTGATTGGAAAATGTCTATAACTCTAGAACAAGACTCTATCTTTGCTAATGCCTCAGTTGAGCTTTCTGGAAATACTAGGTAACAAATGAGCTTCTGTTTACAATGTGTCTTGATTGGTCTTTTTAGTTAGTTCAGTCGCTCAGTCCTGTCTGACTCTTTGCGACCCCATGAACCGCAGGATGCCAGGCCTCCCTGTCCATCACCAACTCCCAGAGTTTACCCAAACTCATGTCCATTGAGTTGATGATACCATCCAACTATCTCATCCTCTGTCGTCCTCTTCTCCTCCTGCCCTCAATCTTTCAGGGTCTTTTCAAATGAGTCAGCTCTTCACATGAGGTGGCCAAAGTATTGGAGTTTCAGCTTCAGCATCAGTCCTTCTAGTGAACACCCAGGACTGATCTCCTTTAGGATGGACTGGTTGGATCTCCTTGCAGTCCAAGGGACTCTCAAGAGTCTTCTCCAACACCACAGTTCAAAAGCATCAATTCTTCGGTGCTCAGCTTTCTTCACAGTCCAGCTCTCACATCCATACATGACCACTGGAAAAACCATAGCCTTGAGCAGACGGACCTTTGTTGGCAAAGGAATGTCTCTGCTTTTTAATATGCTATCTAGGTTGGTCATAACTTTCCTTCCAAGGAGTAAGCGTCTTTTAATTTCATGGCTGCAATCACCATCTGTGGTGATTTTGGAGCCCCCCAAAAATAAAGTCTGACACAGTTTCCCCTGTCTCCCCATCTAATTCCCATGAAGTGATGGGACCAGATGCCATGATCTTAGTTTTCTGAATGTTGAGCTTTAAGCCAACTTTTTCACTCTCCTCTTTCACTTTCATCAAGAGGCTCTTTAGTTCCTCTTGATTTTCTGCCAGAAGGGTGGTGTCATCTGCATACCTGAGGTTATTGCTATTTTTCCTGGCATTTTTAGGAAATCTATTTTCAGTTGTCCACATTTGTCATCAAGACAAATCATATCAGAGTTCATTTAGGTGTTTTTTTTTTTTTTTTAAGGGACAACAGCAGAAAATGGTCATTATAATTGAGGCTTAAGATATATTTTAAAATGTATAAAATATGAATATTTACTTTTTCAGCCAGCTGTAACTTGCAAATGTCATTAATGTTGAAGAGGGGAGAAATTTTGTTCCCGCGAAGATTTTATTTCAGCAAGGAAAGTGCATCTTCAGTCATCTTGAGACTCTTCTCTCTCAGATTTAGAATATTCTTTGTTTGAAAGCTGTTTTTGTTGCTCTGGGCCTCCGTTGCTGTGAGAGGGCTCTCGTGACAGTGAGGGGGAGCTGTTCTCCAGTGGGGGTGCTCGTGGCGTTGGTGTTTCTCGTGGAGCCTGGGCTCTCGGAGCTCGGGCTTTAGCGTTTGTGGCACGTGGGCTCAGTTCTTGTGACCCTGCAGTGGCAGGTGGGTTCTTAACCACGTACCACCGGGGAAGTCCCAGGAGCCGCACTTGGGAGAAGGGTGACTTGCCCTCTCTGGGGCAGCGTTCCCGACTGTCAGTGTGCCCCCAGTGTTGTGACTGTGGCCTGGCCTGTTTCCTCAGCTGTAGGTAGAGAGGACGTCATCAGAGTTCCTTACAGCCTGTGTGTGTTTCTGTAATGTTCTTTATTCTCATTGGGAACACTGGTAATTTGTTACCAAAAATGAGAAATTTCAGAATCACAGGGTGGGGTGGGGGTGGGGAAATCTCTACCATATTTACCATATTACGTTTATTTGACTGTATACTCTTCTTCAAATTTAATATTGGAAAATTTTTCTTAAAATGGATCCCCAAGGTTTAAAATTCCAGGAGAGAAGAAATTACCAGTATAGTAAAACAAACGTCATTCCTGATCCTTAGATGTAGAATCAGGAGAGTGGGAACATAACCACCGGTCACTCAAAGGCAGTTGAGAGAGAGGAATGTATTAAATTGCTTTTCTTCTGAAAATAAATGACCCCTGAAAGCAGGAATACCTTATTATTTTGTCATAAGACAGAAATTATAAGCAGTATGTTTAATTGTCCTCTGAAGATTTAGTTTGTGTGTGTGTGTGTGTAGAATAGGGAAAGTGGACACTTAAAAAAAAAAACCCAGTTATTTGTTTGACTGCACCGGGTCTTAGTTGTGACACTTGGAATCTTCAGTTATGGCATGTGAACTCTTAGTTGTAGCATGTGGGATTTAGTTCACAACCAAGGATCGAGCCCAGGTCCCCTGTATTGGGAGTGCAGAGTCTTAGCCACTAGACCACCAGGGAAGTCCCAAGAAAAGAGGGTGTTTTGGAGTTCAATTTTTTATCACTTCAGATCCTGACCTTGTTATTTCCTAACTGTTTGAGACTTTGGATAAGACATTTTAATAGTTCTGAACCCTAGTGTCCTCAAATGGGAGGTAATCATCATGCCCCCAGAAATGTGGTTGTGTTGGAATTAGACTGTTGGTTAAATGCATGTGATGGATGTGAGAGATGGACCGTAAAGTGAGTGGAGCGCTAAAGAATTGAAGCTTCTGAACTGTGGTGTTGGAGAAGACTCTTGAGAGTCCCCTGGACGGCAAGGAGATCCAACCAGTCCATCCTAAAGGAGATCAGTCCTGAATATTCATTGGAAGGACTGATGCTGAAGCTGAAACTCCAATATTTTGACCACTTGATGCAAAGAACTGACTCATTGGAAAAGACCCTGATGCTGGGAGAGATTGAAAGCAGGAGGAGAAAGGGACAACAGAGGATGAGATGGTTGGATGGCATCACCGACTCAATGGACATGAGTTTGAGCAAGCTCCAGGAGTTGGTGATGGACAGGGAGGCCTGGCGTGCTGCAGCCCACTGGGTCACAAACAGTTGGACACGACTGAGCGACTGAACTGACTGAAATGCATATGTTAGGCCATCTGTGTTTGCGGCCACTGCTGCTTCCAAAGAGATGGAAGCAGAAGTTACTGATGGTTCTGACTGCTCAGAATGTGGGTGAACGAAGGTAAATGACAGTCCTTTAATTTTTCTTATATAGAAACATGTTGATGAACTTGAAATTTCATCCCTTTTCTATCCTAACTTCTGAGGCTTTTGCATTTCAAAGCCATAAATACACAATAAATAGTAATACATGGACTTCCCTGATAGCTCAGCTGGTAAAGAATCTGCCTGCAGTGTGGGAGACTGAGGTTTGATCCCTGGGTTGGCAAGATCCCCTGAAGAAGGGAAGAGCTACCCACTCCAGTATTCTGGTCTGGAGAATTCCATGGATTGTATAGTCCATGGGGTCGCAAAAGACTCAGACCACTGAGCGACTTTACTTTCACTACATAATAAAGTTTAAAAATCCTCCCTACCTGGTTAAGGGGACAACACTGTATCTTTCATTCAGGGGTTTGTGAAAGTTGTATTAATATTTGCCACATTTTTTCTTGTTTGTGACAATTTATCAGTGGCTGCTTTGTAGGCGGCTTAGAAGCGTTCCATTGTAAAGAGTTAACAAGCACTGGGGATGAGGCAGTCATCAACACACAAACTCCTGGTCCTCTGGAGTTTGGGGTGATAGAGAGTGATTAAGCAAAAGAAAACAAACCTGTGTTATGTTCGTAAGTTCAGTGGAGAAAAATAAAACACACAGTAGGAGTGTTGGGAGGTTGTGATTTTTTTGTTTTGTTTTCCTAAGGTTGTGAGTTTAAATACAGTGGTTAGGAACAGCTTAGCTGGGGACATGATATTTGAGGGAGGTTGGGAGGAAGCTTAGGTAACAGACTTACATAAATTTCTGAAGAGAGTGTGTTCTAAATGGGAGGGAACAGTGGATCAAAGCCTTGAGGTTGGAATGTTACATTAATACTTAGGTGGCAAGATAACAATACTGCTTTTATGCATATTGCCCCGTGAGTTATTCACGGGACCTCTAAATGGGAGTGAACAATAAGTAGTTGAGCAGCTGAGACTGGAAGGAAATCTGAGCATCACTGGATTATAGGTGGTACTGAAGTCTTGTGTGGAGATTCTCTTGGAATTGTATGTAGAGTGAGGAGAATAGGGGTCTGAAGAAGGAACCCTGGGAAACACAGACGTTGGACGGGGTTGGAAACCTTCCAGGAAGACTTAGGGCCGACCACTGGAGGCAAGTGGGAGGACAGCAGAGGGTGGGGCGGGGAACAGTCTTCTCTGCCCTGTGTGCCTCCTTTCTGTCTCTGCCAGGTCCCAGCTGGAGCAGCCTTTGAGTCCAGCTGCCCCCATCCCCGCCCGTAACACCTAGTTCAGGCCTGCCTCTCGCTCGCATTCCACTAATAGTCTAGCAGGTCCACTACGTATGAACAAATTCTGTTCTGAGAGCTCGTTCATAAGTTCAATTTGTTCCTAAGTCCAACAGACTTAGGCTAGGTACCCAACTAACAAAATTGTCTATAGAGTACTGTGCTGTAACAGGTTTATAATACTTCTCACACAAATTATATGTACGGAAAAAATAAACACAAAAAGTAAAACGTTTAATCTTTCAAGACAGTACCTTGCCTGCAGTGCAGGAGACCCAGGTTCGATCCCTGGGTGGGAAGATGCCCTGGAGAGGGAAACGGCAGCCCTCTCCAGTATTCTTGCCTGGAAAAGCCCCATGGACAGAGGAGCCTGGCGGGTGCAGTCCACGGGGTCTCAGAGTCGGGCACGACTGAGCGACTGGTACTCGTCACCGTGTGCGGTGGTGCAGTGCCGCGGCTGGCATGCGGGGTCTCTCGTTGCGTGAAGAGGCCGTAAGAGCTCCTGACTGGAGGAGGGAAGGGCCGGGAGACGGTAGAGCTGAGGGTGTCAGCGCTAGGAGACAGGGAGAGCAAGCTGCAGTTTCACGCATGCCTGATGTTGATGGAATGCACACTCACATTTTTGAAAGTTTGCAACTTGGAGGTTTGTATGTAGGGGGCTTACTGTATCCAATCTCCTTACTCTCGAACTTAACCTTTTCAGTCACCCTTCCACACTTTTGCGATAGCAGTCTTTCTAAAATGCCTAAATACCACCAGTGACTCTTCAGGATAACATCTAGCTATCTGAGACTGGTGTAGGATGCCCTTCATAATCCGGCATTCCCTCTTTGTCCTCACTTACTGGCCCCTTTCTTCCTCACATCCTACATTTCTTGCATTCAAATTATCTGTCTTTTCTAGAAGGACACTTCTTTGCCTCCAGGCTCTGCATGTGTTTTCCTACTTCTTGGAATGAGTAACTCAGTATGGTTCATGAACACTACAAGTTTTGACTGAAGTATTACCTTCTCTTCAAAACCCTTTTTGACTTAGAGGCAAAACCAGAGTCTTCCTTTGGGCTGGCTTCCTGGTTGTTGCCCATCTCTGGTGTAGT
Organism: Cervus elaphus; assembly: GCF_910594005.1. Taxonomy (NCBI): domain Eukaryota; kingdom Metazoa; phylum Chordata; class Mammalia; order Artiodactyla; family Cervidae; genus Cervus; species Cervus elaphus. The sequence continues at coordinate 19,693,223 of NC_057838.1, read as the reverse complement.
CCTAATGACAGTATCTTGACATCATCTTCTGTTTGTTTATCCCTCTCCAGTTTATGAGCTCGTAGGACAGCAGCTTTGAGCTGTGGGTCTTTGTATTCCTAGTGCTTGGCTCATTGTAGTAAATGTCTGTGCAGTGGTTCTCAAAGTGTGGTCCTTGGACCAGTGGCATCAGCAATACTGGGAGCTTGTTAGAAATGCAGATGTGGGGGCTCCGCCCCAGGCTTACTGAACCAGGAAGCCAGGAGGCAAGGCCCAGCAGTGTGTTTTAATAAGCCCCCCAGGTGAGTCTGATGCATTTTTGAGAACCATTAATTCAGTGAAGTGAATGATGGTAAAGCCCCGAGCCTGCCCTGTGTAAAATGGGCTAGCCAGAAGGGCTGTTTGTTTCACCTGACGTTCTCACTCTGGTCCTCGGATTTTCTTTCATTCCTTTTCTTGGGCTTTTCCTTTTTTTGTCTTTTAGCCATCACCATTTTGAACTCCATTTTCCTATTCTAACTGCCTAGCAATATCATGAATTTGGAGTTCTCACCTGATACTATTTACAAGTTTGAATTAGATCAACTAAAAGGAAGACAAAAACTTATAACTTAAGGAATCACTCATCATCTCACCACAGATGACCAGATTATCAGTGATTATTTCTAACTGATGTTATTGTGGTTTTATTCTTTTGTTTATGCTTAAGATCATCTACAAGTATATTTTTTATTCAGAAATGTTTATATATAAAATATATATTTGAAATGTTTAAAAAAAAGTTGAAGCTAAAGTTTTTTTAACCCTTCTAAACCTACCCTTTCACTTTCTAACATCTGAAATGGAAATTAAAGAGATAAGATAAATCCTGGGTCATATTAAGTGAAGTTTTACCTGACTAATTACTGCCTGTTTTTATGTACTTTGAAAATATAGTGCCTGATGACTTGTATCTACCATTATACTACCAAACAGAATAGTCTCACTGCCTTAAAAATCCTCTGATCATGCCAAGGACCGTCTTTAAAAGCTAGTTTTCCTAGATCTCACTATGATTTAGACTGTTCTATGTCTGTTGCTCATGCCCACTTAGTTGACTAGATATAAATTCTTAAATTTTGTTTTATAGTTCTTGAACTACAAAAGCAAATTATATAGAGACTTCCCTGGCAGTCCAGTTGTTAAGACTCTACACTTTCAGTGCAGAGGGTGTTGGTTTGATCCCTGATTGCGTAAAGTCCCACGAGCTGCATGATGCAACCAAAAAAAAAAAAAAATTATAAAGTAAATGCGATAAAAACTGTAAAACTGATAACATTCAAATTAGTAATCAGTATAACAAATGATGTTTTGCTGAAATTAAGTAAGCTTAATAGTAAACTGAAGTCTGTGTTTTCATTTTCACTGGTTGAATTTATGAGTTCTATTTTAAGTGTGATCACCATGGAATGCATGTCATTAGCATAGTTATTACTGTTTTCAGCCCAGTTTGTTATTTTGATGGACTCTGTATTTTGTTTTGTCCGCACCACGTGGCTTGTGGGATCTTAGTTCCCTGACCAGGGATTGAACCCAACTTCAGGAGGGGAAGCACTGAGTCCTGAACACTGGACCACCAGGAAATGCCCTTGGTGGATCATTTTAATAGTTTACTGCAAAAATAGTACTGAAAAATTAGTACTCTTTTTAATGGTAAGTTCTTTATTGCTTAGTTAAGGCCACACTTACTGCTCTCCTGGAAATAGTTTTCTTCCAGGCATCTACTTAAATACAGACTTTTTTCCCAGTTCAGTCCAGTTCAGTTGCTCAGTCGTGTCCGACTCTTTGCAACCCCATGAACTGTAGCACGCCAGGCCTCCCTGTCCATCACCAACTCCCAGAGTTTACTCAAACTCATGTCCGTCCAGTCGGTGATGCCATCCAGCCATCTCATCCTCTGTCGTCCCCTTCTCCTCCTGCCCTCAATCTTTCCCAGCATCAGGGTCTTTTCCAGTGAGTCAACTCTTCGAATCCGGTGGCCAAAGTACTGGAGTTTCAGCTTCAGCAGCAGTTCTTCCATTGAACACCCAGGACTGATCTCCTTTAGGATGGACTGGTTGGATCTCCTTGCAGTCCAAGGGACTCTCAAGAGTCTTCTCCAACACCACAGTTCAAAAGCATCAATTTTTCGGCGCTCAGCTTTCTTCATAGTCCAACTCTAACATCCATACATGACCACTGGAAAACCACAGCCTTGACCAGATGGACCTTTGTTGGCAAAGTAATGTCTCTGCTTTTTAATATGCTGTCTAAGTTGGTCATATCTTTCCTTCCAAGGAGTAAGCGTCTTTTAATTTCATGGCTGCAGTCACCATCTGCAGTGATTTTGGAGCCCCCAAAAATAAAGCCTGACACTGCTTCCACTGTTTTCCCATCTATTTCCCATGAAGTGATGGGACCGGATGCTATGATCTTAGTTTTCTGAATGTTGAGCTTTAAGCCAACTTTTTCACTCTTCTTTTTCACTTTGATCAAGAGGCTTTTTAGTTCCTCTTCACTCTCTGCCATAAGGGTGGTGTCATCTGCATATCTGAGGTTACTGATATTTCTCCCAGCAATCTTGATTCCAGCTTGTGCTTCTTCCAGCCCAGTTTCTCTCATGATGTACTCTGCATATAAGTTAAATAAGCAGGGTGACAATATACAGCCTTGACGTACTCCTCTTCCTATTTTGAACCAGTCTGTTGTTCCATGTCCAGTTCTAATTGTTGCTTCCTGACCTGCATATAGCTTTCTCAAGAGGCAGGTCAGGTGGTCTGGTATTCCCATCTCTTTCAGAATTTTCCACAGTGTATTATGATCCACACAGTTGAAGGCTTTGGCATAGTCAGTAAAGCAGAAATAGATATTTTCCTGGAGCTCTCTTGCTTTTTCGATGATGCAGCGGATATTGGCAGTTTGATCTCTGGTTCCTCTGCCTTTTCTAAAATCAGCTTGAACATGTGGAAGTTTGCGGTTCACGTGTTGCTGAAGCCTGGCTTGGAGAATTTTGAGCATTACTTTACTAGTGTGTGAGATGAATGCAATTGTGCAGTAGTTTGAGCATTCTTTGGGATGGCCTTTCTTTGGGATTGGAATGAAAACTGACCTTTTCCAGTCCTGTGGCCATTGCTGAGTTTTCCAAATTTGCTGGCATATTGAGTGTAGCACTTTAACAGCATCATCTTTCAGGATTTGAAATAGCACAACTGGAATTCCATCACATCCACTAGCTTTGTTTGTAGTGATGCTTTCTAAGGCCCACCCGACTTCACATTCCATGATGTCTGGCTCTAGGTGAGTGATCACACCATTGTGATTATCTGGGTCGTGAAGATCTTTTTTGTACAGTTCTTCTGTGTATTCTTGCCACCTCTTCTTAATATCTTCTGCTTCTGTTAGGTCCATACCATTTCTGTCCTTTATTGAACTCATCTTTGTATGAAATATTCCCTTGGTATCTCTGATTTTTCTTGAAGAGATCTCTAGTCTTTCCCATTCTGTTGTCTTCCTCTATTTCTTTGCATTGATCGCTGAGGAAGGCTTTCTTATCACTCCTTGCTATTTTTTGGAACTCTGCATTCAAATGGGAATATCTTTCCTTTTCTCCTTTGCTTTTCACTTCTCTTCTTTTCACAGCTATTTGTAAGGCCTCCTCAGACAGCCATTTTGCTTTTTTGCATTTCTTTTTCTTGGGGATGGTCTTGATCCCTGTCTCCTGTACCATGTCACGAACCTCCATCCATAGTTGATCAGGCTCTCTATCAGATCTAGTCCCATTTCTCACTTCCACTGTATAGTCATAAGGGATTTGATTTAGGTCATACCTGAATGGTCTAGTGGTTTTCCCTGCTTTATTCAGTTTGAGTCTGAATTTGGCAATAAGGAGTTCATGATCTGAGCCACAGTCAGCTCCCGGCCTTGTTTTTGCTGACTGTATAGAGCTTCTCCATCTTTGGCTGCAAAGAATGTAATCAATCTGATTTCAGTATTGACCATCTGGTGAAGTCCATGTGTAGAGTCTTCTCTTGTGTTGTCGGAAGAGGGTGTTTGCTATGACCAGTGCGTTCTCTTGGCAAAACTCTATTTTCCTTTGCCCTGCTTCATTCCGCACTCCAAGGCCAAGTTTGCCTGTTACTCCAGGTGATTCTTGACTTCCTACTCTTGCATTCCAGCCCCTATAATGAACAGGACGTCTGTTTTGCGTGTTAGTTCTAGAAGGTCCTGTAGGTCTTCATAGAACCATTCAGCTTCGGCTTCTTCAGCATCCGTTTTTCCCAAGCATCTTTTAAATACTGGCTTCCCTGGTGGCTCAGCAGTAAAGAGTCCACCTGCAATGCAGGAGACACAGGTTTGGTTCCTGTGTTGGGAAGATGCCCTGGAGTAGGAAATGGCAACCCACTCCAGTATTCTTGCCTGGAAAATCTTATGGACAGAGGAGCCTGGCGGGCTACAGTCCATGCGGTCCCAACGATTTGGACACTACTGAAGCGACTGAACAACAATAGCAAAGGCTACACTTATGCCATGAAGTGTTGGGAAGTGGTTTAAAACCAGTAGGACCAGGGCAGTTGAAAACAGCTTTGACTTCCCTGGGACACTTCTTGTGAGTTTGGCTTGCCGCTGCTCTATTCTGTCTGCATCACTTGGCCTTAGCTTGGCACCAGGAGGATAATAAACACCAGTGCACAGGTTGGTACTGCAGATTCTTGACAGCTTTGACATCTAAAGATAGTTAGAAGATCCAGGATATATATAATTTCTTAAATGCTAACATGAAAATTGAAAATAACTTTGAAATTCTCAGAGAACTCATGAATCTGTAGAAATAAGTCCTTAGATCCAAGAAATACACTTTTATTAAGTACTAGTGACATATTGCCAATAACAGATTAAGTCCATGAAATAGTAACATGTAGTATTTAAAATCACAATATTAAACCTTTTTAAAAAACCTCCTACCAAACCATCAAATAGCTGGCCTAGGTTTAAGCTTCTGAAATTTGTGCCAGGTTTAAGTCACATGATTTCTTGCTATTAATATTTTTTAAGCCTACAGTTTTTGTCTATCCTACATTCTCTCTACCCTTGTTCTTGCTTAACTCACTACCCCCGAGTTACTCACCCCTCTCCTTTGCTACTTACTTCTCGTGGCTTCGTGATCTGGGTGAGGCCAGTCACAGGCCCCTGCGCTGGTCCGTTTTTACCTCCTACCCTTCCTTCATGAGTGGCCCTTGGGTGTGTGCACGTGATGCCACCTGGACCAACTAGAAGTCTTTACCTGAGCGTCTTCAGACTGAAAGCTGACAGAGAGTCTTGTATTCCTTGTAGATTGAATGAGGATGGTGTAAGAGTTGAGCTTCTTAAAAGATAGGCACAGAGGAGATCATTCTTAATAGAAGAAAGAGAGGCTGAACAAGAGGAGTGGAGAAAGTGGAGAGAGAATCATGGAGGTGAAGTCTGCATCTTAATCTGTATAGTTACCTAGTCATCTTCTGGCAAATTACCCTTTTGGTTGAAGCTAGTTCCAATTGGGTTTTTCACTTAGCACACTAGAGAGCATCCTTAAATAGTCCACATTATAATTTTAAAGATTTGTCCTTTTTACAGGTGAAGACGGAGCTGGAAAAACAAGCTTAATAAGAAAAATTCAGGGAATAGAGGAGTACAAGAAAGGAAGAGGACTGGAATATTTGTACTTAAATGTTCATGATGAAGACAGGGATGGTGAGTGTCATTTACTTGTAATTAATTTTTCTGATGTCTGTCTTCAGGTTGTGCTGCTGTCCATATGAATGTTAGTCTTTGACTTTTCTTAGTGTCATTTTTTTTTACCAGGATTCGTACTATCTCATGCCAGTCAGTAAATAGTTTAGGGCATACTTTTATTGGTTTGGGATTGGGATTTATATGGTGGTATTTTTAAACATCTTAAGGTATTGGTGTGTGAACCTCAGCTTTCTCGCTGACCTTGAAGAATCTGTTTTTCAGTTCCTTTTCTCCCCTGTTTAGTGAAATAAGAGTATTCTGTGAATATTTTGCCCTCCTTTTATCGTCTTCTCATTTTTTGAAAAGAAAATGTCATCTACTTCCCAGCTTTTTTCATCTGATCAGCCATTTTTATCTTCTGTAGACCACTTGCTTTCTCATTTTTGTATATAGTATCTTGAATATGCATGGCTCTATCTTCTGATGGTAAGAATAGAAACACGATTCAGTCTGTGGTTGGGATTGAGAAATACAAAGTGGAGGATGCTCATTTTCTGTGTTGGCAGTTAAATCATTTTCTTGAGTATTTGTTAGAAATTAACTGAATTGGTAGATGTCACCTAAGTAGTTGAACCTTGCCAGAGGAAACCTTTCCTGTGGAGCTGCCCTAAAATACCAGGTAGTATTGCGAGTTGGATGATGAAATGACTATCTTGTTGCCTTGGTAACCTTTTTTGTCTTTTGCAGATCAAACAAGATGTAATGTATGGATCTTGGATGGAGACCCATATCACAAAGGCCTCCTTAAATTTTCACTGGATGCCATTTCTCTGAAGGACACTCTAGTTATGCTGGTTGTTGATATGTCAAAGCCTTGGACTGCTTTGGATTCTTTACAGAAATGGGCAAGTGTTGTTAGAGAACATATTGACAAATTGAAAATTCCTCCTGAAGAAATGAAAGAGATGGAACAAAAGTGTGAGTAGTCTAGACAATACAGATTTTGAAGACAAAATTTCCTAGTTGACTTTCATAATTGTTAGGAATTTTTGAGTTTGAAAAATGTTTAATGAAGGAAACATAATGTGAGTACTGCCTTTGAAATTCAATTTGGATGACGTGCTAGATTTTAATATAGCTTTACACTGGAAACATAAACATAATGGCAGACTCTTCTGAAGAGATGCCCTTTCTTCTTTGCCAAAAGGCCGTATGTGTTCATTTGCAGAGCAGTATTTCAGGATGAAAAATTCTGAATCTTTCTACAGCTGCTCATTTTCAGTAGTTTAGTTTCTTGTTAAGTGGAACAATCTTATTAACCTTGTCAAAATGAAGTATGTCCATAAGGATGTTAACACTATAATAAAAAGATGTTAAGCTGGTTTTATGGTTTATGAAGTACATAATATATTTTGTATGTGCCCATGTAAGTTGGAAATTTTCATGGAAATTATGAAAATAATATGGGGCATTTCTGACAAGTTGTAAATCAGTCGTCACAATTCTTTATTTCACTGAGAGCTCTTCATATGTCAGTCTTGCATTTCGTTTAAGGAAATATGCAGATGGTATGCTGCTGTTCTTTGCTGTCATTAGCTGATAACTTTTAGGGGAAATTTGACAGCTTACTGGAATTTATATGCATGGAAACAGTAAAAACTTAAGAGAACGTATACCCTAAACCATTGAAAAAGATATCTCACTGCTTTTAATCTATATCTTTCTTTTCTTGTTGGCCATTGCCTATGGGGCGTTTTCCTGCCTCTCTAAGTTTCTGCCGTAAGGTGGTTCTCAGTCTGTGGTCCCACGGCCAGTAACGGTACAGCTGGGAGTTTGTTAGAAATACATATTCTCAGGCCCTGCCGTAGACTGCTGTGTGAGAAGCTTCTGGTGCGTGCTCAAACTTGAGAACCACGGTGAGGTTTCAGCCTCCGATTTGAAGGGCAGTAAAGGTGTGCACGGGCTTCCTGGTTAGCTTGGTGGTAAAGAATTAACCTGTGATGCAGAAGATACAGGAGACGCCCCGGGTTGGATCCCTGGGTCGCGAGGATCCCCTGGAGGAGGGCATGGTGGCCCACTCCAGTGTTCCTGCCTTGGAGAACCCCCACGGGTGGGGGAACCCGTGAGGCTGCAGCCCATGGGTCTGAGTGAAGCGACTGTGCACGCGTGCAGAGGTGCCCGCGCCCCTGCGTCCTGAGGAGGGCCACACACGGCCACTGCTCCCGAGGCCCTCTCCCTGACCTCGTGTCAGCGCGGGGGCGTTTTCCTCCTCTGTGATCCGTGTGATAGTCCCTCGCGCACTTCTCATCCTGTGCCTTTAAACATGAAAATCAGTCATGTGGAAATCCCTGTGTGTATCTGTCGTTGGTTCCTTAAGAATTCCTTGAAGAGGAATTACTGTATCAAAGTATACTTTGTTAAGGCCCTTGGTATATTCACAGTAGCTTTTTTTTAAGTGAAGGTTTTGATAGTTTTGCAGATGAGTTCTAAAAATTTATCAGTTTCGGTAATACCTTATTAGTTCTTATGGGAGTGATAGAATAAATATGGCTCAAGATTGCACCTCGATAAAAAGACCTGAATAAAACGTTTAGAGAGAAGAAGTTAATATTAGAAAGTCATCTGGAACCATCTTTTAAATTGTGGGCCCCCTGCCAGCACACATTTATCTTTTCTTTTATCCTTTCAAGTGCCCTTTGTGAGTTAGAGAGGAAGAGGGACAAAGCTCAGTTGTGACTTGCTCATAGTAATTTGCACAGATGAACCAGGCCTGCATTGAGCCCCACTCTTTGGAGCCACTCAATGTTTATTCTGCCTCCTGATAATTAATGTGGGTCCAGTGTCCAGTATTTGTATACTGTCTTTGAAACAGATTTCTCAAGCCCTTTTTGTTTCTTAGAAGACCAAGTACGAACTCTAGTAAAAAATGTGTCTAGATTATGGCGGTAAAGCTACCTACTGAAATGAAAAGCTGTTTCTAAACTGTGTATTAAATTACCTTACTTTGATTTTCAGTGGTTAGAGATTTTCAAGAATATGTAGAACCAGGAGAAGATTTCCCAGCTTCCCCTCAGAGAAGAAATACCGCGTCCCAGGAAGAGAAAGATGACAGCGTGCTGCTGCCTCTGGGTGCGGACACGCTGACCCAGAACCTGGGCGTCCCAGTGCTGGCAGTTTGCACAAAGGTTAGTCTGCGTCCTGTAGGTTCTGCTGCTGATGTTGGCCCGGGGCGGACAGCTGTTCATTTTCTAGGCTCCTTGTGGAGGTGACGCATTAGTTTTTCTAGGTAACTTCCAAACTAGAAATAATAGTTTAAAATATTGAATGCTGTTCACATGTTCCCTTTGTGATCTAAATCGTAGTGTTTTTTTTTTTTTGAAAGAAAGTGTTACTTCAGATGTTCTGTTGTGATCGAATTTCATTTTCCTAATTCTGATTAGACTTCAAATTGTACAGTCAGTTAAGTAGAAAGAATTACATGTAAGATGATGATTATCAAGTTTGTAAAATATTTTCCTGCATTGAGTTATATATGCTGATATCTTGATATATTAGGAGATTATGTAAAATGGACTTGATTTTAAAGGCCTATCAGTGCTCATTATGTAAAGTTGATATGCATCTATCAAAAGCCTTTTATTAAAGAGATTCTGGTAGGGTTGCTATTATAAAAATTCTGTTCATTCTGTCACGGTATGTATACGCTTTATAATAAAATCAGATTTCCTTTAAAAAATAATTTATACTTCATCTTCTCCCTATTTGATCCTAAGTAGTGTGTCTTTACTTTAGTAAGCCACGGACTAGTTAAGAAAATGACAGAACATGTAAATGCTTTTGCTATCTAAAATTATTATCAAAAAGTAATGTGAAATTTGTGCATATAATTGAAAGAGGGTATGGAATTCATCTTTGGAATAAAAATGATAAATTTTAAAATATAGTTTAAGTTTTACTTTAAACACAGCAGAAATTATCAATAACAAAGGAGTGGGAGTACGATTTAAAATAATTAAGTCAAAATTTGTTGCCTGCTTTTCAAATGGTGATTCTGGTGTAGTTAGAAGTGTTACTTGTACCTTTTCTATAAATCTGTGCTTAAGCTCTCCCAATAGAATCCTTTCGTGTGTGGTTTGTTTTGATTTTGTTTGGCAAACAGCTGTTTATTGGCAGATATTTTCCTGCTTTTACACTGCAGATTGCCTCATAAAAGCTCTTATTTTCTAATGAAAGAAATGTTAAGTTTAAAAGGGACCTGAATCAGTATCAGATGAGTCATAAATTCAGAAAATTTTCAAGCCAGAAGAGATCATTTATAGTATTTCATAGAATCTAAGGCACCATCAGTTCTACTTGAGTTTAAGAGCTTTTAAAATGTGTGGGTGTGGGAGAATGTGTGTCTCAGATGAGATGGGTTACACAACTCATTTTAGAGACCCTGGAAATTGAGATTCAGACTACTACTTGCCACATCCTCATAGTTCAGTTAAAAATATCTTTAGTAAACTATCATGCTTTGCCAACTGTCATTATAGTAATTATATGTATCTTTAATAATTTGAAATGCTCTCAGTTCTATAGAATGGACAAATATGCCACATCTTATATGCTGTTTATAAAGGAAAAAGTTCTATGGTATATATATGCATGACAAAAAAATGACAGATTGGACCCCAATCTGGATTGGACCTTGTTTGTTTTTAAGATTTCATAAGCTTCCAATTCAGAAGTTTTGGTGACGTTACTTGGATGTCATGATGTTTGGAACGTGCTTTAATTTTTTTCCTAACATTTCTTTGTTGCAAGTAGAAATCAGAGTTGTTTCGTTGATTGTACTGGTCACATTTCAGAAATACCCTGTAATTCCCCTTTTGTGCTGTTGGTAAAATTGCAGTGAGAGTAAATAAAAGCACCAGAAAAGTAATGAAGGTCAATTTAGAGTTGTCAGATAATCAGAGGAACAAAGGGGAAATGGTATGCGGTACAGACTCCCTGGATACACAGAGTGCTTTAGAGAACTTGTTCTAGGATGTAAGTCATTGAGTTAACAAGTGTAACCGCCTTTTATAAGCTTGTCCTGTTGTTCTTCCGTTATGTACCAAAACTTTCTCTTTGGTGTTCTCATCACCGAAGAGATCAGTGTATCATAGAAGTCAGTACTTCTTTAAGTAATAAAAGCATTCATTAGTCTCAAGACTCTGACTGAACGTCTCTAGACAGATAGGAGGAATTGATACTCTAGGTCCTGCCGGTCAGTCACCATATCTGAGTTGTAGTTTTGTGATGTTCTCCCACCGAAAATTGAATTTAAATCATTATATTATTATTTAAAGTTAATATTGTTCTTTTTAAAATTATTTTAACTCATCAGTGTGATGCCATTAGTGTGTTGGAGAAAGAACATGACTACAGAGATGAGCATTTTGATTTTATTCAGTCACATATCCGGAAGTTTTGTTTACAGTGTATCCTTTTAATACATTGATTGGTGCAATATTTCTAAGCTGTTTGTTTATTTAAGTAGAGGAGTAAATTGATGAACTTAGAAATTCCATAAAATTTTTTATCTTCCTACCTCTGGTCAGAAATTTCAATTCCCAAGTCATTTATATCTTGGTATTTTGAGATACAAAAGCAGGTACTGAAATATGTAACTTTGATTTGATGTGTTTAAACTACTGTGATTAAGAAAAATAATTCTTAGACTTATGCAGAAAATTCTAACAAGTTAGCATTGTAAATGTTCTCATTTAAAACTGGTGTTCATTACTTGGGGGTGGGTGGTAGGGCAAGATCAGTGTTTGGGTTTGTGTGTTCTTATTTTTAATCTGTTTCGTATGTTAATCATCTCCAGAGTATGCATTCATCTTCATTGCATAGTCTGATGCAATGGTTTTAAATGGTTTTTAAATCTGGCTGTGCCCATCTAAGACTTAACTGAATTGAAACATTCAAAAGGAAGGCTGGAGAACTCTATGTTAAATTCTGAAAAAGCTTTCTGGATAATTTTGATGATCACAAGGTTAGAAAACCAATCATAGGAATCTTTTGTAGTCTAGGTTGCAAGGATTAGATGAGCCAGTGAATAACATTTATAGCTAAGCAAAGGATAAAATGAATCAGTGAGTGAATGCTTTTAGAATTTCCTGTTGAAAACTTCAGATGGCTTGAGAGCACTGAAGGAGAAGTGTGCTTACTCGCCCTCCTGGATCAGATGTTTTGCAGTTGCATTCCTAAACCAAAGCTTGTGGGTCTGAAAAGTGACTGAGCGATAGGTGTTAGGAGTAGATAGGAAGAGTAAGTGACGGACACGTGTTTAGAGCGTCCGAAGGCTTTCATCTCCATCAGTGAATGTTGACTTCAAAGACCGCGTGGAGAAAGCCTGCCTGAATAACGAATAAGATCACTTGATACTGGGAGTCTCCCTTTCCCCTTTTCCTTCAGCACTTTGTCCTCTGCTGTGCTTTCTCATGTCACGTAATGGTTAGTTGGGTTGAATTAAAGGGCATTCGTTTGCCAAAGAAAACAAAAAGTGGGAGTAATTGCAGTTAGGTGTTTATGGCCTTTTTTTTGTTATCTTTGCAGATTAGAGAATTTGAGAACAAGCAGTCTCTTTAAGTGGTTATTTAAAACTACACTTGAAAATGTATATAGAGAGATGTAATCAGGAAGAAGACTGTCCACTAAAATAATTACAGACCTGTAGTAAAGCCGGTTGATTTTAAAAGAATATAAAACAAATCACTTCAGGAGAGAGAGATGTGTGTGTGGGGGGGTGTGTCAGTGAGTGAAGTGAAGTGAACAGTAAGTTGCTTAGTCGTGTCTGACTCTGTGCGACCCCAAGGACTGTAACCTGCCAGGCTCCTCGGTCCATGGGGTTTTCCAGGCAGTACTACTGGAGTGGGTTGCCATTTGCCTCTCCAGGGATCTCCCCGACCCAGGGATTGAACCTGGGTCTCCTGCACTGCAGGCAGAGGCTTTACTGTCTGAGCTACCAGGGAGCGAGGGCCACCATTCCAAATCATGTTTCCTTTAAAATTAAAAAGGTTTTCATTGTAATGCAAATTTTCCAGCTGTATAAATCTCCCAAATTATCATAAATTGGTTCTCTCTGTGAGAAAGATTGTTGACAAGTTCACACAGTTAAGCTTTTACTTAAGATTAAGAAGTTTGTTTCTGCCAAATTAAGTATTATGACAAGTTAAGTATATTTAGCAATACTGCTTCAAGGTTCTCAAGCTTTGGTTCCTGTCCTAGAAAATATGAATATCCCAGTTCAGAGGTTAGACCAGTCTCATCATTTCCTCTTGGCCTGAGTTACTGTTTCTCTGGGGACCTAGCGTCAAGCGCTGGCAGATCACCCTGAGCAGTGGTCAGAATTTCTGTAGCCACTCCTACCACATCATCTGTCAGTAGTCACTTGGCCCCTTTTTCTACATGCCTCTTTTGATCTTTTGATCCACCAAGTCATTTGGATAAAGGTCAGAGTTAGAATCTGCGTTAATTACTGCGTCTTCATGTAGGCTTGTGTTATATCACATTTCGGTCACAGTTGCCGTGGATTGTTCCTGAAAGCTCCTTGATGGTTCATCTTCTCTGTTCAGTGGCTTTCCTGAGCTTTCTCCCCAAAGTCCTGATTCCTGAGACTAGTAAAAACTATAAGAGATGCTAGTGCCAGTTACCTTTGTTGAAGAGGCAAGACAGTTGTTTTGATAAATAATATCCCTCCTTCATGAAGTTTAGGAAGGTGAAAAGCAAAAACAAATCTCATCTTCATGTGCTATAAATACAGAGGTAGTAGTGGACCCAGTTAATTACCTTTACTTTCTTGGCTAACGAGGTTTTTGCCCTCCTGAGTTAAATCAGTTATGTAGAGATTGTTTTATTTGAATTTAACCTTTGTGAAATACTTTATGGGTTTGATATTCTTGATTACCATGTAATTATATCTGTGGAAATTATTTTTGGAACTAATATGTGTAAATGTTAAGCTGAGAACACAGAATTTTACAGTACCTTTTCATGGAGTTTGTCCAAAAATTTCTTTAACGGTATTATTCAGATGGTGCAGCACTTATTTACACTTCAGTAAAAGAAAATAAAAATATAGATTTAGTATATAAATACATCGTCCAGAAACTCTATGGATTTCCTTATAAGATTCCTGCTGTTGTTGTGGAAAAAGATGCAGTATTTATGTAAGTATGCTTTTTTTTTTTTTTTTTTAATTTTTTTGGCCGTGCCATGCAGCACATGGGATCTTAGTTCCCTGACCAACGGTCGAACCCTTGCCCCCTGCATTGGAAGTGCACAGTCTTAACCACTGGACCACCAGGAAAATCCTACACTGTACTCCTGAGTATATTGTTCTATCATGTACTGTTGCTGCAGTTTGATGCTATATTATCATTTTTGGTTTTGAAGTGAGACCAGTAAACTTTTCCATGATGAATTGATGAGAATCTGTTCCTCGATTATTTTATTTATAACATGCTTTGATCTGTTATTGTTGCCTTTTAGATTTGCTGCTGGCCTGAGCCTTTTTGAAAGGCAGCTATTAGAGCTAACCTATCTATTGGGCGCATGTTTCAGTCAATGTGTTTATTCTTTAATTGGTTATGGTTCATAAAGGGCCCAGTGTATAACCTAGATATGCTTTGGAAAGCTATCTGAATAACTTGGGAGGTAAAACTAATGATTACTTCCTCTCAAATAAAAAACTTGTAATGTCAGTTCTAAAATCAAGAAAATTGATGTTTAAGTAGAAATTAGTAAACTTTAACTTGAGTATTGTAATAGATTAATTTCCCATAATTGGTCAGATTTAACTTCATAAAAAATGTTTACCTTAATCTGATCATTGATTGAATGAGAGAATGACTGTATAAATGGTTGAGAATTTATCATTTGCATTTCTTTCTAGTCCAGCAGGGTGGGATAATGATAAGAAAATAGGAATATTACATGAAAACTTTCAAACGTTAAAAGCAGAAGATAATTTTGAAGACATCATAACTAAACCACCTGTCCGAAAGGTAAATTTAACTGTATGGTCTTAATAGTCTTTTAAACTGAGGGGGCAGTCCATAATTTTGAGATTGTAGGTAGAAAGGTAAGGGGTTTCATTTCTATCAGGTCGTGAACTTTACAACCTGGGGCTCAATCAAAAGCCAAGAACACCTTGGTAGAATAACTACGTTAGCTTTTGTCTCTTGAGATAGATCTTGCATCTTCTTCATGGTTATTAGTTGTTCCTACTAGCCCACAGCAGATCCAGGGGCTGCCAGGTTCCATTTTATTCTGTGTTGTGGCATGTCATTCTTAAAATTTTTAAATCTGATTCCAGATGATACTCTTCTTTCATATGTCTTGATTTCACTAAGGATGGTGTTTTATGGTTAGATAGTATAGATGCTTCTGAAAAGCTGTGTAAAGATGAGTGTTCGCATTTAGTAAGTTTCTCACTGACTTTTAATTTGAACGCGCCTCAGGAAAAAGTAATGTTGATTCAGCATATAATAAGGTTCTTAATTAAAAATCCACCGTTTACAGAGCAGTTAGAAATAAGAAACGTAGCATCAAATGAAGACTCATTTGCTGCCTTATTCGGTTTGGGTGTCTATTGAAAGAAGTGCACACTTTAAAAACAACTTTTTCCCCATTCTCTCTTTTACCAGTGAAATTGTGCTTCAAATTGTTTTTCATTCATTCCACAAATACTTACTGAGCTGCCGTTTAGGACCATGATGAGGTAGTGAATCAGTGTAAATGCCATCACCTACGTGGTGATCTGTGCTTTAGAAAGGAAGCCAAGTGAGGGGATGGTGAGCAGGTGGGGTGGGAGGTTATAGTCCTGGGGATGGTGAAGGCAGGTCTCTGATGAGAGGGGAGAATATGAAGGCACAGGGAAGAGAGGGTGCACATGCCCTGAGGCAGGAGTGTGGAAAGCAGCTGGAGAGGCTGGAACAGAGCCCCCCGGAGGGCCAGAGCAATAGGAAAGAAAGGCAGAGTCAGGATCGTGCGGGGCCTCATCATTAGGCTGCAGGCAGGACTCTGGATTTCATGCTCAGTGGGATGGAAAGTGATGGGCAGGCAAGTTGGAGTGGAGGTGTGATACAGTCTGCCTTAACCTTTCCAAAGGATCGCCCTGGCTCCTGGGCGGAAAATAAGATGATGGCCTGCCTTGTACAGAAATAGGAGGAGCAGGAGACATTGGCAGCTCCTTTTTTTTTAAATTCTAATTATTCAGCAGATAGAAGAGACATGATATTTTTATTTTAGGAAACCAGGAACAAGTTGTTCTCCTAACTGGGATATTATTGGCCCTTTTAAAACACCTAACTGTTGTTTTTGTTCAGTTGTCAAGTTTTGTCTGACTCTTTTGCAACCCCATGGACTGTAGCTCACCAGACTCCTCTGTCCATGAGACTCTCCAGGCAAGACTACCGGAGTGGGTTGCCATTCCATTGTCCAGGGGATCTTCCTGACCCAGGAATTGAACCCGCGTCTCCTGCATTATAGGAGGATTCTTTACCATTGAGTTACACAGATTTTATAAGCATGACTGATATGCGTGTGGCTCTTGGATTGTGCCGTCCAGTGCAGTAGCAACTAGTTACATATGGCTCTTGAGTATAAAGCAAGTACAAAACTAAAGGGAAAATTCAGTTCCTCAGTCGCATTAGCCATTATTGCAGCTCCTCAGTAGCCACAGGCTAACATGTTGGACAGCACAGATATAGGACATTTATGTTAGCTCAGATCGATATTGGACAGCTCTGCTGAAGGGCCCTGGGGAGGGCAGTCCACCCATGTATATGTGATACAGGTAATATTCATATTCTTGGTGTTTTTAAAAAAGTAATCTAGAGAGTGAGTTATGAATGACTGTAGCATAATGACCTGTTCATTTATGCATTGCTCATTTCAGTTTGTGCATGAGAAGGAAATTGTGGCAGAAGATGACCAAGTGTTTCTCATGAAGCTACAGGTATGAAATTACATCAGAAGCAGACTTAGTATGGTTAATGGTTATGGTTAATGGTAAATGGTTAATGGTTCTTGTACACATTTTCTTTAAAAACAGCAATACATGACTGAATGTCTAACTTAGAATTTTTGTGTGTTTTTCAGTCCCTTTTAGCAAAGCAACCACCAACTGCAGCTGGAAGGCCTGTGGTCAGTATTACAGATCTTGACTAAATGATTAAAATGCAGTGCATATTGTTTTAGTTCTTTTATTTCATTAATTGTATATCTGTCTCTTACGGGTGTACTTGGATATAAAGTTGAATTAAGAACTCCGCTGGAATTTTTGAGATTTTAAAAGATAAACTTTCATTCCCTTTTAGAATATTGAAATCATAAAGATCTATTTTGTACCATTTGTCCTGTATCCATTAGTAGGCTGAACCATTTTTGTATGTTATTTTATAAATCCTCAAAACAGCCGGATGAGGCAAGTCCTAGCCTCATCCCCATTTTGCAGGTGGGGAAATGGAGGCTTTTTAGGACATCATGGCTTGCCTGAGATTATACGTTGGTGGGATAGGATGCAAGTCCAGATTGGAGTCTGGATCTGACTCCCACGCTTCTCTTCATGACCACACTTCATTATTTTTTTGTGTTCCCCTTTTTCCATTGAAGGGAAAATTAGTATGCTAAAATATGAGGGGTCCCTGGTGTTCTGATAACGAGGACACAATTGCTAAACACTTTTGTCCAGGGCTTGCAGCATAAAGGGACCAATGGAAGAGATGGGGGCAGTTGAAAAGGAGTGTTTATATGGTAACTTCTGTGAAGTTGAGCTTTCAGGGTTTTATAAATACGGCTTTCACCTTTTTACTTAGGACGCCTCCCCAAGAGTCCCAGGAGGCTCCCCTCGGACACCAAACAGATCTGTGTCGTCCAATGTTGCCAGCGTGTCACCCATCCCTGCTGGGTCAAAAAAAATCGATCCGAACATGAAAGGTACACGTCTGTCTTTTTAAGAGTAAACAGCACAATGTATTTGACAACAGAAATCTGCCTAGTGTCATCCCACCTCTTGCCTTAGCTGTTTTCTTTTTTATCCAGTAGCGTCTTATCTTTGTGAATCTATGGAGGTAGGAACTCAGTGAATCAGACTGAACCGTTTTACAGTGTAGTCTTAACATACACTTTGTAGTGTGCACTTTATAAAAGCTTTGTGTTATGTTTAATCACACTCCTGTAGGTGTAGGTCATTGGAGAAATTCATGTTTTACCTGAAATGGGGTATTTGCAGTTAATAAGCAGAAAAAACTCTGTGCATTATGGTTATTTCTGTGGGAACAGTTGCCCTATGTGGGGTTAGTAGTGAGGCTTCTTATCTTTTTATGCCCTCTCCTGATGTTTCTCAGTTGTTCGGGTTACCTCTCATCCACATGCAGCCTTGCAATTTGCCTAAACCTAATCAGCATTCTCTAAATATTAACTAATACGAGCTCCCACCGCCCCTAGTATTTCCTTCCTGTTTGTATTTTTCTTCTGTGAATTGTTTATTGCCCTCCTTTGTCCATTAATCTCTTAGGGCTTCTACTGGTTTTCATATCAGATTGGAGAGCTTTGTGTAATACTTGAAGCAACTATTTCTATTTTTGAAGAACCCCTTTCAAAAGGGATATATATTCCCAAGCAGCATCTGTTTTAAATGCTTTTGGCCTTTTAAAAATAACACTGTATCCTTGTTCAGCAATGAACCCAGCACAGCAAAAGAGAAATAAAATGTAAAGAAAAAATAACACTCTAAGTTTTTAATAATTACCTTACATTCTTAACACTTACTCATATTTTGTTTTACATATGAGTAGATTAGAGAAGTTACCCAGCCTCAAAAGATTAAACTTGGCTTGAATTTGGAACATTTTCTGTGTGTGATTCATTTTCTGTGTATCATTACTGTAATAATTTACAGAGAAGTGGAATGCTTTGAGAATGTTTTTTATCCTTTTATTTTTTCTTTAATAGCTGGAGCTACAAGTGAAGGAGTCCTGGCAAATTTCTTTAACAGTTTGCTGAGTAAAAAGACTGGTTCCCCAGGAGGCCCTGGTGTTGGTGCTGGTAGCCCTGGCGGTGGGGCTGCAGGCGGAGGCGGCGGCTTACCTCCATCTGCCAAGAAGTCAGGTACTTACTGGAGCTTTCCTTTCTTAATAGCTGTATTGTGCATTGAAAGTGTGCATTTCAGTGTTTTAGTGTATTTACAGACTTACACAAACCATTTTGTTGTTGTTATTTAGTTGCTCAGTCATGCCTGATTCTTTGATACCCACGGACTGTAGCCCACCAGGCTTCTATCCATGGGATTCTCCAGGCAAGAATACTAGAGTGGGTTGCCATTCCCTTCTCCAGGGGATCTTCCCAACCCAGGGATTGAACCCATTCCTCCTGCATTGGCAGGCGGATGATTCTTCACTGCTGAGCCACCAGGGAAACCATGCAAAACATTACCATAATCTAATTTTAGAACATTTTCATCTCCTTAAAGACATCCCCATCAAAAAGAAGGAATTTGAGACAGTTCTAGTGAGATGGTTGAACCTAGAGCCTAATAATACAGAGTGAAGTACGTCAGAGAAAACCAATACACTGTATTAGCGCATATATATGGAATCTAGACTAAGCTGACACTGAGGAAGCTACATGCAGGGAAGGAACAGGTGCAGACGTAGAGCGTGGGCTTGTGTGCACAGCTCGGGGGAGAGCGGGGCGGGTGGAGGAAGTATACGCTCTCAGGCAGGATGGCTAGCTGGGGAGAAGTTGCTGTGGAGCCCAGGGAGCCCAGTCTGGTGCTCTGGGATGGCCTGCAAGGATGGGGTGGGGGAGAAGAGAGAGTGGATGATTTGAGTTGTTGTATCTCAGAAACCAGCACAGCATTGTAAAAATCTTTTTAAAAAACTAAAAAAAAACCCCTAGCTATTAGCAGTTACCCTTCCCTCCCCTACACTCCTCCTAGGCAGTGATTTGCTTTCTTTCTCTGTGTATTTGCCTATCTGAAGATTTCATATAAATGGGAATCATACAGTATATGCCTATTTAAAGTAATGTTTTTGAGTTTCATCCATGTTGTAGCATATATATCAGTATTTTTTTACTGTTGAAAAAAATCCCATTGTGTGGTTCTGCATACATCTTTTATTTATCCATTCACCAGTTGACATGCACATGTTTTCATTTCCCTTGGGTATGTGTCTAGGAGTGGGACTGGGGGGTCATGTAGTACCCCTGTGTTTCAAGTTTCCAAAATGCCGCACCACTTTACATTCCCACCAGCAGTTTATGAGGACCTCAGTTTCTCTACATGCTTTCCAACAGGTGTTATTATTCATCTTTGTGGGTTTTTGTTGTTTTTTCTTTTGGTTTTGCTTAACCAAGTCCAGAATGTCTCTTTGTTAGAGTATTTTTGCATGTGTGTCTGTGTTTTAGAGTGAAATACAATTGATGAACAATAGTGTATTTCAAGTATACAGCCTAGTGATTTGATTTTTTTTGTTTTGGCCACACCGCACAGCATGTGGGATCTCAGTTCCCCAACAAGGGATGGAACCCGTGCCCTATGCAGTGGAAGCTCAGAGTCCTAACCACTGGACTGCAGGGTGGTCCCTGGTTTGATATTTTTATACATTACAAAATGGTCACCACTTGTCCATCTTTTTGGTTAGAGACATCATTTCGGCTGTGAAGTTGTATCTCACTGTGGTTTTGATTTGAATTTCCCTGATAGCTAATGATTTTGAAAATCTTTTTATGTGTTTAATAGCCATTTTTATCTAATCTTTGGTGAAATGTCTATTCAAAGTCTTTGCCCATTTAAAATGGGGTTGTTTTTATTATTGAGTTCTAAGTGTTTTTTATATTTTCTGTTTGCTGGACGTTTTTCAAATGTAGAATTTGCAAGTATTGTCTCCCCTATATAACAGACATAGAATTTACAAGTATTCTTGTATTGGTTGTCCCTTAACTTTGGTAAGAGTGTCCTGTGAAACACAGAATTTTTTAATTTTGATCAAGTGTTTTTTCCTTTTGTTGTTTGTATAAGTACTCTTCAGACTTTCACCTATTCTCCTTTTTTAATCACACCTTCTTGCCACCCTTTTCTCAAGTACCTGCTGCTACCATTTTTAATCTTACAGATTTCTGAGTATAAATTGATTTACTTTCTGGCTTCTGTCACCCTCAGTGTAGAAAAGATAACCTGTCTCAGGACTGCTAATTTAATTACCACTCACTCATCTTTCCAGATTACAAAATTTTATTGGCTATTTTCTGGCTATTTTCTACGTTTGTTCTGTGCCTTCTTATTTAAAACAAACAAACAAAAAAAACCTTTATGAGATGAAATGGTAGGTGCTAGTTTTACTTCTATTTAGTAACAGACCCTACAATTTAACATGAAGGGACTGTAAGGACTTTCCTGGCAGTCCAGTGGTTTAGACTCTGTGCTTCCACTGCAGGGGGAGTGAGTTTGATCCCTGGTCAGGGAACTAAGATCCCACATGCCATGCGACCCCCCTAAAATAAAAAATTTAAAAAAAAAAGAAAATGAGGAAATTTGTTTTTAAATTAGGATGTTTATATATATATATGTGTGTGTGTGTGTGTGCGCTCGCGCGCTTTAGGTAAAGTTTTAGGTGTTTTAGATAAAGATATGTTTATACATATGTTTTTTATATGTGTGTTAGATAAAGTTAATGAAACCATTGGCAGTTGTTAAATGAAGATGCATTGGTGTAAAAGATATTTTGCCTTATGTCTAAATCTTAGTTTCTTTTCCTTCAATGTAGGCCAGAAGCCTGTCCTGTCAGATGTTCATGCGGAACTGGACAGAATTGCACGAAAACCAGTTACAGTTTCCGCTACAACACCTGCATCTCCTACAGAAGGAGAAGCTTCTTGAAGATACCAAATAAAGCCATTTATTCAGTTATCTGGGATAATGTAAACTTGCCTCTGCCTTCTCCTTCTAAAGTGGAATTAGGGAGCTGGAGTGCTTTTTCAGATGGACTAAATTTATGTCCTTTTTTGGTGTGTGTGGTTGCCCATTTTTTAATAAAAGGGAACTATACAGAAAAAATTATTCTACACTATGTAGGATTGCTATTTGCATCGCCACTTTGCATAAGAAAGTAATTTTGGATTTTGAAAAACTCAGATTTATAGATCTGAAATACAGCCATGGGATCATATTCTAAAGGCTACTTAAAATGTCTAGGAGGGTTTGGGAAGGGCAGAAAAATAATATGCTTTGGGCATTAGACTGACTTGGAAGTCCAAGCTTATTTTAGTTAAGACTGTTAAGAAATCTTTTAAAAAGTTATGTGTTAGTTTTGCTGGAAGAGAGGAGATGATCAGTTGTCAGATTTTCCACACCACCGTAACTATACCACCACACATGAAATATGCTGAGAAAACTATCAGGTAGCACTGGATACACTAGTCACTGTCTTAATCCATGGTCCTATAAGTTATCAAAATATGATTTAGAAACATTGGTCAAGATTTGTTTCTTTAACTGAGAAGAAAAAGAAAGCACACTGCCTAAATGTGTACAAGAAAAATGCAGAGGTTGTTAAAATGTAAAGAGGTAACAGTCTTTGGATTTGTCTATATATATATATATTTACCTATATATATATATATGACTCTGCCTTAATATACCCCTTTTTTGTTTGTGACTTTCAACTGTAATCAGTTAATAAAGTATTTATTCTCTGCATTCAGGTTCAGATAACTTGTTGCATTCTCTTATATGTAAATCTATATTTATCATATAATGAATAAGATTTGTCAGTATTTTAAAGTATTTAACTTCATAGGCTTATTAAGCTTTCTACTCTTCTAAGAGACAAGTAAGTACATGAGATTACTACCTTGTAAGTCTCCTTAAATTAGGAATTTACCTTGATCATTACATCTTTCCTATCAGCATGTCTTGAATTATCGAATCTAATGTCAGCATTCCTAGTAGGAAAAAATAAAGCCCTTTTTATCGTTATTTATTGGGCAGAAGCTGTTTTAAAAGTTCGGTAAATTTGCATAGCTACTTTTACAGGTCCTTACAGGTCAGATCACCTGGTAGTTGTTTCACCGTTTTGATACTCAGTTTTCAGTGCTTGTTTTGAAACATTTGTAAGAACAGTTAGATTTTCGTACTGACGTTCACCTAAAGAACATACATACATACATTTGACCTATTGCTTAATTTCAGATAATTGAGGGAAAACGGTTACTACTATTTACATTGGTCTTTGTTATAACTTTATAATATATATTCCAAAGATTTTTTTTTCCACAAAATATTTGAGGACGACACCTCTACTTTCAAATGTAATTCTTTTATTATAACTTTAAAATCTGTTTAGTTTTATAGTAGTATTTGGCTCCTAATGGTTGAATGTAAATACTAAAATATACGAAAGGGTTATAATTTGTTTCAGTGTGGGAAAAACCTAGGATGTTTGTGGGCATGAAAAAATTAATTTTAAAAAACATTTTGTTTGATAAAATATGAGGGGGAAAACGCCACTGATAAACTCTTAACGATTCTGCAATTCTGGTGGTGTAAAGACCAGTTTTTCTAAACTAGTTGTACTTGAAGTAAGAAACCAGTGAAGAGAATTGTAGACTGTGCTTCAGGGTATACTGTGGGATGTCTGCTGCTTTTGCATGTCTAGACCAAGTCATGTGTTTTGTTTTGTTTTTTTTTCTGTGTACTAGAAAACCCTCAGAATTACTTTGTTACCTGAATTAATTATAACTGTTCACTTTATATGAGGTTTAGTTTTAACTAATTGAAGATCTTTTGTTTAGTGTGGTTAGAGTTTAAACCTTTTTTGGTCCCAATTTTTGCAAGGAAATCTGTTTTTAAATTAATTTTGTTTTAGCCCTTTTAAATTGACGTATACAGTACAGAAAAGTAGACAACTTAACAGGTGTGTGGTTTGAAATACCACAAAGTTACCACATATAACCAGCACCAGCATGGAGAAGGACAGCGTTGCTGGTATTTTCCTGTGTGCCCCCTCATCAGCCCTCCCACCCAGCAAGTAACTCCTGCCCTTTCCTCCAAAGCCACAGATGAGTTCTACTTATATTTAAGCTGTATATAAATGGAATCTTAGCGTTCATATTTCTTTGCGTCAGGCTTCTTTCCGTTTTCCGGGCTGCCTCCATTTTGTTGCCTGTAGCAATAGTTACTGATTCTCATTGCATCACACTATTCCTTGTGCAAAAGCGCTGTGATTTCTCTAGCGTGCTGTTGACAGGGGTATCTTGGTTTCCTCCTGCTGCGTAACACGCGGACAGAATTTGCTGGTTTAATTCAAATGTGTTATCATGCCATTCTGGAGGTCAGAAGCCCCAAATCAGCTGTGCTACGTTCAAGTGTCAGCAGGTCTGGTTTCTTGTGGAGGCTCCAGGGAGCGACTGTTTCCTTCCTTTCCAGCTTCTAGAGGCTGCCTGAATTCCTTGGTTCCTGGTCCTCTGTCCGTCTTCAAAGGCAACAGCGTTGCATCTTCTAGTCTCTGCTTCCAGCACACTGCTGCTCACTCTGACCCTGCTGCTTCTGCATATCAGGATCCACGGGATTAAAGGTGGCCCACGTGAGTAATCCGCTGTGAGCTCCCCCAGCGCTTCTCTCTCCTTGCCTTCGTGGTTGCTGAAGAGGGATTGAATGTTACTGCCTTGAGTCCTCCATAGGTGGTGTTTTCCCTTTGACTTCTTCTAAGATTTTAAAAATCTTTGATTTTATGCAGCTTTGAATATGCTATGCCTAGGGGTGGGGGTGGAGGAGTGGTTGTTATCTTTAGTACTTTCTGAACTTCCTGGGTCTGTGGTTTAGTATCTGACATTAATTGGGGGGAAATTCTCAATAATATTAACTTGGGGGAAATTCTCAGTCACTATTGCTTCAAGTATTTTTTCCATCCTTTTCTCTCGTATCTCAGCGTTCTCATGCATATATTACATTGTTTGTAGTTGTCCCATAGTTTTGGGGTATTCTGTTTCCTCTTTTTTTCCCGCCCCACCCCCAGGCTTTTTTTATCTCTGCTTTTTAGTTTTCGAAGTTTCTGTTAACCTATCGTTCAGCTCAGAGATTCTTCCTCAGCCAAGTCCAGTCGACTGATGAGCCCGTGGAAAGCATTCATCGTTTCTGTACAGTTTTATGTCTGTTTTTTAAAAAGGTTATTTCTTAGAATTTCCATCTCTCTACTTATATTACCCATTTGTTTTGGTGTATTGTCTACTTTTACTGTTAAAGCCCTTAACGTATTAATCACAGCTGTTTTAAGTTCGTGGTCTAATAGTTCTGTCATTTCTGCCAAGTCTGAATGTGGTTCTGATGCTTGCTGTGTCTCTTCAGGCTGTGATGCGGGTTTTTTGGGGGTGGGGGAGCTTTTACTCTGCCTTGTAATTTTCTGTTGACAGCTGAGCATGGTGTGCTGGGTAACAGGAGCTCCAGGGAATAGACCTTTTAGTGCTGTGATTGATGGTGAGGGCTTGGGGAGGTGTGATCAGTTCTCAGTAAGCCCGTGTCCCTGGGCTCTGAACTTCACGAGTGCTTCTCTAGGGGGAGCTGGAGTTGAGGATTTCCCTACCAGTATGTTCAGTCTCTGATAAAATAATTTCTGCTGAGGGCAGGCCTTGTTAAGAACAGAAGACTCTGACATTTCAAAATGGTTACTTTCTTCCTTCCCCTGCCAGAAGCACCAGGGGATTTTTCTCTGAATTTCCCTCTGAGACTCTAGTAGAGCTCCTGGAGGTAAAACCCACAAAACTGTGGGGACCCCCTCATGATCCCCATAGTGTTTAACTCAAGACTCGTCCATGCTGAGCTCTAGCAATGTGTTAGTTACAGTTCAGGCCCCCTCACCCCAGTGTTGCCTCCCATAGAGGTTTCTGCCTGGAAGTTTCTGCTTCAGTAGGTTGTGATTCTCCGTGTCCACCCACCTGTCTCTCCAGTGTGGGGGCTGCAGTTGGCCCTGTCACCTCGCTTCTCTGACAGATCCAAGAAGACTTGTTTGTTTTTCCCGGTGTGTTCAGCTTTTTTACTTGTTGGGATGGAGGGATGACTTCCAAGAATATGGGAGTCTGATTTCCCCCTCTGAGAATCCTGATTGCACCTGTGGAGTTCCTAGTGAAGTAATGCACAGAGGTGCCAGAGACGAGAACAGTGGCATCCTTGGGGGACCGGTATTCAGCTTCCTGCCGGATATCTGGGTGGTTTCTCAGTTTTCCTCTTGCTGTTATGACTGGTGCTCTCATGAACAGTCTGCAGTGTGTCTGGTGGAAAATGTGTTCTTTCTGTTGGGTGTATAATGTCGACCTGGATTGCTGGATTCATAAACTGTGTGTATTTTCAGCATTAGCAGATCTTAAATGTTTAGCCAAACAGTTTTTCCAGAGTTATAAGAGGTCACATTTCTGGGAGAAAATGTTTGCAAGTTATATATCTGATAAGGGTTTAGTATTCAGAATTTAGGAAAACTCTTTAAAACTTCATAGGAAATCAACCTAGTGTTAAAATGGACAAAATACTTGAGTAGATCCTTCTTCAGAGAAGATACACAAATGACAAGCACATATAAAGATGCTTGATGTCATTAGTGTTGATAACTGGGGAGATGCAAAACAAAGCCACATTGAGATCCCAACCTCACAGCCAAAAATAAAAAGTAACAATTGGCAAATACGTGAAGAAATTAGAACACCTGTATGTTGCTGTTGGGAATGTAAAGTGGCACAGCCGCTTTGGACAGCAGTGTGGTGGTTCCTCAGGAGGTTAAGCATATACTTACCGTAAGACCTAGCACTTCCACTCCTGGATATATCCCCAACAGAAATGAGAATGTGTGTCCTCCTAGAAACATTTGTATACAGATGTTTATAGCAGCATTATATATAACAGTACAGCTATTACCAGCTAGTGATAATAGCTAAAAGGTGAAAATAACCCAGACATCCATCATTGGACAAATGGATAAACAAAGTGTGGCCTGTCCGTATGATGGAATATTTTTCAACTATAAAAAGGAATGAGGAATTGGTGGTCCAGTGGTTAGGACTCTATGCTTTTGC
Source organism: Cervus elaphus (assembly GCF_910594005.1). Lineage (NCBI taxonomy): Eukaryota > Metazoa > Chordata > Mammalia > Artiodactyla > Cervidae > Cervus > Cervus elaphus. Next base: position 19,666,424 of record NC_057838.1, on the reverse strand, counting down.
TGCCGAGGGCCCAGGCTCAATCTCTGGTCCAGACCTAGGATCCTACAAGTCAGGTGGTATGCCCAAACAAACAAACAAGAAGAATGAAGTATTGATATCTACTACAACATGGATGAACTTTGGAAACATGTTAAGTGAAAGAAGCCAGTCACAAAAAGTCAAAATGTGTGATTCCATTTATATGAAATGTCCAGAATAGACCAATTCTCTGAGACATATTAGTGGTTGCAAGAGGAGGGGGCAGTGAGGATTGACTGCTAATAGGTATAGGTTTCTTTTGAGGGTTATAGAAGTAGTTCTGAAATGACATAGTCCTCAGTCTTGTGAATAGACTAAAGACTTGTCACTTCAGAAGGGTGAATTATGATACGTGAATTATGTATCAGTTTTCTAAAAGGAATTTGCATTGCTTCCAGCAATATACAAGAGTTCCAGTTGCTGTCTATCTTTGTATACACTTGCTATTGTCTGTCATTCTGGCTGGAGTTTTATTGATACAGTAGGATCTTATTGTGATTTTAATTTTATTTCCTTGATAAATAATGAAATTAAGCACATTTCATGTTTATTGGCCATTTGGTTATCCTTATAACTGTAATGTACCTGTTTGAGAATCTTAAGAATCTTTTCTTTTTTCCCCTCCTCAGAAAAACAGGGAAATATGTGGCGTCTTTCTGACTCATTCTTAACATATTCAGAATACTAGTCTTTGTCAGATATGCATTGCAGATATCTTTTCTCCTTCTGTGGTTTGGCCCTTTCACTCTTTTTTTAACCTGTTCTGAAGTGTTTTTGCTTGTCCTCAGAGGTTGCTCTGACGGTAAAGCATCTGCCTGCAATGCCAGAGACCTGGGTTCGATCCCTGGGTCGGGAAGATACCCTGGAGAAGGAAATGGCAACACACTCCAGTACTCTTGCCTGGGAAATCCCATGGACAGAGGAGCCTGGTAGGTTACGGTCTATGGGGTCGCAAAGAGTCGGACACAACTGAGCGACTTCACTTTTAAAGGTTGTGAAGATAGTCTTAAGTTTTTTTTCCCCCCAGAAGCTTTATTGTTTTACTTTTCTACAATTCATCAATTCACCTGAGATTGATTTCTGTACGTGGTGTGAAGTAGGGGATAAGGGTTTTTTTTTAACGTGTTCAGTTAATTCGTTATCGTTCAGTTCAGTTGCTCAGTCGTGTCCGACTCTTTGCGACCCCGTGGACTGCAGCACGCCAGGCTTCCCTGTCCATCACCAACTCCCAGAGCTTGCTCAAACTCATGTCCATTGAGTCGATAATACCATCCAACCATCTCATCTTCTATCGTCCCCTTCTCCCACCTTCAGTCTTGCCTGGCATCGGTCTTTCAATGAGTCAGTTCTTTGCATCAGGTGGTGAAAGTAGTGGAGTTTCAGCATCAGTCCTTCCAGTGAATATTCAGGACTGATCTCCTTTAGGACGGACTGGTTGGATCTCCTTGCAGTCCAAGGGACTCTCAAGAGTCTTCTCCAACACACAGTTCAAAACCATCAATTCTTTGGTGCTCAGCTTTCTTTATAGTCCAACTCTCATATCCATACATGACTACTGGAAAAACCATAGCTTTGACTAGACGGACCTTTGTCAAAAGGTGACGTCTCTACTGTTTAATGCGCTGTCTAGGTTTATCATAGCTTTTCTTCCATCAGTTGGGGGGAGGGTATCATCCTTCTGAACCGCAGTCACCTTGGTCATAATTGGACTGTCTGTTGGTTCATGCGTCTGTTTCTGGGCTTTCCGTCTTATCCATAATGCCGGGGTGTGTGTCCTGTACCAGTACTGTCTTGTCAATTTCTGTAGTTAAAAAAGAAGCCTTTGTCTGGCAGCCTAAGCCCTCCTCTAATGTATTTCCATAAGATTATTTTAGCTATTCTTGACATTTTACATTTCCATATAAACTTTAGAGTCAACTGGTCCATTGCCACACCAAAGAAAAGTGGCATTTTGATTGAGATTGCATTGAATTTATAGATCCTTTTGGGGATAATTATAATTTTTATATCCTCCAAAACTATGCAGAGGAAAATCTTTGTATTTATATAGATCTTCATTGTCTCCTTGCAGTATTTATAGTTTCAAGTGTATTTGTATTTCAGATTGCATTTTCTTTTGGTAGATGTTTTTTCAGCTAATTTTTTAAAGCTATTTTATTACTTATTTATTTATTTTGGCTGTGTTGTGCAGCTTGTGGGATCTTAGTTCCCAGACTCCTGGGTCCTCAGCAGTGAAAGGGAGGGGTTCTAACCACTGGACTGCCAGAGAATTCTCTCTTTGATGGTATTTTAGATGGCATCCTTTTAAAATGTTACTTTGTTGCTGGTATGTAGAAATACACTTTTTTTTTTTTATTGATCTTATCCAGCAACCTTACTAAAATCCATTTATTAATGTAATAGTTCATCTGTAGTTTATTATACATGCATCTGGTCTACAGTCCTCTGCTCTACAAATTGGGTTATGGAAAGGTGCACCCTCTGTACTTTATATTTTTCTAGTACAATTATGTCATCTGTAAATAATGAGTTTTATTTCTTCTTTTCTAATGTTATCTTGCTTTGTGACACCTATACTCCAATGTAGGATTCTCTGGAACCAAGGAGTAGAAGTATCTTTATCTTGTTTCCTGAGTGAAAGCTTTAAGTATTTCACTATTGAGTTTATTTGTTGCATGCTTTTGGAGATCCTCTATCAGAAAGTTCTCTTCTTTCCTAGTTATGTAAGTTTTATTATAGATAGGTGTTAAATTTTATAAAAATTTTTTAATATATTAGAGATAATTTTTCTGTTAATGATTATCAGTTACATTATCTCTTAGAAATATTAAGCCACTTTTGTATCTCTGAAATAGGTTTAACTTGATCTTGATAAAACTGAATTTGGTTTGTTCATATTTTGTTAGGATTTTACATCATGCTTCTGAGAAAAATTGACCTATACTTTTCATGGACTTGTCAGTCTTTGATATCAAGCTTATGTTTGACATCATGAATCAAGTTTTGAAGTATTCCCTCTTTGTGTTCATTGTAAAGAGTTTATGTAAGATTGGTGGTGGTGGTTAGTCACTAAGTTGAGTCCAACTCTTGCAACCCCATGCAACTCATGCAACCTCATGCAACCTCATGCAACCCATCAGGCTTCTCTGTCCCTGGGATTTCCCAGGTAAGAATACTGGAATGGCTTGCCACTTCCTTTTCCAGAGGATCTTCCCAACTCAAGGACTGAACCCATGTTTCCTGCGTTGACAGGCACAGATTCTTTAGTACTGAGCCACCAGGGAAGCCCAAGATTGATGTAGAACTTGTTATTTTTGCTTCTTTAAAGCTATCAGATATCAATTTATAAGGCCCATTATGGAATATAACAGTGGCCCAAATGGTAATATTCTTTACCGTTTTCTATGTGGGCTTTTGCTTTACAGAAAGTACTTGCTTCTTAAATTGGAAAAATGCCAAAATATGGGAATTCCTCCTTCATGTAGCACCTGTATTAATGTCTTTATCAAATAATGGTTCCCCATGCTGAAATAGGATTGTAGACAGTGATAGGGAATTCTCGCTATATGTGTAAGATTTATCCTGTGATCATGATCACTTCAGAGAATTATAGGAAGAACTATAATGTATACATAAAATAAAAAATACATGAAATGATTAATGTGAAGAGGTACATGAAATTCAGAGATATTTTTAAAGATTTTTCAGATAGAGCATATATGGAGATAGTTATATTTTTAAGAAACAATAAAATAATGATGCCTCCAATTTCTCAAAATACGATTATATATATTTGGAGGGAGAATAATACACACCCAGACACACCACCACACATGCAGGGGCAGAGCTGTACCTTGATGTCATTGTATTACCAAAACTTTTTAGAATTAGTTGGTGACAATTCTTTTCTGTCTTGTCTTGGGGTAAAATTTATTTTTCTAAAATTTTAGATACAGTGATTTTCAATATTTTTGCTCACAGAATTCCTCTTCTGTTTTATTTACTTTTTGCTCACAGTTTGCGGGATCTTAGTTGCCCAATCTGGGCCCTCAGCAGTGAAAGCATGGAGTCCTAACCACTAGATCAGCAGGGAATGCCCAGGATTCCTTTATATTTGTATTTATTAAGAACCCCAAAGAATTATTTTTAATGTGGTCACTTATCTATATTTGCTACATGGTAAATAAAAGCTGAAAAATTTAAAATATTCATTTATAAGTAACAATAGTATATCCATTTTATGCTAACATAACTTTATAGAAAACAACTCTGTGAAACTAAAAAAAGTGTGTGGAAGGGTGCTGTTGTCTTACATTTTTATAAACTCTTTATTGTCTGGCTTAATGGAAGACAACTGGGTTCTCCCATCTGCTATATTCCGTCTGATCTGAAATGCTGTCTGAATTCCAGGAAGAAAATGCAGCCTCAAAATACATAGGTGGAAAAAGGTAGTATTTTAATAGATTTTCCAGAGAATTGTGCTTTTTCTCTTTTGATGCTAAGACTTGGCAAGTGTATTTTGCAGGCTAACTACAGTGGAGAAAACCATTGGTCTCTCTTTCACCTGGAGTGGATTTTTACCCCCGTGTGACTTCTGTAACATCATTCATTGGATTTAGAAAATCTCAGTTTGCTAAACTCCAGGTTCTTCCAAATTCTAACATGTCCCATTATAAAATGTCTCCTCCCCAAATAACATAATTTTAGTTATTATTAAATCTCATTAGAAAAGTTTAAAGTGGTGGGAAACTGTCAGGCTCAGTGGCCGATACAAATTTTCCAAGGTTCTAATTTTTTTCTGGAAAGTTCAGATTCTATCAATGCAACAGATACTATCAGTTTATATTCCTTGTACTGATAGGATCAGTTCATTCATTATTGAGAAAATGTCTCCCAAATACGCCTGAAGAACCAGTTGGTCTGTAAGTAATTCTTTCAAGTAGGGGAAGGAATTGGCTAGACCAGCTTATCACTCGATAGTACAAACACACTTTCGTAAGCAGCAGAAATGTACATGTGTCTTTCCATTTCCTCACAGAACAGTGGAAGAACTGGTACTGGTTGGTGCAACTTAATAAAATTTTACTTCATCAAGGGAATTCTTAAGTGAATTTGCTTTGTATTTTCCCACAGAGTGGTGAAGAAGAGAATGACTGCAAATTCAGTTTGCTCCCACTGCCTTGCCTTGTGCTAGAGGGCTCCTCGTTTTACTCCACCTGCAGTGCAAACCAGTATTCACACAGTGAGAAATGCAGATGACCTCTTAGCAGGCGGAGGAGAAGAGTTCTGACCTCCCAGAATCCCTGTGAAGTTGTCGAGACCTCTCGGGGTCCTCTGATCACCCTCAGAACTGCTGTGATAACTCAGTAGCCAAATCAGTCATTTGATGTTGCCCCATGTTGAATTTAAAGCCAGGTCTTGGTTCAGAAATTGGAGCTGACATCCTGTAGGATGCGACTCTTCCAAGCAGTTTTTGTTAAAGTCTGTTCTGTCTTTAATGCCACAACCTCACCATAGTTAGCCGGGTTGGTCTCCCGCTCTTGTTTGGTGTACGTGTGCTCTCTGCCCTTTTGCAAAATTCTGTGCAGGTGGGAAGTGTACTATTAAGATGGTAGCTAATGACCACAACTTTTTTTTTAGTTTAAAAAATTTTTTATACAGTTTTAAAGATTACTTTCCACCAAGTCATTACGAAATACTGTCTATATTCCCCATGTTGTACAGTACACCCTTATACCTGCTAGTTTGTACCTCCCACTCGCCCACCGCTGTAACCCCTAGCTGTTCTCTGTGTCTAGTTTATTGTAACTTTTAAATTCCGTATATGTGATATCATACAGTATTTGTCTTTGTCCGACTTATTTCACTTAGCTTGATGCCCTCCAACTCCGTCCATATTGCTGCAAATGACAAAATTTCAGTCTTTTTTGTGAGTAATATTCCATTGTATTTATGTACCACATCTTATTTATCCATTCATCTGTTGATGAATTCTGAGGTTGCTTCCGTATCTGGCAGTTGTAAGTAATGCTACTCTGAACACTGGGGTGCATGTGTCTTTCCAAACGAGTGTTTTTGGATTTTTTGGATACATACCCAGGAGCAGAATTGCTGGATAGCCACATCTGTTGTTATACTCCCAGATGTTTTGCTTCTCTTTAGCTGCCGGAGATGCTCAGGATTTTGAGATCTTTAACCTTCAAGTAAAGTCTTAATCCATCCCTGCCTTGCAAGATATTTGAGCGTCTTAGCCGCCACCACCTTCTTAATGGACTTTGTAAAGCCACCGCTGTCTTAATGTGAATGAACTGTGGTGCCAGGACTCTGGAGAACCGTGGCAGGAGGCAGCGGACTGGGTGCTCCATTCACTAAGCGCGTGGCTCTAAGTCATCTGCTCTTCTGTAGCCTTAGTCCGTCCTCTGCGTAGTGTTGAGGACAGCCTGCTTGGGATTGGAGTTACAGTGGGGTAAACCAGACTTAGGGTGTGGGGGTACTTTTCTAAACTGTAACGTGTTACACAAATTAAATTTTGGTAGCCACCAGGGAAGGAATTTTAATTTGCATAAATTCATTAAATACTAGTCCCATGATTTTTCAAGCACTTTTAGCCATCTGCTCTAAGTGTATTGATGTGATTGACCATTTCTGAAAATCCTGCTGCCTTGAGTGCTTGTTTCTACAAGAAAATAGTTTTATATATTTATATATGTGTATACATGTATGCACATATATAAATATGTATTTATACATACACATGTATAAAATGGTATTAGACCAACTGCTAGCTGTTCGTAAAGGTAAAATTAGATCCATCCCTGACATCAGTCACAAGAATCAACTCCCAGGTGTATCAGACCTAAATGTAAAATATGAACCCATACAAGTACTAAAAAAAAACTTAAAATTCTTTTGTATCCGAATGGGGACAGGCTTTCTAACTTTAACTCAATATACATGCAATTAAAGAAAAATTGTATACTCAACTATCTAAAAATAGTCTGGGGAAAAAAGCATGATGGCAAAAAACACCATAAACAGAAGCAAAAGGCAGGCAAAAAGGTTAAGAAAAAAGTTATACCACAGAGAAAGAGCTGATATACCTAATATTTGAAGAATTCTTAAAATAGAGGTAGGGGAACCAAAATCCCTATAGGATGTAAATAGGCAAAAAACATGAACAGGCAAGTAAAACATAAAAGTAGCTCTTGAATATATGTAAATACACTGAATTTTTCTCAGGGAGAAATGCAAGTTAAAATTACACTAAATATTATTTCTCCCTATCTGAATGAAAAAAATTCAAAGCTTGAGAAAGCACTTTGTGGGAGATGTTGGAGAAACAAGTGTGTGCACTATTTCTGGGAGTGCAAAACAGTACAACCTCTGGTGAGGGGAATTTGCACTATTTAACAAAACTACGCAAACTCAGTAACCACTTAACCTGGGAACTTACCCCAAAGATACATATCTGAGGATACAAAAATAATATTCACACAGTTATTCTCTGTGACATTGTTTCTAATTGCAAAATATTGGAAACAGCTTAAAGGCCTCTTCATGAGAAATTGGGTAGGTAAACTGAGGTATGGCCATTCAATGTAATCATTAAAAACAAAACTAAGCTGGTTACTATAAACTGACATGCAGCAGCCTCAGGAGAGTATGTGTCTCTTTCAACTACAGAAACACAGGGAGGATAACAAGAAACAAGATGTTCCCTCCAGAGAGTGGGTATCTTTCTGTAATATTTTCTCTTCGGGAACCTCTGTTAATGTTTCCCATTTTCAAAAACTAGGATTTAATTGATGACGAGTGGAAAACTGTTTTCTGTACTCTTTAATGACTCAGTATGAGGCAAGTCTGTGGTGGCCTTGTAATGGCAGAGATGCCCTGTAATTCACATTCCCAAATTGGACTTCTCTTTTCCCTAAGCAATCAGAAAACTTAAAAACAAAACTTATTTAATTGGCAGATAATTAGTTTACTGTATTGTGATGGTTTTTGCCATGCATCAGTATTGAATGGGCCATAGATACACATGTGTCCCCTCCATCCTGAACCCCCCTCCTACCTCCCTTCCCACCCTATCCCTCCAGGCTGTCGTAGAGCACTGGCTTTGGGTGCCCTGCTTCATACATTAAACTCTGGTCATCTGTTTTACGTATGGTAATGTATATGTTCCAGTGCTGTTCTCTCAAATCATCCCATCCTCTCCTTGCCCCACTGAGTCCAGAAGTCTGTTCTTCACATCTGTGTCTCCTTTGCCACCCTGTATGCAGGATCGTTGGTAGCATCTTTCTAGATTCCATATATATATGTGTTAATGTACGATGTTTGTCTTCCTCTTTGTGACTTACTTCACTGTCTATAACTTCCCTGGTGGCTCAGACGGTAAAGCGTCTGCCTGTAAGGCGGAAGACCTGGGTTCAATCCCTGGGTCAGGAAGATTCCCCTGGAGAAGGAAATGGCAACCCACTCCAGTATTCTTGCCTGGAAAATCCCATGGACAGAGGAGCCTGGTGGGGTACAGTCCATGGGCTTGCAAAGAGTCGGACACAACCGAGCGACTTCACTTTCACTTTCACTTTGTGACTTACTTCACTGTCTATAATAGGCTCTAGGTTCATCCACCTTATGAGAACTGACTCAAATGCGTTCCTTTTTATAGCTGCGAAATATTCCATTGTATATAAGTACCACAACTTCCTTACCCATTCATCTGCCGATGGACATCTAGGTTGTTTCCAGTTATTTACAGCGACTGTAAATGGTGCTGCACTGGGCTTTGCGGTGCATGTGTCTTTTTCATTTCTGGTTTCCTCAAGGTATATGCCCTACAGTGGGATTGCTGGGTCGTATGGTAGTTTTATTCCTAGTTTTTAAAGGAGTCTCCCTACTCTTCTCCACAGTGGTTGTATCATTTTGCATTCCCACCAACAGTGTGAGAGGGTTCCTTTTCCTCTACACCCTCTCCAGCATTTATTTTTTGTAGATTTTTTGTTGAGGGCCATTCTGACTGGTATGAGGTCAGAATATCAGAATACCTCATTGTAGTTTTGATTTGCATTTCTGTAATGAGCGATTTTGAGCATCTTTTTATGTGTTTATTAACCATTTGTATATCTTTGGAGAAATGTCTGTTTAGTTCATCTGCCCATATTTTGATAGGATTGTTTGTTTTTCTGGTGTTGAGCTACATAATATGCTTGTGTATTTTGTAGATTAATTCTTTATCAGTTGTTTCATTTGCTTTTATCTTCTCCCATTCTGAGGGCTGTCACTTCACCTTGCTTATAGTTTGCTTCATTGTGCGAAAGCTTTTAGGTTTAATTAGGTCTCATGTGTTTATTTTTGTTTTTATTTTCATTACTGTGGGAGGTGGGTCATAGAGGATATTGCTGTGATTTATGTCAGAGAGTGTTCTGCCTATGTTTTCCTCTCAGAGTTTTATAGTTTCTGGTCTTTTAATCCATTTTGAGTTTATTTTGGGATATGGTGTTAGAAAGGGTTCTGATTTCTACCTTTCTCCATCACATCTCCCTCCCAAGTAACCCAACTGTGCTGAACTAAAATACCAACTGATATGGAAGCAAGGAGGCTGAGTTTTGTAGTCACCCCCGCCCCCGCCAAATCCCATCGAGGAATTAAGTGCATGTACAGGCATGCAGAAGCCCTAGAAAAAAGGCAGCACTAGCATTCCTTGGCCAGTGCAGCCCTCTGCTGGTGTAAATGAAACAAGATTGATGATGTGATTTGCTTATCCTCTCTAGTTTTTTTTTTTAATTGGAGGAGAATTGCTTTGCAATGTTGTGATGGTCTCAGCTGTACAACAGCACAGACCAGTCGTAATTATACGTACATTCCCTCCACCGGAGCCCCCTCCTCCCCATCCTGTCCCTCTGGGTTGTCGCAGGCACGGGGCTGAGCTCCGTGTGTCATAGTCCAGATTCCCACCGGCTGTCTCTCTAACATGTGGTAATACATATATATGTGTGTGTTTCGGCGCTCTTCTCCCAGTTCATCCCACGCTCTCCTTCCTCCAGTATGTCCACAAGTCTGTTCTCTGTTGGCATCTCTGTTGCTGCAAATAGCTTCATCAGTATCATCTTTCTAGATGTCATATATATGCATTAATATATGATATTTGTTTTTCTCTTTCTAACTTACTTCACTCTGTATAACAGGCTCTAGATTCATCTAACTCACTGGAACTGACTCAAACTCGTTCCTTCTATATAGCCGAGTAATATTCCACTCTGTGTGTGTGTGTGTGTGCGTGTGTGCGTGCGCGCGCACACATACCACAACTTTTTTGTCCATTCATCTGTCAGTGGACATTTAGGTTCCTTCCATGTCTTGGCTGTTGTAAGTAATGCTGCAGTGAATGTTGGGTGCATATATCTTTCAAAGTTACAGTTTTCCCTGGATATATGTGCAGATGTGGGATTGCTGGACCATATGCTAGGTTTATTTTTAGATTTTAAGGAACCTTCGCAGATTTCTCCATAGTGACTGTTACCAGTTTACATCCCTGCCAGCAGCATAGGAGGGTTCCCTTTGCTCCATGCTGTCTCCACCTTTGATACTTTTGGGACTGGTGTGAGGTGATACGTCTTTGTAGCTCTTTTTTAAAAATGTGCTTATTTTTGGCTGTTCTGGGTCTTCGTTGCTGTGAGGGCTTTTCTCTAGTGTGGAGAGTGGAGGCCGCTCTCTGGTTGCGGTGCACGGGCTTCTCACTGCAGTGGCTTCTCTGGTTGCAGAGCGCGGGCTCTGGGGCACACGGGCTTCAGTAGTCGAGGCACACAGGCTCAGCAGTCGTGGCTCATGGGCTTGTTCCATGGCATGTGGGATCCTCCCAGGTCAGGAATTGAACCCATGTCTCCTGCATTGGAAGGCGGATTCTTTACCACCGAGCCACCAGGGAAGCCCCCGCCTTGTAGTTTTCACTTGCATTTCTCTATTAACAGCCATGAGGAGATGGCAACCCACTGCTGTATTCTGGCCTGGAGAATCCCCACGGACAGAGGAGCCTGGTAGGCTACAGTCCATGGAGTCGCAAAGAATCAGACAACTGAGCAACTAAGTGCAGCACATTAATAGCCAATGGGTTATCTTTTCCACTGCTTTTTCTTTTCAAACTGTGTCAATGAAATTTGCCTGTTGAAATTGGCTTCTTGAAAGTCAGCCCCGTTTTGCATTATTCTTCCAAGATCTACCACAGGACATTTCCTGAGAGTGGGTGTCATTTCCAGCCTCCCAGGGTTTGTAACTAGGAAGTGACCATAAGCTGCAGGTTTTGAAGTGTTGTTACAGACAAGGGCCACAAGGCGGCAGCACTTTCCCACATACAGATCTGGTTACCTGGGTTCCTGGGTTGTCCAGGAGAGCTGAACGCGTGAGAAGAAACGCTCAGGGGCTGGTGTGTCTTTCCGCCTTCCCTGTTACCTTTCACCCCACGGAGAAAGCCCAGTCCTTGCAAAACCGCTCCGCTAAGGGTGCTGTGGTCCCTAGGTGTGGGGACTCTCAGGGGGGAGGGTGGAGGTGGGACCCCAGCCCCAGGGCACGAGGAGGGGAGCCCAGGTGACTTTACAAAGCTCTTCTAACCCAGGAGGATCCACGGATCTTTGGGTGAGGTAGGCTTCCTGTAGCTTTTGAAGGGCCTGCCTGGATCTGGGGTTTGTGCTCCCATCAAGAGGGGAGGGGGCAGTGCAGGTCCAAGGGGGCTCATTTGCTTGCAGATCCTCCGTCAGTCCCGTGAGAGTCCAGCCTCCAGACCCAGGCCTGCTCAGGCCCCAGGGATGTGACTCCCACCTGGGTCCCTGAGGCCTGAGGGGAGTAGGGTTGGCTCTGCTTTCTTAATTTTTATTTATTTATTTTTTTTTATTTTTATTTTTTTTCGTTCCTGTTATTCTCTTAAAAATATGGAACGCTTCACGAATTTGCGTGTCATCCTTGCGCAGGGGCCATGCTAATCTTCTCTGTATCGTTCCAATTTTAGTATATGTGCTGCCGAAGCGAGCACCTTAATTTTTATTTTATATGAAGTAGAGTTGATTTACAATGCTGTGTTTGCTTTAGGTCCACTGCAACTTGATTCACTTAGGCACACGTATAGATGTCTCGTTTTTCGGATTCTTTTCCCATATAGGTTATTACAGGAGTGTTTAGTTGAGTTCCGTGTCCTATACAGTAGGTCTGTCTTGATTATCTCTTGTGTATATATAGGACAGTGTATCTGTTAACCCTAAGCTCCTAATTCTTCCCTTCCACCCTTGATTTCCCCTTTGGGAATTATGCTTTTGTTTTCTAACTCTGTGAGTCTTTTTCTCTTCTATAAATTAACTCATTTGTATCAATTTTTAGATTCCGAGTGTAAGTGATCTCATATGATGCTAGTCTTTCTCAGTTTGATTTACTTCCCTGAGTGTGATCTTGTCTAGGTCCATTCACGTGGCTGCTGATGGGATCACTTCACCTGTGTTTTTGTGGCCAGCATCCCACTGTGTACACGCAGCACGTCATCTTTTTCGGTTCCTCCGTCAGTGGACACTGGTGGCGTCCGTGGCTTGGATGTTGTAGACGGGGCTGCACTGAATGTTGGGGTGCCTTTTCAGATTGTGTTTCTCTGATGGTAGGTCCAGGGCTGGGGTGGCTAGATCATAAACTAGCTTTGTTCCTAGTTTGTAAAGAACCTCCACACACTGTTCTCCAGAGTGCATGTTGCCAATTTTCATTTTCATCAGCCTGGTAGGAGAGCTCCCTTTCCTCCTCGGTGTCTCTGCATTTATTGTCTGTAGACGTTTTGCTGATGGCCATTCTGACTGGCACAGTGTGATACCTCCTAGCAGTTCTGATTTGCATGTCTCAATAATAGCCGTGTGGAGCATGTTTTCCATTAAAATTTTTTTTTTTCAATGAGTGACGTTTACTTCTTGAAGTTGGCTTCCTGAAAGTCAGCGCTGTTTTGAATTGTTTTTCCGTGAGCTGCCATAGGACATTTCTTGAGGGCAGGTGTCACTTCCAGCCCCATGGGCCTTGTGAATAGGAAGTGCAATCAGAACTAGTTTTGGCCACCTGATTTGAAGAGCTGACTCATTCTCATCTGGGAGAGAAGGTGGAAGGCAGGAGGAGAAGGGGATGACAGAGGATGAGTTGGTTGGGATGGCATCACTGACTCAATGGACATGAGTTTGAGCAAACTCTGGGAAATAGTGACAGACAGGGAAGCCTGGCGTGCTGCAGTCCATGGAGTCGCAAAGAATCGGACACAACTTAGTGACTGAGCAATGATGGGAAATGGCCACAAGACAGAAGCATTTCTTCACGCCCACCTGGTTAGTTGGGGCCGTCAGAGCCTTAGGAAAAGTTGAGTTTCCTGGGTTGTCAATTAGGGTGGCATGTGCCAGAACAAAACCCCAAGGACTTGGCTCATTACCTCTTCCCCTTTCACCCTTCCCTAGACAAACTGCAACCCCTGCAAAACTGCCACACTTAGGGCGCTGTTGGCCACAGGTGGGGCCACTCTAAGGAAGGAGGCTGGAGGTGGGAACTCAGCACCAGGCCACGTGGAGACAGGGTGACTCTTCAGAGCTCCTCCGGTCCAGAGCATCCACCATTTGAAGGTGTCCTTGGCTTGGTATCGCTGTAGGAGGGCCCTCCTGAGTCTGGAGATTGTGGTCCCACCAGAGAGGACTGTGCACTCCATGTCCAAGTGGGGCTCGTTTGCTGGTACATCCTGCCCGGCTCCCTCAGCCACAGGACAGTCCATCGTTGGGACCCAAGGCTCCAGGGGTGTGACACCAGCCTGGGCCACCAGGGCCTGAGGGGAATATAGAGGCATTAAAAATTTTTCTGTTCTATATTGGAGTATAGTTGGTTTACAATGTTAGGTTTGTTGTAGGTGTACCCTGACGTGATTCAGTTATACATATAGCCATTGCTTTTTTTACATTCTTTCCCCATATGTGTAGGTTATTAAAGAATATTGAGTAGAGTTCCTTGTGCTGTCTAGCAGGTCCTTGATGGTGATCTATGTTATATATATGTATGTGTCTGTGTCAAGCCCAACCTCCTAGTTTGTCCCTCTGCCTCCCCCTGCCTTTCCCCTTTGACAACCATAAATTTGTTTTCCTAAGTCTGAGAGTCTGTTTCTGTTCTGTGGATTAGTTCATGTGTCTCAGTTTTTAGATTCCACCTGTAAGCGATGGCATGTGATAGCTGTCTTTGTCTGACTTACTTCACTTTTTCCCGATGGAGATGAAAATGGTTTCTCTCTGCTTTAGTTAATCACAGAGGCCACCAGTTTATGTCCTGTAGAGTATCAGCTAGTTTTGGAACTAGCCTAGTAATTGTATTCCCATTTTTTTCATACACAGACACTCACACACATATATACACATCCCACGATTGTTCATATCATCCTCCGAAGTGTTTTTGCATTCTTTTGATTGCCAGTAAGTTAAATAAATCTTTGAAGCATGCTGACTCTGCTTGTAGGACTGTCACGCTTTTAACGTTTTGAAGTGCGTGCTTTGATGCTGACAAGAGGCAGTTCCTCCTGTGCTCCCTGTCTCTCTAGTCTGTTACATGACTTGAAAGTTTAGCCTCTGTTCCAGGTCCTCCCTTTTTCTTCAAGCGAATCAACCTCCAAATCGCACTGGTTTTCCCTCCCACGAGTCTCTTCAGGCCACCCCTTCTGCTCTGGTTCTGTGACCACTGGCCAAGTTCGAGCCTCCCTTTCTTATTTCCAGAACATCTGCAGCAGTCCCTGCCTGCCTGTTACCACCCAGTCTACACAAGGCTGCTAGAAAAACACCCCCAAGGAAGAGCTCTGGTCATTCACTTTCCTCTTGTGTGGTTCCTCATTGTCCAGCAGTAAAGGAAAGCTCTAGTTCCTTAGCCTGATTTCTTTCTTTCTTTTTTTGGCTGTGCCACGAAGCATGTGAGATCTTAGTTCCTGGGCCAGGGATCGAACCTGTGCCCCACACAGTGGAAGCAGGGGGTCCTAACCACTAGACCACAATGCAAGTCCCTCCTCAGCCTGCCTCCTTAGGCCGTCCAAAACTGGCCGGTCAGTTTCCCTCCTTTCCCACTGTGGCCTTCCTCCTCTGTTCTGTTTCACGGGCACTTCTTGGCTTCTCTTCCTGTTGCCACTCTGCCTGCAGTAACCCCTGTCCTCTTTCTGCACGTCCGAAGTCCACTATTGTTTAACCCCCAGCTTGAAGCTCCGCCACGCCGATCCTTTCAGCTGAAAGTAATTTTCTTCGACTCTGAATTCTCAAAACATTTAATTTGTATTATCTCTCTTTTTTTTCTTTTTTATAATTTGTGTCCTCTCTCTTTTATGGCATCCACACTCTGTTTTGTGACATGGTCCTTTGTGGACGTCTCTGTAGGACGGTCAGGGTCTGTGATCCAGATTTGTATCCACATTCCAGCCTGACAGTCCTAACATAGTTAAGAGAGCCCTGAAGATGTTTCAGTAGGACCTGCTGAAAACAAAATTTTAATTGAAAAAGTAGCACCAATTTACTTTTTGAATAGTGAAAATCTCAAATTGTGTTTCCACAAACTGTCTCTTTTTGAATGTTTTCTTTCCTTCATTAAAAAAAAATACTGCTATTAAAGGAGAAAACTGAATAATCTTCAAAACTTAATCTTCCTTTTATTTGGTGTATCTTTTCTCCATAAATAAGATTTCTCATTTCAGTGTAGCCACTCCCAGCATTTATTCAGGGTTGTTTATTCATTAATGAAGGGAAAGTTTTCTGTGTGGCTCCCCCCATCGAAAGGACTCCCTAGTATAGTCATCCTCTGGTGTCTGGGAGAATTGGTTCTAGGACCCCACTTTGGGAGCCTCCCTGGTGGCGCAGACGGTAAAGAATCCGCCTGCAGTGTGGGAGACCTGGGTTCCATCCCTGGGTTGGGATGATCCCCTGGAGAAGGAAACAGCTACCCACTCCGGTATTCTGGCCTGGAGAATTCCATGGATGGAACAGTCCATGGGGTTGCAAAGTCATGCATGACTGAGTGACTTTGAGTTCACTTCATTCATCCCCCTTTGGATACCAGAATCCTCAGCGGCTCTAGTCTTTCATTTAAAAATATGTAGTATTTGTATGTAACCTATGCACATCCTCACTTGTTTGGGTTTTTTTTGGCCGTGCTGGGTCTTCATTTCTGTGCTCAGGCTTTCCCCAGCCTCTGCCAGCGTGGGATGTTCTTTGACTGCTGGGCACTGATTTCCGGGGTGCTTTCTGCTGTTGCGGAGCACAGGCTCTAGAACCCAGGCTTGTGGTGTACAGTCTTAGTTGCTCCTCGGCATGTGGGATCTTCTCGGACTGGGGATCAAGTTGGTATTCCCTGCTTCAGCAGGGGGATTCTTAACCACTGCACCACCAGGGAAGTGAAAGTGAAGTTGCTCAGTCGTGTCCGGCTCTTTGCGACCCTGTGGACTGTAGCCCAGCAGGCTCCTCTGTCCATGGGATTCTCCAGGCAAGAATACTGGAATGGGTTGCCATTTCCCTCCCTTAATACTTTATTTTGAAAATATCCAAACACAGAAGTTGAAGTAATTGTACAGTGAACACCCGTGTGCTACCCCATTAACATGTTCCCACAGTTGCTTTATCACAAGTCTCTCCTTTCATCCATCTCTCTGTTCATTAACCCATCTCTCTCTCCTTGTGGGGGATGAATTTCCAAGTAAATTTCAGACACAGGTAGTGTCTAGTTTGGGATGACAGTGACTTGAAGAATAACAAGGCAATGAATCCTTATAGTCCTGTGAAAACACAGAGGCTTTATTGGCTAGGATTGGTGGCTGCTTGGCTTTGGCAAGAGGTTAAGAATGTGTTTAATCAAAGACGGTAGGATAGTTTGGACTGACTGTAGATTATCCACCCCACCCCCCTCACCCCCAGCATAGGATCTACTTTTTTTGTTCCATTTGAATGGGAGAAAGGGAGGTTTGGGGCTGTGGAGAACAGAAGATCGATGTGGAAGCAGTATCCCCTCCCTTTCATGTGAGTTTCCAGGCCCTCAAGGGGTGCAGGCTGGGGCTTCTGGCTTCGTGGCCAGCAGCAAGGCTGAGTCAGGTGGCCTGGGCCTACCTTCCACTTGCCCGTGGGTGTTTGACCTTGGATGTCATACTCAGCCTCTTGGCCTGGTTTCTGACCTGAACTCGGGTCCTCTTGCTTACAGTCCAGCACAGCTGGACTTGACACTGACCTTGCAGTGACGGAAAGGAGAGCGTCTCTCGCAGGACCAGCAGGGAGAGTGGACAGCTTGTGCTCACAAGACCTGAACTCCCAATGGTTTTCATCAGAAGGTTTTAAAGGCAGCATTTGGGATGAGAATGCTGCTGTTAAGTCGCGGCAGTCGTGTGCGACCCCATAGACGGCAGCCTACCAGGCTCCTCCATCCCTGGGATTCTCCAGGCAAGAACATGAGTGGGTTTTGGGGTGAGAATGCAGAGGGCCTAACTTTTTTCTGGTTGGCTGGTGGTGAGGTAAGGCATTTCAGGAATCATCTTCTTCAGCTGTCTGGTTCCAGCCAGTCTGGGGTCTGTGTGCTGGTGGTCAGCCTGTAGTCACCACCCTCCACCTGCGCAGGGGTCTTAGTTCTTCCTGCAGAACAGCTCCAAGATCCGTGGTCAGATTGTTAGGGGCAGGTATTGCCTGAGGAAGAACTAGGACTGTTTAATCCCTGAACTGTTGTCTTGACTGCTTTTGTTTCTGCATTTCTCACTTCCTTAATTAGTAATTGCTTGAATCTGCTCTTTGGAACTCAGGGAAGGCCTAGGAGATTTAAAGCCTTTTTCTAAAAACAAGAAATGGGGGACATGGTTCAAGAAGGGAGGCTTTTGTACCTGGGAGGGCTGGATTCCAACTTCAGTTTTCTCATCTGTAAAATTAATGTAATGACAGTACCTACGTTATATTGTTGTGGAGAAAGTACGTGTGCCTGGCATGTGAATTGATCAGCTTTGGTTGCTAAATTATGATTACCTTCCTTGATGAGGTTAAGTTCACACAAAGTTAATATATGGTACTATGGCATCAGTTTTGACACGTAAGCCTGAAAGGAATTCAGAGAAGCAGGAGGGAGCAATCCTGAAAGTCCTTTGAGATAACCTGTAACATTGAAAATGAAATTCTTTTTTTCCCTTGCTCTGCAAGGCCCGTACATTGTCTGGCTTCTGCCTGCCTCTCCAGCCTCACCTCCTCTTTTTCTCCCTTGCTCAACCTGGCCACAGCAGCCATTTCAGAGGGAGCCGGGACGTTTGCGGTCCCCAGGACGTTTGCACTTGCTGTTTATGTTCCCCAGTCTCTCCCGAGATTTTTACGAGAAGAGAGGTAAGGCCTCGCGGCAGGGGGCGGGGCGGGGCGGGGCCTGGGCGGAGTCTGCCGGAAGTGGGGCGGAGGCCCAGGAAGTGACGGCCTACCCCGCCGAGTCAGTGGAGTCGGGGGCACCAGCCGCGGCCTTGCGTTCCCGGGCTCTGGGCGATGGAGAACGGGGAGGTCTACAGAGCCACCACCGAGGCGCACCCGGGCCCTGGCAGAGGCCCCCGGAGCGGCCTCGCCGCCTACTTCACCCTGAGCCGGCTCACGGGGTTCCGGCGACTCAAACTGCTGGAGCTGGTGAGTCCGCGGCCGGGTTGGGCGAGAGGAGGCAGCGAGCGGCGCTCTGCCTGCTGCTAAGAGGCGGCCGTTTCCACATCCCCAGTTCCTTCCCTCTCCGCCCGGGGAGGGGCCGTTCCCCACGGGGGAGTCCGCCGGCGCTCCCTCCTCCCGGGTCCCTCGAGGGCCGGCCCCCGACCCCCGCCCGCCCGCCCGGGTGTTCTGGGACCACCCAGCGTTTTGGGCGGGCGCAGGAAATGCGTCGGAGACCCAAGCCAGCAGCCTAACCGTTTCCTGCTCCTGTGTAGTGACCTTTGGCTCTTCTCCCTGCTGTTACCCTGCATTATCTCCCAAAGTGTCCGTATTTGGGCCACAAAATGCTTTTTTATCTTTCTCTGGTTCTTGCGGTTTTCCTGGTGTGAACCCAAGGGGGCAGTTACATTTGTTGGACAGAGTGTTCCGATACTACGCGAGGCGTAGAGAGAGATGTGTCTAGTAAGTTGTCGTTAAGAAGTTTTAGTACTAACTGGAAAAGAATTCCTTCTAAGTGAGCAGTGTGTGTACCAAATACAAAGTCAGAAGGACAGCTTTTTGTGTGAAGGGAAGCAGGCCGAGGGCATTCTCTTTCAGGGACACTGAGTTTCAATTTGCTTTAGGCGTTGGTTAAGGACCTTAAATCTACTAGTGAAAATACCAAACCATCTTTGAAATTTAAATTTTCATTCAGATCAAATGCACATTGAGCTCCTTTGTTCTGTTTTAATGAACGATGAGTAACATTTCCTGCAAAAGGAAAAATCAGACTGTTTAGAATGTTTCTGGGTTGGTTTGGTTTTTGAATCATCCCCAGTGAAAACAGCCAGTTGGTTTTTTTTGGAAGATCTTAAGTTCTTAGAAGTCAGATAACCAGAACGTACGTTCTTAGAACTCAGATGACCTACTTTCATTGAAAATAAAAATTGCAAAAAAAAAAATAATAATAACATAGCTTTTTAGCCCCCCCCCCCCCCCCCCCCGCATCACTTCTGGGAATAGCTGGGAAGTCACTTGGAAGCAAGTGACAGTATGGCCCAGGAGGGTCGGCCTGTGTCTCCCTTTAACTGCTTGCTGGCAGCCTTTCTATTCCTACAGTGTCCTCAGCCCCCTCCTGCCTTTGTTCTTCTGCATAAGCGGATCCTCCTACCCAAGAAGGGCTTCCTTCTGCTCTTCCTGTTCTCAGCTCTTGCATGACTTTTGGATGTCAGCTGTGTTTCTCTGCCTTAGAGTTAAAATGGTTCTATATAAGTAGAAGAATTATTTGGAACAGGAAAGAGGTAATATTCATTCGAAGCACTCTCGCTGTTCAAAAGACATCGTCAGTATTGGTCTGTTCCCCTTTAAATCTCTACAGTTGCCTTTCTTTTTTCTTTCCAATGAGAACTGGCAAATCTAAAGTAAAGTTTCTGATTGCCTTATTTATAGTTTAATAAACTAGTTCCATATCTTCTGAATAGAATGCAGCCATAAGTTTGGATGGTAGACTTTTTGCTTGGAGAGAAGGGGGAGAATGAGTTTGCCTTGTGGGGATTGTTAGACTATTCCTGCATGTTCTCCATCATCCATAAGGAGAAAGAGCAAAAGAATGAAAATTAATGTCTCTTCTTGAAATCCATTTGTTTGTTTATGGTGAACCTGTCCCATCCTTTTCACTTTGTTTTGGCCTCACCTTGCGGCTTTCAGGATCTTAGTTTCCTGTCTAGGGATTGAACCCTTGTCCTCGGCAGTGAAAGCTCAGAGTTCTAATCCCTGGACTGCCAGAGAATCCCCTTGTTTACAGGGGATTTTATGATATTACGTTTTCTTTAACATAGATTTAGAAAAATATTTCTTCAGTATTGCCTTTCATTCTAATGGTTGTCTTTTTGTTTCTGCTTTGTTGGTTTTAATGTCTTACATCTTCACAACAATAGATTTCTCCAGAAAGTCCCAAGAAAGTTTTATATGGAGTAAATGAAAATTCAGCCAGCCAGGGGTGAGTTGAATTTGCCTCAACTCAAACTCTGCCTTTAGGTTGTTTTCTTTAGATAAATTATTTTTTAATCAAAAAGAGTTGGCGAGCTACAAGAAGGAATAACTGAAGTGGAGAAACCCATAATCAAAAAAGACGAGGTACTTTAACAAGGGACCTGCAAGCCCGAGATCATTTTACTCAAAATACAGTGCATTTCTGTGTTCATTATTCTAGACCCATAAATCATACCAGATTCTCAAAAACCCCAAAAGAGAAATGCCTTATTCTGAAATTTAACAAACCAGACACTGTGTACTTAGGAAATTCATAGAGTCCTGGGAGGTGGGATTGGGTCTCCTCTGAGGTTCTTTCCAGCCTTAAGGTTTTTACAGTCTGGGGCTCTGCAGGTTGTGTGTGCCAGAACAGATCCGAACACCCGGGGTGGAGAGCGGCACCTGCAAACGGAAGGGGCGGCTAGAGAGAAAACGGCATGACTGGCTCTTGAGTTACATACTCTGGGAGTTAGAGGGCTGTATCTGCCGTTCACGTGTGACCTCAGTTTTGTCAAAGGCTTGTCCGTCCACCCTTGCAGAGCTGAAGAGGAAACGGGAGACTCGGCGGAGAAGGTACCGTAAGGCGGCATTGCAGTTCGCGGTCCATGCAGTCACTTTAGTAGTTTATCCTATCCCTAAGGTTGGTCCTTACGCAGGTACTTTGTGAGGTTTTTGTTGTTACTGTTATTTTTTGAGGCAGGTTTTTGTTTGTTTGTTTGTTCTTGGCTTTACGAGGAGAACTGACCTTTTTGGCAGCCAAATTCCTTGCTAGTAAACTGGTGTAGTGATCTAACTACGTATGATATAGTCTCTGTCACAAACAAGCATTGTGTTTATAGGACCAGCTGAATGTCCTGAAGGCTGCATAGTACTATGATTATAATGACTTCAGGCAAGCAGTTTGGTTTAGAATTCACCAGTGATTTAAATGTATTAGATTGTGAATAGTGTTATTTTGTAAGTGCCAAGAAACAAATCACTTTGAAGCCGTTTATCTTGGTGCTCTTTTCATGACTTAAATGTGAAAATTGATACATACTAAATTGAAGCGCTTTGTTTTTACCTTGAAGAAGATCCATAATGTCAGCAAATCTGAATCTTTGTGAGTAAATGTTTGCTGAACGCACGGGAGGCTTAGCCTGACTACAGGCCGACACATTTGTTTACGTGAACCTTACATATCACTACAAGGTTTTTAAAGTGAGTTTAGTAATTCACAGAATAAAAGAATTGTGTAAATGGAGCCTTACAATTAATGCAAACATTAAAAAGTTCTTTTATGAGAAATTTTTTGGCGGTAGACTGTTCAGTGATGGAGAATTAGTGTTTAGCGTGGTAACTGTTAATTTTAGGGAAGACTGAAGTTTCAGAAAGGGTAGTGAAACTGAAATGGAGAGACAGAGGAGTCATTCTCTGAATGTTGAAGTCACCAGAACGGTAAGTGCATCTTTAGTCACTAAGACTTCCCAGATGTGTTGACTCTAGCATGGTGGTTTTAATGTATGACTTAACAGGAAAAAGGGAAATGCACAGACCTCTAGTTGTAACTTCAAAAACCCAGATGACAGACAGATCCTACACAAACACATCCAGTCGAAAGATGAGCTTAATAAACAGTGCTTTAGGGGGAAAAGAGTACAGAGTGGGAGTCGGGTATGTGGCTAACTTGTGAGTTAAGTCTGTCAGGGGTTTGAGCCCTCAGCTGTGAACAGAAGGGTGGGAGGCCCTGTTCTCCAAGGGCCCTGCCCACTCTTAGCAGATCAGTAATGCCCTTAGTTACGTTTGATACACTTTTATATCATTAGAAGCAGCCATGCTGGGCATGTGTACCCTGTTAGGTGCTTAGCCTAATAATCAGTAAGCAGCATTCAGTGTGATGCTGTCATGCTGTTGGGAGCAAGACTGTCTACCAGAAAGTAATCACGGAGCCTCTGAACTTAGGGGCTGCGCTCACCATCATATCCTTACCTCGTTCAGTGACCTTGTCGCTTTTCCTGTCTTCAACCACTTAGGTATTTAATGCTGGTGACCACACATTTCTTGAAGTTCTTCCCTTACTTTCACTTTTTCTTCTTTAATACAAAAAAGTGTCTACTTACAAACAAATAAAAACATAAATATATACATTATATATATGAGATTAAAACAAGTCACACTTCAGGCCTCATCAACACACTCTGCTGCCTCACTGCTGGATTAACAGTTTGGAGTGTGTGTACTTGCTTTTTAAGGCGTTTCCCTGAGACATGTTCAACTTCCCGGCCTTGCTCTTCTGCTGTCAGTTGCCCTGGTCCCTCCTCCGCTCGGGCTGTGACGTTCTTCAGGCTCTCCCAGCCCTCCACCCCTCCTGTCTGCTAACCAACAAAACCAGACAGGCAGTTCCTGCATCTGAAAGTCCATCCTCTCTGGCAGGATCATCACATAACCACACTCGGCTCCGTAATCATTTACCTCATCCCTCCCCATCCAGTTGGGTCAGTTGCCTTGTTACCCTCTTGGCTGCCCTGCAAATCCTCACTGGTCTGATTCTGTTCCCTTTGTGCCACACCCAGAGTGCCCTCTGCCTGTCCTGATCCTGGGTCTGTCTTTTCACACATCCTTCTGTGGCTACTATTAATCCAGGTGGATCTGAACATTTTCCTGAATTTATACCAAATGCTCAAGTATGAGATATAAAATTATTGTTTTCTTATTTTTTTTCCTTATACATAGGTTTTAAAAGTGAAAGTTGCTCAGTCATGTCCAACTCTTTGCAACCCTGTGGACTAAATACAGTTCATGGAATTCTCCAGGCCAGAATACTGGAGTGGGTAGCCTTTCCCTTCTCTAGGGGATCTTCTAACCCATGTCTCCCGCATTGCAGGCGGACTGTTTACCAGCCCCACATTGCAAGCAGACTGTTTACCACCTGAGCTACAAGGGAGTCCATACATAGGTCTTATTGCTCTGTTACTACATGTTCCTACACATATGACAATGGTGGATACATAATGCTCAACACACTTTAAAAATAAATTTGAACTTGAGATGTAACTGACTGGTTAGTTTCGTGTGTACCGATGCGACACTTGTATAGCCTGTGAAGTGTCCCCTTGTCTTGTGTGGGAGACCGTACAGAGCGGCTGTTGCCCTTGCAGTTGAGTCGCTCCGTCGTGTCTGACTCTGTGACCTCATGGCTTGTACCCCGTCAGACTCCTCTGTCCGTGGGATTCTCCAGGCAACAATACTGCGGTGGGTTGCCATGCCCTCCTCCAGGGGATCTTCCCAACCCAGGGATCGAACCAACATCTCCTTCATTGCAGGCAGATTCTTGACTACTAAGCCACCAGGAAGCAGAGAGAGCTGTGGGAGATTTTAAAGGAAGCTCAGTATTAACAGAGGTGGGGAGTCAGGAGTTTTCATACCGAATATAACTTATAGTGCTAATTTCTTGGCCTTTAACTGGGAATAGGAACTAGTAAATAGCCAAGCTTGACATAGTACCCCTTCCTTCTCTCGGATGTCCATGCTGAACCCGCCTCCTGATAGAGCCCTAAGGTTTAAAGTCGGTAAGAACGCCTCCTTTGAGGAGTTTGGAAGAGGGCTTATAATGACTTGTCTCTGATAGGTTCTGGCCCAGCTGGTTCCTGCACTTTTCTTGGGGAGAGTAGATAAGTGGTCTGTATCTACTGTAGATAGGATTTTATTGTCTTAGGGACACTGATGAGTGTTCCCGATAATCTCCTTCTTGTAACAAGGATGGTTCAAGAGCTGCTGTTCTCCGATCTCAATGAGTGCTAGGCTCATATCTTCTCACAGTTAATTTCATACAACTTAGATATATCCTGAAGATTTCTTGTAGAGAAACTCCTAACATTCAGGTAAGATTTAACATAGCAGAGAACAAAAGAAACGGAGTTTTAGACATTTGGCACTTACTACACTCTAGACATTAAAAGCCCTTGTAATTACAGGAGAGGAAGTTCCTTACACAGTAACTTTCTGGGACTTGTCTAGGTGTGTTGCTTTGTCTGTGGTGCCATGACTGGGAACGCCTCACCTAACATCTGTCTGATATGAGGAAGTTGTTTGGGATCTTCTGGACTGTTTTATGCCTCATTAACTTACAGGAAATCACAGCAAAATAGGATCTATTTTCATCCTTACGTGCTTTCTTTTCTGTTGTGGGCACATGTGAATTTTGTATGGCCAGTAGGAGGGGGGAAATCCCTTAGAGGCTTCAGTGCTAATTTAGATTTGTTTTTAAACTTGTTTAAAATAATCATAGTATCACAGGAACTTGCAAAGAAACACGTGAAGGGAGGTCCTTTGCGTTCACACATGTGTGTGTTCATGTACCTCTGTGCTGTTGTATCGAGTGTAGCTTCCTTAATCATAACCACAGCCAAGACCCAGCACTGTCCCATTACCATGTAGCTCCCTCATGTCCTGGCCACCATGGATTAGTTCTCCATCTTGAAAAGTTGTGTTATTCTGTGAATGCAATCATGCTGTATGTAACCTTTTGAGATTGGATTGTTTTCACTTTATAGAATTCTTTGGGGATTCATCAGATTGTTGCATATATCAAGTTTCTTTTTATTGCTAAGAGTAGTATTCCATGGTATGGATACCACAGTTTGCTTAACCATTGAAGGACACCTGGAGTGTTCAGAGTTTGGGACTCTGATGAATAAAATGTTGAGAACATTAACGTATCAGTTTTTGCAGGAATGTACATTTTCTGGACCAAGAAATGAGCAGATTGTAGGAATGCAGTTCCTGGGTCATATGGCAGTTGCCTGCTTAGTTTTTAAAGAAATTGCTAAACGGTTTTCCAGAAAGGCTGTATCAAGGACCTCTGCTTTGATGAAAATGTTTTGTAGGATAAAGCTATTCTGAAATTGCACTGTTGATTCTGGTAGCAGTGTTATTGCCATTCATGTATCTCGTTGCACCTGCTGGCCTGAATTGAGTAGGATGACGTTTCCCAGTAGGCTTTGACTTGGGTCATCAGTCATTTCATCAGCCATCAGGTTTCAGTGCTCAGAAGGAAATTCCCTCAGCTTCCACAAAACCCACAGACTGCCCAAGTGAATCTCTGCTCCCTCTTCCTTTCTGTTTGTAGAGCAGCATTAGCCCCACACCTTGAGCCCTGAGTCCTGCTTTTAGAGATCCTCTCTTCTTCCTATTGAGATATCTCACAGGCTTCTAAGCATTTAAACGTGCTCAGTTCTCTGTCTTGAAATGCCCTTCCCTTTGAGCTCATCCACCACTGCCCTCCACCCGGCCACGTGGAGCTGCACTTGGTGACTGGGCCGTCTGTTGCCCGGCCTCAGCCCTCACTGCCCGAGGACGGCGCTGGAGCGTGAGCTGCCCTCACAGAGCTCGCTGAGGCGGCCCTGTCACTCAGGCTCTCGCAGCGTTCCGGTATCGCTCTTACCTGGCCTCTGAGGAGCATTCAGCACTCTTGGTGCTGGTTCTGTGTTTGGCTGCGCCACACGGCAGGCCTGGGATCTCAGTGCCCTGACCTCGGGGATCAAACCCATGCCCCCTGCATTGGAAGCACGGAGTCTCAACCACTAGACCACCGGGGAAGTCCACAGTCAGCACTTCTGATAACTTGCTCTGCATAGAAACCCTTTTTCTTGATCTGCTACCCTCTGGATGCTGCTCCTAACTGTCCTATGCTCGTATCTCCTCTTTGGGGCTTCCCTGCTGACTCAGGCTGTAAAGAATCTGCCTGCAGTGGAGAAGCAGGTTCGATCCCTCGATCAGGAAGATCTCCTGATGAAGGAAATGGCAACCCACCCCAGTACTCTTGCCTGGAGAATCCCATGGATGGAGGAGCCTGGCAGGCTGCAGTCCCCGGGGTCCCAAGAGTCGGACACGACTGAGCAACTGAATCAGCACCGGCAGCCCCCTCTGTCGAGCCCCCCAGTCTTGGGGTTCATCACAGTTCTGCCATGGGCCAGCGTTCCCAGCTCTGGGTGATCTCCCACGTGTTGGCTCCACCTCAGATGCGTCCTCTGAGCTCCAGACCCATATATCCTTTTGCCTTAGGCAGCACCTAACTCCTCCATAGACCACTCATTTACAGCATGTTTAAAATGAATTGTTCCTCTTCCCAGCACTCTTGCCTCTTAAAAAGCAGACCGACTCTTCTTTCTGCAGTGAGGCATCAGTGTGTGAGTACCTCATCACACAACAGTGGGAGCTCTGTTAAAACCCACCTACATTTAATTGAGTTGTCGAATTAGCCAGACAGCCATTCACCGCAAATGCATTGGCCAGTTAAATACTGCAAGACTGAGATTGAATGTGAAAAGGAATTTTTTCTATGAAAATAAATGGGATGCTTCAGAAAGACCAAAAAATAAGTTAATAAATACTTGCTGTGGAATTAAGAGTGCGGCAACTGTGAAAGGCCAGTAAAACTAGTCTGATTCTAGAAAGAGTCAGCATGCTGCTTCTCGAGTGTCCCAGATCTTGTTCCGCTTGAAACAACATCAGTTTAGAAGTGGCAGTCATAAATGATGGAGGTGATTAATGAAGCAGACACGGAGGGGAATTCCAGCCAGGCGCACTCGCAAAGAACAGGCCCACTTGCAGAGACTGGTGAATGAATAAACGTGCCTTTCTGTGTTAAAGTGTTTAAGCACATGCGTGTTATCTTGTTTCCTCTTCTGTCTGTATTCATCCTGTCAGCTCAGGGCTTCTCCATCATCAGGGGTTTGACTTTCGTCCATTACAGCTACCCTGTTCATCTTTCCCTTCATTTCTGGCACCAGCTTCTCGACTGGATGGCTACCCCCTGTTCTGCCCTTTTCCCCATCCCTTTGCTGTCTTGTAGCTAGAAAGAACCACTAAAACATAAGCCTGATCATGTCGCCCTTTGAGTTAAAAACCCTTAAAATTCAGAGTCCTTACACCAGGAAAAGCAGGCGTCTGTTTATTCACACACTTAACTTTTGACTGCGCGGGTCTTCCTCGCTGG
Source organism: Cervus elaphus (assembly GCF_910594005.1). Lineage (NCBI taxonomy): Eukaryota > Metazoa > Chordata > Mammalia > Artiodactyla > Cervidae > Cervus > Cervus elaphus. Next base: position 19,638,767 of record NC_057838.1, on the reverse strand, counting down.
GTGTGCTGCGCGCTCGTTAGAGCGAGCGGGAGCTGCTCTGGCTGCGGGGCATCACTGCTCGTTGCGGCGGCTCCTCTTGTTGCAGAGCGCGGGCCCTGGCCGCAGCAGTAGTTGTGGCTCATGGGCTTTTAGCTACTCCGCAGCATGTGGAGTCTTCCCGGACCAGGGGTCGAACCTGTGCCTCTGCGTCGGCGAGCAGGTTCTTAGCCCTGGACTGCCAGGGACGCCCCCGGAGGCACTTGGAGAGTCCCCTGCGTGCCCCCCACTGTCACGTCGCCCTCTCTGCGGCATCCCCTCCCCTCCACCTGGACAGGGCCCAGCCCCTGTCGCGGTTCGGGGGTCGTGGGCGCCGTGTGTGGCTGGGGCGGGCCGGTGCCGGGCTCCGTCATCTCCAGGTCTCCTGTGCACCGCTCCTCTGCCTGAGCCCGTGCCCCAGTCCCTTACCGCCCCAGCCCCAGGCTGACTGCAGCCCTCCTGGTCTCAGCGTTCCTGTAGGAAGCCCTTCCTGAACCCGGGTTGAGTGCCTGTGCCGTGTGCTCTTAGGACCGGTCCTGAATGTCTCCTGTTCTGGCACTCAGCATATAGTAACTACTTTTTCATAGTAACTATTTTCTGTGTACTTGGATTCCCTTCAGGGCATCTGGACTGAGTTCTGTGTGGATAGATCGGGTTCATTGACTAATCTTGTTCGCCAGGTCTCCACTCAGCAAATGTTTGGGTGAACAGATGGCATTCTCTGAATTCTGTGGGTCTCCCTGACAAGTTAAGCCGGTGTTGCTTCTCCCGTAGGTGCTGTCTCTCCTGGCCTTCATCTGTGAGGAGGTGGTCTCGCAGTGCACCTTGTGTGGGGGACTCTACTTCTTTGAGTTCGTCAGCTGCAGCGCCTTCCTGCTGAGCCTGCTTATACTGATCGTGTACTGCACGCCGGTGTACGACCGAGTCGATCCCGCGAAAGTCAAGTCATCGGTAAGCACGAGAAAACATAATCCCTGTGACAAGGAGGTAGATGTTTTTGGACCTTGTGCAGTTGTATTATTCACGGTAATAGTGCTTTCACAACCCTATCAGGAAGAGACACCCTCCATTGTTTCAGGTCTGCCTCCAAGCAGCCTGCTTTTCTGTGCCAAATGGGACGGTTGGGGAGGGCGAAATTAGTGACAGACACTGCCAGTAATTTACAGGTATTGGTGGTTTAATCTGATTCACATTAGGTATTTTTTAAAAACTAGGAATTTTGTCATTTTTGATTTCTCACATTTCAGAGTGTGGGTTTTTGCAGTTCTGCACTGTGCCTGTTTTAGGTCAGGCACTGTGCTGAACATAAGATGGAGTGATGAACTAATGTGACAGGGTTCGGAGCCTTTAAGCAAAACAGCATGTAATTCTACCTATTTTGTTTTGGTTTTATTATGAAAGAAAGTTGTCTCTGAGTGAATTTAGAAGGTACTTGTTAAATTCATTATTTAGAAGTAACCCTTTTAATAAAAGTAGAGGGGGCAATTTTATATTCACAAAATTAAGAGATGTATAACTTTCTAAAGACTTAGTCTGACCCTCAGTTTTTCTTTTAGTATGGATTTGTGAGATGACAGATGAGCTAATTTACAGAGTTACTGCATTTAAGAAAGAAAAAATCAAACAGTTTACTTCGGTAGCATTCAGGTTCTCAAGAGTGGTTTATAAGGAATTGTAACTAGCAGGGTTGATTTATGAAATTCACAGTTTTGAGGAGAAAGATAAAAAAACAGAGTAAGTTTTAACTATTAAAAATAAGATAATAGGATAAATACAAACCAGTTAAGATTTTATTATTGTTTTAATGAGAAGCAAGCTTTGGGTCCTATGTTGATAATATACCTAAGATTTACTTTTTTCTGTATACCCTTTTGTACCATAAGAATCTGTTACCTTTTTTTTTTGCATTTTAAAACTTTTATTGAAGTGTAGTTGACTTACAGTGTTAATTTCTGCTCTACAGCAGAATGATTCAGTTACACACATACACGCACAGTTCTTTTTCATATCCTTTCCCACTATGGTTTATCACAGGATACTGGATCTATTTCCCTGTGCTATACAGTGGGACCTTGTTCATCCATCCTATATATACCAGTTTGCCTCTGCTAACCCACACTCCCAATCCATCCCTCCCCCACCCTCCTCCCACGGGGCAGCTACCCATCTGTTCTCTGTGTCTGGAGTCTCTTGCATAGGTAGGTTCATTTGTGGCCATATTTTAGATTCCACCTATAAGTGATATGGTATTTGTCCTTCTCTTTCTGACTGACTTGACTTAGGAAGATTAATCCATTTATTTTGCGGCAAATTGTATAATTTCATTCTCTTTATGGGGTCACATTTCATTGTGTGTATATAAACATATACACACACACCACATCTTCTTTGCCTGTTCATCTGTTGATGGACATTTTAGGTTGTCTCCATGTCTCGGCAACAATAGTGACGCTGTGTACTCTGGGGTGCATGTGTCCTTTCAAATGGCAGCTTTGTCTGGGTTTGTGCCTAGGAGTGGGATTGCAGGGTCTTGTGGCAACTCTCTAGTCTTTGAGGAGCCTCCATGCTGCTGCACGTCAAGGCTACACCCATGTGTCCCTACCACCCGCGTCAGGGCTCACCTCTGGCCTCCCTGCTCCGTCTCGGTGATCTGTGTGCGTCTGTTTTTCTGCCAGAGCCACGCTGTGCTTGTTCCAGTTTCCATTGGGGCACAGCCGCCTTACAGCGTTCCTACTGTGGAGCACAGTGCGTCAGCTACATGTATACATTCAGCCCCTTGTGTGTGGGCTTTCTTCCAGCTTCGGTCACCAGAGAGCACTGCATACTACACATAGGTTCTCACTGGCTATCTGTTTCATACACAGGATCAGTAGTGTACATGTATCAATCCCAACCTCCCACTTCACAGAAATGTTTGATTTTTTAATCTGTATACTAGCTTACCTAAGTGATTTACTTTCAGATCACGATTTTCTTTCCTGTAGATTCTTAAAATTCGTTTATGTTTAGAGACGACTCTTCAATATTTTCCTTAGGATGGGTTTAGTATTGCTGTATTGTTCTAGTTTTTAGTTGTTTGGGAGATTCTTTGTTTCAATAGAGTATCTCGGGTTGCGGATTTTTCCCTTTCAGGACTTTGAATGTATCTTGCCATTCCTTTCTGGCCTGCAGAGTTGCTGTAGAGAAGTATGTCTTGGTGTAGGTCTGTTTGGGTTTACCTTGGTTGGGACTTTTCTCTGCTTCCTGTACCTGGATATCTGTTTCCTTCTTTAGATTTGGGACGTTTTCAGCCATAATTTATTCAAATGCATTTTCAGTCCCTTTTTCTCTTTCTTCCCTTTTTTGAATTCCAATTGTTCACAGATTGGCATGCTTTATATTATCCCATAGGGGTCTCATATTGCTTTCCTTTTTTTTTTTTTTTAATTTGGCTTTATGTCTGCTGTTCTGATTGAGTGATTTCCATTATTCTATCTTCTAGGTCACTTAATTGTTCTGCATTTTTCATTCTATTATTCACTACTTTTAGGTCAACTTTAATCTCAAGAAATGAATTCACTAAATTTTTCTTGGTTCCCTTTTTAGTTTCTAGTTCCTTTTCATAGTAATCTGCATTTCTATCAGTAGTCCTCAATTTCTTCACTGTTTTCATTATCTCCTTTTTGAACTTGCCATGTATTAGACTGAAGAAGTCTGTTTTGTTGTTTCTTCTTTCAGGGGATTTCTCTTGATCTTCTAATTGAGAGTGGTTCCTCTGCTTCCTCATTTTACTTGTATTTCCCTTGCTGTATGCATTTAGGAGAAGCAGTTATCTGCTGTGGTTTTGGAGGGCTGTTTTTACGTGGAAGCGCCCTTGTGTGGCCCTGTTGACTGCTGCTGGGGGCGGGGGCTGCTTTCAGCGCGGACGCCTGCCCCGGCTTTGCTCAGCATCTGCTCGCCGTCCTGCCCTTGCTGGGAGGTGTGACTGGCGTGACCGGCACGTGCAGTGGGCTTCGGGCGGGGCCTCCTTGCTCGGGTGGTCACTGGCCTGTCGGGGGCCAGGTGTGTGCCCTAGCTGTTGAGTAGAAGTTCTCGGATGTGCTTCTGAGTTGTGCTGCAAGGTGGGGGGGATGGGAGCATCCCCACTGAGCCTTCCTCAGAGCGGTTCTCAGGTGAGTCTGCTCACCTGGCACCTGTTAGGAAGCTCAGACGTGCTGTGGTCAGCTCTGCCCTCACCCCATCTCAGCCTTGGGACGGCCACCAGTTGGCCCTGGGGTCCTTGTGGCCTGGCCACCAGCCCAGCTCCACTGAAGTCAGGCTCCAGGACCACAGGAGTGGGGCCCCGGGACCTGCTGTGGGGCTCTGGAGGGGCTCAGGCCCTGGCCCTGTGTGCACGTGTCCAGGAAGCCCCCACTGCTCAGGCTGCATCTGTCAGCCGCGGGAGGACCCGTGGTCCGCACGATGTTCTGTGGGTGCGGAGTTGACACAGCTGCCAGCAGAGATGGACGCTGGCGGCTCCCGGAGCTGTGGGGAGAGACCGCGGTCCTGCTCCTAAGCCGCATGGCCCCTGGGTCCAGCTGGGGTTTCAGCTCCGCCTCTGTGCATGGACAGCCTGCTGGTATTTGTTCCCCGGCACCTGCCAAGGCAGGAGCCCCTGAGGTTGTGGCTGGAGCACACACCGGCCCCTTCGGGCCGTCTCTGTGCAGCCAACAGCGGTCCTGTCCGCGGGCCTGCCCTCTAGACTCCGGAGGCCAGCACCCAGCCTCCGCCTGGACGAGTTTACCCGGGCCGAGGCGCGCAGGGTGGCGGCCTGGACCGCGTGTGCGGGTTTGGCTCCTCTGCAGCTCCCTGTCTGTGCTGGCTCATCTCCTGGCCAGGGAGGTGGCTTCCCACACTCTGAGAACCTTTCCTTTTTCCAGCTCCTCCCAGGGGTACAGGTCCCATTCTGCTGCTTTTTTCCCCCTTTCATCCTGCCTGTCACTTGGAGATCATTCTTGTCCTTTCAGGGGTTTGAGGCCTTCTGCTGGTGTTCAATAGGTGTGCTGTGAGAATCGTTCCATTTGTCATGTATTTGTGGGAGGAAGCAAGTTCCATGTCCTTCTATCCCACCATTTTGATTGGCTACTGTCTGTTAAAATAATTCTTTCTAGCATGAAATATTGCCATTTGCAGTAACATGTTACTGGACCTAGAGAATATTATACTATGTCAGAGAAAGACAAATACCATATGATATCACTTACATGTGGATTCTTAAAAATACAAAAGAATATATATTTACAAAACAGAGAAAGCGAGCTTGTGGTTGCCACAGAGGTGAGGAGGAGAGGAGGGGCACATTAGGGATGCGGGGTTAAGAAACTATCCATAAAACAGAGGAGCAGTAAGGATTTACTGCGTAGCACTGGGAACCACACTCAGTACCTTATAATAAACTCTAATGGAATATAATCTGAAAAAACATAATTAAATCACTTTGTATTACACCTGAAGTGAACACAAAAGGATAAAATCAGCCATACGTCAATAAATAAGTACATATATATAATGATTCTTTTAAGGTTGAAAAATGAAGCAACAAAAAAAAGTTGATACAAAACAATTAAAAAATAACTTTGAAAGTCAGGTAGAGTCTGAATCAAATCCATGAAGACTCTGATGACCACATTCATGCGTTTCTCGTCCAACAGCCAGACAGCATTACTTTCCATGAAAGTATTTCAGAAGCGTTTAGTTCTTTTAAAATACTGTTTACTTCCTGGCGGCACTGGGTCTTCGTTGCTGCCTGCCGGCCTCCTCTGGTTGCGACAGGCGGGCCGCTCTCTGATTGCAGCGCTCAGGTCTCAGTGCGGTGACTTCTGCGGGAGCGCAGACTCCAGGCGCTCTTCCCAGACCAGGGAGCGTGCCCTTGAGTTGCAGGGTGGACTCCTACCCACTGGACCACCAGGGAAGCCCCAGAAATGGTTGGTTGTGCTTAAGAACATCGATCTTTTGGACGAGAAACAATATAAATTTTCTACTCTTATGGTCAAAATAAGCAAAAGGTAGAACACTTATGACATCAAACTCCCAACCTTTAAAAAGTTATGAGTAAACACTGATTTTAAAATACTGATAAAAAAAATTAGTCACTTCATCTTAAAATAGTTTTTGTAAAATATCTTACAATATTTCTTTTGGGTCTTATAGAAAGTTTTAAACATATTTGTAATCATATAGATATTCTACTTTTCAACCAACATTGTAAGGAAGTCATGTTTCTTTGATTTAAAAGTTACTCTTACTGTCTGCTTTCTAACAAAATTGTTTTGTGTAAGGTTTTCTTTTTGAGAAAATGTTTTGAGTGTATAGTGGTTGTGGTGTCTAGGGTGGAACAGTAATCTTTTTGAAGAGAGAATCTTTTCTGTCCCATTACATCAAGAATAACAATAGCCAGTGTTTATGAAACATTTATTATGTATCTGACACTGGTCTGAGCGTTTTCTTGGATGAAAGAACTCTTATCTATAGAATCACCTATGAATACAATATTGTTACTACTCATTTTGCAGATGAAGAAACAAAAGCACACACTCAATAGGTAACTAATTCAGTCATGCCGCCAGGAAGGAATATTACTGGTATGTGAAATCAGGTATTCTAGCTCTAGAACCCATGTTATTGAATACTACATCCTGTCTCAAAATGAATGTCTTGTTTAAATACTTCGTGTGTACTCCAAATATTAATAGTTCTATAAGTAACAGGTTTGAAATAATAATTCAAAGGAATAGAAAAAGAGAAAAACTGCAGAAAAACACCTCTTTTAGAAGCAGAGAGAAAAATCAAGTGTTTTTTTTATAAATGTTGAACTAACAAAATAGTGAATTCTGTTTTGGGTAGTTTTATTGATAGTAGGTTTAGTGGAGAATGTGTTTGAGAAAATTCAAGAAATACCAGACTTAAAACCCTTTGGAGTGACTCATGTTTCCAGTTTCTCCTCTGAATCAAATCTGTGTGTCAAGCACCATTTGCAGTCGGCCTCTGAGAGAGCACCTCATGAGGTGATGCCCGAGAGAGCTCTTGGAAACCAGGAAGCCAGTCCAGTGCTGCAAGCTGCATTCTGATGAGCTGTGGGTGCTCCTACATGGTAGATAATCTCATGCTATTAATGCAGGCTTGTGCTGGATGACCTGGTGGGCACAGTTGAAAACAACAGGCTATACAACAAAGCTTAAGTATCTAAAAAACTATTGGCCTAACTTTATTGAGTTAATGATGGGCAGTCCTTTTGAGTCTCTTGTCCAAAGTACTTTAAAAGCAACAAAGTACTCTGAGAGAGGCCATCCTAGCATGGGTTACCTGAAAAGGAAAGAAAAATGCCTTTTTTTTTTTTTTTTTGCTGGAAGTAATATGGTATTTCATCTTATGGCTTTGATCTTTATGTCCTAAAGAAAAAGATAAACATACATGCATGTGTGTTTCATCTTATTTACTTGTAATAGTATATAATTGATTTTATATTACTTTCAGATGTAAAACCCAGCAATTCAATATTTTTATAGATTATACTCCATTTAAAGTCAGTTACAAAATAGCGGCTAATTTTCCTGTGCTGTACAGTACTTACATCTTGTTGCTTATTTTATACAAGATAGTTGGTCCCCCCACCACCTGGCCCCTCCCCTTTCCCCCCTGTCACCACTAGTTTCTCTGCATCTGTGGGTCTGTTTCAAAGTTACACACGTTGATTTTAGTTCTGAGACTCCACATACAGGTGATAATGGAGAACTATTTTTATTAAAAGATTACTATTCTGCTGTATTCTGAATATAGCCTGTGCATATTTATAGGGTGTTCCTTTACAGGGTATTTATGAAATACATATTTCAACTAACTTTTCAATAAGCTTGGTAAGTCTGAGTAAAGAAAAAAGAAGTCACTGTGTTTAAAAGTTAAAAAGTAGAACACACTTGTTTTCAACCAGCCTAACCCTGTTGTCTGTATCCCTCTGTGTTTCATGAATGTGTAGGACTTCTTTATTACTCTGGGCACAGGACTGGTACTCTTGGTGGCATCCATCATTTTCGCTTTGACACATGACAATACCATAACCGAAATTGCTGCAATTGTAAGTACCCTTTACCGTTACTTGTTTTTGTTTGCTTAAAAAGACAGCATTTGGAAAGTACTTAACAGATTATACAATAAGGGAGAGTAGTTTGTCTAACTTATTTTTTAGTGTTATTTTCAATAGAGGACCTAAAAGCAAATAAATATGATAGCCTTAAAAACCTAGAACCTGTCTTTCGAATTTGAGTTCTGTTAACAAAAATCCACTTACTCTGCCTATGAACATTATTGCTAATGGAAGTGGTAGGATTCACTGATTATCTTAAAATTTCTCCCCTTGTCAGTTCAACAAAAGCATACTTATATATCAGGTGCTGTTTTAAGTGTAGGGGATAGCAGAGGTATGACCCCAAAGCTCGGTCTAATAGAAGAGAGAGATAAGTAAACGTTTTTTTATCTGAAATCGTTGAGGGGCCAATGTTTTTTGGAATTCAGAATATTCCGGATTTTAGAAAGGCAGTAACTGTACATACACTGTATGACACACCTTTGGGCAGTCTGAGCAGCACCTTGTTATCCAACGTTAATATTTCTGCATATTAATATTATTCTGAATATTTACAGTAAAAGAGATGGGTAAGGACCAAATAGTTTTATCTTGTGTCAATTTTGAGCCAAGTAAATCATGAAACTTTTGAGTTTTTGTAGCTTTTTGAATTTCAGAATTGCAGATCAAAGATCGTGGATTTAATCGGGCCAGTGCTGTGAATATGAATAATTAACAATTAGTTAACAAGTCTTCTCACTAGTCAGCCGATTTCCAATCAATGCTTTGTTTATAACAAAACTGCAGTTGTAATTAATGGAAACATCAGCATATAGATCATTCAAACTGCTTAGAACAACTCAAAAGGCATTCAGAGAATTGGTTGGCTGTAATATCATCTACCTACTTACATGAACACAACATCTTAGTACTTAAACATGTAAAAACAAAATGGAAATAAAATTAATGCTGAACCTTGGTGCATTTTAGCAATAAAGTATTTAGCCATGGATTATACATGTACCAACTAAAGAGAAAGTCTTATGGTTAACTTCAGTTTATAGTCATTTTTGTTGCAGAAGAATATGATAAGGTGAAGCAGTAATTTCTAGTATAGAAGTGTATTACTGTAAAAATCCTGTGGAGGAAGTGAAAAGTGAAATAAAGTTGAGGAAATGTTCAGTTTATGGAGGGTGGGAAGGAGCATGTCCTCAAATTCCCAGATATGTAAAAGCTTAGTTGTGTGTTCTAATAGGTGGTGTGTTAGAATGTTACCGTGTTCAGTTTCATTGAATATGTTTTAAGAGTGGTGGTTTAAAAGCTCAGTATTTATAATATGCTTAAAATTACCTTTTACAGCTATTTAAGTATGAAAATTATATAGATTTAAATGAGTGAGGGAGTCTATTTAAAAAAAAAATTCTGATGTGAGCAAAAAAGCTAGATCATTGGGTGATATGCAGAGGGGATCCTGTATAGACCAGAGCTCTCTGAGGTAGTCGTCACAGACAAGGTGACATCTGGTCTGGCCTTTAAAGTATGGAATATGTTTGCCAGCCAAATAAGGGGACAGATGCCGCCATCAAGCCAAATAAAGACTCCAGAGGGGAAAAGGGACTTGGGTTTTGAGGGGTGGAATTGATCGTTCCACCTTGGCTGGATGTGCTGGGCACACTCCGGTGAACGAGGAAGCTCCGTTTGCTTTCCTGTGAAATGCGGCAGGATGGAGGGCTGGTGCTGGGGCGGGGGCCTGCGGCAGACGACCACCAGCTGTCACGGTGTGGGGCTGGAGCCCTAGCGCTCCAGCGATTTTCCCTTTCCGCAGAGCACTCTTTCGGCCCCCGGTCTTAAGGGGCTTGTCAGTGATGAAGCTAAATTTGAACTGTTCTTCTGTCTCTCGACAGAATTCTCAGAATGTTTGATCAGATATTAGACGCGCGCGATGAGGAAGTGACTTAAGGAAGAGGAAGTAGGTAGTGGCGCCCCGTTGCTGTGTCATTACAGTGTGACGGTGAACTGGAAAATAGTCCTTAGGTAATTGGAAAGTGTCTTCACTGTAGAGTGTTTTGCTGTGAATAACTTTTCCTTGTTGCCTAGGCGCGGTCACCTGCTCTTTTCATCTGTGGGGCAGTCTAACCCTTGCTGACCATCTTGTTTCACATCATGTAGTAGGACTTGGTTTTCATTATTAACCTTAGCTTCATAGATCGGCACTGCGCGCACACACACGACAGGATGTTGATATTTTGGGAGACTTTGACTAATGGGCATTATTCTGAAAATTTTTTTTAACTTTGCATTTTTTGATGACCTGACCTTGAATTTTTTTTTTTTTTTTTAAACTTAAGAATGGGGCTTCCCAGGTGGCACTAGTGGTAAAGAACGTGCCTGCTAATGCAGGAGACTCGAGAGACGTGGGTTCGATCCCTGGGTCAGGAAGATCCCCTGGAGAAGGAAATGGCAATCTGCTCCAGTGTCCTTGCCTGGGAAATCCATGGACCGAGGAGCCTGGTGGGCTACAGACCATGGGGTCGCGAAGAGTTGGACACGACCGAGCACACACACATGATATTAAGAATGATGTGTATAAAAGTAAATCGAGTTGTCTTGCTGTATAAAATGGGTCCAGAGTCAAGCAGGAAATGAGTGTATACTCCATAATTCCTCATGTAATCTTTGTCCCCTTTCCCTCTTCAGGTGTTTGGATTTCTAGCAAGTTTTGCATACCTGACTGACTTCTCCTTTATGCTCCGTGAAAAATGTAAGGAGCCCCAGCCGAGAAAAGGGGAGGCCGCCGTGAGGAGAGAGTGCCTCACCGAACCTTTGAACGCTTAGAGACTCGAGGGGATGGGTGTGCAAGGTTGCCGCGCGGGGTGCAGCAGCTTCCGTAGACCCTGGGTCCTTGTTAAACCGCTGATTTTTGGAGAGCAAGGCAGGACGGCAGTTTGATCAGTATTGATTGGACTGTGTATCAGTCACCATAAATAAGGCCAGAGGGCTTTAACAAAAATTTTTTTTTATAACAGTTGAAACTTGTGTCAGATGAAGTTTTGTTTTTGTTTGGAGGTAAGCAGCTGTTCCTTTAAATCACATAGCTCAGCTGATGATAAATTATTCCATCATTGTTACTAGGGTTAGCTTTCAAATTATGCTTTATAGCTGTATAAACAGCGTGATGAAGTTCATCCATTTATAAATGGTTTCACTTTTAATTTGCTTAGCTGTGACTTTGCTTTTTGATGACTAGTTACAGTTTAATGTATATTTAAGAGATCATTATTTTAAATGTTGGTCTAGGTTTTTTCCTTACACATGTAAAACCCAGGCTTTTGCCATATCTCACTCTGCCTTAAAAATTATACTGGAACATTTTAGGATATAATTACTAACTCTGAGATCTTTTATAGCCTAATAGAAAATGTATGGGAGATGCTGATATTTTACATGTTATAAAAACAACGTCAGCAACCCCATGTAAAAGTACACATAGAAAAATGGAAGAAACTGCTACCTTAACTAAGGACCAAAGATCAGATCCATGTTGCACAGTGCAGTTGAAAGCAACTGTAAAAGCAGGCCTTCACCACTCGTGTCCGAAGAGATGAGTTCATACTACGAGACAGAAAATGGTTCATTCCTTTTTGCCACACGATTATTTCTCCTGAAATTCAGCTTCTGTTCAGTGTTTTCTTTGGAGCCCATCTTATTTTAAAACCTCAACCTCTGATTTTCTATTTGAGAGCTTCCCCGCTGTCTCCTTAGCAGGATGGTCCAGGTACTGCTTCAGTACCTGCAGCGGTGGGCCTGGGGCTCTGGCTGCCTGGAGGGCAGCCTCTCCAGATGCCCGGGTCTGTCGAATTGCATAGATTCACAGAAGATCTTTAGGGTTCTTGTTCCCACACAGACATTGCCCTAGTTTCTCTTCAGAGGAGACCTTAAGAAAGGGAGTGCCCAGTTTAGCTGTCTTAGAGCCAGCCAGGGCACTTTGAATGAGACCGTTCTTAAAGGAGGTCTTTTTATAACAGGAGCTTTCTAACCAAGTGCTTCACAGGCTAGACCTTTCTTGTCCTCCTGTTAAGAGTTTTCACTCAAGACTCCAGAGTGGACTTGCGTTTCCAATGAGACAGGTTAATGGCCCCATCCTCCTCTCATTTCTCACCTGCCACTGTGTCATGGATGGGTTTCAGATACAGATGCCCAAACACAACCTCTGCTGCCGTCCTGATGCAGAACCTTATCTGCTGGTGTCAGTTTGGTTGCCGGTGGCGAAGTCACCACTGCCTGCTCGGGAGGTCATGGAACCAGCCAAGGGTGTGTGTGTGTGTGTGTGTGTTCACAGGGTGTGCGAAGTAAGGGAGGAGAGATGGCTTAGGTCTAACCTGGGCTTAGATAACCAGCTTGTGGTAGGCAGGCTCCGCTGTCCTTGGAAGTATTGTCTCCGCCCAGCAGACCACCTGGGCCCGCTCAGGGTCCCCACTCGGGAGGCTGAGGGAATGGCCTCAACAGGCCGGTGCTCAGTGGAAGCGCTCCTTGTCCCCACGTTTCACTTCACTTGTTTCATTGGTGCAGAGGGGAGCTCCTGGCTGGCCACCCAAATATACGACCTTCACTGGTATTTCAGGGCATCCTAGAACCTTTCTTCACCATTTTTTTCTTTTAAACAGGACCCACGACTAATTAGCCTCCATCTGCTATGGTAGGAGTTAGGAGTAAAAAGATCTTTGTGGTCAATAAAAATTTCAAGGAGAACGTGAAACCAAAGCCACTGTTACATAAGTAGACCTTTGAGAACGGTTCTTTTAAAAGGGAAATGGACATACAGTACAAAGATTTTATAATTGCTATACTTAAATTATGTTCTGTATGGGGGCTGGGGAATGTATTTTTACATTGTTTATAGCCAATCATTTTTATATTTAATAATTCCTGTGGGCCTTATGTGTGTCTCTGTGTCAAATTTTGTAGTCTTTTAAAATAAATCCACTTTATTGTTCATACCTTTGTAGTTGTTTGTTTACTACAGAAGCATAGTGTTTAAATGAAAGTGTTCCCCAGACTTCTAGGAGTTGGCTTTACAACGTGGGTGAGAACACTGGACTTTGGATCTGCCAGGGCGTGGGGCATGGGCAGGAAAAACGTCAGCCCATGGGCTCTCCCTCTTGTTGGAAAGTTAGAATACACATTCAGACATCTTTAGGGAACCATGTGTGAAGAGTTACAAAGGAATGTTGTGAACTAAAGGCCTTCAAATACTTCCAAAGCAGCAAATTTGGACTCAGTCACATTTCCTAGTATGGGTAACAGTCCCCAAAACAGGCTCCTTCTCGTTCGGGCTGCTCGGTGACTGGGAAAGGGAAGCCAAACTAGGGCGGTTCTGGTGAAGCTAAAGCTATTTGTGTAGTTAGCGAAATTCCTGCCTCCAGACGTATGAGAATAACAAGATCTTTACAGTTGTCATGAACTCGCTGGAATTTGTACATTCTTCAGACATCTGTGTTTTGATAAAGAGCATGATTTTATCAATATACAATCAACTACAAGGAGCAGAACATCTAACTAGGTGGGTCTTAAAACACTTAGAAAGTGAAAGTTGCTCAGAAAGAGTGTCTGACTCTTGGCGATCCCATGGATTATACAGTCCGTGGAATTCTCCAGGCCAGAATACTGGAGTGTGTAGCCTTTCCCTTCCCCAGGGGACCTTCCCAACGCAGGGACCGAACCCAGGTCTCCCACATTGCAGGCAGACTCTTTACCAGCTGGGCCACCAGGGAAGCTCTAACACACAGCACTAAGGAAAACTTATTTCACAAGAAGTCTGGGGGCTCAGTTCCACAGGTGGTAACTTCAGTGGCTCAGGATTGTAACCAGGGAGCCAGGCTCTGTCCGTCTTCCTGCCTGTCCTCTTTTTGTCCTCCTGGCTGACCCTCTGTGGTGTAACACAGTGCTGACATATCCAGGCATCATCTGCTTGTACAACAACGTCCGTGTCTCTCCAAGGCTTTTCACCCAAGCCCCTTGGTAGATTTCACCTACGTGTCTTACTAGGAGCCCTTAAATGCCTGTTTCCAAATCAGTTATTAACATGGAGAACAGAATTGCTGTGATTGGCTTAAAGTCACCAAGATCCCTCCCCTTAGGTTATGAATAGCCTGTGAAGCATATAGCCTTCTGAAAGCTAAACAAAACTGGTTCTGTTAGCAAGAGAACGGACATGGGTTAGGGATCAGCAGTGTCTGTCCTCCTGTTTAAGAAATTGGGGGAGGCCTGTCTAACCGACAACAGTTTAAAATAGAAAATTATAATCATACAAACTCATACTAAATTACAATTCTACAAACAATGTGTACCACAGGAAATTGGTTTAACAAACGGTGGGTATTCTCTCCCTGATACCACGCCATTTGGTTACTGCGTTTGGCTGCACCACGCGGCATGCGGGACCTTAGTTCCCCAGCCAGAGAGGGAACCTGGACCCCTGCAGTGGAAACACGATCACTTTAACCACTGGACTGCCAGGGAAGCCCCTGGCTACTTTTATTTTTAATTTTTGAAATCTGTCAAGCACTGGAAGTACAGGATAATGCCTGTGGTAGATATCACCCAGCTTTGGTAGGTCATAACATTTTGCTATCATTTGCTTTAAGGGTCCCTGTTTAAAGAGAAAATGAAGTTATCCTCTTAAGTACCACCACCTCTAATCTTACTCTTTCCTTTTCCAAAGGTAAACACTATTCTGAATTTGCTGGACATCCTTTCTGTTTTTCTTGTCTGTACTATATGTACAGATGTATCCACAGTGTGTAACATGTGCAGTTTGCTTTTTTCCAGTCAATAGTATTTTGAAATTTATCTCATATATGTAACTCTAGCTGGTTTATTTTTTGCCACTTGGTATTTCACTGAATGTATATGCCACATTTACTTATCATTTCTCTGTTGATACAAAAGTTTTAAATTCTTGATCATTTCAACCAGTGTGGTACCAAATAAACATACTTGAACATCTTGTGCACATGTGTTGGGTGTGTATTTAGAAACAAAATTGTTGGGTCAGGGGGCATATGCAATTTCAACATAGCTAAATATTTCCAAATGGGTCTGCAAGGTGGTGGAACCAGTTGGATTATATTCTCATTGGCAATGTGTATGCTGGGTTCCTCCCTCTTGTCTTGCATTTAATCTCAGATGATTTATTGCAGCCAGTCTGGCACTGAAACAGCCTCATTTTAGTTTACATTCCCTGTGGACGTGTACACGTATGTATGCATTAAACAGTAAGTAACCCGCGAAACAAACTGCCCTTACCACCCTCACTAAATGCCGTGCTCCGTGTGCCTGTGACATCATGCCAAACCCCCAAAACAAGGCAAAAAATACAAATACACAGAGTTTGTTAGTGGATCTGTTTAACAAACATTTTCATGCTCAAAGGAAAACAGACCTAGAAAATAACCCTAAACGTATCAATGAATTACTTAGATCTAGGGAGGTGTCTGTCTATATAAGGAGTGTATCTTTTTACCAAAATAAGTTAAAAAATCAGCACTCAATTCAACATAAATTATATAGATCAACCATACATAAGCTACGTTATTACACAAAATATACAAACTCACCTGTTAATGTAGCTAAAATACTTAAAAGGCAGGCATTGAATTCCATTAACATGGGTTTGCTCCCAGCCTCTTTTGTTTTTAATAAAATTGTTCATGCAAGCATCATAAAGATTAAAAGGAACCAGTATCAAGCACATGAAAATAGTAGCTCACAATGCCTGGCTTACTCACACCCCCAAGGGAAACAGCGGTAATCAAAATTAAGCCATAAATGAAGTCTGAGTAAGTTTATCTAGGGTGGGTAAATTTCCTGTCAGCCACCATCATCATACAAGTAATCCAAATTAATAGAAAACACCAGTGTAAAGTGTTACAGAATAAGCACCGCAACAAACAAGTTCTAAGCCTTAAAAAGCCATAGCAGAAATAAACTGAAAGTGACTTTAATGTTTCCTGAGTACACAACAGCTGAAACCCAAACCAGTATTAGATACCCCAAGCCTAAACCCAAACAGTCACAATAACAAAATTATTCACCAGAATACTACTAGCAATAGCTTTACACTTAGGACTTAGCAGAGCTTTATACACGTAAAGGAGTCTGTTCAATGATCAATAAACACAGGCAAACCTCATCAGCGCTTGCTAACCCAGTCCATACACTGCCATCTTCAGCAAAACCCTAAAAATGAACTGCAGTAAGCATACTCAGAAAACATAAAAACACTGGGTCAGATGTGTAAGTTATGGGATGAGGAGACATGGGCTACATTTTCTATTTCAAGAACTTATTTCCCATGACAAAAAAGTTTTCATGAAACTGAAAACCAAACGATTTAGCAGTAAATTCAGAATTGAGTGTTTAATTGAATCAGGCCATAAAACACACACACACTGCCCATCACCCTCTTCAAGTATTACATTAACCTGTAAACCACTTAACTGAGAGGAAACAAGTCGTAACAAGGTAGTGAAAGTTGCTCAGTCGTGTCCAACTCTTTGTGACTGATGGACTATACAGTCCACAGTATTCTCCAGGCCAGACTTTGGGGTCGGTAGTATTTCCCTTCCCTAGGGGATCTTGCCAACCCAGGGATCGAGCCCAGGTCTGCCACGTTGCAGTGGATTCTTTACCAGCTGAGCCATGAGGGAAGCCCAGCAGACCAGAAAAGGTGCTTGGAGAAATCAAGGTATAGCTTAGACGGAGCACCTAGCTCACACCCAGGAGAATGCATGAGTCACAAATACCCTGAACTAAATCCAGTCCAAACCACCCACACATTCAACTACTACAAGTTATACTAAACATTCACCCAATATCTAAAGCACAGGAGATAACGACCGAGCAATCCCACTCCTGGGCATACACCCAGAAAAAACCATAATTCAGAAAGGCAGAGGCACCCCAACATTCGCTGCAGCACTATTTACAACATCAGGACGTGGAAACAACGAAAATGTCCATCGACACGAACGGATAAAGCAGATCTGGTACATGTAGACAATGGGCATTAGGCAGAAAAGGAACAAAATTGGGTTATTGATGGAGACGCGGTCTAGGGACTGGTAAACAGAGTGAACTAAATCAGAAAAATATATTAATGCATATATGTGGAATCTAGAAAAAATGGTACGGATGACCTTATTTGCAAAACAGAAAGACACAGAGAACAAATGTATGGACCCCCGGCTGAGGGTGGTGGGATGAACTGGGAGATGGAGGCTGATATATCTCTTTTATACATACTGTCAACAGTGTATATAACTGATGACAACCTACTGCATAGCTCAGCAAACTCCGCGCTCTGTGAGGACCTCAACGGGAAGGATGTCCAAACAAGAGGGGCTACATGTAGACGTGCAGCTGATTCACGGTGCTGAATAGCAGAAACTAACAACACTACAAAACAACTATACTCCAATAAAAATTCATTTAAAAAATGAAGTGCAGGAGATAGAAATTCAAAAAATTTTTTTGGCATTAGGCTTCCTCAGTGGCTCAGCAGTAAAATCTGTCTGCAATGCAAGAGACCCGGGTTCCACCCCTGGGTCGGGAAGATCTGCTGGAGAAGAGAATGGCAACCCACTCCAGTATTCATGCCTGGAGAAGCCCACGGACAGAGGAGACTGTGGGCTACAGTCCATGGAGTTGCAAAATAGTCAGACATCACCGAGCGACTGAACAACAACAAAAAATGTACCATAAGGGAGTGATGAAAGAAATATTAAAAGTAATAAAAATCAGAGCTTGTCCCTTTTACTTTTGCATAATTTAACTAGTAAATATTTAAAAAGAGAATTTAAGCATGAGACAAGTGCTCCGGCCTGGTGCACTGGGAAGACCCAGAGGAATCGGGTGGAGAGGGAGGTGGGAGGGGGGATCGGGATGGGGAATACGTGTAAATCTATGGCTGATTCATATCAATGTATGACAAAACCCACTGGAAAAAATAAAGAAAGAAAGAAAAAATAATAATAAAAAGAGAATTTAAGTTAAATGTGCCAAAACCAGATGAGCTAATCAGTTTCCCAGAACAGATTGATTCATCTACGTGGCAAAATAGATTTATAAGTAGACATGATAAGCCAAACAAGCCTGTGAAAGCTGGCTGTCCAGAAAAGAACTTTAGTTCAACTTTTAAAATTACTCAGAAAACTAAAACTTAAATGTTCATCTAAAGAAGTACAGCTTTTTAGAAACAGTCTACAACCTTATCTAGCCATCAGTTAGGAAAGCATTCAACATTATCTTAATACCAACAACAAATTAATCAACTCCTAGTTTAACCCTGAACTAACCCATTAATTTATAGAAGCACTAATGTTAATATGAGTAAGAAGAAATTTTTATGAGTAATAAGAAATATAAGCATAAGCTTACATCGATGACTAACACTATACTGATAATAGTAAGTAAAACTAAACCAATAGTCAACTATTTATCAAATATATTGTTAAACCAAAACAGGTAGGCACCTATGGGAAGATTTTAAAAAATAAAAGGAACTTGGCAAACATAAGCTGTGCCTGTTTACCAAAAACACTACCTCTGGCATAATAAGCATTAGAGGCACTGCCTGCCCCCTGACATCAGGAAACAGGTGCGGCATCCTGACCGCGTGAAGACAGCATCATGATTTGTTCTCTAAATGAGGACTTGTATGAATGGGCATGTGAAGGTTTTACTGTCTCTTACCTTCAATCAGAGAAACTGACCTTCCTGCGAAGAGGCAGGAATGACAAAATAAGACCCTATGGAGTTTTAATTAACTGCAAAAATAAAACCACTAATGGCTAACAATTTCATATGGGTCAACAATTTTGGGTGGGGTGACCTCGAAGAATAAAAAGCCTCCAAGTGATTAAAATCTAGACCTAGTGGTCAGAAGAATGAAACCTCTTTTGATCCAAAAACTCAATCAACAGAACTGGTCGCCCTTTGGCTAACAGCACAGCCTTATTCTAGAGTTCCTAGCGACATGAGGATTTACAACCACAGAGTCAGGTCAGGACACCCCAGTGGTGTAACCACTATTAGGACTTTAATCATTGAACAGATGATCTAAGTGATCTGAGTTCAGAATAGAGCCATCCAACTGATTTCCATCTACACTGGATTTCTCCCAGTATGAAAGGACACGAGAAATAAGGCCTACTTACAAAACTGCCTTAAAATAATTAATGATATAATTTTAGTGTAATTCATAATTACTCTGCCCAAGAAAAGGGTTTGTTAGGGTGACAGAGCCCCATAATTTCAAAAAACTTAAACTTTTATAATCAGAGGTTGCACTCCTCTCCCTTAAAAAATGTTTTTTAATATTTAATCCAATTTCTCTAGCCATGGCATTCCTTGAGTCAGTTCAGTCGCTCAGTCATGTCTGACTCTTTTCAACCCCGTGGATTGCAGCACGCCAGGCTTCCCTGTCCATCACCAACTGCTAAAGCTTGCTCAAACTCATGTCCATCGAGTCAGTGATGCCATCCAACCATCTCATCCTCTGTCTTCCCCTTCTCCTCCTGCCCTCAGTCTTTCCCAGCATCAGGGTCTTTTCAAATGAGTCAACTCTTTGCATCGGGTGGCCAAAGGATTGGAGCTTTGGCTTCAGTGTCAGTCCTTCTAGTGAATACTCAGGGTTGATTTTCTTTAGGATGCACTAATTTGATCCCCTTGCAGTCCAAGGGACTCTCGAGAGTCTTCTACAACAGCACAGTTCAAAAGCATCTATTCTTTGGTGCTCAGCTTTCTTTACCGTCCAACTTTCACATACATACATGACCACTGGAAAAACCACAGCTGAACTGAATAAATGAATCCTTTGCCCTTCCAACCCTTATCACAACACAAGAATGTTTATGAATAATCTTCTCATCCCATTCCCTACTGGATCACATAGTTTACTTCTACCCTACCAGAATCTAACTGTGCCCCTTTGGATCTCACAGAAGGAGAAATAGAACTCATATCTGGCTTCAACATGGAATATGCAGCAGGCCCATTCGCCATATTTTTCCCAGAAGAATACACCACTATTATCATCATATCTTTCAGTTCAGTTCAGTTCAGTCGCTCAGTCGTATCTAACTCTTTGCGACCCCATGAATCGCAGCATGCCAGGCCTCCCTGTCCATCACCAACTCCCGGAGTTTACTCAAACTCATGCCCATCGAGTTGGTGATGCCATCCAACCATCTCATCCTCTGTCGTCCCCTTCTCCCCCTGCCCCAAATCCCTCCCAGCATCAGGGTCTTTTCAAATGAGTCAGCTCTTCACATGAGGTGACCAAAGTATTGGAGTTTCAGCTTCAGCATTGGTCATTCCAATGAACAGTCAGGACTGATCTCCTTTAGGATGGACTGGTTGGATCTCCTTGCAGTCCAAGGGACTCTCAAGAGTCTTCTCCAACACCACAGTTCAAAAGCATCAATTCTTCGGTGCTCAGCTTTCTTCACAGTCCAACTCTCACATCCATACATGACCACTGGAAAAACCACAGCCTTGACCAGACGGACCTTTGTTGGCAAAGTAATGTCTCTGCTTTTTAATATGCTATCTAGGTTGGTCATAACTTTCCTTCCAAGGAGTGTCTTTTAATTTCATGGCTGCAGTCACCATCTGCAGTGATTTTGGAGCCCCCCAAAATAAAGTCTGACACTGTTTCCACTGTCTCCCCATCTATTTCCCATGAGGTGATGGGACCAGATGCCATGATCTTAGTTTTCTGAATGTTGAGCTTTAAGCCAACTTTTTCACTCTCCTCTTTCACTTTCATCAAGAGGCTTTTTAGTTCCTCTTCACTTTCTGCCATAAGGGTGGTGTCATCTGCATATCTGAGGTTATTGATATGTCTCCCAGCAATCTTGATTCCAGCTTGTGCTTCTTCCAGCCCAGCGTTTCTCATGATGTACTCTGCATATAAGTTAAATAAGCAGGGTGACAATATACAGCCTTGACGTACTCCTTTCCCTATTTGGAACCAGTCTGTTGTTCCATGTCCAGTTCTAACTGTTTCTTCCTGACCTGCATACAGGTTTCTCAAGAGGCAGGTCAGCTGGTCTGGTATTCCCATCTCTTCCAGGACTTTCCACAGTTTATTGTGATCCACACAGTCGAAGGCTTTGGCGTAGTCAATAAAGCAGAAATAGATGTTTTTCTGGAACTCTCTTGCTTTTTCGATGATCCAGCAGATCTTGGCAGTTTGATCTCTGGTTCCTCTGCCTTTTCTAAAACCAGCTTGAACATCTGGAAGTTCACAGTTCACGTATTGCTGAAGCCCGGCTTGGAGAATTTTGAGCATTACTTTACTAGCTTGTGAGATGAGTGCAATTGTGCAGCAGTTTGAGCATTCCTTTGGATTGCCTTTCTTAGGGATTAGAATGAAAACTGACCTTTTCCAGTCTTGTGGCCACTACAATCCTATTCCTAGGAGCATTCCATGGTCTCCACATACCAGAACTACATATAACTAACTTCATTATCAAAACACTCTTACTAGGGACTTCCCTGGTTGTGTAGGGTTAAGACTCCACGCTTCCACTGCAGGGGACTTATGTTCAATCCCCAGTTGGGGAATTAAGATCCCACTTGCCTTGAGGCATGGCAAAATAAAAACAAAAAAAACCCCAAATCTCTAACAATTTTCTTCATATGAATGTGAGCCTCCTACCCACAATTCCAGTATGATCACTCATACCTCTACTCTGAAAGAATTTCAGATGGGGCCACTAGCCTCGTCTATGTGACACACCTCACTGCTTACAAGACGCTGTCAAACATACCCCCACAAACATAAACAACTTTGATAGAGTGACAGAAGCTTACATCTTATTTCTAGAATTACAGGAACTGGACTGACCCTTGGGGCTTCCCTGGTGGCTCAGATGGTAAAGCGTCTGCCTGCGACGCAGGAGACCCGGGTTTGATCCCTGGGTGGAGAAGACCTCCTGGAGAAGGGCATGGCAACCCACTCCAGTATTCTTGCCTGGAGAATTCCCATGGACAGAGGAGCCTGGGAGCTACAGTCCATGGGGTCGCAAAGAATTGGACACAACTGAGCAACTAACACTCTCGTATCCTTTTCACTTAAGAATCCAAAACTCTTGGTATTGGCACATTACACTACATTGCATAGTAAGGTCAGCTAAATAAGCGATTAGGCCCAAACAGACCCTGAAAATGATGGTTAACAGCCTTCCTGTACTAAGAAACCCCATTTTCTTTGTGTCAGCTATTATTTCAGGCACCTTAACTGTAACAACTAGCTCACACTGATTACTTATTTGCCTCAGATTTAACATAAGCATACTAGGTATCCTCCCCATCCTAACAATAACTTTAACCCATGAGCTATAGAAGAAGCCACTACATACTTCTTAACACAAGCCACTGCATCAGTATTACTCACAATTTAAGCCATCATTATTTAAATTTTTTTTTTTTTAATTTTTGGCTGCATCTCAGGATGTGCAGGATCTTAGTTTCCCGATGGGGACTGAACCTGAGCCCCCTGCAGTGGAAGCATGGAGTCTCGAGCACTGGACCACCTGTGAAGTCCCTCGCCATCATCATCAATCTCCTATACACCAGGCAATGAACCATCACATCATCCAACACGTCATCAGTCATAACAGTGGCCTAGTCATCAGAGGAGGAGTCTCCCCATTCCACATTTGAGTACCTGACATCACAGAAGGCATTTCACTAACAGCAGGCTTAATCCTAATAATGTGACAAAAAATTGCACCCACCTGTCGGGGTTATACCAAATTTCACTCTCCATTAACCTAAATTTAGTACTACCTATATCCACACTCATTGGAGAAGGAAATGGCAACCCACTCCAGTGTTCTTGCCTGGAGAATCCCAGGGACAGGGGAGCCTGGTGGGCTGCCGTCTATGGGGTCGCACAGAGTCGGACACGACTGAAGCGACTTAGCAGCAGCAGCAGCAGCATATCCATACTCCCCATTATAACTGGGGGACAAGGCAGACTAAATCAAGCAAAAAAATCATAGCTTATTCATCTACTGCCCCTACAGGCCAAGTAACAACTAGAACAATCCTAAACCCACCCATTTATATAACACTCACAACATTTATGTTATTCATTCACAGTTCAAGCAATACTATGTTGGCATGATCATATACATGAAACAAAATACCCATTTCACTTATTCTCACTATTATCAATAGGAGGCCTCCCACCACTATCAGGATTTACACCCAAATGAATAATTATTCAAGCAACTTCTATGGCTATCCTGTGGTTAAGACTCTGTACTTCCACTGCAGGGGGCAGGCGTCTGATCCCTTCTTAGGGAACTAAGATCCTGCATGCACCATGGCCAAAAAGTAAAAGCATTAAGTCAAGAAATGACAAGAGTATTTTACCTACACTGATAATTACTACATCATTGCATGTGTTAGTCACTCAGTCACGTCCAGTTCTTTGCGACCCCATGGACTACAGCTCGCCAGGCTCCTCTGACCATGGGATTCTCCAGGGAAGAATACTGGAGTGGGTTGCCATTTCCTTCTCCAGGGGATCTTCCCCACCCAGGGATCGAACCAGGGTCTCCTGTATTGCAGGCAGATTCTTTACTGTCTGAGCCAGCAGAGAAGCCCATACAACTTCCACACGCTACGTCATGAAGCATGTTCCCCTCCATAAACAATAATTGGAGCACACAAAGCAAGTGACTTTCCTCCCAATGTTAACTGTAATCCTCACATAAATTCTACCCCTCATGCCAATCTTACCACGACCAAGAGCAAAGCCCTCAGCAAATAGTGTATTTAATTCTTGTTCCTAGACCAGGGATTGAACCCATGTCCCATGCACTGGCAGGCAGAGTCTTATCCACTTGACTCCCAGGGAAGTCCCCTTCTGTTTATTAACTGGTGCTTGGGCTGGAACAGCAGGTTCTCCCTGAAGCCAACTAATTCATGCTGAATTAGGTCACCCCGGAGCACGGCCCTGAGATGCCCAAATCCACAAAGCAGCAGAGGCAGCCCATGCCTTCGTCAATCTTTTTCTTCACAGTTATACCTGTCATAACTGGAGGGTTTGGAAGCTGACTAGTCTCACTGTTAACCGGAGCACCCAGTACAGCTTCACCTGTATTAACAACGGAAGCTTCAGATTCCTCGCACCCTCTTTCTTACTCACTTGCATCCGTGGTGCAAACTGGCGCTGTGACAGGCGGAACTATGTAACAGCCATCCCCAGGAAACAGCTCATGGAGGAGCTTCCGACGACCTTACACTTTTGTTCCCTACAGTTAGTAGGTGTTTCTTCAATCCCAGGAGCTATTAATTTCCTTAGTGCCATCATTAATATAAAGCCAACTGCTCCATCTCAATACCAAACACCATTATTTGTATGAGCTGTGTTGATAACAGTTGTATTACTATTATCATTCCTACCAGTATCACCAGCCAAAATGACTCTGTTCTTCACAGGCCAAAATGGAAACACAACGTTTTTTGACCCTGCAGGAGAAGGAGATCCAATTCTATGCCAACACTTACTCTGATTCTTTGGTCACCCTCAAGTTTATATCCTGATTTTACCTGGATGTGGAATAATCTCGCACATTGTAACTTCTTACTCTGAAAAAATAAACAAATAAATAAAAAGAACCTTTAGGATAGGTGGGCCATGATATTCATCAACTTTCAGGATTTATCCTGTGAACCCATCATATATTTACAGTAGGTAAAGATGTTGATACACGAGTATACTTCCCATCAGCTGCTGTAATTATCTCTATTCCTATAGGAGTAAAAGTATTTCACTGATTAGTAACTCTTAATAGAGGTAACACTATATGAACAATGCAAAGAAATATAGGAAGACAACAGAATGGGGAAGACTAGAGATTTCTTCAAGAAAATTAGAGATACCAAGGGAACATTTCATGCAAAGATGGGCATAATAAAGGACAGAAATGGTATAGACCTAACAGAAGCAGAAGAGATTAAGACATGGCAATAATACACAGAAGAACTGTTTAAAAAAAAAAAAAAGGTCTTAATGATTTGGATAACCACGATAGTGTGGTCACTCACCTAGAGCCAGACACCCTGGACTGCAAAGTCAAGTGGGCCTCGGGAAGCATTACTACAAAGTTAGTGGAGGTGATGGAATTCCTAAAAGATGATGCTGTGAAAGTGCTGCACTCAATATGCCAGCAAATTTGGAAAATTCAGCAGTGGCCACAGGATTGGAAAAGGTCAGTTCTCATTCCAATCCCAAAGAAAGGCAATGCCAAAGAATGTTCAAACTACCACACAATTGCACTTCTCTCACATTAACAAAGTAATGCTCAAAATTCTCAAGTCAGGCTTCAACACTATGTAAACCGTGAATTTCCAGATGTTCAAGTTGGATTTAGAAAAGGCAGAGGAACCAGAGAACAAATTGCAAACATATGCTGAATCATAGAAAAAACAAGATAAATCCAAAAAAGTCAGCTTCATTGACTATGCTAAAGTCTCTGACTGTGTGGATCAGAACAAATTCTTTAAATTCTTAAAGAGATGGGAATACCAGACCACCTTACCAGCCTCCTGAGAAATCTGTATGCAGGTCAAGAAGCAACAGTTAGAACCAGACATGGAACAATGGAACAATTTTGAACAATGGTTCAAAATTGGGGAAAAAATATATCAAGGCTGTATATTGTCACTTTGCTTATTTAACATATGTAGAGTACATCATGCGATATGCCAGGCTGGATGAATCACAAGCAGAAATCAAGATTACTGGGAGAAACACCAACCTCAGATATGCATGTGACACCACCCTATTGGCAGAAAGTGAAGAGGAACTAAAGAGCCTCTTGATGAAGGTGAAAGAGATGAGTGAAAAAGCTGGCTTAAAACTCAACATTCACAAAACTAAGATTATGGCATCTGATCCTGTCACTTCATGGCAAATAGATGGGGAAAAGTGGAAACAATGACAGACTTCATTTTCTTGGGCTCCAAAATCACTATGGACAGTGACTGCAGCCACGAAATTAAGACGCTTGTTCCTTGGAAGAAAAGCTATGACAAATGAAGACAGTGTATTAAAAAGCAGAGACATCACTTTTTGACAAAGGTCCGTCTAGTCAAAGCTATGGTTTTTCTAGTATCCTGTGTGGATGTGAGAGTTGGACTATAAAGAACACTGAGCACCAAAGAATTGATGCTTTTGAACTGTGGTGTTGGAGAAGACTCTTGAGAGTCCCTTGGACTGCAAGGAGATCAAATCAGTCAATCCTAAAGGAATTCAGTCTTGAATATTCATTGGAAGGACTGATGCTGAAGCTCCAATACTTTGGCCACCTGCTGCGAAGAGCCAACTCATTGGGAAAGACCCTGATGCTGGGAAAGATTGAGTGCAGGAGAAGGGGATGACAGAGGATGAGATGGTTGGATGGCCTCACTGACTCAATGGACATGAGTTTGAACAAACTCTGGGAGACAGTGAAGGACAGGGAAGTTTGGCATGCTGTAGCCCATGGGGTCACAAAGAGGCAGACACGCCATTTACTGACAGAACAACAAACAACAACAGAGGTAACAAACATCAAATGAACCTCTGCTATATTATGAGACCTAGGGATTTTCCTTCTGACAGCAGTTTAACAACACGAATTATTAGAACCAACTCATCCCTAGTTATTGTCCTTCTTGACCCACACCAGGCAGCTGCAGTTTTCCACTGTGTATTATCAGCAAGAGTACCCTTCACCAGGACAGGAGGCTTTGTGAACTGATTCCTGCTTGTCTCAGGTTATACACTCAGTTCAGCAGGAGCAAAACTCCATCTGTATTTGTCAAGATAACCTTCTTTCAGAGGAGGTGTGAAGGAAAGGGAACTCTCCTACACTGCTGGTGGGAACGTACGCTGGTGCAGCCACTGTGGAGAACAGCATGGAGGTTCCTCATAAAGCTAGAGTTACCATATGATCCAGCAATCCCACTCCTGGGCATGTACCCAGAGAAAACTCTTTTAATTCAAAAAGGAAATGCACCCCTATGTTCATAGCAGCAAAATTCACAAAAGCCAAGACATGGAAACAATCTAAATGTCTGTCAACAGATGAATGGATAAAGAAGATGTGGTACATATATACAATGGAATATTACTCAGCCACAAAAAGGAATGAAATAATGACATTTGCGCAACATGGGTACAATTAGAGATCATCAAACTAAGTGAAGTAAGTCAGAAAGGAAAAGACAAATATCACAGGCTATCATTTCTGTGTGGAACCTAAAATATGGCACAATGAACCTATCTATGAAACAGGAATCACATAGAGAACAGATTGGTGGTTGCCAAGGAGGCTAGGGGAGGGATGGATTGGGAGTTTGGGATTAGTAGATGCAAACTAGGATGGATTAACAACAAGGTCATACTGTATAGCACAGGGAACTATACTCAATATCCTGGGATAAACCATAATAGGAGAGAATATCTTTTTAATAAAGAATGTCTCCATGTGTATCACTGAGTCACCCTGCTGCACATCACAGACTGCACAACATTGTCAATCAACTATACCTCAACCTAGATCGGGGCCGCACTGGCAAGAACCCGCCTGCCAGGGCAGAAGATGCAGGTTCGAGTCCTGTGTTGAGAAGCTCCCCTGGACCGGGGCAGGGCAACCCACTCCAGTATTCCCCCCTGGAGAATCCCATGGACAGAGGATCCTGGCGGGTTACAGTCTATACGGCTGCAAAGAGTTGGACCACCACTGAGTAGGTGTCCACTACTGGGAGGGCACACCCAGCTGTTTTTTTTAACTGGTGGGGTGGAAAAAAGGAGTGAAAAGAACATGATGGAGCCCAACTGTAGGTCCCAGACCTCTCTCATCGACTTAAAAAGCCTGCGTTCTGGGGCCAGGATGTTGATAGATTGGAATGAGGTGTGGGGTGTGCACTCTTGATGCTTCCGGATTTTCTCAGAGACATGGAAAAGATACCTCAATAGTTCTTGGTCAAGTCTCTTTCAAATTTAAGTTGGTGTTTTCGCAGACTGGAATTTGGCTTCTTCAACAATCAATCCTTCCTAAAAATTAAGACACTATAATCCTTGTAATTGGTTTAACACTGCGTGTTTTTGCTGGGTAAGCTTGCACGCCAACTGCCCTTGATCTTCCCCTACCCTCGATTTCTCCTTTCAGCATAGCTTCATAATCACCATCACCAAAGAGTATTTTCCATGAAAGTCACATGCACATGGCCCTTCACGTGCTTGCCTCTGTTGTCCCCAAGTGCCCTCCAAGTAAGCTTTATTGATTGTTCTTTGCTGAATAAACAGCAAACAGCCCAAAGTTTAGTAGGCTGATTGTGCCACTAAGAGGCTGATACATGGTTTATTAAATCAACACAATTTTCTTCAACAAATCCTCACTCACAATGAACAAAGGCTAACACCAAAGCATAACTCCTCACCCTCCAATAGATTTACCAAAATGATGTTGGACTACTTTCAGACTTAAGATTTTTATTCACTGTTGCTGTTGCTAAGTCGCTTCAGTCGTGTCCGACTCTGTGCGACCCCATAGACGGCAGCCCACCAGGCTCCCCCATCCCTGGGATTCTCCAGGCAAGAACACTGGAGTAGGGCTGCCATTTTCTTCTCCAATGTGTGAAAGTGAAAAGTGAAAGTGAAGCCGCTCAGTCGTGTCCAACTCTTTGCCACTCCATCAACTATAGTCTACCAGGCTCCTCCGTCCATGGGATCTTCCAGGCAAGAGTACTGGAGTGGGGTGCCATTTTCTTCTCCACTTTATTCACTGCTTAACTGAATAATATTAAACCAAAATATATAATATGTATAACACATACACTGATCGTTTGGAGTACTTACATTCTATTGTGGGAAAAATAGGCTGTCCTGTCTCTAAAAAGATTTTCCCTCTGCATTTTCAACTCTTGAATAGGCCACTGATCTTGGCAGAATAACAGGAATAAAAACTGCCTGGGTGTAAGACCTGGCTTTGCTCAGAATGTGACTGTCGGCAAGTCACTTCACCTCTCTGGGCCTCAGTTTCCATCGTGCCCATTAATGAGGCTGGTATCATCCATGCTTGGCTCATCCGTGTAAGCATCAAAGGAGGTGAAGGAGCAGTGGGATGCATAAAGCGCTTTGTGGATTGTAACATTATAACTGTCCCAGTTCGCTGACCTCTTCTTTGGCTCTTTTCATCTTAAAATTCTATCCCTTAGAAGGTCCTATCTATCTGATCACAGTGAATCAATATAAATATTCAGCCCACTGTTTTTGCCTAGAGTTAGCCAGAAAGTGCAAAAAGAAGTGACAGGAGCAGATAATTATGTTTGATCACAATCAAATTCAGGACACAGTTTTGACATATTTATAATCCTTTTTTCACTGCTTTCATTTGTTGAAATCAAACAGACTTCAAATCTTGGCATGGGATATGAATAAGAAAATGTATAAGTAAACTGTATTGAGTGCCTGCCTGCTGTCTAGCATACTGTTAATAGACGTTTCTGTACAATATTTCACTGAATTCTTACAGCAGTCCTATATGTGTGTGTGTGATGTCGCTTCAGTTGTGTCCAACTCTTTGCAACCCCTATGGACTGTAGCCCACTAGGCTCCTCTGTCTATGGGATTCTCTAGGTAAGAATCCTGGAATGGGTTGCCATGCGCTCCTCTAGGGGATCTTCCCAACCCAGGGATCGAACCCGCACCTCTTAGGTCTCCTGCATTGACAGGCAGGTTCTTTACCACTAGTGCCACCTGGGAAGCCCAGCAACCCGATGAGGTAGTTATTTTGTTTTTTTAGACCCCACTCTTGCTTCCTTCTCCCCACATCATGATACATACAAGTACCTACCACACCATAATAGTTGAGTCAATTTAGAACACACTTGCATCCCTTTTACTAGTTCATGTTACCTGACAAACAGTAACATTCATCAGAAATAAGACAAACAGAACATTATAAATTCTTTTTATTATTTGTCATTTATTTCTATTAAAAATAAGTAGACTTCAATTTAAGAGCTAATGCCTATCCTTCTGAAACTCTTACAAAAAATTTCAAGGGAAGAAACACTTTCAAACTCATTCCATGAGGCAAACATTGCCCTGATACCAAAATGAGACAAAAACATCACAAAAAAAGAAAAGTATAGGCCAATATCACTGATGAATATAGATGGAAAAATCTTCAATGAAATTCTAGCAAACAGAAATCAACAACACATTAAAAAGATCATATAGCTTGACCAAGCTGAGTTTATCCCAGGATTTATCCCAAGTTTATCTTCAGTATATGCAAATCAATCAATGTGATATACCATATTAACAAAATGAAAGATTAAAAACCATATGCTAATCTCAATAGATGCAGAAAAACCTGAAAAAATTTAGCACCCATTTATGATTAAAAACTCTACAAAAAATGGACACAGAAGCAACCTACCCCAACATAATAAAGGCCATATATAATGAACCCACAGCAAACATGATTCTCAATGGTGAAAAACTGAAAGCATTCCCTCTAAGATCAGAAACAAGAGAAGGGTGCCCACTCTTGCCACTACTGTTCAACACAGTTTTGGAAGTCCTAGCTATAGCAATCAGAGAAGAAAAAAATAAAATAAATCCAGATTGGAAAATAAGAAGTAAAACTCTCACTGTTTGCAGATGTGATACTATACATAGAAAACCCTAAAGATACTAGCAGAAAACTCCTAAAGCAATCAGTGAATTGGGTAAAGTTGCAGGATACAAAATCAACACACAGAAATCACTTGCATACCTATATACTAACAACAAAAAATCAGAAAGAGAAAATAAGCAATCAATCCCATTTACCACTGCAACAAAAAAAATAACACACCTAGGAATAAACCTACCTAAGGAAACAAAAGAGCTGTTTACAGAAAACTATGACACTGATGAAAGAAATCAAAGACATAAACAGATGGAGAGATATTCCATGTTTTGGGGTTGGAAGAATCAATACTGTGAAAATGACTATACCACCAAATGCAATCTACAGATTTAATGTGATCCCTATCAAATTACCAACGGCATTCTTCACAGAACTAGAGCAAAACTTTTCACAATTTGTTCAGTTCAGTCACTCAGTCATGGCCGACTCTTTGCAACCCCATGGACTGCAGTACCCCAGGTTTCCCTGTCCATCACCAACTCCTGGAGCTTGCTCAAACTCATGTCCATCGAGTCAGTGATGCCATCCAACCATCTCATCCTCTGTTGTCCCCTTCTCCTCCTGCCTTCAATCTTTCCCAGCATCAGGGTCTTTTCCAATGAGTCAGCTTCTTCACATCAGGCGGCCAAAGTATTGGGAGTTTCAGCTTCAGCATCAGTCCTTCCAAAGAACATTCAGGACTGATCTCCTTTAGGATGGACTGATTGGATCTCCTTGCAGTCCAAGAGACTCTCAAGAGTCTTCTTCAACAGCACAGTTCAAAAGCATCAATTCTTCAGCATTCAGTTTCCCTTATGGTCCAATTCTCACATCCAAACATGACTACTGGAAAAATCATAGCTTTGCTTAGATAGACCTTCTATCTTACAAATAGCTGTGAAAAGAAAAGAGGCGAAAGGCAAAGGGGAGAAGGAAAGATATGCCCATTTGAATGCAGAGTTCCAAAGAATAGCAAGGAGAGATAAGAAAGCCTTCCTCAGTGACCAATGCAAAGAAACAGAGGAAAACAACAGAATGGGAAAGACTAGGGATCTCCTCAAGAAAATTAGAGATACCAAGGGAACATTTCATGCAAAGATGGGCACAATAAAGGACAGAAATGGTATGAACCTAACAGAAGCAAAAGATATTAAGAAGAGGTGGCAAGAATACACAGAAGAACTACACAAAAAAGATCTTCACGACCCAGATAATCATGATGGTGTGATTACTCACGTAGAGCCAGACATCCTGGACTGTGAAGTCAAGTGGGTCTAAGGAAGCATCACTACGAACAAAGCTAGTGGAGGTGATGGAATTCCAGTTGTGCTATTTCAAATTCTAAAAGATGATGCTGTGAAAGTGCTGCACTCAATATGCCAGCAAATTTGGAAAACTCAGCAGTGGCCACAGGACTGGAGAAGATCAGTTTTCATTCCAATCCCAAAGAAAGGCAATGCCAAAGAATGCTCAAACTACCTCACAATTGCACTCATCTCACATGCTAGCAAAGTAATGCTCAAAATTCTCCAGGCCAGGCTTCAACAGTATGTGAATCATGAACTTCCAGATGTTCAAGCTGGATTTATAAAATGCAGAGGAACCAGAGATCAAGTTGCCAACATCCGCTGAATCATTGAAAAAGCAAGAGAGTTCCAGAAAAACATCTATTTCTGCTTTACTGACTATGCCAAAGTCTTTGACTGTGTAGCTCACAACAAACTCTGGAAAATTCTTAAAGAGATGAGAATACCAGACCACCTGACCTGCCTCTTGAGAAATCTGTATGCAGGTAAGGAAGCAACAGTTAGAACTGGACAAGGAACAACAGACTGGTTCCAAATCAGGAAAGGAGCACGTCAAGGCTGTATATTGTCACCCTGCTTATTTAACTTATATGCAGAGTACATCATGAGAAACGCTGGGCTGGATGAAGCACAAGCTGGAATCAAGATTGCTGGGAGAAATATCAATAACCTCAGATATGCAGATGATACCACCCTTATGGCAGAAAGTGAAGAAGAACTAAAGAGCCTCTTGATGAAAGTGAAAGAGGAGAGTGAAAAAGTTGGCTTAAAACTCAACATTCAGAAAAGTAAGATCTGGTCCCATTACTTCATGGGAAATAGACAGGGAGACAGTGGCTGACTTTATTTTTGGGGACTCCAAAATCACTGCAGATGGTGACTGCAACCATGAAATTAAAAGGTGCTTGCTCCTTGGAAGAAAAGTCATGACCAACCTAGACAGCATATTAAAAAGCAGAGACATTACTTTGCGAACAAAGGTCCATCTAGTCAACAATTTGGTTTTTCCAATAGTCATGTATGGATGTGGAGCAGGCAATGGCAACCCACTCCAGTATTCTTGCCTGGCAAATCCCATGGACGGAGGAGCCTGGTGGGCTATAGTCCATGGGGTCGCGAAGAGTCGGACATGACTGAGTGACTTCACTTTCACTTTTCACTTCATGCATTGGAGAAGGAAATGCTAACCCACTCCAGTATTCTTGCCTGGAGAACCCCAGGGACGGGGGAGCCTGGTGGGCTGCCATCTATGGGGACGCACAGAGTTGGATGTGACTGAAGCGACTTAGCAGCAGCATGTATGGATGTGAGTTGGACTATAAAGAAAGCTGAGCCCCGTAAGAATTGATGCTTCTGAACTGTGGTGTTGGAGAAGACTCTTGAGAGTCCCTTGGACTGCAAGGAGCTCAAATCAGTCAATCCTAAAGGAATTCAGTCTTGAATATTCATTGGAAGGACTGATGCTGAAGCTGAAACTCCAGTGTTTGACCACCTGATGCGAAGCACTGACTCATTGGAAAAGACCCTGATGCTGGGAAAGATTGAAGGCAGGAGAAGAAGGGGATGACAAAGTTAGAGATGGTTGGATGGCATCACCAACTCAATGGACATGAGATTGAGCAAGCTCCGGGAGTTGGTGATGGACAGGGAAGTCTGGCATACTGCAGTCCATTGAATCGCAACGAGTTGGACATGACTGAGTGACTGAACTGAACCTTTGTGGCAAAGTAATGTCTCTGCTTTTTAATATGCTGTTTAGGTTGGTCACAGCTTTACAATTTGTTATGGAAATACAAAACACCCTGATCAGCCAAAGCAATGTTTTAGAAAGAAGGATGGAGCTGGAGAAACCAACGTTCCTGACTTCAGAATATACTACAAAGCTACAGTCATCAAGACAGTATAGTACTGGCATGAAAACAGAAATATAGACCAATGGAACAAGACAGAAAGCCCAGAGATAAACTCACGCACTTATGGGCACCTTATATTTGACAATGGAGGTAAGAATGTACAATGGAGTAAAGACAGCTTCTTCAATAAGTAGTGCTGGGAAAACTGGACAGCTACATGTAAAAGAATGAAATTAGAACACTTCCTAACACCATACATAAATATAAACTCAAAATGGATTAAAGACCTAAATGTAAGACCAGAAACTACAAAACTCTTACAGGAAAACACAGGCAGAACACTGACATAAATCAAAGTAAGATCCCCTATGATCCACCTCCTGGAATAATGGAAATAAAAACAAAAATAAACAAGTGGGACCTAGTTAAACTTAAAAGCTTTTGTACAGCAAAGGAAACTATAAACAAGGTAAAAAGACAACCCTCAGAATTGGAGAAAATAATAGCAAATGGAACAACTGACAATAGATTAATTTCCAAACTATATAAGCAGCTCATGCAACTTGATATCAGAAAAAGAAACAATCCAATCAAAAGTGGGCAAAAGGCCTAAACAGACATTTCTCCAAAAAAGATAAATAGATGGCTAATAAATACATGAAAAGATGCTCAATATTGCTCATTATTAGAAAAATGCAAATCAAAACTATAATGAGATAGTCTGGTATTCTGATCTCATACCAGTCAGAATGGTCACCATCAAAAAAAATCTACAAAAAACAAATGCTGGAGAGGGTGTGGAGAAAAGGGGACCCTCTTGTACTACTGGTGGGAATGTAAACTGATGCAGCCACTATTGAAGACAGTATGGAGATTCCTTAAAAAACTAGGAATAAAACTACCATATGACACAGCAATCCTACCACTGGGCATATTTCCTGAGAAAACCATGATTGAAAAAGACACATATAACCCAGTTTTCACTGCAGCAATATTTACAATAGCTAGGACATGGAAGCAACCTAGATGTCTACTGACAGATGAATGGATAAAGAAAGTGTGGTACATATATGTGATGGAATATTACTCAGCCATAAAAAGGAATACATATGAGTCAGTGCTAATGAGGTGGATGAACCTAGAGTATTAAACAGAGTGAAGTAAGTCAGGAAGAGAGAAACAAATACCGTACATTAACACATATATATGGAATCTAGGAAGAAAGTGCCTATTTGCAGGGCAGCAATGGAGATGCAGACATAGAGAATAGACTTATGGACACGGCAGGGAAGGAGACGGTGGGACAAATGGAGACAGTAGCATGGAAATATATACACTACCATATGCAAAATAGCCAGTGGGAATTTGCTATATGACTCGGAACTCATCCAGGACTCCGTGACAACCTAGAGGGGTGGGATGAGGTGGTAGGGAGGTTCAAGACGGAGGGGACATATGTATACCTATGGCTGATTCATGTTGATATATGGCAGAAACCAGCACAGTATTGTAAAGCAATTATCCTTCAACTAAAAATGAATTAAAAATACTATACTTCAATTTAAAAAATAAAAAGTAGATATAACCTTTTCCTCACAACATTTCTTTGGTTTATCTGGAATTTCACCATGGTATTTCCACTACCCTGATGCTCACACAACATGAAATACCATGTCATCAAGAGGCTCCTTCATTTCACTTACAACACTCATATCAATAGTTTTCATAATCTGAGAGGCATTTACAACACGATGAGAGGTCTCAACAGTAGAATAACTCTTCAAACTTAGAGTGATGACATGGATGCCCTCCACCACATCACACATTTGATGAACCCCCTTAAGTCAGTCTAAAATAAGTAAGGGATTTCGCAGGTGGTGCTAGTGTTAAAGAACCAGCCTGCCAATGCAGGAGACATAAGAGACGCAGGTTTGATCTCTGAGTCAGGAAGATCGCATGGCGACCCACTCCAGTATTCTTGCCTGGAGAATCCCATGGACAGAGGAGCCTGGCAGTCACAAAAAGTTGGACACGACTGAAATGACTTAGCATAAAATAAGTAAGAAAGGAAGGAATCAAACTCTCTTCTACTGGTTTCAAGCCAATACCACAAGCATTATATCTCTCTTGACAAGTGAGATATAGTAAAAATTATGTAACCTTATGCAGGTTAAATCATAGGTGGAAACCCTTTCTATTTCCATGGCATATCCTTTCCCTTGGACAGCAAGGAGATTAAACCAATCAATCCTAAAGGAAACCAACCCTGAATATTCACTGGAAGGACTAATGCTGAAGCTGAAGCTCCAATACTTTGGCCACCTGATGTGAAGAGTTGACTCATTAGAAAAGACCCTGATGCTGGCAAAGATTGAGGGCAGGAGGAGAAGGGCACGACAGGATGAGATGGTTGGATGGCATCACCAACTCAATGAACATGAGTTTGAGCAAACTCCAGGAGATAATGAAGGACAGGGAAGCCTGGCGTGCTGCCGTTCATGAGGTCGCAAAGAGTCAGACACGACTTAGCAACTGAACAACAACAATCCTTTTTAACTTGGCTTTAAAGACGCAACATCACCCACCACAGAAGAGCTCCTACACTTCCATGATCACATGTGAATCATCACATTTTCCATGACTTCTTTGGCTCTTTATATCATTTCACTTATACTAACTAACCTATTAACTCAGACTAACAACTAAACTAACACATACAAACAGAAGAGATGCACAAGTAGTAAAAAAAAAAAAAAAAAAAAAGAACAATTTTACCAGCCATCATCTTAATTTTAATTGCCATGTCATCCTTACCAATTATTTACATGACAGAAGAAATGAATCTATCATCCTTCTCTGACCCTAAACACCCTAGGGCACCAATGAGACCAGAGTTCAGATACACAAATTATGACTCTTCTCAACCCATCAAGATATTGGTGCCTTATATTTATTATCTTGTGCTTGTCCATGGGGTTGCAAAGAGTCAGACACAATTTAGCAATAGAACAGCAGCTTGGCCCGGAACAATAGGCTCTGTCTCAAGCCTACTTGTTCATTTTGCATTAGGTGAACCCAGAGCATGGCTCTGAGATGACCAAATCTACAGTGTAGGTTGTAAGAGCCCATGCATTTGTAATCCTTTTCTTTACAGTTATACCTGCTGTAACTGCAGGCTGCAGAAACTGCTTAGTCCCGCTGATAACTGGAGGACCCACCAAAGCTGTCCCCCAATCTCTGAACCCTCTGTGATCTCCACATCAGACCTAAAGCCAGGAGGACTGTGATTGTTGGAAGGAGACAACCGAGGAGTTCCACCCATAGAAGTGACAATCCAAATATTAACCTCCTCTGAAGATGCTCTACACTCATGAGCCAGCCCTTCATTGGGTCTAAAAACAGAGATGCTCTTCCAGAACACTTAAACCAAACAACCCCCATGTCAGTACAACCAGGTCTATACCAGGGACAGTGCTCAGGAATCTGTGGAAAAAATCATACCTTCACACCTGTCGTCCTCAAATTAGTTCCACTAGAATATTGAGAAAGGAGCTGTGTCAATATCATAAATCCATTAAGAAGCTAAATGGCATGAACCTTTTTTATTTAAAAACAGGAGTTTAAATCTCCCCTTACTGACATGCCACAACTAGAGACATCAACATGATTCATTATTATTTCCTCAATCATTCCAGTCCCATTATTATGGTCCAAAGAAAAAAGTTAAAACGTGTTTATCACTTAAATCCAGAATTAAAACTCACTCAAACACAAAAACAATCCACTTCTTTAGTAACAAGAAGAACCAAAACTTACTGACCTCTCTCATCACCCAAATAATAACAGGACCTTCTCTTGTTATCTTCATTGTTCTAGTCTCAAGCATTGTATTCCCCACACCTACCCCATGCATCTACCACTGCAGCATTTCTACTCAACAGTGAGGAGAACAACTCCCATCAAAAAAGAGGTTCACATCACAGAGGACAGATCTGAACACAAAAACTTCGATCACTCACTCTATTTAATGGGTCAACAAGTTTATTAGGATCCTACCACCCTCATATACACCCACTACGTAACTCTCAAGACATTTAAGTCTAGCAATCCCTCCATGAGCAGGAACTGTAATGCCTGGTTTTCCCCACAAAACAAAAGCATCCCTGGTTCATTTTGTACCACAAGGGACCCCAGTTCATCTTTTCCCTGTGCTAGTCCTCATCACAACTGTGAGCCTATTTAGTCAACCCACAGCCTCAGCCATATGATTAACCGCCAATATTAGAGCAGGGCACTCATTAATTCACTGAATCCGAGGGGCAGCTCCAGCGCTGCTACTAATACATGTTAGGACCAGGGCAGCCTTTATCACAGTCATGATTCTCATCACACTCACCCTCCTCGAATTTGATGGTGCCTTAAATCAAGCTTACACAGACACCCTACTACAGTAAGTCCCCTCATAGTAATAAGTTCTGTTTCAAGAGTGTGTTCTTTCTTCCAATTTGTTCTTAAGTCTAACGAAGTTAGCCTAGGTCCCCAACGAACACAATTGGTTATATAGTCCTGTGCTGTAATAGGTTATAGTACTTTTCACACAAATAATACATAAAAAAACAAATAAAAAAAAATAAAACATTTTTAACCTTACGGTACAATACAACCACTGGCTGGCATATAGAGTCTGGCATCTAGTGAACGGGCAGGAAGAGTTACTGACCGGAGGAGGGAGAGGAGGTGGGAGATGGTGGAGCTGAAGGGTCGTCGGCAACAGGAGAGGGAGGGCAGGCTGCAGCTTCACTCACGTCTGATGATGATGGCACGGGTTTTGGTTCCTTGCTGGGTCACTTCTATCTACCCTCTTGCTTGGGGACCTCCTGGGCTTGAAATAAAGACGCTGTACTGCTGAACACCATAGAGCGCGGTGCGGTGAGGTCCATGGAAGCATGGCCACTTGGAGAGGATGCCCATATGTGACAATGCATGTGAGGTGTGAGCCAACTTCCATGACTGGACAAGCGAACACACGCTCACACCTCTGAAACTTCACGACTTGAAGGTTCCTATGTAGGGGACTTTCTGTAAGTCTCTACTCACATGACAACAGACAATGACCCACCAAGCCCTGCACGTCACAGAGTAAATCCTAGTCCCTGATCCGTCCCAGGAGCCCTTCCAGCCCTAACACCTCCTGGCCTCTCATGAGATTCCAATTCAATGCTAGAATTATGACGAAGTCCACCAATGCTCTGACAGCATGTGGACGATGATGAGACATCCTCCGAGAAAGCCCCTGCCAAGGCCATTCTACACAACTGTTCAAACAGGACTTCAATCTGGACTAACTCTTTTCATGCTTTCAGAAGTGCTCTTTCTTACTGGCTTTTTCTGAGCCTTCCATCACTCAAGCCTCACCTCCACACCTGAACTAGACGGATGCTGACCACACCAGACATCTGCCCTCTAAACCCACTAGAGGGACCATGCCTCAACATCTGGTCCTATTAGATTTCAGGGTACCCATCACCTGCGCCCACCACAGTCATTCAAATATATACGGGCCAAACCCTCTTTATGAGAATTGCCTTGGGAGTTGACTTCACAGTTCTACATGCCTCAGAATAGTACAAAACCCTCTTACAATTTCAGATGGGGTGTATGGGTCAATGTTCTTCATGGCTACAGGATTCCATGGTCGACATGCAATGACTGGTTTTACTTTCCTAATCATCTGCTTCTTAGTCAAATTAAAATTCCACTTCACATCCAACCACCACTTGGGCTTTGCTGCCTGATACTGACATTCTGTGGATGGGGGTATGACTATTCCCTTAGGAATCTATTCATTGATGAAGATCTTCTTTTAGTATTAAATTGTACAACTAACTTCCAATCAGTTCTGGCATAATCCAAAAAGGAACAATAAATCTTATACTGACATTAATCACAAACAGAGCACTAGTCTCATTATTTGTATGTATCTCACTCTGGCTCCCTCCATTAAATATTTACACGGGAAAAAACAAGTCTCTGAGTGTGGATTTGACCAGAAAGGATCAGCATACATGCCGTCTCATAAAATACCAGTCTTACCTAATAGCCTCACTATTATGCCAAGAAGGAATAACAATACCACTGTTCTTGATGGCAACCCTAATAATTCTAAACATACATTTCACTCTAGCCGGCAGATTCCACTGTCCTGCTACTACCAGCACTTTGCAAAGCTGCACTTGAACTCTCCCTATTAGCAAGAATATGAAACTTGTATGGCACCAATTAAGTACAACATCTTACCATTATCCCTACAATCATATTAATACCATTAACAAGATTATCAAAGAACAATATAATCAGAGTTAATCCTATAGCCCAAAGCTTACTGATTAGCTGAATAAGCCCATTTCTTTTCAGCCAGCTTAATGAATAGCCAACTTTTCACAGGTTTTTCTTCTTTGACTCCCTATCAGCACCATTACTAATGTTGCCACTCACACCTCTAGCCAGCCAATCCCACCTGTTCAAAGAACCCCTAATCTCCCCCCAAACATCACCATCCTAGTAGTATTACAAACATTTCTGATTGTAACACTGCTTGCCATGGAACAAATCCTAGTTTACATTTTACTTGAAGTAACACTATTTCCAACTGTTCCTATCATTCCCCAGTGGAGTAATCAAACAGAACAACTCCAGGCAGAAGTTTACTTTTTATTCTACACACTAGCAGGATGCCTCCCACTCTCAGCAGCACTAGGGTATATCCACAACACTACAGGCTCATCAACAAGGTCCTATTGTATAGCACAGAGAACCTTATTCAATGGCCTGTGATAAACCACAATGGAAAAGAATATAAAGAAAAGAATGTATGTAACAATGAAATATTTCTCAGACATAAAAAAGAACAAAATAATGCCATCAGTAGCAGCATGGACGGACCTAGAGATTGTCATACTGAGTGATGCAAGTCAGATAAAGACAAATATCATACGATTATCACTTCTACGTGGAAATTTTGAAAAGGCAATACAAGTGAACTTATTTACAAGACAGAAGCAGAGTTACTGATATGGAAAACAAAGCTAGGGTTTGGCTGGGGAATAAGGGCAGGAGGGATAAATTGAGAGATTGCGACTGATACATACACACTACTATGTATAAAATATATATCCAATGAGAACCTACTGTGTAACATGGGGAACTCCACTCAATATTCTACAATGCTTACATAAGAAAATAATCTAAAACAGAGTGGACATATGTATGTGGATAACCAAATCACTTTGCTGTAGAGCAGAAGGTAATACAGCATCATAAATCAACTATACTTCAATAATTTTTTAAAGTTATTTAATTCAATATTGAACACAAATAACATCTGACTCCTGATCTAACATTTTCATAGGACTAGCATGCGCAATAGCCTTCAGAGTAAAAATACTTCTCCACGGCCTTTACCTCTGATCACCCAAAGCTGCAAATGGTATTATTTCATTCATTCTTTCCAATGGTTGAGTAATAGTCCATTGTGTGTATGTATGTGTGTATAGAACGTGTTTTACTGACATCTACCTTGCTGATTCAAATAAAACTTCCACACTATTATCGGACCAAAAAGGCCTAATCAAACTCTATTTCCTTTCATTCCTCATTACCCTCCTTTTGAGCATCTATTTAGTTACCACAAGTAATCTTCATCATGACTCCAACACCAAGTAATAGCTACCAAGCAGTGATCAGCCAGTAATAGCTACTAATCAAGTACCACTACTGCACACCAACCATTTCTAGAGCCTCCTCACCATCAAACCCAGAATCACCTGTATCAATGATTCAATCCCCTAATCCACTAAATTTAAACACAAACTCTATTTCCCAATCTTTGAAAAAAATTTTAAAAAGTTGAAATCCCCATCATTCATCCTGAAAGAGATATGCCTGAAACAGTTTTATTAGAGACTCAACCCTCACAAAACTGCTCAGCAGTCATAGCTGCTGTGTCACCAAGTACCACTAACACTCCAACCAAAGAAATCAAAATACTATTTAACCTAAAAAGGACCCAGACAAATTCAACACTAGACCACAACCAACACCACTCACAAACAACCCAAGCCCACCATGAACAGGTGAAGGTTTTGAAGAAAAACCTTCAGATCTCATGACAAAAATACTACTGAACATAAACAGCATGTATGTCATCAAAGTTCATACATGGAATCCAACCATAACCAATGACATAAAAAAACCATTGTTGCATTTCAAGTATAAGAACACTAATGACTTGCATCCAAAGTCACACCCACTAATAATCATTAACAACACATTCATTGATCTCCTGGCCACATAAACCATTTCATTTTGATGAAACTGTGGCCCATTTCTGTGCATTTTTAGTTCAACAAATCTTGACAGGCTTATTCTAGCAACACATTATCCATCAGACTCAATAACTGCTTTCTCATCAGTAACACGTCTGCTGGGACATAAAATACAGATCAATCATCTGATATCTATGTGCAAATGGAGTCTCTACATTCTTTCTCTGCCTATTCATTCATGCAGCATGAGACTTACACCAGAGATTTGATTCCATTCTAGAAACATGAAATATTGGAATTATCCTACTATTCACAGTAATAGCCACAGCTTCCTAGGCTATGTTCTACCCTGAGGATAGACACTGTATCATTCGAGGGGCAGCAGTCATCACTAATCTCCTTTCCGCAATCCATACACTGGCACAAACCTACTGAAAGAGCAGGAGATGAATTTTCAGTAGACAAAGCAAGTCTCACATGATTCTTTGCCTTCTATTTCATCCCATTCACCATCACAGCACTAGCAGCCATTCACCTACTATTCCTTCATGAAACAGGCTTTAAACAATCCTACAGGGGGCCTCATCTGACATCAATAAAATTTCATTCCATACCTACTACATGATCAAAGATATCCTAGGTGCCTATTAATTCTAATCTTGATAATATTTGTATTATTTTCACCTGACCTCTAGGAGATGCAGACAACTAGACTCCAGCCAGCCCCATCAACATACCACCTCATATAAAGCCAGATGATAGTTCTTACTCACATATGCAATTCTACCATCAATTACTAATAAATTAAGGGGTGCATAACTCTAATATTTTCAAGTTTAATCCTAGCATTTATTTTAACACTTCACAATCATGAAGCATGGCATTCCAACCTCTCAGCCAAGTTTTATTCTGAGTCCTAGTAGCAGATCAATTAACAATGTGACTTGAGGACAGCCAGTCAAACACCCTTTCATCACTAACAGACACTTAGCATCTACTTTATACTTTTTTTTTTACTTTATACTTTTTAATTCTAGTGCTAATGCTAGTAAATAGCATTATTGAAAATCATCTTCTTCTATGAAGAGTCTTATACTTTTTTTTTTTACTTTATACTTTTTAATTCTAGTGCTAATGCTAGTAAATAGCATTATTGAAAATCATCTTCTATGAAGAGTCTTATACTTTTTTTTTTTACTTTATACTTTTTAATTCTAGTGCTAATGCTAGTAAATAGCATTATTGAAAATCATCTTCTTCTATGAAGAGTCTTTGTAGTGTATCTGTTACCTGG
Source organism: Cervus elaphus (assembly GCF_910594005.1). Lineage (NCBI taxonomy): Eukaryota > Metazoa > Chordata > Mammalia > Artiodactyla > Cervidae > Cervus > Cervus elaphus. The sequence goes on along the minus strand of NC_057838.1, from coordinate 19,595,149 downwards.
TCGTTTACACCAGAAAAGGAGCTCAACCACCTCCCTAAGACTCAAGGAAGAAGCTCCAGCTTCACCATCAGTACCCAAAGGTGAAATTCTACTTAAACCCTTCCCTGAATATTTACTATGGGACATTTGCAAAATCATGGAGTACTATTTAAGTATTAAAACAGCTTATTTCCTGTCCCTAATGCACTCCATGCATTATATGCATATCCACACACACAGTATATATTATATGGCACATAAGAATTATATATATAAATTATAATATATAATATATATGTAATTGTGCAAAATTTATTGACCTTAAACTTATAAGCATGTACATTATACTACTAATATTAGTACATATTTTCATTGATCATACATAGCAACAAAGTCAAATCAGTTCCAGTCATGAAAGTATCACGCACAACAGACCTAGAGCTTCATCAGCCACTGTGTGAAATCATCAACCTGCTCAGCCTGTGTCCCTCCTTCTGGCTCTGGGCCCATAATTCATGCAGTTTCTACCAATAAACTTCATCAGATGACTGGTTCTTATTTCAGAACCACGTCACCTAAAATGGCCCACTCATTCCTCTTAAATAAGACACCTCCAGGGATCAAGGACTACTCAGCCCATGATCACATGCAACTGGTTTCACATATTTTTTAAATTAGGGGGATGTTCTGCCTCAGCTATGGCATCTGAGGCCCTAACACCATCAGATATAGGCGCATGTGAGCCTGAGCACCGTTTTATTTGTTTGTTGACCTTTCTAGTCAGGAGCCCATCATATATTTACAGTAGGAACAGATGTTACACCAGCATACTATCCATCAGTTACGATAATTATCGCAATTCCTACAGGAGTAAAAGTATTTAGCTGACTAGCAACTCTTCACAGAAGTAACATCAAATGATTCCCTGCTATATTATGAGCCCTAGGATTTATCTCCTTTTTACAATAGGTGAATTAACAGAAATTATTTTAGCCAACGCATCCCAGGATATAGTCCTTCACGACACAAACCATGTAGTTGCTCTTTTCCATGATGCACCATCAATAGAGGCAGTATTTACTCTCATAGGAGCCTTTGGGCATTGATTGCCACTATTCTCATCTTATACACTCAATTCATCAGGAGCAGAAATCCATTTTGTGATGGTATTTGTAGGCATAAATACAACCTTCTTCCCACATATTCCTTGGTTCTTCTGGAATACCACAATATTCCCACTACCCTCATGCATATACAATATGAAATACCATTTCATCAATAGGTTCATTCACTCCACTTATGCCACTAATACTAATAATTTTTATAATCCAAGAGGCATTTGCATCGCAAGGAGAGGCCCCACAATAGACTCAATGAGTCCAAACTTAGAATGATGACATGAATGCCCACCACATCCCACATCTGAAGAATCTACTTATGGCAGGCTAAAATAAGAAATGAAGGGGGCTTCCCTGGTGCCTCGGTGGTAAAGACTCCACCCGCCAATGCAGGAGATACGGGTTGGATTCCTGCTCCAGGAAGATTCCACGTGTCAAGGGGGAACTAAGCCTGTGTGCCACAACTCCTGAGCCTTGCCCCAGAGCCTGGGAGCTGGAACCACTCGCCCCCAGGCCACAGCGACTGAGGCCCGTGCAGCCAGAGTCTGCTCCGCAGGAGAAGCCAGTGCACGGCCAGAGAAGCCCCCGCCGGCAACCAGAGAGAAGCCGCGCAGCAGCAAGGACCAGCACCGCCGAAAACAAGGTAATTAATTAATTTAAAAAAAGAAATGGAGGAATTGAAATGAAAGAACCCTCTTCTACTGGTTTCAAGCCAACAGTATAACCATTATTTCTCTCTCAATAAATGAGATATTAGTTAAAAAACTACATAACTTTGCACAGGGTAAATTATACGTAAACATCCTCTCCGTCTCCATGGCATGACCTTTTCACCTCAGCTTTCAAGACGCAACATCACCCATCAGAGAAGAATACCTGCATTTCCACGATCACACATGAACCATTGTGTTTTTCCTTAAATCATCAGTTTCTTTATATTATTTCACTCATACTAATAAACAAACACATACAAACAGACGAGATGTACAAGAAGTCAAAACAATCTGAACAATTTTTCCAGCCATCATCCTAATCTTAATTACATTGCCATCCTTAAGTCTTTTTTTTTTTTCTGAGATATATTTTTCACGTGGACCATTTTTAAAAGTCTCCATAGAATTTGTTACAATATTGTTTCTATTTTATGTTTTGGTGTTTTGGCGGAAAGGCATGTGGGACCCTGGCTTCCTGACCAGGGAATGAACCGGCACCCCCTGCATTGGAAGATGAAGTCTTAACCATGGGACCACCACCTATCATAAGTCCCTCCTTACGAATTCTTCAGGACAGACAAAACCATCCTTCTCTGACCCTAAAACCTTCAGGGCACCAAGGAGACTGGAGTTAACACATACACAGATTATGGAGATTTACATTCCGACTCCTCTATCAGACCTAAAGCCAGGAGAACTGTGATTGTTAGAAGGAGATAACCCAGATGTGTGACAATCTGAAATGTAATCTCCTCCAGAGATGTTTTACACTCATGACCTAGCCATTCATTGGGCCTAAAAAGGGATGCATTCCAGAACACTTATTCCCAACAACCCTCAGATAAACATAACCAGGCCTATATCATGGGCTTCCCTGGTAGCTCAGACAGTAACGAATCCGCCTGCAATGCAGGAGACCTGGGTTTGATCCCTAGGTTGGGAAGATTCTCTGGAGGAAGGCACAGCCATCCACTCCAGCATTCTTGCCTGGAGAACCCCCATGGAGAGGAGCCTGGCGGGCTACAGTCCATGGAGTTGCAAAGAACTGGACACAACTGAGCACGCACGTGCGTGCACACACACACACACACCTATATTATGGACAGTGCTCAGGAGTCTGTGGAGCAAACCATAGCTTCACACCTATCGTCCATGAATTCCACTAAAATATTTCAAGAATTGACCTATAGCAATACCATAAATTTATTAAGCTAAACAGTATCAACCTTTTAAGTTGAAGATGGGAGTTATATCTCCCCTTAAATATATGCCACTATTAGATATAGTAACATGATTCGTTACTATTTGAATCATTCTAGCCCTACTGATCACAGCCCAATGAAAAATTTCCAACTATGTTTATCACTTAAAGCCAGAATTAAAACTCACTCAAACCCCAACATAATCCACCCCTTCAGAAACAAAATGAACAAAAATTTAATGGCCTCTCATTACCCCAACAATAACACAACTTCCTCTTATTATCTTCACTGTTCTAGTCCCAAGCATTGTATTCCCCAAACTTAACCTATGAATCCACAACCATAGAATTTCTACTCAACAATGATGAGTTCAACTCACATGAAAGCAAATAATAGCTATTCACAATCACAGAGGACAGACCTGAACATGAATACTTCATTCTATTTATCAGGTCAATGAATTTATTCAGGCCTTTCTACATTCACACCCACCACACAACTCTCAGCATGTTTAGGTCCAGCAATACCTCTCTGAGCAAGAACGGTAATGCCTGGTTTTCCCCACAAAATAAAAGCATTCTTGGCCCACTTTCAACCACAAGGAACCCCCATTCCTCTTAGTCCTGTGTTAGTCCTCATCACAACCGTGAGCCTATTTAGTCAACCCACAGCCTCAGCCACATGATTAACAGCCAGTATTAGAGCAGGTCACTCATTAATTCACTGAATTGGAGGGACAACTGTGGCACTCCTATGGATTAGGACCACCCCATCCCTATGACAGTCATGCTCTCATCCTGATCACAGTCCTCAAATTTGCTGTTGCCCTAATTCATGCTGAGGAAGTCATTCCACTAGGAAGTCTTTACTTACAACACAGCATGCCCCACCAAACCCCTGCACATCAGAGTGAATCCTAGACCCTGATCCCTCACAGGAGCTCCTCCAGCCCTCCTAACATCTGGCCCAATAGTAGAACTTCAGTTTAATACTATTCTTTTTTTTTAATTTATTTTAATTGGAGGATAATTACTTTACAATATTGTAGTGGTTTTCTTATCACTAAGCCTACTAATACTGATAACATATCAATGATGATGAGACACTGTCCCAGAAACCACCTTCCAAGGCCATCCTACAAAAAAGGCTTTGATCTGGACTAATTCTTTTCATGATTTCAGAAGTCCTCTTATTGGCTTTTTCTGAGGCTTCTATCACTCAAGGCTCACCCCCCACACCTGAACTAGGTGGATGGTGTCCACCCCAGGCATCCATCCTGAAAACCCACCAGAGGACCAATACTCAATACCTCAGTCCTATTAGCTTCTGGGGTATCCATCACTGAGCCCAAAACAGCCTCATAAAAGGAAACTGAACATACATACGCCAAGCTCTTTCTATGACAATTACCTTGGGGGTTTTGCTACGCATTTCACAAGCCCCAGAATAGTATGAAACACCTTTTATCATTTTAGATGGGGTGTATGGATCAACTATATGGTTACAGAATTTTATGACTGACATGTAATGACTGATTCTACTTTCCTAATTGTCTGCTTTTTAGACTGATTAAAATTTTCACATTAAGTCACCACTGGGGCTTTGCTGCCTTAACTGACATTTTGTAGATGTAGTATGGCTATTCCTCTGTTTATCTATTTATTGATGAGGATCTTCTTTTAGTATTAGTTCACACAATTAAAAGTGAAAGTGTTAGTCACTCAGTTGTATCTGACTCTTTGCAACCCCATGGACTGTAGCCCGCCAGGCTCCTCTATCCATGGAATTCTTGGAGCAAGAATACTGGAGGGAGGGGCAGGGACCTTCTCCAGGGAATCTTCCCGATCCAGGGATTGAACCCAGGTTTCCTGCATTTCAGGCACATTCTTTACCATCTGAACCATCAGAGAAGCCCCAGGCTGAACGCTGGGCCCCAGAGAATTGATGCTTTGGAACTGTGGTGCTGGAGAAGACCCGAGAGTCCCTTGGACTGTTCAGAGATCAAAGCAGTCAATCCTGAAGGAAATCAAGCCTAAATATTCATTGGAAGGACTAATGCTGAAGCTGAAGCTCCAACACATGGGCCACCTAATGTGAAGAGCCTACTCGCTGGAAAAGACCCTGATGCTGGGAAAGACTGAGGGCAGGAGGAGAAGGGGACGATAGAGGATGAGATGGTTGGATGGCATCACCGACTCAATGGAAATGAGTTTGAGTAAGCTCCCGAACACAGTGAAGGACAGGGAAGCTGGTGTCACAAAGAGTCAGACACAACTGACTTCCATTCAGTGTTGGTATAAAATGAAAAAGAATAAAACTCATACCAACATTAGTCACAAGGAGAGCACCTAGTCTCACTACTTGTATGTATCTCATTCTGACTTCCTCCATTAAATATTTATTTCCCCCAGAAAAAAAGCAAGGCCCTAGGATTTGACCCCATAGGATCGGCACGCTTACCCCTGTTCCATAAAAGTTCTCTTCGTGGCTGTGACAGTTCTTCTCTTCACATAGAGACTGCTCTCCTTTTGCCTTTACCCTCGGCATCCAGACAAACAGCCTAAAAACATTGCTCATCATAGCTCTGTTTCCAATCATACCACTACCAACAAGCCTGGCCTATGAATGAACCCAAAATGGACTACCATGAACTGAACATGATCATTAGTTTAAGCTAAGATGAATCATTTTTAACTTAGTAGTTTATGATTAACTTCATAATTATCAGTTGCCTTTAGTATATATAAATATTATCACAGCATATACAGTCTCTCTTGTACAATTGTTAATATGTGAATCTCACCTAACAAGCCTCACTAATTATTCCTGAAAGTGTTAGTTGCCCAATTATGTCTGACTCTTTGTGACCCCATGGACTATAGCCCACCAGGCCCCTCTGTCTCTGGAATTCTCCAGGCAAGAATACTGGAGTTGGGCTGCCATCCCCCCTCCAGGGGATCTTCCCGACCCAGGGATTGAACCTGGGTCTCCCACACTGCAGGCAGATTCTTTACCATCTGGGGTACCAGAGAAGCCCCACTATTATGCTTGGAAGGAATAATATTATCACTATTTTAATCACTATTCATGACAGCAAACTAACAGTTCTAAATACACATTTCACTCCAGCCAGTAGATGCTCATTACCCTACTAGTATCTGCAGCTTGTGAAGTAGAATTGAACTCTCCCCATTAGAAACAGCATCAAACACATATGGCATCAACTAGGTACAAAATCTTAACCACCTGCAGTGATAAAAATCATTATCCTAACTATTATACTAGTACCACTAACATGATTATCAGAGAATACTGTCTGAATCAACTCTACATCTCACAGCTTACTAGTTGAATAAACCTATTTTTTTCCTCAGCTAATTTAACAGAGCCTCAATACTCCACTAGTTTTTTCTCTGATTCCCTATCAGCACCACTATTTTTCTCTAAACTTCTTTATTTTTGGCTGTGCTGGGTCTTCCTTGGTGTGCAGGCTCTTCTCTAGTTGCAGTGGCTTCCCCATCTGCAGAGCAAGGCTGTCGGGCACAGGCTCAGTTCCCATGTGGCACGTGGGATCTTCCTGGACCAGAGATGGAACCAAGTCTTCTGCATCGGCAGCTGGATTCTTTACCACTGAGCCTCCAGGGAAGCTCCTTATCAACACTACTATCAGCTCCAACAACGTGATTTTGTCACTTAGACTTGTAGCCAGCCAATGCCACCTGTCCAAAGAGTCCCTAACCTGGGAAAAAAACCCTACGTCACATACTAGGAAAAGTACAAATATTCCTAATCTAAACATTGGCTGCCACAAAATAAACCCCAGTTTTCATTTTATTTGAAACAACATTAGTTCCAACATTTACTGTCATTACCCAACAGGGTAAATCAAACGTAACAACTTCAGGCAGGACTTTCCTATTCTACGCCCTTATAGGATCCCTCCCATTCTTAGTAGCACTAGGATATAGCCATAATATTACAAAAACATGAAACTTCATAGTAATTCACCGACCCAGAGGACAGACTGGTGATTGCCAAGGGAGAGGAGACTGGGGGAGGGATGGAGTAGGAGGCTGGGGTGAGAAGAGGTAACTTTTATATACAGAATGGATAAGCAACAAGGTCCTACTGTATAGCACAGGGAACTATATTCATTATTCTATGATAAACCATAATGGAATATTAAAAATATAAACTGAATCACTTCACTGTATATTAAGTTAACACTAAATCAACTACACTTCAATGAAATTTTTTAAACTTATTAATTCAACATTGAATACAAATGCCTGACTCCTGATCTAACATTTTCGTGGGACTAGCATGCATAACAGCCTTCAGAGTAAAACAGCCTCTCGATGGCATTTCCCTCTGATCACCCAAAGCTGCAAATGGCATTATTTCATTCATTACTTTCAATTACTCAGGAATATCCTACTGTGTGTGTATGTATGTGTATGTATGTGCTAAGTCGCTTCAGTTGTGTCTGACTCTTCGCGACCCCATGGACTGTAGCCCGCCAGGCTCCTCTGTCCGTGGCATTCTCCAGGCAAGAATACTGGAGTGGGTGGCCATGCCCTCCTCCGGGGGTCTTCCCAACCCAGAGATCGAACCCTTGTCTCTTGTGTCTCCTGCACCGGCAGGCAGGTTATTTATTCACTATTACTGCCACCTGGGAAGATAGGTGTATATATATATATATATATATATATATATATATATATATATATATATATATATTTGTGTGTGTATGTACATACCACATCTTCTTTATCCATATATCTGTCAAAGCATTATTTCTTCTAATCTGACTACAACATCTTTTACCAAAATCCACTTCTCTTACTCAAATAAGGACCTCTATACTAGTATCAGACCTAATCAAACTTTATTTCCTCTCATTCCTCATTACCCTCCTCCTGAGCATAACTCTAGTTACTTCCCACAAGTAACCTCCATCATGACCCAAGACCAAGAGGCAATGATCATCCAGTAACAATTACTAGTTAAGTATGACAACTGTACAACCCACAGCCATTCCTTTCTAACAAGCCCAGAATCAACCTGCAGATGACAGGTTTATTCCTAGTAATACATTGCCCAACAGACACAGTAACTGTTTTCTGATCAGTAACACATCTGCCAAGCATTAATGACTCAATCCCCTAATCCATTAAATATAAACAGTCTCTACCTTCCCATCCTTGAAACCATTTCATCCTGAAAGAAATATGCCTAAAACAGTTTTATTAGAGACTCAAACCTCAGGAAACTGCTCAATAGCTGTAGCTGCTGTGTCATCAAATACCACGAACACTCCACCCAAAGAAATCAAAATACTATTCAACCTAAAAAGGACCCAGCAAAATTCAACACTAGGCCACAACCAATATCATCACTCATAAACGACAAAACCTTCAAAACTCACGACAAAAATAGCACTAAATATAAACAGAATGTATGTCTACGTGGAATTCAACCATGGCCAGTGACACCAAAAACCCATCCTTGAGTTCCTGGTGTAAGAACACTAATGACCAACATCCGAGAATCACACCCACTAGTTAAAATCACTAACAACGTATTTACTGATCTCCTTGGCGCCCAACATTCCATCTTGATGAACTCTGGTGTGCTTCTGGCCGTTTATTTAGTTCTACAAATCTTGACAGCTTTATTCCTAGTAAAACATGATAACTGCTTTCTCATCAGTAGCACACATCTGCTGAAACATAAACTACAGATGAATCATCTGATGGGTGTGTGATGTATCGTATGCTCAGTCGTGTCCGACTCTTTGAAACACTATGGACTGTGGCCCACTAGGCTCCTCTGTCCACGGGACTTTCCAGGCAACAATAGTGAAGTGGACTGCCATTTCCTCCTTCCGGGGATCTTCCCGGCCCAGGGATTGAACCTGCATCTCCTGCACTGGCAGGCGGATTTTCTACCACTGTGCCACCAGGGAAGCAATCTTCATGAAATGGAGTGTCTATATTCTTTATGTGCCTATTCAATCAGGTAGCACAAGACTTATACCATGGGTGTGATTCCATTCTAGAAACATGAAATATTGGAATTATCCTACTATTCACGGTAATAGTCACAGCCTTCCTAGGTTATGTTCTACCCTGAGGACAAACACCGCATCATTCTGAGGGGCACCAGTCATCACTAACCTCCTCTCAGAAATCCATACATTGGCACAAACCTAGCAAATGAACCTGAGGTGGTTTTCAGAAGACAAAGCAACTTGCACATGCTTCTTCGCCTTCTACTTCATCCTCCCACTCACCATCACAGCCCTTGCAGCCACTCACCTAACCTACTATTCTTTCATGAAACAGGCTTTAAGAATCCTACAGGGATCTCATCTGACATCAATATATTCCATTCCATCCCTACTACGTGATTGAAAATATCCTAGGTGCCTTACTATTCTTCTAATCTTGTTAATACTAGTATTATTTTTACCTGGCCTGTTAAGAGACCCAGACAACTATACTCCAGCCAACCCCCTCAACATAGCACCTCGTATTAAGCCTGAATGACAGTTCCTATTCACATATGCAATTCAACCATCAATTACTAATAAATTAAGAGGCCCATTCAGTTCAGTTCAGTCACTCAGTCATGTCCGACTCTTTGTGACCCCATGAATTGCAGCATGCCAGGCCTTCCTGTCCATCACCAACTCCCGGAGTTTACTCAAACTCATGTCCATCGAGTCGGTGATGCCATCCAGCCATCTCATCCTCTGTCGTCCCCTTCTCCTCCTGCCCACAATCCCTCCCAGCTTCAGGGTCTTTTCCAATGAGTCAACTCTTCGCATGAGGTGGCCAAAGTATTGGAGTTTCAGCTTCAGCATCAGTCCTTCCATGAACACCCAGGACTGATCTCCTTTAGTCCTAATCTTTTCCATTTTAATTCTATCATTTATCCAACACTTTACATATCTGAACATGAGACATGACATTCTGACCTCTCAGCCAATGCCTGCTCTGAATCCTAGTGGCAGATCTATTAGCATTAACGTGAACTGGAGGGCAGTCCGTCAAACACCCTTTCATCATTGTCAGATAATTAGCACATATTTTATACTTCTTATTAATTCTAGTGCTTATACCAATAACTAGCATTACTGAAAATCACCTCCTACTATGAAGAGTCTCTGTAGTACATCTGTTACCTGGTCTTGTAAGTCAGAAAAGGAGCTCAATCCATCTCCTTAAGACTCAAGGAAGGAGCTCCATCTCCACCATCAGTACCCCAAACTGAAATTCTACTTAAACTCTTCCTTGAATATTTACTATGGGACATTCACAAAATCACTATCAAAACAGCATACTTCCCCCCATAATTATGTACTCAGTGCGTTAAATGTATACCCACACGCACAAGTACATATCATACGGAACATAACACACAGGGCTTCCCTGGTGGCTCAGTGGGAAAGAATCTGCCGGCCAATGTAGGAGATGCGGGTTTGATCCCTGGGTCAGGAAGATTCCCTAGAGAAAGAAATGGCAATCCACTCCAGTATCCTTGCCTGGAAAATTCCATGGACAGAGGAGCCTGGCAGGTTATAGTTCAAGGGGGTGCAAAAGAGTTGGACACAACTTAGCAACTAAACAACAACCTGAGACATAATATGTATAATCGTGCTTTATTAACCTCATGCCTTAGAAGCATGTACATTATATCACTGATATTTCATAATATGTATCTTCTTTGATCATACCTGGCACATGAAGTCAAATCAGTTCTAGCCAACATGTGTATCATGTCCAATAGACCTAGAGTTTTATCAGCCAGCCATGTGAAATTATCAACCCACTCAGCACGTGTCTAAGCTCCAGGCCCATAGCCTGTGGGGGTTTCTATTAAAAACCTTTATTATGTCAGGGCCATTTCATGTAAGATTGCCCACTCATTCCACTTAAATAAGACATTTCCATGGACTATTGACTCTTCATCCCAGGCTCACACGTCACTGTGGTTTCCTGCATTTGGTATTTCTAAAATTTGGGGGCTGCTCCCCCTCAGCAATGGCGTCTGAGGCCCCAACACATTCAGATGCAGGTACATGTAAGCCTGAGAATCTTCTGCTTGTTGAGCTTTCAGGTCATGAGTCCATTATATATTTATAGCAGGGATAGATGTTGATATACGAGCATACTTTAATTTACATCGGCTACTAGAATTAACACTATTCCTACTGGAATAAAGGTAGGCAGCTCTCCATGGATATAACATCAGATGATCCCCTACTATATTATGATCCTAGGATTTATTTCCTTCTGACAGTAGGTGGTTTAACAGGAATTGTTTTAGCCAACTCATCCCTAGATATTGTCCTTCACGACACACACTACGTATGTAGTTGGCACATTTCCACTGTGATTAGTAGGGGTGGTCTTCGCCATCACAGGAGGTTTTGTGCATTGATTCCTGATATTCTTGGGTTAAACACTCAGTGCAGCAGGAGCCAAAATCCATTGTGCAATGTTATTCATAGGCATAAACATAACCTTCTTCCCACAACATCCTCTTGGTTTATCTGGAATACCATGATAATATTCCCGCTACCCTGACGCATATACATGAAATACCATTTCATCAGTAGGTTCATTCATTTCACTAACAACACTAATAATTTTCATAATCTAAGAGACATTCACATCACAATGAGAAGTCTCAACAGTAGACTTCACCACTCCAAACTTAAAAGTAATTTCGTGGAGGCCCTCTACCACATAACATATTTGAAGAACCAATTAACATCAGTGTGAAATAAGTAAAAAAGGAGGAAATCAACCCTCTTCTGGTTTCAAGTCAACACCACAACCATTATGTCTTTCTCGATAAATGAAGCATTAGAAAAAAGGACACAACTTTGTCCATCTTAAGTTACAGGAGAAAACCCTCTCTCTCTCCATAGCATATCTTTTTCAACTTGACCTTTCAAGAGGCAACATCACCCATCATAGAAGAACTTCTACATTCCCATGAGCACACATGAATCACCACTTTCTTCATTAACTTTTTGGTTCTTCATATTATTTCACTCATATTGACAACTAAATTAACACATATAAACATAAGAGATGCGCAAGAAGTTGAAACAATCTGAATGATTTTACCAGCCATAATCCTCATCTTAATTGCCTTGCCATTCTTAACAATTCTTTACATGATAGAGGAAAAAAAAGCATCCTTTTCTGACCCTAAAAACTCCAGGGCAACAATGAGACTAGAGTTACGAGTACACAGATTATGAATCTTTAAATTCTGACCCCTCTATGATCCCTATATCAGACCTGAAGCCAAGAGAACTGTGATTGTTGGAAGGAGATAACTTAGTAGTTCTACCCACAGAAACGACAATAGAATCTCAATCTTCTCTGAAGATGGTTTACACTCATCAGCCAGCCCTTTATTGGGTCTAAAAAGAGATGCTCTTCTAGGACACTTGAACCAAACAACCCTTATATCAACATAACAGGCCTATACTATGGACAGTGCTCAGGACTCTACGGAGCAAATCACAGATTTTTACACCTATTGCCCTTGAATAGCTCCACTAAGGTATTTCAAGAAATGACCCACATCAATATCATAAATCCACTAAGAAGATAAATAGCATAAAACTTTTAAATTCAAGATGGGAATTTAGATCTCCCCTTAGTGATATACCACAATTAGAGACATCAAAACCATTTATTATTATTTCAATCATTCTAGCCCTATTTATTACAGTCCATTGAAAAATTTCAAAATATGAACACATACCATCCAAGATTTTTCTATGACAATTGCCCTGGGGGTTTACTTCACATTTTGTAAGCTTCAGAACAATACAAAACCCCTTTTACAATTTCAGAAGGAATATCTGGACCAACTCTCTTCATGGCTATAGGATTGCCCAGTGACATTTAATGATTGGTTCTACTTTCCTAATTATCTGCTTATGCGAATAAAATCTCACTTCACATCCAATCACTACTTAAGACTTTGCTGCCTGATACTGACATTTTGCAGACGTGTTATGACCACTCCTTTACATATCTATTAATGAGGATCTTCTGGAATTAATCACACAGCTGACTTCAAATCGGCTACTTTTGGTATAATCCAAAAAAGTACTAAATCTCATACTGACAATCACAAACAGAGCACTAGCCTCACTACTTGTATATATTGCACTCTGACTCCTTCCATTAAATATTTAGACAGAAAAAACAAGTCTCTGAGTGTGGATCTGACCCCGTAGGATCAGCCGCTTGTCCGGCTCCAGAAAATTTTTTGTAGTGGCTGTGACAGTTCTCTTCTACTTAGAAATTGCCTTCCGTTTCCCTTTACCCTGAACACCCCCCTAAAGTAACCGAAAAACAATGATCCATAAAAAGATGCTCAACATCTGTAATGATGAGAGAGATGCAAATCAAAACTACAATGAGGTTATCACCTCACGCCAGTCAGAATGGCCATCATCAAAAAGTCTACAGCACTTTCTTGGTCATCCAGCGGTTGAGAATCCACCAGCCAAAGCAGGGGACATGAGATCCATCCCTGGTCCAGGAAGACTCCATATGCCAAGGGGCAGCTAAGCCTGCGCTCCACAACTGCTCAGCCCATGCTCTGGACCTGCGCTCCACAACAGGAGAAGCCACTCGCAACGAGAAGCCTGCACACCACAGCTAGAGTGGCCCCGCTCGTCACAACTAGAGGAAGCCCTTGTGCAGCAAAGACGGCACAGTTCAGACAAAAATAAATGATTTTTAAAATCTACAAACATAAACATTGGAGACTGTGGAGAAAAAGGAACCCTCCTACACCGTTGGTGGGAATGTAAACTGGTGCAGCTACTTGGAGAACAATATAGAGGTTCCTTAGAAAACTAAAAACAGAACTACCATATGATTCAGCAATCTTACTCCTGGACCTTTATCTGGAGAAAATCATAATCTGAAAGGACACATGCATCCCAATGTTCACACCAGGACTATTGACAATAGCCAAGACACCGAAGTGACCGAAATGTTCATCAACAGAGGAATAGATAAAGAAGGTGTGTGTGTGTGTGTGTGTGTGTGTGTGTGTGTGTGTGTGTGTGTGTGTGTGTGTGTGTGTGTGTGTGTGTGTGTGTGTGTGTGTGTGTGTGTGTGTGTGTGTGTGTGTGTGTTTGTGTGTGATGGAATATTACTTAGCCATAAAAAAAGAATTAAACAATGCCATTTGTAGCAACATGGGTGGACCTGGAGACTATAATACTAAGTGAAGTAAGTCCAACAGAGACAAAAACCATAAGCTGTCACTTATAAGTGGTATCTAAAAATTGATACAAATGGACTAATTTGCAAAACAGAAACTGATTCACAGACCTAGAAAGGAAAATTAGAGTCATCAAAGGGGGAAGGTGGGAAAAGGGGTAAATCAGGAATTTGGGATTAACACACACACTACTATATATGATAACCAACAAGAATCTGCTACATAGCACAGGGAACTCTACTCAACATTCTAGGATAACCTCTGTGAGAAAAAATTCTGTAAAAGAATGAATATGTGTGTGTATATGTGTGTGTGTGTATACATATATGAGGAGGGCATGGCAGCCTGGAGAATCCCCACGGAGAGAGGAACCTGGTGGGCTACAATCCATGGGGTGATAAAGAGTCAGATACCACTGAGCAGCTCATCATATATATAGACACACACACACATATATATAAAACTGAGTCACTTTGCTATGCACCTGAAATTAACACTATAAATCAACTCTAATAAAGTAAATTTAAAAAACAGTGCTCATTATAGCTCTGTTTCTAATCTTACTACTAGCAATAAGCCTACTCTATGGGTGAACCTAGACAGCATATTAAAAAGCAGAGATATTACTTTGCCAACAAAGGTCCATCCAGTCAAGGCTATGGGTTTCAGTAGTCATGTAAGGATGTGAGAGTTGGACTATAAAGAAAGCTGAGCACTGAAGAACTGATGCTTTTGAACTGTGGTGTTGGAGAAGACTCTTGAGAGTCCCTTGGACTGCAAGGAGATCCAACCAGTCCATCCTAAAGGAGATTAGTCCTGAGCGTTTATTGGTTCATCAGTCCTTACAATGAACACTCAGGACTGATCTCAAAGCTGAAGCTCCAATACTCTGGCCACCTGATGCAAAGAACTGACTCATTTGAAAAGACCCTGATGTTGGGAAAGATTGAAGGCAGCAGGAGAAACAGACGACAGAGGCTGAGATGGTTGGATGGTGTCACCGACTCAATGGACATGAGTTTGGATAGACTCTGGGAGTTGGTGATGGACAGGGAGGCCTGGCGTGCTGTGGTCCATGGGGTTGCAAAGAGTTAGACACAACTAAGCAACTGAACTGAATTGATTCTAGTCCCAAAAAGGACTAGAATCAACTGAATATGATCATTAGTTCAAGCTAAAATGAATGAATGATGTATATACACACACAGTAGATTATGATTAAGTTCATAATTATCAAATGTCTTTAGTATATATATTATCATAGCACGTACAGTGTCTAAGATTATTAACATACTGATCTCACCTAATAGCCTCACTACTATGCCAAGAAGGAATAATATGATCACTGTTCATGACAGCAACACTAATAGTTTAAAGGCACATTTCACCCTAGCCAGCAAAATACCATTGTCCTACTAGTATTTGTAGCTTGTGAATTGCACTTGGACTATTTCTATTAGTAATAGTATCAAACACGTATGGCACCAACTAGATACAAAATCTTAACCTTCTCCAATGATAAAAATCATTATGCCAACGTTAGTACCACTAACATGATTCTCAAAGAATAACATCATCTGAATTAACACTACAGGCCACAGCTTACAGATTAGTGGAATAAGCCTATTTATTTTCAGTCAATTTAATAAGAACAGCCTCAACTTTTCCCAAGCTTTTTCTGTGACTCCCCCATCAGCTTTAACAACAGGACTTTGCCACTCACACTTCTAGCCAGCCAGTTCACCTGTCCAAAGAGTCCTTAAACCTCCCCCAAAATCTCCATCAACATACTAGTAATATTACAAATATTCCTAATCTTAACATTGGCTGCCATAGAGCAAATCCTATTTTATATTTATCTGAAACAATACTAGTTCCAACATTTACTGTCACTACCCAATGGGGTAACCAAACAGAACAACTTCACACAGGATCTGAATATATACACTTTCTTGTTTGACATACTGGTATGATCCCTCCCACTCTATGTAGCCCTAGGATATAACCACAAGACTACAGGCTCATGAAACTTCTTAATAATTCATGGACAAACAGAATAGACTGGTGGTTGCCAAGGGTGAGGGGCAGGGGGAGGGACAGAATGGGAGGCTGGGGTTAGCAGATGTAAGCTATTATATACAGAGTGAATAAACAAACTCCTACTGCACAGCAGAGGGAACTATATTCAGTATCCTGTGATAGACCACAATGGCAAAGTGAAGTGAAAGCCACTTAGTCGTGTCCAACTCTTTATGACCCTGTGGACTGTATAGTTAGTTCATGGAATTCTCCAGACCAGGATAGTGGAGTGGGTTAGTCATTCCCTTCTCCAGGGGATCTTCCCAACCCAGGGATTGAACACAGGTCTCCTGCATTGCAGGTGGATTCTTTACCAGCTGAGCCACCAGGGAAGTCCGAAAAAAAGAATCAATTCTGCTGTAGAGCAGAAATTAATACAATACTGTACGTCAACTATATATATTCAGTTCAGTCGCTCAGTCATGTCTGACTCCTCACGACCCCATGAATTGCAGCACGCCAGGCCTCCCTGTCCATCACCAACTCCTGGAGTCCACCCAAACTCACGTCCATCGAGTTGGTGATGCCATCCAGCCATCTCAATCCTTTGTCGTCCCCTTCTCGTCCTGCCCCCAATCCCTCCCAGCATCAGGGTCTTTTCCAGTGAGTCAACTCTTCCCATGAGGTGGCCAAAGTATTGGAGTTTCAGCTCTAGCATCAGTCCTTCCAATGAACACCCAGGACTGATCTCCTTTAAGATGGACTGGTTGGATCTCCTTGCAGTCCAAGGGACTCTTCAAGAGTCTTCTCTGACACCACAGTTCAAAAGCATCAATTCTTCGGCGCTCAGCTTTCTTTATAGTTCAACTCTCACATCCATATATGACCACGGGAAAAACTATAGCCTTGACCAGACGGACCTTTGTTGGCAAAGTAATGTCTCTGCTTTTTAATACGCTGTCTAGGTTGTTCATAATTTAGTGTTATTTGTGACTCAAAAGTTTACAGTGTATTCTTAATAATCTGCATCTCGAGAATTATGCTGATTATCAAACATACCAGTAGTGGTGAGTCCTGGGAGAACCAGGGCAGGGAGAGAGGGCAGTGGTCAAGGACTTTATCTATATTGCTTGAAATTTTTGAAATGAGAATTAAAATTATATTTAGAAGAATGATGCTGAACAATCAAGTTTGAAAATTAAAGCTCCATCATGTCAGAGGCATTATTAGTAAATATAGTTTATTGGATATGTACTTCTTTTCATATTCCTTGTAAAGGATTCAGTTCTAATTCCATCTGCTGAGTTTAGCCCTGTACTTGGCTGTGGGGAAACTCTTTAAGCCTACTTGCAATTTTGCAGGGCCTGGACATTGATGTAGTCCAAGACCCACTGAACCTTCCCACCCCACTGTGTGATTTTCAAGACCAATCTGGTTACTCTGAGAGAGAATGGAGAAACCTGGAGCAGTTCAAGTAGTTTACTGCCATGGCTACACATGATCAGATGGAAGGATTATAGGTGGGTTCTGAACATTTCAGATGGTGTTTGGGAGGAATTTGCCATTACTCATACCTTAGAAGGAAAACAGTGCTGCAGACAGCTATATCTATTACCATATGTAAAATAGATAGCTAGTAGGAAGTTGAGAGCTTCAGTCTGATGACCCAGAGGGGTGAGATGGAGGGTGGGAGAAAGGGTTAAGAGGGAGGGGATGTATGTATACTCATGGCTGATCCACATTGTTACATAGCAGAGACCAAGACAACACTGTAAAGCAATTATCCTCCAATTAAAAATAAATTTAAACTTAAAAATTTAACACTGAATACAAATTAACACCGGACTCCTGATCTAACATTTTCATGGGGCTAACATGCATAACAGCCTTCAGAAAAAAAACACCTCTGACCTTCAGCTCTGACCATCCACAGCCCACACAGAAGCCTCCATGCAGGGTCCACAGTCCTTGCAGCCGCACTAGTAATTTTACAGGGAGGCTACAGCGTGTAAGGTCACAACGATTTCAAACCCACGTACAGATTTCTGGGCAGATCCCTTTCTCATACTTTCCTCCTGAGGAATAAATCTCACCCGCTTGAAGGGTTTACACCAAACAGACTTACAACCAGTCACTGCATATTCTTGTCAGCCATGCAGCACTAGTCTTCATAGCCTTCCTCATCCAAACGCCTTGAAGCTATGGAGCAGCTGCTGCCCTAATAATCACCCCGCATCACATCAACCAGACCCTTCTCCCAGCAGTCTCACGTCAACATTCACACCAACCATCCCAGCGTGAGGTCTACAAATGCTCCTCGCATTCACAACATGAGATTCCTAGCAAGCCTTATGGATTTAGCCCCGCCCTCAACTACCAGCTTAACTGGGGAATTATTTGTAATAATACCACCTCTCTCGTAATCAAACATCACCATTATTGTCATAGGAATTAATATAGTAATGACTGCTTTACACTCCCTATTATAACACAATGAGGTAATTATACACATCACACTCCTAACATTAAACCATCACTGATATGAGAAAATGCTCTTGTAACTCTCTACCTCTTCCCTCTCTGACTCCTATCACTCAACCCCATTAATTACTTGGGGGCCCTTTGACTGTAAATTCAGTTTTAAAGAACCCATGAGGATTGTTAATCTAGTAACAGAAGCTCAAACCTTATTATTTATTGAAAAAGTACTCAAGAACTGCTAATTCAAGCCTCCATGCCTAACAGGATGGCCTTTTCAGGCTTTTGAAGGACAGTCATTATCCATTAATCTTAGGAGCCAAAACACTGATGCAACTCCAAATAAAAGGAATAATCTTATTTGCCACTTTCGCACTAGTTACACAATTTATATTAACACTATCAAGTATAAACACATACTGTAACATCTACTAAAATAATATATACCCATACTACATGAAAACCACTCTCATATACTTTTATTACCAGTCTAATCCCAGTAATATTCATTCACTCAAGCCAAGAAATAATGACTTCAAACGGACACTGAATCACCAAACTTTCAAATGATCACTTAGCTTCACAAGAGATGACTTCAGTAATGTTCACACCAGTAGCTGTCCCTGTTACATGATCTGTTATAGAATTCTCAATATGATACATACACACAGACCCGAACATGAACCAAGTTTTCAAATACTTCTCTGTCTAATGATAGTGCTAATTCTTGGTACTGCCAACAATCTTTTCCAACTTTCCACTGGATGAGGAGGAGTTGGAATTATATCTTTTTTTACTGATGGATGATGGCATGGCTGAGCAGGAGATAATTCAAATCCAGCTCCTTTGCAAGTAAACTTATATAATCTCATCAGAGATACCCAATTTATTTTATCAATAGCCTGATTCTGATTCAACTTAAACATACAGGATTTACAACAAATTTTTCCTTCGTCTAAACTATCCATACTTACCCTTCAGAGGACTTGTTTTCCAGCCGCAAATGGAAAACCCACCCCATTTGGCTTCCCAGCTTGAATTCCCTCAGCAGCAAGAGCTCCCCACTACCTCCTCTCCATCCTACTCCAATCAAGCACAAGACTTGTAAGCAGGCACTTTTCTATTTATTCGCTTTTACTCCCAGTGAAAAAGTAATACATTCATTCAAACAACATTATGCTGAGGAGGATCGCCACACTGGTAACAGCAGTATGTGTTCTCACCCAAAACAACATCCAAAAAACTGTTGCCTTCCCACTTATTTCTCATTTTCTAATCATACTTTTAGTGCAAATTTATATCATTGAGGAAAATCAGTTGATGTATTAATTACAGTATTAAGGATCATTAAATGACCAGGTCTTTAATAAACTCAAGTTTTTCTAATTAGACAAGTAAGTAATCAAGCATCTAGCTGTTTCAAATAAATACAAAAGAACTTTAAATGCCCAAACATAGAGATACTGAAACTCTAATACTAAACTGAATGTATCTTGTGTATTATTTTCAGGACATAAATACAATTTTATAGACCACAAAGCCTTTAACTGTGTATTTTTCAACATAATTAAGATTTATACAATTTTCACACAACAGCACGAAACAAATTCTATTCAAGTTCCCATAGACTATAAACCAGGAGAGAGTGGAACATATCCAGGGACATAAAACAAAGTACAAAGTTTTCCTGGTCTAAAGGTATTGAAATCATAGAGTTTTTTCTCTTGCCACTGTGGAATTATGTTAGAAATCAGTATCAAAAGATATTTTGAAAGTAACCCACATATTTTCAAGTGCAGTGTGACATTTACCATGTGAGATCTTCAACTTAGCCATTGAAAGCCTCAAAAAAGTTAGAAGACTGACAAAACAGAGGCCCACACTCTTTCTTACATCAT
Organism: Cervus elaphus; assembly: GCF_910594005.1. Taxonomy (NCBI): domain Eukaryota; kingdom Metazoa; phylum Chordata; class Mammalia; order Artiodactyla; family Cervidae; genus Cervus; species Cervus elaphus. Next base: position 19,574,468 of record NC_057838.1, on the reverse strand, counting down.
CAATGGTTGAAGTGGGTGCCAGCAGAGGCTGAAGTGTGTCCATCTTTAGCCGAAAATCAAGCTCACCCTGGAGATTCCACTGATCTTACCACTTCCCCCCTACACTTGGCAGGTGTTTCTTTAGTCCTAGGCAGACTAATATCATTAGCGCAATCATTAATACATAACCATCTCAACACCAAACACTATTATCTGTATGATCTGTACTGATGACAGCTATAATCCTATTATCATCATTACCATTATCAGCAGCTGGAATGACTTTCTTATTAACAGACCAAAATCTAAACACAATATTTTTTGGTCCTGCAGGAGGAGAGACCCAATTATATAAAACACTTATTCTGATTCTTTAATTACCCTGAAGTTTATATCCTTATTTTACTAGGATTTGGAATAATCTTCCAAGTACAGTCTCAGGAAAAAAAAGCCTTCAGGATAGATGGGCAGAGTTTGAGCCATGATATCCATCAGCTTTCTAGGATTTATCTTTTGAGCCCATCATATATTCACAGTAGGTACAGATGTTGATACACAAGCATACATTATGTCAGCTACCACAACTGTTCCTACCATAGAGTAAAAGTATTTAGTTGACTAGAAACTATTCACAGAGATAACAGCAAATAATCGTCTACTATGAACCCTAGGATTTCTTTTCCTTTTGACAGTAGGTAGTTTAACAGGAATTGTTTTCGCCAGCTCATCCCTAGATGCTGTCCTTCATAATACACATTACATAGTTATAATTTTTCACTATGTATCACCATAGAGGTGCTTCCCTGGTGGCTCAGCAGTAGAGAATCTGCCTGCCAATGCAGGAGATGCAGGTTCGATCCCTGGGTGGGGAAGATCCCCTGAAGAAGCAAATGGCAACCCACTCCAGTTTTCTTTTTTTCTTCCCCACCCTCACTCCAGTTTTCTTGACTGGGAAATCCCATGGACACAGGAGCCTGGCAGGCTATAACCCATGGGGTGACAGCGTCAGACACAACTTGGTGACTAAATGACATCATCATTGTCAAGAGAGGCATTTTTGCTATCACAGGAGGCTTTGTGCATTGATTCCCGCTACTCCCAGGTTAAACACTCAACCCAACAGGAGAAAAATCCATTTTGTAACGCTATTTATCAGTGCAGATAAAACCTTCCAACAACATTTTCTTGGTTTATCTGGAGTACCACCAGGATATTCCTACTACTTTTATGTACACACAACATAAAATACCATTTCATTAACAGGTTCCTGCATTCCACTTACAGCACTCATACTAATAATTTTCATAATCTGAGAAGCATTTGCATCACAACAAGAGGTCTGAACAGTAGAATAACTTTCCAAACTCAGAGTAATTACATCAAGGCCCTCCACCATATCACACATTTGAAGAACCCACTTACATCAGTCTAAAATAATTAGCAAAGGAAGGAATCACACCCTCTTCTGATTTCAAGCGAACACCATAATCATTATGTCCTTCTCAATAAATGAGATAGAGTAAAAATTACATAACTTTGTTCAACTTAAAATATAGGTGAAAACTCACTCTCTCTCCATGGCATATCCTTTTCCACTCAACTTTCAAGAGGCAACATAACCCGTCATAGAAGAGCTCCTACATTTTCACAATCACACATGAATCATCTTTTTTTTCATTAGCTCTCTGGTTTTTTGTATTATGTTACTCATGCTAATGACTAAACCTCAGACAGTAGAGAATCTACCTGCAATGCAGTAGACCTGGGTTTGAACCCTGGGTCAGGAAGATCCCTGGCAGAAGGGGAACAGCTACCCACTCCAGTATTCTCGCCTGGAGAATTTCATGAACAGAGGAGTCTGGCAGGCTACAGACCATGGGGTCACAAAGAATGGGACACAACTGAGTGATTTTCACTTTCACTCCTGCTAATGACTAAACTAACACATACAAACACAAGAGATGCATAAGAAGTTGAAACAGTCTGAACAATTTTACCAGTCATAATCCTCATCTTAATTGCCTTGCCATTGTCACCAATTCTTTACACAATAGAGGAAATCGATCATCCTTTTCTGACCCTAAAAACTCTAGAGCAACAACGAGACTATAGTTACGAACACACTCATTAAGAAGCTTTAAATTCTGACCCCTCTACGATCCCTACATCAGACCTAAAGCCTGGAGAACTGCGATTGCTAGAAGGAGATAACCGAGAGGTTCTACTCACAGAAATGACAAGAGAATCTTGGTCTCCTCTGAAGATGTTTTATACTCATGAGCCAGCCCTTCACTGGGCCTAAAAAGAGATGCCTCTTCCAGGACACTTAAACCAAACAACCCTTGTATCAACACAGCCAGGCCTATGCTATGGTCAGTGTTCAGGAATTTGTAGATCAAATCATAGCTTCATATCTATCATCCTGGAATTAGTTCCACTAGGATATTTTGAGAAATGGTCCACGTCAATATTATAAATCCACTAAGAAGCTAAACAGCATGAATCTCTTCAGTTAAAGATGGGAGTTTAAATCTCCCCTTAATGACTTGCTGCAACTAGAGACATCGATTCATTACTATCTCAATCGTTCTAGGCCTATTACAGTCCAATGAATAATTTTAAAATACGTTTATCACACAAACCTATAATTTAAACTCACTCAAATGCAAAAAAATAATCCACCCCTTGAGAAAGAAAATGAACTAAAATTTATTGACCTCATTCATTACCCCAACAGTAACAGGACTTCTCTCGTTATCTTCATCTGTTTAGTCCCAAGAACTGCATTCCCCATACCTGCACCACAAGTCCATAACTGCATCACTTCTACTCAACAATGACGCCTCCAACTCACATCAAAATAAATAACAGCCATTCATATCACTCAGCCATAAGGTGGAAGAAAACTGGGTCATTTGGAGAGACGCAGCTGGACTTAGAGACTGTCATACGGAGTGAAGTAAGTCACAAAGAGAAAAATATAGTATATTAATGTATATGTGGAATCTCGAAAAATAGTATAGATGATCTAATTTGCAAAGCAGAAAGAGAGACACAGACACAACAAACAGTGTGGATACGAGTTGGGGGCAAGAGAGGTGGGATGAATCGGGAGGTTGAGATGGCCACATACACACTATTGACACTACATGTAAAATAGGTAATGAGAACCGACTATACAACACAAGGCACGCTACTTAATGCTCTGTGGGGACCTAAATGCGAAGGAAATCCAAAACAGAGGGGCACATGTATATGCACGGCTGATTATTTGTGCTGCGTGGTAGAAACCAACACAACATTGTCAAGCAGCTATCCTCCAATTAAAATTAATCAAAAAACCCCAAAATAACAGCCATTGACAATCACAGAGGCCAGACCTGAACACGAGTATTTCAATCACTCCTTCTATTTACTGGGTCAACAAGTTTACTAGGACACCTACCACCTTCACTTATACCCACCGCACAACTCTCAACACATCCAGGTCTAGCAATCCCTCCATGAGCAGGAATTGTAACGCCTGGTTTTCCCCATGTAACAAAAACATCCTTGGACCATTCTGTACCACAAGGAGCCCCAGTTCGTCTTATCCCTGGGCTAGTCCTCATTACAACTGTGAGCCTATTTAGGCAACTCACAGCCTCAGCCATAGGATTAACAGCTAATATTGGAGCAGGGCACTCATTAATTCACTGAATGGGGAGCGGGGAGCTCCAGCGCTGCTACATATTAGGACCAGCACAGCCCTTCTGACCGTCAGCATCTCATTCCACTCATGATCCTCGAGTCTGTTGTCCCACTAGTCCAAGCTCATGTACTCACCCTACTAGTAAGTCTCTACTGACGTGATAGCACATCATGAGCCATCAAACCCAGGCATGCCAGAGTAACCCTCAGTCCCTGACTCCCTTCAGCTCTCCTAACAACACCTGGGCTCGTCATGGGGTTTCAGTTCAACAGGAGAATGCTCACTAAGTCTAACCCTCTCACAACACACTGATGATGAGACACTGCCCAAGAAAGGCCACCTGCCAAGGCCATCCTACACCAACTGTTCAAAAAGGACTTTGATCTGGACTAATTCTTCTTGTTTGTTTAATAAACATATTTTATTGAAGTATAGTTGACTTACAATGTTTCAGGCGCACAGCAAGGTGATTCAGTTATACACATACACATAGTATTTTTCAGATTATTTTCATTTATTTATTAAAGGTTATTATAAGCTGTTGATTAGTTTCCTGTGTTAAAACTTTATTGCTTGTTGCATGTTTTTTTTTAATTAGAAATATAGCATTCTATTCATACTAAGTCAGACAAGTAGGATCAAAATGTCTTAAATTTTTTAGTTAGCCAGAAGTTCATAAGTTTTCTAAAATATATGTATTATACACACTATTTACATGTGTTTAGACTCTCAGTCGTGTTAGACTCTTTGTGACACCATAGACTGCAGTCCACCAGGCTCCTCTGTACATGGTGATTCTCCAGGCAAGAATACTGGAGTGGGTTGCCATGCCCTCCTTCAGGGGATCTTCCCAACCCAGGGTTCAAACCCAGGTCTCCTGCATTGCAGGTGGATTCTTTATCATCTGAGTCACCAGGGAATCCCATAAATTCTTGAGTGGGTAGCCTATCCCTTCTCCAGGGGATCTTCCCGACTCAGGAATCGAACCAGGTCTCACACTTGCAGGCAGATTCTTTACAAGCTGAGCTACCAGTGAAGCCCCCACACACTATTTAATATATATGTATGCAAAAGTTTTTCCACTACGCTTTAGAAAGAAAATAGAAAAACAGAAGAGACAGAGAAATTGGAAAACATAAACTAAATGAAACAGGAGCACTGAATACAAAATAGAAGAAGTGAAACAAACTAGATAAAAATAAAAGATTATCATATAGTCCAGTTGTTTTCAAACATTGCTGCTCATTAGAAACATATCTGGAGCTCTGGAGGAAAAAAGTAATGCCTCGGCTTTTGTATTTTTCAAAAAATTCCAAGTTAATTCTGATATGTATCTGGATTTAAAAAGTGATTACAGGTTTTTCTATTAAATGCTAGTTCTGGTGATATAGAAGTCTATTATTTTTCTGTTGACCAATCATGATACAATAGTATTAAATGAGTAATAGTTACATAATCACATAGTAAAAGATGTTTATCATTGTCTACAACCAATGATCTAGATTAATGCTTTTCATGATTTCAGAAGTCCTCTTTAATACCACCCTTTTCTGAGTCTTCCGTTATTCAAGCTTTGCCCCCACACCTGAGCTAGGTGGATGCTGACCCCCCCTCCAAGCATTCACCCTCCAAACCCACTAGAGGACCACTCCTCAACACCTCAGTCCCATTAGCCACTGAGGTACTCATCACCTGTGCCTGCATAGACTCACAGCAGGAGACAAACACATACCCTCCAAGAACTGTCTGGGGCCTCCCAGGCGGCTCAGGGGTAAAGAATCTGCCTACCAATGCTGGAGACACAGGTTTGATCCCTGGGTCATGAAGATCCCCTGGAGGAGGAAATGAGAACCCACTCCAATATTCTTGCCAGGAAAAAAAATCCCATGGACAGAGGAGCCTGGTGGGCTACAGTCTATGGGGCTGCTAAGAGTCAGATATGACTGAGCAACAAACTCTATGACAACTGCCTGGGGTGTTTACTACACATTTCACAAGTCTCAGAATAGCAGGAAACACCTCTTGCAATTTCAGATAGGATATATGGATCAGCTTACTTCATGGCTACAGGATTCCCCAGCCAAAACGTAATGATCGATTCTACTTTCCTGATCAACTGCTGCTTAGACTATTTAAAATTTCACTTCACATCCAATCACCACTTTGACTTTCAAGTAGCTCTGCCTGAAACTGCCATCTTGCAAACTTGGTGTGACTGTTACGTATCTATCACTAAGGCTGCTGAACATCACTATCAGAGAGATACAAAAGTACAATGAGGTGTCACCTCACACTTGCCAGGATGGCCATGATCAAGAAATCTAGACACAATAAACACTAGAGAGGGTATGGAGAAAAGGGAACCCTCCTACAATGTTGGTGGGAGTGTAAATTGATGCAGCCACTATGGAGAACAGGACGGAGGTTCCTTTAAAAACTAAAAACAGAATTACCATATTATCCAGCAGTATCACTCCTGGGCATTTATCTGGAGAAAATCATAATCTGAAAGGATACATGCATCCCAATGTTCACTGCAGCACTATTTACAATAGTCAAGACATGAAAGCAATCTAAATGTCCATCAACAGAGAAATGGAAGAAGATGTGGTACATATACACAATGGAAGATTACTGAGCCATAAAAAAGAATGAAATGATGACATTTGCAGCTACATGGATGGACCTCTAGGTCCTCTATATTATCGTACTAAGTGAGGTTAGTCAGACATATAAGGAAAGATATCATATGACATCACTCACATGTGGGTCTAATTTAAGAAAAACTGACACAATTGAACTCATTTACAAAACAGCAACAGACTTACAGACATGGAAAGCAAACTCATGGTAACCAAAAGAGAAATGTAAGCAGAGGGGAAAAATCAGGACCCTGGGATTAACATACACACACTACTACATGTAAGATAGATAACCAACAAGGACCTACTGTATAGCACAGGGAACTGTATTCAATTTTCTGTAACTTATATAAGAAGAAAATATGAAAAAGAATGAATATATGCATAAGTACTGGACTTCCTTGGTGGCCCAGACAGTAAAGAATCCGCTGAATCACTCTGCTATACACCTGAAACTAACAAACATCAACTCTACTCCAAAAAAATTAAAAAAAAAAAAAAGCAAACTATGCTCATTAAACCTCTGTTTCTAATTGCACTAACAATTACTTTGGTCTATGCATGCACCTAAAAAGAACTAGAATGAACTGAATATGATCATTAACTTAAACTAAAATAATATTGACTCATTACATTATCATTAAGTTCATAATTATCTAGTACCTTTTAGTATATTATAAATATTACTACGGCAAGTACAGTTATCTCTTGTAGGATTATTAATATAGTGATCTCAATATCCTTACTAGATATGATGCCTTGAAGGAATAATATTATCACTGTTCATGATAGCAAACATAATAATTCTAAACACACATTTCAGTCTAGCTAGTAGAATATACCCAATTTGCAGCCTGTGAAACGGCACCTGAACTATCCTTATTAGTAACAGTATCAAACATGTATGGCATCAACTAGGTACACAATCTTAACTTTCTCCAATGTTAAAAATTAACTCTGTAATTATATTAATACCACTAACATGATTCTAATAACAAAAACTAATGTCATCCAAATTAACTCTATAGCCCAGAATAGCTATAGAATAGCTATAGTAGAATAGCCCATTAGTGGAATAAGCCTATTTATTCTCAGTTCAATGACAACAATCTCAACTCTTCACTAGTTTCTTCTGTGACTCCCTCTGAGCAGCAGTATTAGCTTTAACAACAGAATTTTGCCACTCACACTTCTCGACAGCCAGTCCCGCCAGTCCAAAGAATCCCGAAGTGAAGTGAAGTTGCTCGAACCGCCCCTCAAAAACTCTGCATCACCATGCTAGTAATATTACAAATGTTTCTAATCTTAATATTGGCTGCCACGGAACAAACACTATTTTATATTTTATTTGAAGCAACTAGTGTTCCAACACTTGTCACTACTCGATGGGGGTAATCAGAACAACTTCAGGCAAGACTTCCTTATTCTACACACTAGTAGGATCCCTCCCCCTCTTAGTAGCACTAGGATATATCCACAACACTGCAGGCTCATTAAACTTAATATTCACAGACATAGAGAACAGGCTGAGGGATGCCAAGGGGGAGGGGTAGGAGGAGGGGTGGAGTGAGAGGCTGGAGTTAGCAGAGGTAAGCTTTTATATATCGGATGGATAAACAAGGTCCTACTGTATAATACAGAGAATGATATTAAATATCCTGTGATAAACCGTAACAGAAAAGAACACTAAAAAAAAACATATGTATGTGTGTGGCTTCCCAGCTGGCGCTAGTGGTAAAGAACTAGCTTGACAATACAGGAGCCATAAGAGACCTGGGTTCAATCCCTGGGTTGGGAAGATGCCCTGGAGGAGGGCATGGCAACCCACTCCAGGATTCTGGCCTGGAGAATCCCATGGACAGAGGATCCTCGCAGGCTACAGTCCATGGGGTTGCAAAGAGCCGGAGACGACTTGAGGTGACTTAGCACACACACATGTATAAGAATCACTTCGCTATACGGCAGAAGGTAACAACACTGTAAATCAACTGTATTTCAATAAAAACTTTTTTAAACTTAATAATTCAATGTTGAACACACATAATACCCACCTCCTGATCCAGCGTTTTCATAGGACTAGAAGGCAGACTAGACCTCAGTTAAAACATCTCTTGACGGCCTTCAGCTCTGATCATCCCAAGCCTATGTAGAAGCCCCCCAGGACAGAGTCCACAGTCCTTGCAGCCATACTAGTAACAGTGGGAGGCTACGGATCCACACACAGATTTCAGGGCAGCTGCTGCCTGAATGATCACCTCCAGCGTCACATGAACTAGACCCGTCTGCCAGGAAACTCACACCAATGCATTCACAGCCCAACAACCATCCCAGCAGAAGACCTGAAACACACCTTTGTTCACAGCAACGTGATGATTACTAGCATGTCTTACAGATTTAGCCCTGCTCCCAACTCTCAACCTAACTGGAGAATTATGTGTAGTATTATCACCTCTCTCATGATCAACCACCACCATTATCCTCATAGGAATTAATATAGTAATGACTGCATTATACTCCCTATATGCACTCATCACAGCACAAAGGTAAACACACACATCACGTTCCTAGCATCAAGCCATCACTGATACTGATGAACCCAGAGTTTGTCATACTGAGTGAAGTCAGAGAAACACAATTACAGTGTATTAACGCATATATATAGAATCTACAAAAATGGTACTGATGAACCTATCTGCAGGGCAGGGACAGAGATGCAGACTGCAGAACAGAACTGTGGGCACGCAGTGGGGGGAAGGAGAGGGTGGGATGAAGTGAGAGCAGCACTGACACCTAGACACTGCCATGTGTAGACGGACAGCTGCGGGAGGCTGCGGATAGCGCGAGGAGCTCGCCCTGGCGCTCTGTGATGACCCAGGGCCGGGGTGTGGGGGACGTATGTATACTTACAGCACAAACCAACACAATGTGAAGCAACTACACTCCAAGTACAAAATAAATAAAGTGGAACTAAGTAAGAAATTAGAAAAAGAAGTGTATAATAAACCCTAAATGAAGAAAATAATTAAAACCAAAGGTCAGAAGTCAACACCACTGGAAGCAGAAAACAGAGGAAATCAGTAGGCCAAACTAGTCAAGAGAGTTTGGGTCTACTTATGCATTGTATTCAAATAATTTTACTCTTTAATTCCTAAGGTAGAAAATTCATTTTTAGGATCTTAATATATCAGCTGTGTACTAAACCATAATATCAAGTCACTGTATTTGTAAACTACCTAGAAGTTTATAAGTTTGACTGTTACAATGAGTGTTTCATAGCCCATCAATTTTAGATTTAAATATAAAGCATGTGTTTTGGAATAAAAAAATCACTGACATGAGAAAATGCTCTTTTAACTCCCTAACTCTTACCTTTACTACACCTATCACTCAAGCCCCAAAATTATGTGCTGGCCCCTCTACTGCCGATCGTTTAAAAAAAATCCCACTAGATTTATTGTGCTCAAACTTTCTTATTTACCAGAAAAGTACACCAGAACTGCTAATTCGGGCCTCAAGACCTAACAGGATGTCTTTTTCAGACTTTCAAAGGGTAACAGTCATCGCTTGATCTTATGAGCCAAACACTCGTGCAACTCTAAATAAAAGGAATACATTTATTTGCCTCTTTCACAGCAATTAGACTATTTATATCAACACTACCGATTATAACAAACTAACATATAAAGTAACATATACTCAACCTACATAAAAGCCATTATCTCATATGCTTTTATCACCAGTCAAATCTCTATGGTAATATTCATTCATTCCATCTGCAATGCAGGATACCCTGGTTTGATTCCTGGGTTGAGAAGATCTCCTGGAGAAGGGATAGACTACCCACTCCAGTATCCCTGGGCTTCCCCCCTGGTGGCTCAGACGGTAAAGAATCTGCCTGCCATGCGAGATTCAAACCCTGGATTGGGAAGATCCCCTGGGAAAGGGCATGACAACCCATTCCAGTATTCTTGCCTGGAGAACCCCCATGGACAGAGGAGTCTGGCGGGCTATGATACATGGGGTCGTAAAGAGTTAGACACGACTAAGTGACGAAGCACAGCACAGCAGGCCACCAATGATTTCGAACAGACAATGAATCACTGTCCAAACTTTCAAATGATCATTTAGCTTCAAAAGAGATAACGTCAATAATATTTGTACCAGCAGCTATACTTGTTACCTGATTATAGAATTCTTAATATGATATATACACACAGACCCTAACATGAACCATTTTTCAAATACTTCCTCCTCTTTCTAATTACAATACTAATTCTTGGTACTGCCAACAACCTTTTCCAACTTCTCACTGGATGAGGAGGAGATGGAATTATACCTTTTTACTGATTGTATGATGACATGGCCAAGCAGAAGCCAATCCAGCTGCCCTGGAAGCAATCTCTTTTTTTTCCCCCCTTTGGTCCCACTGGGCTGCTCCTGGGATTTTAGTTCCCAGACCAAGGTTCAAATCTGGGCCCCAGCAATGACAGCCCAGAGTCCTAACCACTAGGCCACCAGGGAGCTCCTCCCTCAAGGAATCTTATGTAACTGCATGGGAGATACTGGATTTCTTATGTCAATTAGCATGACTCTTATTCAACATAAACATGAAATAGACAACGTATTTTTATACTTAAACTACCCCAGCTTCCCTTCATAGGGCTTGTTTTCCAGCCCCAACTGGAAAAATCCACCCCATTTGGCCTCCCTCCTTGAATTCCCTCAGCAAGAGGTCTTCCCCAACCCCCAACCTCCACCCCTCCCCCCATTCAGCTCTGCTCCACTTAAATGCAAGATGTATAACAGGCATTTTTCTACTTACCCACTTTCACGTCCTAATAGAAAACAGTAAGTTCACTCAAACAAGAACATTACGCGTTGGAGCCATCACCACACTACTTACACCCATGTGTGCGTGCATGCATACTCAGCAGTTTGTGTCCTGTCTGACTCTCTGCGACCCTACGGACTGTAGCCCGCCAGGCTGGGCTCTCACCCAAAACAACGTCCGAAAACTGGTTGCTTTCTCCACTTGGGCCAACTAGGCCTCCTTAAGGTAATGATGGCCACAAGCCAACCTTACTGAGCTTCCTGCACACACATACACGTGCCTTCTTTAAAGCCATAGCATTTGCAAGCTCCGGATCCACGATCCACAATTTAAATGGTGAACAAGACATTTGAAAAACAGGAAGCTTATGGAAAGCCATACCTTTTCACTGCAACCTCCCTTGTCGCTGGAAGTCTCTTGAGAACAGGAAGCCTTGTCCTCACAGGTTCTTATTCCAAAGAGCTGATGATGAAAACTGCTAACTCCTTGTAACCAATGCCTGAGTCCTGTTAATCACTCTCATTACCACACTGCTCCCAGCTGTCTACAGTATGCAAATTTTCTTCCCACTCCCAGGACGACCTTGCTTCTCTATATGCTCAACGAAAATCACCTGCTCCTAATCCATCCCATCAAACGTCTATTAGCTGGAAGCATCTTCGCTGGATTGCAACAATATTCCAACAATATTCTCCCTGGCCCACCAATTCCACAAATGACAATGCCCTGTTATTGGAAATGAGCTGCCCTGGCCATGACTATTTCAGGTTTTATTCTGGCCCTTGAAATCAAGTGTACTACGCAAAATCTAAAGTTGAATTATTGTTCAAACCTCTTCAAATTCTCTCATCTTTTAGGATATTTTCCAATGATCCTGCACTGCCTCTTACCATCATTAAATTTTTCAGCTAGCCAAAAACCAGCATCATCACTTCTAATCTGACTACAACATGTTTTACCAAAATCCACCTCTCTTAGCCAAAGAAAAACCTCTACACTAGCATCAGACCAAAACTGCCTGAGGGAGCTGTTTCTTCTCATTCCTCATTACCTCCTCCTGAGCATAATTCTATTTAGTTACTAATCGACATCATGACTCCAACACTTACAAGCAGTGATCAGCTAATAACAATTGGTAATCAAGTACTAAAATTGTACAACACAGCAATTGCTAGAGCATCATTGTGAAAAATCCAGAGTTAGTGGTATCATAAATAACACAATCCCATAGTTCATTAAATTTAACCACAGTCTCTACATCCTCATCCTTGAAAACAAAAAACCATTAAAAATTCCGTCATTCATTCTGAAAGAAATGTGCCTAAAACAGCTTCAGCAGAGACACGTGAGACTGAGCAGCTTTTCATTTGTTTACTAACTTTTTAGGCTTCCATGGGTCTATGGTTTGTTAACAACCTTGGCAGCCTTTTTTTAATATTGAGTTGTTTCTTCCTCATTTGAGAGTTCTTTTATTATTATTGTCTGTGGGATCTTGATTCCCTTACCAGGGATCGAACCTGCACTCCCTACATTAGGAGGGCAGAGTCTTAACCTCTGGACCACCAGTGAAGTCTAGAAAGTTCTTTAAAAAAAAAACAAAAACAATTTTATATTGGAGTAAAGGTGATTAACAATGTGTTAGTTTCAGGTGTAAGGCAAAGTAATTCAGTTACACATGTATCTATTCTTTCACAAATTCTTTCCCCATTCAGACTGTTACATAATATTGAGCCGACTCCCCTGTGCTATATAGTAGGTCCTTGTGGGTTACCTATTTTTAAAATAGATAGAACAGTGTATACATGTCCATCCTGAGAGTTCTTGACATTTTATAGATATTACCCTTTGTAACATGGCTTGGACATATCTTCTCCTATTTTGTGAAATATATTTTAACTTTGGTTCTGCAGTTACGTCAAGGTCAGAGATGTTCTCTGTCTTCTAAAATATTTAAGGATTTTCACCTTATATGTAGTACTTTGATCCTGCCTTGATTTTTCGGTGTGGTGTGAGTATCTCATACCTTCTCACTGATTGCTTCAGTGAGAGACTCTGCTCCTCTAAAAGACAATGTTGCCTTTTGTTATATACCAGATTTATGCGTGTGCATGGATCTGCTGCTGACTTTCTGGGGCTATTTTACTATCCCTTGCTAATACCAAATAAAATTTTATAGAAATAAAGGGATATAAAAACATTGTTATATCCCTTTATTCTTATCAAGATATTAAGTCCTGATAAAAATCTTAACATCCAATACAAGTTCAAAGCTGTTTTATTCCTGGTACTTTTTAATTTTAAGGCTTTTTAGAACAGTGTTAGGTTTACAGGAAAATTGAAAGAGATATTACAGAGGCACTTTACATTTTACTATGAATTTTTAAGATGGACTTGGCAAGTCCCATAAAAAATGAAAACCTTTTTTTCTTGGAGCTGCATTAAATTTACAGGTTAATTTGGGGGGAAGTGACTTATGATTAAACCTCACAGTCGTGAACACAATCTTCATTGACTTAGGAGCTTTATTGTTTTTCAGTAGTTTATTGTTTTCTTCATAAGAGTCTTCCCCATCTTTTGTCACATTTATTCTTTAGATACTTCTTTTTGTAGCTACTCAGAATCAGATTTTTTGTTTTTTTGCCATGCCACTCAGTTTATGGGATCACAGTTCCCTGACCGGGGATGGAACCCGGGCCATGGCCGTGAAAGCTCAGAGTCCTAACCACTGGACCACCATGGAATTCCCTACACTGAGGTTTTAAACCATCCTTGGTGCCTTCTGTAGCACTACAGACAAAGACACATACTAAGCAATGCCCCAATTCAGTGCCTTGTCCCCTTATTCAGCTCATGAGTCTATGGGTCATGGTTTAGGTTGTAAGGCTTTTCTGTCCTTGGCAGGGCTGACCTGCAGCCTGAAGGTAGGCTTGCCGTTGCCTGCAAGCTCATGCCTCTGGGTCAGCTTCCTGTCAGTTCAGGCAGTGGGGAGATACAAGAGGGACAAGCCCCAAAGGAAAAGTGCTTTTCAAGTCCCATGTCTCTACTTCCTTGAGCGTGCACCCTCACAGTGAAGGGTGGGAGCTGCCACTGTGGATGGGCATCCTCTGATTAAAGAATATTTTCCCTCAAGTGTGAATCTACAGGGGATTACATTCACTGAATGGAGTATGGAAATTCTGATACAGAAAGATGTCTAACTTAATAAGACACTCTACCTCTTGGTACAGAAATAAAGGCAGGCATGTGAGGGAAAACAAGCAGGTTAGAAGTAGAGTGTGTGCAGTTCTCTAAACTTTTATTAACCTAGTTTGTTCTGAACATATATGGACTACACACAGAAAGAACCCCCTCCCCACAGTGTCCCACATGTACGTACAGAAGGCAGAGGGGGCAACTGAGTCATCACACCTCTCTCAAAAAATGGAAGCTCTGTGGAGGAGGGGCCTTATTGGAAAAGGAGACCCTTATGAGCTCAGGGGCTGACAACCCCACTCCTGGGCATATATCCAAAGAAAACTGTAATTCAAAAGGATGCGTGCAGCCTGAGGTTCACTGCAGCACTATTCACAATAGCCAGGACATGGAAGCAAACTAGATGTCCATTGACAGAGGAATGGATAAAGATGTGGTACATGTATTCAATGGAATGCTACTCAGCCATACAAAAGAACAAAATAATGCCATCTGCAGTGAGATGGATGGACCTAAAGATTGTCATACAGAAGATGGCAGAGAAATAGGATGGGGAGACCACTTCCTCCCTCACAAATTCATCAAAAGATCATTTGAATGCTGAGCAACTTCCACAAAACAACTTCTGAATGCTGGCAGAGGACACCAGGCACTCAGAAAGCAGCCCATTCTCTTCGAAAGGAGATAGGACAAAATATAAAAGACAAAAAGAGAGACAAAAGAATTAGGGATGGAGACCCATCCCAAGGAGGGAGTCATGAAAGAAGTTTCCAAACACCAGGAAACCCTCTCACCAGCGGGTCTGTGGGGAGTTTTGGAATCTCAGAGGGCAACATAACCAGGAGGGAAAAACAACCCCGCCTAACTGTAACTCCCAGCAAAGAAGGAACCCAGATTCTTCTGTCCACCAGTGAGCAGGGGCTGAACAGGGAGGCACGGGTTGTACGCTTAGGGTAAGGACCAGGCCTGAATGCCCTGAGGACAATCTGAGGGAGCTAACGTGAGATAGCAACCCAAACTGTGGGATAGCCAGAGAGAAACAAAAGAGAGAGAGAGGGAACGAGAACTTTCCCGGAAAAGCTCTAACCTAAGGCACAGCCTGGCCTGCTCACAGAACAAAGGACTGAGTGAATACTAGAGGACAGCCAGCCAGCTGCAGACCAGCCAATCCCCCTGCCAGAGGCAGACAGGCAGGCGGGCGACAGCCAGAGCCATAAGGCGAGGGGCAATCTCAGCCCCAGAGACGTCATCCTCCACCAAACTGTGAGCAGGCTCCCAGTTGCTAACCAAGTCTTCCTGGGATGCTGGATGGTTGACATCCACCAGAAGGGTCGCAGCCAGAGATCAGCTCCCCAGAGGAGACACACGGCACATCTGAGACAGTGCTCTTGCGGTGCACTCGGGAAACCGAGGGGCTGGGACGGGGAGGTGATAAGATGCTCCGCCCAGCTGGGAGAGTGTGCTAGCCAAGCACCAGGTCACCAAAGCTGCTCAGACCTGGGAAGGGCACAAAACGCAGGCCCAACCGAGTCTGCGCCTTTGTGGGGTACCCGAGAACCTGAACCTGAGAGGCTTAGACCTGGGAAGGGCACAAAACGCAGGCCCAACCGAGTCTGTGCCTTTGTGGGGTACCCGAGAACCTGAACCTGAGAGGCTTAGACCTGGGAAGGGCACAAAACGCAGGCCCAACCGAGTCTGTGCCTTTGTGGGGTACCCGAGAACCGAACCTGAGAGGCTTAGACCTGGGAAGGGCACATTACGCAGGCCCAACCGAGTCTGCGCCTTTGTGGGGTACCCGAGAACCTGAAGCTGAGAGGCTTAGACCTGGGAAGTGCACGCAACCCAGGGCCTGCTTTAGACAGAGCCCCTGCAGAGCAACCTGGAGCCTGAGCAGTGTAGACCCGGAAAGCACACACGCCGTGAGCGGGGGCAAACCCAGTGTGGCTGAGACACTGTGAGCCTGGCTGAGACACTGCGAGCTTCCACACACGCCAGTGAGATCTGCCTGCAGGCTTCCTCCCTCCCCACAGCACGACTGAACACGTGAGCCTAAATAAGTGACCACCACCGCCCCCTTGTGTCAGGGCGGAAATCAGACACTGAAGAGACCTGCAAACAGGGGAAGCCAAAATAAACAAAGAAGAGGGAACCGCTCTGGAAGTGACAGGTGCAACAGATTAAAATCCTGTAGTTAGCACTGACTACCTTGAGAAGAAGCATAAGCTGGAACAAGGAACTACCTGAAACTGAAATGACCCCACACTGCTCTCAACAGCTCCAGAGAAATTCCTAGATATATTTTTACTATTACCATTTTTTAATTTTTAACAATTAAAAAAATTTTAAGTTCTTTAATACTCCTTTAATTTTCATTTTTGTAACCTATTACCTTGAAAAAAAGACCCTATTTTAAAGCAAATTTCATATATATATTTTTTATAATTTTTGTGATTTTGTTTTATATTTGTAATATTGTATTTTTGAGAGTCTAACCTCTACCCTAGATTTTTAGTCTTTGCTTTTTGATATTTGTTATCAATTTTGCACCTTTAAGAATCCAATCTTCAGTGCCCATTTTTACTTAGGGGTGTGACTACTGGCTTGATTGCTCTCTCCCTTCTGACTCTCTTTTCTCCCCCAGGTCACCTCTATCTCCTCCCTCCCCCTTCTCTTCTCTACTTTGTGAATCTCTCTGAGAATTCCGGGCTGTGGAGAACACTTAGGGAACTGATTACTGGCTAGACTGCTCTCTCCCCCTCTGACTCCCTCTCTTCTCCTGGTCACCTCTATCTCCCTCCTCCCTCCTCTCTTCTCTATGTAACACTGTGAGCCTCTCTGAGGGTTCCAGACTGTGCAGAGCACATAGGGAATTGACTACTGGCTAGACTGCTCTCTCCCCTTCGGATTCCCCCTCTGCTCCTCCTGGTCACCTCTATCTCCCTCCTCCCTCTTCTCTTCTTCATGTGACTCTGTGAAACTCTCTGGGTGTCCCTCACTGTGGAGAATCTTTTCACCATTAACCTAGATGTTTTACCATCTGTGCTGTATGGATGGAGAAGTCTTAAGGCTGCTGTAAGAATAAGACTGAAAGTCAGAGGCAGGAGGCTTAAATCCAAAACTTGAGAACACCAGAAAACTCCCGACTCCAGGGAACATTAACTGACAAGAGCTCATCCAAAAGCCTCCATACCTACACTGAAACAAGCTCCACCCAAGAGCCAACAAGTTCCAGAGCAAGACATACCATGCTAATTCTCCAGGAACACAGGAACACAGCCCTGAGCATTAAAATACAGGCTGCCCAAAGCCATGCCAAATCCACAGACACCCCAAAACTCACTACTGGACACTTCATTGCACTCCAGAGAGAAGAGACCCAACTCCACCCACCAGAACACAGATGCCAGCTCCCCTAACCAGGAAACCTTGACAAGCCACTCATCCAACCCCACCCACAGGGAGCAAGCTCCACAATAAAGAGGAACTGCAAACTTCTAGCCTGCAGAAAGGCCACCTCAAACACAGCAATCTAAACAAAATGAAAAGGCAGAGAAACATTCAGCATGTAAAGCAACATGATAAATGCCTGCCAAACCAAACAAAAGAGGAGGAGATAGGGAGTCTACCTGAAAAAGAATTCAGAATAATCATAGTAAAGATGATCCAAAATCTTGAAAACAAAATGGAGTTACAGATAAATAGATTAGAGACAAGGATTGAGAAGATGCAAGAAATGTTTAACAAGGACCTACAAGATATAAAAAAGAGTCAATAATGAATAACACAATAAATGAGATCAAAAGCACTCTGGAGGGAACCAAGAGTAGAATAACTGAGGCAGAATATAGGATAAGTGAGGTGGAAGACAGAATGGTGGAAATAAATGAAGCAGAGAGGTAAAAAGAAAAAAGAATGAAAAGAAATGAGGACAACCTCAGAGACCTCTGGGCAATGTTAAATGCCCCAACATTCGAATCATAGGAGTCCCAGAAGAAGAAGGTAAAAAGAAAGGCCATGAAAAAATACTTGAGGAGATAATAGTTGAAAACTTTCCTAAAATGGGGAAGGAAATAGCCACCCAAGTCCAAGAAACCCAGAGAGTCCCAAACAGGATAAACCCCAGGTGAAACATCCCAAGACACATATTAATCAAATTAATGAAGATCAAACACAAAAAGCAAATATTAAAAGCAGCAAAGGAAAAGCAACAAATAACACACAAGGGGATTCCCATAAAGTAACAGATGGTCTTTCCATAGAAACTCTTCAGGTCAAAAGGGAATGGCAGGACATACTTAAAAGTGATGAGAGAGAAAAACCTACAACCCTCATTGCTATATCCAGCAAGGATCTCATTCAAATATGAAGGAGAAATCAAAAGCTTTACAGACAAGCAAAAGCTGAGAGAATTCAGCACCACCAAACCAGCTCTTCAACAAATGCTAAAGGATCTTCTCTAGAGAGGAAACACAGAAAAGGTTTATAAACTCAAACCCAAGACAACAAAGTAAATGGAAATGGGATCATACTTATCAATAATTACCTTAAATGTAAATGGGTTGAATGCCCCAACCAAAAGACAAAGAGTGGCTGAATGGATAAAAAAACAAGACCCCTATATATGCTGTCTACAAGAGACCCACCTCAAAACAAGGGACACATGCAACCTGAAAGTGAAGGGCTGGAAAAAGATATTTCATGCAAATGGAGACCAAAAGCAAGCAGGAGTAGCAATACTCATGTCAGATAAAATAGACTTTGAAATAAAGGTCGTGAAAAGAGACAAAGAAGGACACTACATAATGATCAAAGGATCAATCCAAGAAGAAGATATAACAATTATAAATATATATGCCCCCAACATAGGAGCACCACAATATGCAAGGCAAATACTAACAACTAACAGTAACACAATAATAGTGGGAGACTTTAATACCCCACTCACACCTATGGATAGATCAACTAAACAGAAAATTAGCAAGGAAACACAAACTTTAAATGATATAATGGACCACTTAGACCTAATTGATATCTATAGGACATTTCACCCCAAAACAATGAATTTCACCTTTTTCTTAAGTGCACATGGAACATTCTTCAGGACAGATCACAGCCTGGGCCATAAATCCAGCCTTGGTAAATTTTAAAAAGTTGAAATCATTTCAAGCATCTTTTCTGATCACAATGCAGTAAGATTAGAGGTCAACTACAGGAAAAAAACTATTAAGAATACAAACATATGGAGGCTAAACAACATGCTTCTGAATAACCAACATATTACAGAAGAAATAAAAAAAGAAATCAAAATACACATAGAACCAAATGACAATGAAAACATGACAACCCAAAACCTATGGGATTCATAGGGGAAGGTTCATAGCAATACAAGCTTACCTCAAGAAACAAGAGAAAAATCAAATAAATAACCTAACTTCACACCTAAAGCAACTAGAAAAAGAAGAAATGAAGAACCCCAGGGGTAGTAGAAGGAAGGAAATCTTAAAAATTAGGGCAGAAATAAATGAAAAAGAAACAAAGGAGACTATAGCAAAAATCAACAAAACTAAAAGCTGGATCTTTGAGAAGATAAATAAAAAAGACAAACCATTAGCCAGACTTATCATGAATAAAGGGAGAAGAATCAAATCAACAAAATTAGAAATAAAATGGAAAAATCACAACAGATAACACAGAAATACAAAGGATCATAGGAGACTACTATCAGCAGCTCTATGCCAATAAAATGGACAACATGGAAGAAATGGACCAATTCTTAGAAAAGCATAATCTTTCAAAACTAACCAGAAAGAAATAGAAAATCTCAACAGACCCATCACAAACATGGAAATAGAAACTGTAATCAAAAATCTTCCAACAAACAAAAGCCCAGGACCAGATGGCTTCACAGGTGAATTCTACCAAAATTTAGAGAAGAACTAACACCTATCCTACTCAAACTCTTCCAGAAAATTGCAGAGGAAGGTAAACTGCCAAACTCATTCTATAAGGCCACCATCATCCTAATACCAAAACCAGACAAAGATGCTCAAAAAAGAAAACTGCAGACCAGTGTCACTGATGAACATAGATGCAAAAATCCTTAACAAAATTCTAGCAAACAGAATCCAACAACATATTAAAAAGATCATACATCATGACCAAGTGGGCTTTATCCCAGGGATGCAAGGATTCTTCAATATTTGCAAATCAATCAATGTGATACACCACATTGACAAATTGAAAGATAAAAATCATATGATTATCTGAATAGATGCAGAGAAAGCCTTTGACAAAATTCAGCATCCATTTATGATTAAAAAAACCCTCCAGAAAGCAGGCATAGAAGGAACATACCTCAACATAATAAAAGCCATATGATAAACCCACAGCAAACATTATCCCCAATGATGAAAAATTGAAAGCATTTCCCCTAAGGTCAGGAACAAGACAAGGGTGCCCACTCTCACCACTACTATTCAATATAGTTTTGGAAGTTTTGGCCACAGCAATCAGAGCAGAAAAAGAAATAAAAGGAATCCAGACTGGAAAAAGAAGTAAAACTCTCACTGTTTGCAGATGACATGATCCTCTACATAGGAAACCCTAAAGACATCAGCAGAAAATTACTAGAGCTAATCAATGAACATAGTAAAGTTGCAGGATATAAAATTAACACAGAGAAATCCCTTGCATTCCTACACACTAACAATGAGAGAACAGAAAGAGAAATTAAGGAAAACAATTCCATTCACCACTGCAATGAAAAGAATAAAATACTTAGGAATATATATACCTAAAGAAACAAAAGACCTATAAATAGAAAACTATAAAACACTGATGAAAGAAGTCAAAGATGACACAAATAGATGGAGAAATATACCATGTTCATGGATTGGAAGAATCAATATAGTGAAAATGAATATACTATCCAAAGCAATTTATAGATTCAATGCAATCCCTATCAAGCTACCAACAGCGTTTTTCAGAGAACTAGAACAAATAATTTCACAATTTGTATGGAAATACAAAAAACCTTGAATAGCCAAAGCAATCTTGAGAAAGAAGAGTGGAACTGGAGGAATCAACTTGCCTGACTTCATACTATACAAAACTATAGTCATTAAGACAGTATGGTACTGGCACAAAGACAGAAATATAGATCAATGGAACAGAATAGAAAGCCCAGAGATAAATCCACGTACCTATGGACACCTTATCTTCGACAAAGGAGGCAAGGATATACAATGGAAAAAAGACAATCTCTTTAACAAGTGGTGCTGGGAAAACTGGTCAACCACTTGTAAAAGAATGAAACTAGAACACTTTCTAACACCATACACAAAAATAAACTCAAAATGGATTAAAGATTTAAATGTAAGACCAGAAACTATAAAACTCCAAGAAGAAAACATAGGCAAAACACTCTGACATAAATCACAGCAGACTCCTCTACAACCCACCTCCCAGAGTAATGGAAATAAAAGTAAAAATAAACAAATGGGACCTAATCAAACATAAAAGCTTTTGCACAATGAAGGAAACTATAAGCAAAGTAAAAAGACAGCCTTCAGAATGGGAGAAAATAATAGCAAATGAAGCAACTGACAGGGAATTAATCTCAAAAATATACAAGCAGCTCATGTAGCTCAATTCCAGAAAAATCAACGACCCAAACAAAAAATGGACCAAAGAACTAAACAGACATTCCTCCTAAGAAGACATACAGATGGCTGACAAACACATGAAAAGATGCTCAACATCACTCATTATCAGAGAAATGCAAATCAAAACCACAATGAGGTACCATCTCACGCAGGTCAGAATGGCTGCTATCCAAAAGTCTACAAACAATGAATGCTGGAGAGGGTGCAGAGAAAAGGGAAGGAACCCTCTTACACTGTTGGTGGGAATGTAAACTAGTACAGCCACTATGGAGAACAGTGTGGAGATTTCTTAAAAACTGGAAATAGAACTGCCTTATGACCCAGCAATCCCACTGCTGGGCATACACACCAAGGAAACCAGAATTGAAAGAGACATGTGTACCCCAATGTTCATCGCAGCACTGTTTACAATAGCTAGGACATGAAGCGACCTAGATGTCCATCAGCAGACAAATGGATAAGAAAGCTGTGGTACATATACATAATGGAATATTACTCAGCTATTAAAAAGAATGCATTTGAATCAGTTCTAATGAGGTGAATGAAACTGGGGCCTATCATATAGAGTGAAGTAAGCCAGAAAGAAAAACACCAACACAGTATATTAACGCATATATAAGGAATTTAGAAAGATGGTAACAATGACCCTATATGTGAGACAGCAAAAGAGACACAGATGTAAAGAACAGACTTTTGGACTCTGTGGGAGAAGGCGAGGGTGGGATGATTTGAGAGAATCGCATTGAAACATGTATATTACCATATGTGAAACTGATCGCCAGTCCAGGTTCGATGCATGAGACAGGGCACTCAGGGCTGGTGCCCTGGGATGACCCTGAGGGATGGGATGGGGAGGCAGGTAGGAGGTAGGTTCAGGATGGGGGACACATGTACACCCAAGACTGATTCATGTCAATGTATGACAAAAAACACTACAATATTTTAAAGTAATTAGCCTCCAATTAAAACACATTAAAAAAAAGACTGTCATACAATGTGAAGTCCAAAAAAGACAAATGTATAATATTGTTTATATGTGGAATCTAGAAATAAATGGTACAAATGAACTTATTTGCAAAGCAGAAATAAAGTCACAGATGTAAAAATACAAACTTATCGTTACCAAGGGGGGGGGGAGATGTGGGATGAATTGGGAGATTGGGGTCGACATATACATACTACTATGTATAAAATATATAACTAGTGAGAACGAACTCTATAGCTCACGGAACTCTACTCATGCTATGTGGTGACCTAAAATAGGAAGGAATCCAAAAAAGAGAGAAAACATATGTGTATATACATAGCTGATTCACTTTGCTGTATAGCAGAAACCAATACAACATTGTAAAGCAACTAAACTCCAATAAAATTTTTTATTTTTAAAGCCCAGGAGCTGGAATCAGTATATTTTTCTATTGTGCTAACTCAGTCTTTTTGAGCCATTTCTCCAATAAGCTCCCAAAATGAGAGGAAATGAACCTCCAGGACCTTCCACGCTTGTCTTGATTGGCCACTGGCCCTTGGGACCTTGCAGCAGCTTAGGTGAAGGTGAGATTTTCGACATCATGAGAACTAGAATACTGGGGTAAGGACATTTGAAACTGCTGGTCCATGTTTGTAAAAAGAGAAAAAAAGTTACCCATTTCCCCTTGACCTCAGTGCACTTCTGGGGTCAGCCATGTTCACACCTGATCAGCTGAGATGTGTCACCCCCACCTCAGGGATGATCCAGATCATCTTCCTTTCTGGCCCAGGAGTTGCTACTTTCCAATGATGTAGACAGTGGGCAGGGGAGGGTGACCATAAAACATCTGGGACAAAGTGGTCAAGTTTATCTACATAGATTTGAACAAAATGAAACATCCACCCATTCACCTGCTGAGACCAAAGCAGGTGCAAAAGCCCTTGAATGCATAGGAGCTCAGGTAGACAGAGGGGCTAATCACTCTTGTACAAGCAGCCAGTAGGTGAAGACAGACCAGGTGGCCTTGTGAAAGACCTCACTGAGGACTCTAGGATAGTGGACCAACGATACAAGTCTTTACAGTGAAGAGCTACTTCCATGATTCCTCATTGGACATCTCAAGCTTTATGGTTGTTCCGTTACAACCATGGTGGACTTGAGCATAGTCCACTGGTCTGCAGTAAGGGTAATGGCTCCACCTGCAATGCAGGAGACCCGGGTTTGATCCCTGGGTCAGGAAGATACCCTGGAGAAGGAAATGGCAACCCACTCCAGTATTCTTGCCTGGGAAATCCCATGGACAGAGGAGCCTGGCAGGCTACAGTCCATGGGGTCATCTGCGACTTAGCAACTAAACAACAAGAGGTAGTGGCCACACATGTTGGTTTTTTCCACGTATGTTTGTCTCAACACTGTTCTCTAGGTGTGGTTATTTCATATAACTATACATTTAATGTAAATACTGAATTTGAAAACTGTTATGTTTCCAAGGGGAGGTCATCTAATATATGAGATCTCTTTACAAATCCAGTCCTGGGGGCCCAAAGACCTGACCATTAAAGCTGGGACATAAGTGACTATTCATGAGCTGATATACAGATATTGTTCATTAATTCCTTGGAGAGCGGGGGTGGGCAATGTACTCTGACTAGAAAGTCCCACGTGAAGCTCAGCTTATCACAGGGGACACCCACTGCTGCAGGCCATCAGCTGTTTGCCTTCACTGAAAGGCTCTAGCATTATAGAGGACCTGCTCACCTTGGAGCTGGATGGGCTTCTTCACTGACTCTTGTGAACTGACTTTCATGAGACTAGCACTCGATGAAGGAAGACACCTGTTGGTGAAGTTAAAGGCTTAGGGACTGGGCTTAATTGCAAGATCCATAGTGTTTTCACGACAGAACTTCCTAGAGCTCATCCCACCTATGGAATTCAGTTCAGACTTGCAGGATGTCAAGTTGGAGGCTGTTTTGACCAGAGGTTAGTCACGTTCACAGTCGCTTCTCAATGGCAGGAGGAAGTTCTCAAATTCTAAAGTTCAACCACACTGGAGAAGGAAACAGCAACCCACTCCAGTATTCTATTCTTGCTTGGGAAATCCCATGGATATAGGAGCCGGGTGGGCTATAGTTCATGGGGTCAAAAAGAGCAGCTGAGTAGCTTTCACTTCACCTCTATATATACATAACTTTAATATCATACCCATTGAGCAAAATAAGTTTCATAAAGGTGTTTCAGATCTTACTTAAACTAAATTAGACCTTTTGTATCCAGAACAACAACAACGTTCAAAATTTCACAGATGTTTTATTATTGTATTAGTTCAATATTAAACATTTTAAATGCCTGTTCATAAGACTTGTTTTTGATAAGTTTTGATAAGTCTTGTTTTCTTAACACACACACACACAGAAAAAAACTCAACCACACACGTAAAAAAAAAAAATGGTATCTGTGAGGTGATGGATGTGTTAACCTGACTGTGGTAATCATTTCAGAAAGTAGACATATGTCAAATCACCACGTTGTCTCCTTTAAATATGTAACTTTTTATTTGTCTATTATACTTTTTTTTGGCCAAAATTTCTTCAACCTCTATATTCTTCTGGCTAGTCTATTATACTTTTTATTAAAACACCACCTCCAGCTCAGAGGGCCAGGAGAACCAGAGGAACCGTCATGGTAAAAGACCTCCATCAGCTGTGCAATGAGTAGCAAGCACCTGTTACTCATTGGTCTGAAGAAGGTGCTAGGGCAGGGTGCCTAAAGGGCTTCCAAGATTATTGGGTATTGGGGCCCTCATTCAAATACGGCCACAGGTCTGACGTCTGGGGGTGGAGGTTACAGGAATATTCCCAGGTTTGGGATGTACTGTCTCTAATTAGACAATATGCGACGGGGCCAGTGGAGCTGGGATTTTTGCCGCAATTTGTGGTTGCAACCAAGTTTCTTGTTAATTGATTGTGAAATGTCTCTTTGAGCTGTGATGCAGCTCCCAAGAGGGCTACTTGGAAGGCAGCCGAGGGGAGCGTGGGTGACTAAGCAAAAGCAGTTTGGCCTGTGAAGCCATTATAGAGACGCCTGCATACCCACCAACAGTTCCCATGGTAACAAGTTGTGTCCAAACCACTGATGCTCTCTCACTGGAGAATTCAGGGCCATAAGTGTATTGTGTGCTACGCCAGGTGGAAGCAAACAGGTTTCATCCATCCCTCGCCGCCACCCTCAACCCCCATTAAAAGAATAAACTACCAGCCATACCCCAGACTGCGGACTAAGAGCCAGGTTATGACGGAAGCGGCAGCTCCGTCCACGTTGGGAGCGTCGAGCGTGGCGGAAATGAACGTGGCCACCTTCTTACCGAAGCACCCAGAGTCCACGGTAAAGCTCCCGGCTTCCCTCGGCCTGACAGTGGGGGTGCAACTCCTGAGGAAGCGTGGAAACTCCGTGCTGCACCCCTGGCCATCCGAAACCTCGGGTGAAAAGACCGTGGGCCCTTTCTTCTCCCAGGAAGAAGGCGCTGTGTCAACTGTTACGCTTGGCGAACTTTACGGGGAAAAGTCTATCCTGGAACCTGCATCTGACTCTTAGAGGAGCCACCAACAGTGGACGCAACGAGTGGGTCCCGTGAGCAGGTTCTTATGAAAGAGAGGCAAGCACAGCCCAGGCCAAAGCCAACCAAACACCCCCCACAAAACTACAGCCAGTACTCCGTAAGCTCAGGCATATGCAGGGCTTCCCCCTGCGTGGGGTGAAGCCGGAGAGCCGACCCATACCTGAGTCTTGTCCCCGCTCGTCCCATGGCTTTGGTTCACCGGGTCTCAGCGGGGTCAGCTCGCACCGAGCAGGTCTTCGCGCGCAGGACTCGTGGGCTCACTCCAGGTTCTCGCGTTGTTTCCTTTGCACAGGCTCACGCCTCCTCCGGTCTGCTCCGCCCGCCCCTTTTATCGCTGTCAATCACCTGCCCTGGCCATTAGTTGTAAAATAGATTCATCTGCACAGTGGTTTTCCTGGGTTGCCTTCTTCCTGGCATTCAGTGGCCTCCTTACCCAGGATTTTTATTGGGAAGGTGACTCACTTCTTGTCCAAACGACTGGCTTGTTTGCGAATCTTGGTGGCTTTCTGCCCACCCACTTCTTGCAGGGGGCCGTGGGGGGTTGTCCCTGGCCGTTCACCGCTCCCTCCAGGCTATGTATTTTCTTTCCTCGGAAGAGTCAGATGCGCCGAGCTGCAACCACCGGGGTCAGCAACCTTCACTACTGTCTTCCAAGTAACTGTCTTCCAAGTTACTTACAAGTAACTAACTGCCTTACTGCCCTCAGTAAGGCAGTTAGTTGGCGCAGCTGCGGCCTATTTTTGGCTTGTAGTACTCACAGACCCAGATGGACCCCTACCTGGGCAGCGCAGCCAGTAGGAGGCTGCCGAACGGACCACCCTGTGTGAGCGTTTGCAGGGTCCCATGGGAGACACTGTATGAACTCTGCCTCAGCACAGTCTGGGCTCTCCTGGTGCTCAGACGGTAAAGAATCCGCCCGCAATGCGGGAAACCTGGGTTTGATCCCTGGGTTGGGAAGATCCCCTGGAGGAGGGTGTGGCAACCGATTCCAGTATTTTTGCCTGAAGAATCCCATGGACAGAGGAGCCTGGCGGGCTACAGTCCATGGGGTCGCAAAGAGTCGGACACGACTGAGCGACTAACACAGACCAGTCTGTCCCGGGTGAGGAGGACAAATGTATCCACTGACCGCTGTGTCCAGTTAGCCAGCATCCCCCTACGGGCAGGAACTCTCGTGTAGCTGCGGGCTGCACACCCACAGTGGGGTCCACGGGAAAGCTCTGGTGTGGCAGTCAAAAGCTGTCGGTGAAGCCTGCGGCCCAGCTCTGTGCTTGCGCTGGAGTGGAACTGGTCACAGCCTTTGCGGGGCAGACACGTGGTCCCTGTCTGGATTAAGAGATGGTGCGAAAAAGGGCCGAGAGGATGCCAAGTGTTGCCTGAAAGGAGGTGGGGGCGCGAGGGGGGGGGGGGTGTCTGTTACAGCAACACAATGAAAGGATGACCTACGGCATAGGGTCCTTTTCGTTTAATTATAAAGAATTGCCACACTTATATCTGCACGTTTTAGGCAATACATCGAGCGACACTAGAATTATGCGGTAAGAAAAGCAAAGGTGGGGTGAATGGAGATTTCGAAAGGAAGGAGAACCAGGAGCGGGGATGGGGTGGGAAGCGTGTAGTTACAGTTAAATGTGGTCAGAAGCTGTGTGGTCAGAAGCCAGTGATCAGCGCGTGAGCATCACTAACTAGGGGATTATGATGCGTCTGAGTGCCTGAGGTTCCAATAAAACCTGCAAGCTGCACTTCTGATCCCGAACCCTGGATTCGGATGTCTCGGCTCTCCGGGCCGGGCGGCGGCGCTCCCCACGGCCACCAGAAGGCGGCGCTGCGGCCGCGAGGAGCTGAGCAGCCACCTGCGGGGCCGGGTGCTTTTCCGCAGAAGGAAGCCGAGCCCGCGGGGAGCAGAGGCGCGGCTCGGGCGGGGGACCCGGCTCCCCGGGGAGGGCCCCGCCCGAGCGGGCGCAGGAAGCAGCTGACTTCCTGCGCCCCCGCGCCTCCCCTGCCTGCCCGAGGACCCCTACTAGGAGTCGGGGGTGCTCTGCAAACTAGCTGCAGCCAGGCCACGCAAGTTTTATTTGGCCTAAAAATCCAGATTTCTACTTCTCTCAGTCACGTGGGGCTTCTGGCGACCCCGGCGGCGCTTGCGGCCGCCCCTCCACGTGCATCCCCGGCCCGGCGTTTCTTTTTCCTTTTTTGATAGTTTCGATCAGATCAATAGCTTTCTGGCTATTGACTGTTTAATCCCTCTTCAGAACTGAATCCGGTGCAAGACTTCATACCATAGCGTTTCCTTCTTTGCACAACTCTATACAGAGTTAATCATGGTCTCTTTTTCTTGACAGTGAATCCCCAACAAGCTACCGGTTGCCTCAGTCTCCTTACAAGGTCCAGAGGCACCAGGTATTGTCACCGCGGCCTCCTGAGGAAGTTTCTCCTGGTGTTTTTGCCTTCTACAACCTGAACTGGTCACCCTGTCCATTTGTCTGGTGTCTAGTGGGCAGCCAGGCAGCTCCTTTCAGCTCAAGGGGTGCCTCTTTTTTTTTTTTTTTTTTAAAGCAGATAAGTCCCCCATGTCAATCTAAATCACACATCAAATTCCATTATATAAAACTGGAAATATGGCATTCATATAAATTGCTCATTTACATTTATAACACTGACTTCTAATGAAGTCAGTCTATGAGAGTAATGAGGTTAATTGGAACAACATGCCATTTGGAGGAAGGCGCTAAATGGGGCTGTAGCCTCTTCTGTTCATTCACCTATCTGTTTTAGTGGCTGGCGCTGGAGGAAGCCTGGCTTGCCCAGGATATCCTGGAAGGTTCTCAGAAGTTCACCTCCCATTCCTGGTGTCTCCCTGGACCAGCCAAGGTGCAAGGCCAGCCTTCTAGGGCTGTGTGAGGCGAGGTTCCCACTGTCAGCGTTTGCCATCAACAGAGGAGTGTGCATCTTAAGATGTTAATATATATTTTGCACATAACATTGATATCCAGGGACTTCGTTGATGGTCTAGTGGTAAAAATTCTGCCTTGCAATGTAGGGGACCAGGGTTCAATCCCTGGTTGGGGAACTAAGATCCCACATGCCTTGGGCAACTCAGCCAGTGTTCTGCAACTACTGAGGCTTGATGCCACAACTAGAGAGTTTGAGTGGGCAAGGACAAGATCCAAGTGCCTCAACTGAGACCTAACACTGCCAGATTAATGAGTTAATTTTAAAAATAGGATAACTTTCTTTAAAAAATTTAAAATAAAGATTGACCTCTGTGAACCCCTGTTCACTGCTACAGTTCAGAAACCGCCCTACAGTGGGGAGGAAGTGGTACCCAAAGGCCTGCGGTATTTCCATGGCAACAGAAGGTAGCAACCCAGGCTAGAGAAGAGGCCTGGGAGGTGGTGGCACAGGGAGTGGGCTAGCTTCGGGTCACCTGAGCATCCTGATGCTTCAGCCCAGGCTGAGAATGGAGCCTTCAAGTCCAGGCCGAGCCTCCCGGTCCAGGGTGAGGACCTGGACTCAAACCCCATCTCCAGCCCTGACCTCATGTGCCCTCGGCTTTCTCCTGGGGTCTCCCCACTCCTCCGCCTGGCCTTCAGGACAGATGGGCTTCCTCATGGGGCCCCTGGAGGAAGGGGCAGTTCTGTGGCCACACTTGGGAGCCTCAGTGAGCAGAAGTCTTTTCTTGTGGATGGTGAGGAAACGTCTGTGCAGAGGCCTGCCCGATGGAGGGCATCACCTCACCTTCCAGGTCCCTCCCCAGGGCTCTGCTGCCTGTTCATGGGAGACCATGTGGGCTGACCCACTTTGGTCTCACCTCCCAGGGTCCCTGATGCCACAGATGTCAACACCCTTTCCTGGGTCTGCAGTGGTCATGGTGAGCTAAGACTGGCTCTTGGTCCTTAGGGCAGGTCTCATGCCCCCTGAAGTGGAACCATCCTCCCACTATGGGTCCAAACATCCCTCCTCTCATATCTCCGCTTGGTCCAGCCTGGCTGGGACTGCTTGGTGGGTCACCTCCCCGTGCTGGGAGCTGGGGTGGTGGGGACAGAGTTTGGCTTGCTTGTGGGCACTGCCCCTGAGATGACAGACCTGTTTTCTCTAGACCCGCAAGTCTTAGCTGTTAGAACATGGTGCTGGCCTCTGCTGGACTGGGATGCCTGCTGTGGGTGGGCAGAACTGTGTCTCTGTCTTTCTCCATTTCCCAAGAAGCTTATCAGTTACTTAGGAGCCTTAGACAGAAGGTCCTGCGTTGCTTTAAAAGAAGAAAAACTCTTGGTGAAATATATATAACATAAATGTTAACCATTTAAACAATTTTCAGGTGCTAATTACATTCAGATTAATGTGCAGCCATCACCACCATCTCCAGAATGTCTTCTTTTTTCTTTTGGTGGCATGTGAGTTCTTAGTTCCCCAACCAGGAGTCAAACTCACAGCCCCTGCAGTGGAAGTGAAGAGCCTACCCATTGGACTGCCAAGGAAGACCCAACCAGAACATAATATTTTCACCTTCCCAAAGGGAAACTGTACCTACCCATTGAAAGTGAAAGTGAAGTCGCTCCAGGCGAGAATACTGGAGTGGGTTGCCCTTGCCTTCTCCAGGGGATCTTCCTGACCCAGGGATCGAACCTGGATCTCCCGCATTGCAGGCAGACTCTTCAACCTCTTAAATACTCCCAATTCCGCCCTCCAGACTCTGGCAACCAATCACCATTTTACTTTGTCTCTGTGAATTTTGCCTACTCTAGGCACCTCATGTAACTAAAATCATATAGTATTTGTCCTTTAATGTCTGGCTCGTTTTACTTAACAGAGTGTCTTCAAGGTTCATCCATGGTGTACCATGTGTCAAAATTTACTTTTTAAGGCTGCTCAAGTTACTTTTGAGTCTTATGTGAATTATGCTGGCTTCCACCCTTAATATCAATGTACTTTGAAAATACACAAGTCTTCTGAGGCCAGGATGATATGCATTCTTTCCTCTTCTCCCCTCCAGAGGGCACATGAACGTCGTGGGTCCCCAGGTAGCACGTGCCTCACTCTGGTTGTACAGCCTTCTTCTAATTTAATAAGAACTCCTGCAATTGGCCAAGTTGACATTTTATTTAAAAACATACATACACAATGGGAAGAAGAGGAAAGGGGCCGTGACACCTCCTAGCTGGGGACCGGCTGACCGCATGGTGCTACCATGAGGCCTAGCTTTTAAGGAAGAGTGCACTTTCAAGACCGAATTTCCAAGCGAGATAAATTAGATGATGGCTGTGTTTTCATAAGAGAGTTTAAGGCAGCGCCCCTCCTGAGGGCTGGGGAGAGGAACAGGCTTCACAGGAGTATTCAGAACCCCCTCCCCCCATCACCATAAGCGGAGGGGTGTGGGGGGCATCAGTCCCTGAGGCAGTTCTAAAGCTGGAGGAAGAGATCAGATTTTCCTGGCGGCTGCTTTTCTTTCCCAGACAGGGAGGCATATTCTCTGATGAAGTGTGGAAGGCTGGAGAGAGGGGCTGGACCCGCTTGGAAGCCGGAAGAAGAGCCCTTCCCGCGCCTCCCACCCGGGGGATCCGGTGCGAGGCCCGAGACCCCGGTTTCTTCTGGGGTCGCCAGCTCATGACCCTCCATCCGCGGGGTCACACGTCCTGCAGGGCCTCCTACAGGGCTGGGGGGCCCTGGGGGCATCAGGCGGCGTCTGGGGGAAGGGAAGGGCAGGGTTGAGGGGGCCAAGCCCGCAGGGCTGCCCCGGGGCTGCGCATGCCCTGCGTTCCCCTGCCCACACCAAGGCTGGGGAATTACTTTGGCTTTTTCAGTCCGGTTGTAAAAACTAAATAAAAGAGTCCCCTCCCCGCTCCTCCCCACCCCAGGCTTCTTTCTCAGAGGTACGTGAACTCCTTTAGCTATTTCTTTCGGGTCTTCCTCCGTAATTTTAACATATTTATATCAACGTTGATTGATGTATCACTTTTAGACATTACCTATTAACTTTTTCACATTCTTTTTTCGTCATTCATTCTTTCTTAAACAGCCTCACAGGGATATAATTATTCTACCACACAGTTCACTCATTTAAAGTGTGCAATTCCGTGGTTTTCACTGTATTCACAGAATTGTACAACCATCCACACAATCTTAGAACAGTCTCATCGTGTCCCAAAAGAAGCCCCAAACGCACACGCAGTCATTCCTGTATCCCCTGCCCCCAGCCCTAAGCAACCGGTACTCCACTCTCTGCCTCTGTGGATTTGTCTATTTTGGACATTTTTCCTAAAGGGAATCCTACCACCGTGGTCCTTGGTGACTGACTCTTCACCCAGCCTTCTGTTAGCTTTTTGCCAGTGACAGTATTAGGAGGATAATGAAGCTCTACTGTGGCAAACACTACGTAAGACGCTTTGATATTTTTAATGTATGTTTTAAAAACAAAGAAAAGAATGAGCAAGAGTGCTATTCAAAGAAAGAAGTAAAGTATAGCTGGTTCAACTTTCAGCAATCCTATTTCTAGGAATTTATTCTAAAGGTGAAAAAACATTAGGTTATGTGTGTGGGGATATATTTACAAGGATGTTCATTACAGCACTGTTGAGTAGGAAAGAATTTTTAATTAAAAAAAATATATATATATATATAATGTGCCCAAATAGGAGACAATTTCAGTGAACTACGATGCTGACATGCAAAGGAGCCAGTGCTACACCACCGAGCCATGAAGGATGCCAGAGCAGGACCCTTAATTATGTGGAGAAAGTGACCGATAAGGGGCTGGGCAGGAACAGAGGAGCAGTTTGCAAAATCATACACGAAGTCTGATCTTTTAATAAATGCACATCTCTTGGGACTTCCCGGGCGGTCCAGAGGTTAGGACTCTGTACCTCCACTGAAAGGAGCTTTGATCCCAGGTCAGGGAACTAAGCTCCCGTAAGCTGCATGGCACGGCCCAAAAAACAATGGCACATCTCTCTCTTTGTATATTCAGAGCAAGGAAATGCTGAAGGGACAGATACCCAGCAGGTGCTATTTCTTGGTAGTGTGATAATGGTTTTTATTTAAGAAAAATTTTTTAAATTTCTATTTTCTAAATATACTACCTTTTATTTTTGTCATTAGGAAACTCATTTAGAGAAAACGCTTTGCCATCAAGAGAATGAGAATGTTGGGGTGACCCTGGGCACCATGGAGACAAGATGGTGCTCTGTCAATGGTCCCCTACTGCCTAGCTCCAGAGCCCATATCCTCCCATTCCTGAGCACAGGGAACCTTCTTGGTCATCTGTATTCAGACCAGAACTCACCTGTGGACTGGGTCACGCACGAGATCTTGTAGGACAGCCACACGCTCGCCAGGCAGAGGAAGGTGGCCAGGAAACCGAAGATCTGCGCAAGAGAGAGGGGCCAGGAGGTGCCCAGGGCAAGGGCCAGTCACGCAGGCAGCCCTTTCAGCGGCTCATCCCTGTGCCTGTTTCCTGTACTGGCTGTGGCCGTGAGGGAGCCCGGGGACTCATCTGACCTGGCCACCTGTCCTCACGCAGGCACGGGGGTGATGCCCTGGCCCTGGTCAGGCCTGCAACTGGGTCGCAGCCAGGCCTCTGGGCACCACCTCTCACCTCTTCTCCAGACAACTACGTGCCCCCGCTCAGGTTTATGTTTACAACCCAGCTGGGGCCAAGCCACCAGTCTTTATCCTGGACTAAGAAGACAGAAAAAGGAGGAACAGTACATTTTATTTGGGGTTCTTAACATTTAATGTTCAAATGGATCTTGGTATGGTGGCATCATATGCATTTCACCCATAAAGGCTTTCTGTTCTGTCTGGCTTCCCAGCTGTGCTGGAGCCAGAAATTGAGGCCCCCACACCTGGCGCCAGGTTGACATGTATTTAAGTAACATTGGGCTAAAATAAGTTCAAGCGGCATGCCTGTCCTTCCTGCGTTCCGTTGTGAGCACCCAGCCCTGCGCAGACTTCTCGTTTGTAGGCAAAGGGCCTCCCGGGCTTCCCTGGTGGGGAAGTTCTTTACCTTCTTTACTTTCCCAAATGGTAAAGAATCTGCCTGCGATGCAGGAGACCCAGGTTCGATCACTGGGTCAGAAGATCCCCGGGAGAAGGAAATGGCTACCCACTCCCGTATTCCTGCTTGGAGAATTTCACAGACAGAGAAGCCTGGAGGGCTACATTTCATGGGATCACAAAGAATCGGACATGACTGAGTGACTAACAATTTCACTAACACTTTAAAGGACCTCACGGAGGATTATTAAATGATGGAGTGAGAAGCAGACACAGACTCAGGTGTCTCTGCCTGGGACTTGGAAGCCTGTAGCCTTTCCCGACTTGTCACAGAGGTCCCCAACCTTTTTGGCACCAGGGCTGGGCTTCAGAGAAGACAATTTTTCCATGAACCAGGGAGGAGGGATGGTTTCAGGATATTCGAGTACGTTACATTTATTGTGCACTTTATTTCTATTATTATTACATCAGCTCCACCTGAGATCATCAGCCACTAGATCCCAGAGGTTGGGGACCTCTGGTCAACAACAACTGCAGTGGCAGGTACTAACACTGATGGAGCATTTACTTCATCCCAGGCAGTGTTCTAAGCCGTTCAGATGCATGACTTCCTTCAACCCTCATAGCTCTGCCAGATGAGACCAGAGGTCTGAGCCCAGGGTTCCTCTCTGCTCACCTTGCCAGGTGTCCACAGGCCCCCCAAGTGCATGGCCGGGGCCCCTGAAGGTCCAGCAGGAATGGCCCAGAGCAGCCAGCCAAAGCGCAGGACTATCCTGCCTGCCTGCTGGTTCCCAAGTGGCTGCCCTGCCCAGCACCCCCCCAGCCTCCTCTTCCCCCTTATCCATCTCCCTGGTTCCTTTTGTACCAATTGTCTGCACCACATAATCAGCCTATTACAGCCTGTCCCGGCCTCTCATTGTCTGTTCTGCACAATTAGCACATTATACACTGTCCTGCCCCCCAACTGTTCACACTGCATAATTGAACAGTTTATTACAGGGCTACATAATGTGCTTCTGGACGACAGGGCCTTGTGTGCTAATTGTCTCATGGCCCCGGCCTCCTAAGCAAGAGCATCACTTTCTCATCAGCAGGGACTGTATCTTTTCATTTCTTCTGGTTTCTCTGGGTCCAGGCTGGTTCCCACAGGACAGGTGGAGGACAAGTGGGGGTTGCTGGGAGTCCAGGGCTACTACTGTCACGCGCCACCCGAATCAGAAAACCCAGTGGGACTCTGCCCGTGTGGTCCTGAACCACGGTAAGCATAAAGCTCCTCTGTCAGCGGGCAGGTGGGAACTATCCCTCTTCTTGGAAACTAACCTCCACAGTGGGGAAGGGGTATGGGAGGGGCTTAAGGGGCACAAATTTAGGGGACAAGTGTTCAATCCCTGGGTCAGGAAGATCCGCTGGAGCAGGAAATGGCAACCCACTCCAGTATTCTTGCCTTGAGAATCCCATGGACAGAGGAGCCTGGCAGGCTACAGTCCATGGGGTCACAAAGAGTCAGACACGACTGAATGACTAAGCTCAAGGGGCATGAGTGCTCAGAGGTCCGGCTGCCCCTCTGCAGGGACCTTCTGCCCCCTGCAGACTCCACCCGTTGGTGGAATCCCAGGCACTCACTGGCTCTCAGCCCAAAGTCAAGAGATTTTGAGTTCCATATGGAAGTGAGTGAATATCACACAGACAGCTTCTCTTCAAACTCATTTGAAAAGTGAGGCAAATTGGTTGTAGCCCACAGGCTTCCAAACTATAAACAATAAGCTAAATCAGAAATCAGATGACAGGAACCTATAGATCTTTTAAAGAATATGGCTTCCCATATGTGACTTCTAAGACACATGTGGGTTTCCTGGTGGCACAGACAGTAGAGAATCTGCCTGCAATGCTGGAGACCTGGGTTCAATCCTTGGATCGGGAGGATACCCTGGAGAAGGGAATGGCTACCCACTCCAGTATTCTTGCCTGGAGAATTCATTCCATGGACAGAGGAGCCTGGCGGCTACAGTCCATGGGGTCACAAGAGTCAAACACGACTGAGTGAGTCACACTCACACAGACACATCTGTGTGTCTCTGGGTGATAAATACATGTAGCTCCCACCATGCTCTATTTTTGTCCACTTCATGCTACTTCCATTCAGGTTAGCCAGTGGGTCAGTGTTCACCTCTGAAAGGTACAGAAGTGTTATTTCCTGGTCTGAATACTGTGAATAGTCAGGAATGGCAAAGCTCATGGTGGGTATCACTAGCTGATCGCAGGACTGTTCCCTGGGCCCCAAAGGGAACTTCCCTGTGCAGAACCCTTCCCTGCACAGGGCTGAGACAGCCCCGAGCAAATGACCAGGGCAAGCATGAGAATTAAAACCTACTTATCCCCTGATTTAAGGAGTGGCCGTAAGAGAAAGAGGTCTGGGCCGCTGGGGCCATTTGAGTTTGCACAGCCCTGCCCATCACCACCTGACGCCCTCTGCCATGGGCCCACATTTCAGGCTCTCTGGGGACTACTGCCGATGGATCAAGGTGGAGACCAGTCCTGAGAAAGAAAGTCCCCAGAGAACAATCCCTTTGCCGCCCTGTGAGGAAGAAAGTGGGCATTCAGAATAGGAATTCCTCCCTGCCGCCTCCTGGGAAGCGTCCTCACCGCTCCAGCCACCAGTCCGCTCTGTCTGTAACTCTCGGAAGCTGCCACGATGGAGGCGACGAGGAGGAGCAGGGTACCGATTAAATAATGCAGGAGTTCCTGCGGGCAGAAACAGAGCAGGTCAGTGGGGAGGGAGCTCTGCTCCCGGTTCTCAGGAGAGAAGGACAGACACTTCCTCTTCTCCTGGTAACACCCCAGCAGGGGCAGGGGAGTTCACAGGCAACAAGGATGGACGGCTGGCCAGGATGAGGCCAAGCAGGAGAGAAAAGACACTGGGCAGGCAGGAAGAGAGGCGGCAGAGACAGAGATGCTTCCCAGGTGAGCAGAGATGTCCCCTAAGGATGGCTCCACTCCTGAGGTCAGGCTGTCCATGGTTACCTTGACCTTCAGGCTAAAGCTACTAACAAGCAAATGAGCTGCTTGCAACTTCCAGGCTGCAGCGTTTCAGTGCAGTTCTAGCTCTGAGAAGAAAAGCCCCTTAAAGAGATGTGTGCCTTCGCTTCCGCTGCAAAGAAAGGTCTGGGCTCGCAACGTGCTGGCTTTGGTGGCTGCCTGGAGGGCCTCCCCATTCTGCGGACAAAAGTCCTCCCAGTTCTATCCACATTTTGTCTTCCCTCTTCTTGACTATTGAAAACATGCCCTCAGGCCAGACTGCCGAGGGTCTGCAGGAAGGGCTGACTCCATCTTTGCTTCCCTTGGGTCCATAGGGCCATCTCTTTATGCCCTTTGCAGGTCCTGGAGGAGGTGGGGGTCTCTGTCTTTTGAAAACAAGAGGATGCTTCGCCTCATGCTGCCCCTTCCCTACCAACACCAGAAGGGCGAACTGGGGCTTAGGGCCACCGAGAGCGGACTGTGCTCTAAAGAGAAATTTGTAGCTGTTACGGCATATATTAAAAGTGAAGAGAGGTTTCAAATGAATAACCTAAACCTTCACCTTAGGACACTGGGAAAAGAAAAGCAAGCTAAAACCTACAACAAGAAGAAAGAAGGAAATAGGGATCACTGCAGAAACAAATGCTACAGAGAAAAGAACAGAGAAAGTCCATGAAATCAAGAGCTGGTTCCTTGAAACGATCAACAACATAGAGAAAACTTTAGCTAGACTGACCAAGGGGAAAAAAAAAGAGAAGAAAAACATTCAAATGGCCAGAATCAGAAATGAAAGAGGGGACATCACTACTGATGAAATAAAAAGGATTTTAAAAGAATACTGTGATCAGTTGTACACCAATAAGTTATATAAGTTAGATGAAATAGAGATATTCCTAGAAAAATATGCTACTGAAAATGACTCAAGAAGAAATAATCTGAATAAGATCTATAACAGTAGAACCTGAATGAATAATAAAAACACCCACAGGAAAAGCCCAGACCAGATGGCTTCCATGCAGAATTACAAACATTTAGAGAGGAATCAATACCGACTCTTCCAAAACTTTTCTAAAAACATAAAAGAAGAATACACTTCTGATAACAAAACCAAAGAAATCACAAGAAAACTACAGACCAATAATATCTCTTATGAACACCAATGCAAAAATGTCAACAAAACACTAGCAAACCAAATCCAGCTACATGTAAACTGAATTATACATCACAGCCAATCAGAATTTCCCCCAGGAATGCAAAGTTAGTTCCACATATGAAAATCAGTACAATAACAAAATCCTAGAGGGATTCATCATCCTGTATGATTGTCTTAATAGACAAATGAATTAAAGATAATGTCTTCTATTTGATAAATACCATCTCTGGTGGCTCAAACAGTAAAGAATCTGCCTGCAATGCAGGAGACCTCGGTTTGATCCCTAGATCAGGAAGATGCCCTGGAGAAGGGAATGGCTACCCATGCCAGTATTCTTGCCTGGAGAATTCCATGGACAGAGGAGCAGGGCAGGTTACAGTCCATGGGGTTGCAAAGAGTTGGACATGACTGAGTGACTAACAGTTATCTACAAAAACCCCAGCTAATGTTACATTGAATGATAAAAAACTAATAGTCTCCTCCTAAGACTTGGAACAAGATGATATCCACTCTTGCCACTTCAACATTCAACTTCTTGCAATAAGCCAAGAAAATGAAGTAAACAGCATCCAGACTGCAAACAAATGTAAAACTATCTCTATTTACAGACAGTATGCTCCCATAGATAGAAAACACTAAGGAATCCACGAATGAACGGTCTATTAGATCTAATAAATGATTTCAACACAATTGAGGATACAAGATCAATAAACAGAAATCAATTGTATTTCCATCCACGTGCAGTGAACAATCCGAAAATGAAATTAATAATTACATTTGAAATAGTATCACAAAGGGTAGGATACTTAGCAACACACTAAACAAAAATAGTATAAAACTCATACTCTGAAAATTACATGACATTGTTGAAAGAAGTTTTAGAAGATCTAAATAAATGGAAAAGCCTTCCATGCTCATGGATCACAAGACTTTATATTATTATTAAAATGGCAATACTCTCCAAATTTATCTACAGATTCAATGTCATTCTTATTAGAATCTCAGCTAACTTCTTTGTGGAAACTGAAAAGCTGATTATAAAGTTCTTACGGAACTACAATTCAAAATAATCCTGAAAAAGAAAAAGCGGGAAGACTGCTGGAATGCAACATGTTATATCCACTTTGGAAAATAGCCGGGCAGTTCCTCAAACAATTAAACAGTTACCATGTGACCCAGCAATTCCACTCTTAGGTATATTCCCAAGCAAAATAAAAACATGTCCATACACAAAACTTGTATACAAATGTGCACAGCAGCAGGATTCAAATTGCCAAAAGGTAGAAACAACCCAAATATCCATCAATGATAAATGAATAAACAAAATGTGATTGAGTGGTTAGGACTCCATGCTTGCACTGCAGGGGGTATGGGTTCGATCCCTGGTCGGGGAACTAAGATCCCACATGCCACGTGGTGCACCTGCAACAAACAAACAAATCAACAAAAAGCCAAAATGTGGTATATCCTTTCCATGGGTTATTTCTTAGCTATAAAAAGAAATGAAGTGCTGATACATGCTATAAATAGATAAACCATGAACACACTCTACTAAGTGAAAGAAGCCAGTCACAGAAGACCACATCTATGAGTCTACTTACATGAAATCTCCAGAATAGGAAAAGTTATAGAGACAGAAAGTCAATTAGCAGTAGCTCAGGACTGGAGGAGATGAGGGGTAGGAGGTAACAGCTAAAGGGTACAGGGTTTCTTTTTGAGGTGATGAAAATATTCTAAAAATGAGGCGACAGTTGCACAAGTCTAGAAACATACGGAAATCCACTGAACTGTACACTTCAATCAGTAATTGTATGACATGTCAACAAAGTGTAAATAAAGCCGTTTTAAAAATAATATAACGGGAAGAAGAAACCTTAGCAACTTCTGATATCTTTCTTCACACTTTGCCTGTCCACTTTAGCTGACAGATCTTATCCGTAGGACAGTGTAAATACCCACCACCTCTATCAGCTTCCTGCTTCCACATTCTACCTCCAAGTCACCCCCCATTCAGCCCATTTTCTGTCACTTGAGAAAACCAGCATGCGATGAGAAGCGCAGCCTTCTTGCAGCTTGAAGGTGAGTTTTAGAGGCCAGTAGGACACGAGGCAGAGAGGGCCACCCGACAGTGGGAAATTCAGAGCTGAGGCAGCCAAGGAGGCGGGGTGGGTAGACGGGAAGGATGCCGTCAGGTCCAAGCACCCAGCCTGCGTCCTGACTCGCGCCGGGGGACAGCGGCCCGGCCGCTCCCTTACCGACAGGGGCCAGCTGATACAGGTGAGCACGCGGTAGAGGCGGAAGAGGTGCACCAGATAGAAGGCGAGGATCATGATCAGGTTGCAAATGGTGACCACTTCGAAGTAGCTGTAGGCGCTGTAGCTGGTCCAAAAAGAGGTCCTCACGCAGATGAAGGCGATCAGCAGCGTGACCTGGGGTGGGAACACAGACACATCAGAGAAGTGCCGGCCCGAGATGGGCACCCAGGGAACGGACAAGACAACAGGGACTTCCCTGGAGGTCCGGTGGTTAAGACTCTGCCCTTCCACTGCGGGGGGCCCGGGTTCGATCCCTGGTCAGGGAACTAACATCCCACAGGCCCAGAAAACAAAACAAAATGAATACGTTGATAAGATAGATTTATAAAACAAAACACCAGGAACACAACCAACCACAGGGGACTGAGGAGCTGCCACAGTTGAGGTTACTTCCTCACAAATTGGCAAGGAACAGAGCAGTTCCCCCACAGGACAAGCTTCTGACACATAAGCCACTGTGAACACAGGATGGGAGGGAGTGGCGTGTCCGCTCTAAGTAGTCTATGTAGCAGCAGGGTGCAACCTTAGAGAGAGGGCAGGGGTTCTGGAAATAACCAGGCAGGACCACTCCCCTACCTGCTCAACCTCCACAGAGTCAGACAGTGGACCCCAGCGTTCCATTAGGTTGACCTAGGAAGTTGCCAATACTTGACTATTTTTGACCCACCAAGATGTCAGTTCATACAAATAACCTACCAGCTGGCAGAAGGTAAGTAGCTGTTGACAAGAAATCAAATAACAATCCAGCTAAGAAGACAGATAAGAGAATTTTATTCGAGTCAAACCGAGGATGATAACCCGGCAAACAGATTCTCAGAAACTCTGAGAACTGCTCCATTGAGCAGAAGTGAGAGGTGCAGTTTTATACGTTTTTAAGGCAAAGAAATTATGTATCATATTGACAGGTTAGCACTGAGTACACAGTTCGTTGAAGTGTTTTTGTTTTTTTCAATTATGCATGTACAGATAAGCCTTTGGTCAATGTGACCCCTTGTTTGAGATGGAAAAGAAATATATTAATCATAGGGTTATAAAGAATCTGAAGAAAGAGGCCTTCTTCTCAAAGGTTGAGTTCATCTTTCTGCTTTGAGGAGGTCTGGTTAATGAATAACATAGATTCACACTGCACTTTGGGAAAGGTCCACAAAGAGGGCATGTCCTTAGTTATTGCTGGCTTTTTTTTTTTTTTCTTATGTCTCAGTTTGATTGTTCTACCATAGAAAATTTACAATTTTCCTCATCGTTACCATGTACTGATTGCTTGATGTACATGATCTCATTGAGACGTCCCAGAACTCTGCCAAGTCAGCAAAATCCCCCCATTCCTGCTTGTGGGGAAATGGAGACAGACAGTCTCCATCATCAGCCTACGGCTACCCAGTTAGAGCTTTCCTGGTAGCTCAGACAGTAAAGAATCTGCCGGCAATGCAGGAGACCTGGGTTCAGTCCCTGGGTTTGCAGATCCACTGGAGAAGGAAATGGCAACCCACTCCAGTCTTCTTGCCTGGAGAATCTCATGGACAGAGGAGCCTGGCGGGCTACAGTCCATGGGGTCGCCAAGAGTCGGACACGACTGAGTGACTAACACCCAGTTTGTAAGCAGTGGGAGAGGGATTTGAGTCTTAAGACTGATTCCAGGGATCATGTTCCTCCACTTCGGATGCAGTTTTGCTTTCCAAAATGTAAGCCCTGACCACAAATGACCTGAGGAGGCCAGAGGCATCATCAAACGTGTGGGAATCCCGGCTACAGGGTGGTGCTTGCTCCATGCCCTGCCCCCCCCTGCCCCGCACCCTGCCCCATCCTGGGGCC
Source organism: Cervus elaphus (assembly GCF_910594005.1). Classification (NCBI taxonomy): domain Eukaryota; kingdom Metazoa; phylum Chordata; class Mammalia; order Artiodactyla; family Cervidae; genus Cervus; species Cervus elaphus. The sequence goes on along the minus strand of NC_057838.1, from coordinate 19,531,599 downwards.
TGCTATGGGAACTCGCTAAGTAAGTATATTGTTGCCTGAATGAATGAGTGTGCACAAGTAATAAACTCATGACCTAGTAATGAATGCGCAGGTCGGGTCGATTATTAGCAACATAAGAATACCATGGGAGGGACATCCCTGGTGGTCCAGTGGTTAAGAGGACATGCATCCCATGCAGGGGATCCAGGTTCAATCCCTGGTTGGGGAACTAAGATCTCGCATGTGCACGGCATGGCCAAAACAAACAAACAAACAAACACGGGAGGGCAGACTGGAAGAGGGAAGAGAAGGCTGAGTTGCTATGAAGGCCACTCACAGAGAAGAAAGTGTTGCTCAGCCCAAACAGGGGATGAACTGATAACACAGGTGTTAAATGTATGTAAAGTCTCAGTCAATATTAAAAGTGCAACCAATTTAGGACAAAGGTTAAATCTTTCATACTGCCTCTGGCCTACAGAACAGTGACTGTTCAAGGGAGTGTAATATTGTGTTCCATGAGACAGCTGGTGATGTCTGGAGACATTCCTGGTTGTCACAGTGTGTGTGTGCGTGTGTGTGTGTGGTGGGGGGATGCTGACACCCCTCCATGCACAGGACAGCCCCCATAATAAAGAACTATCTGGCTTCAAGTGTAGCCCTCAAGCTACGGTGCTGCCGTGGAGAAACCTCACTGCAGAAAGTGAGCGGCTATCATGAGAATTCAATCACGAAATCAATCTAAGGCTGGCCAACTCTAAAAACGCTGTTTTCTAAAGCTCCTCGTTGCTAGCATTCTATCAAGGTCCTAGGTTACAGAGACATCAGCCAGCAGAGAACGTTCTGCTTGAGGCCTGAAGTGGGCGTGAAGAGTGTTCTACTTAACAGATCAAAGCAGAAGAATGTGGCCCTGACACTCAGGGACCCTCAACGTTTGCATATTTCCCTTCGCTAATGAGCAGCCTGAGGAGTTTCATTTTTTCGGTTCCTCTCCAGCCCACTGGCCACGGATGATATAACGACTCACACCTTGAAGCTGTTTTAAAGCTCCAAAGGGAGACTTTGCTTCACCCAGGAGTGTGCCTGATGGTCACAGCTCTGCTGCTCCATCAACACCCCCCCCCTCCATTTCCAGCCTTCGCCTATCTGGGGAGTTAGGTGGGGGAGTCCCCCCACCTGGCAAGGATCCTCTCACACAGGCTGGGGTGGTTTAATTCACTTAAAATGCAAATAACCCAGGATTATGCAGTGTGATTTCGAGGTGGAGAAGCAATTTTGCACCTCATTGAATGCACAGATTAGAATCATTTTTATCAGTCTTTATCTGGGACTGAGTCTGCGGACACGGGGGTAAGTTTCCCCAAGCAACAGAAGGGGCCCAGGCAGGTCTTCCCCTCGAGCCCCAGGGCTGAGCCGAGAAGTACACGATTGCTCTATGACCCCAAACTATCTCCATCTTCTCTGGGAACCCTGACTATGAAATAAGACTCCCCGAATTCTCATCCCTGGGTCTCAGGCCGCCAGTCATGCATTCTTCTCCAGTAAAGCCCAATTCTGGCCAATCTCATTTAGAGGGCAGATGGTGTATACTCGTGCACGCTACCAAAAGCTTCCTTTCTGCCCAAGGAGGCATCACTGCTACTTTAGCTAGCCAGCATCTTAGCTAGTGCACTGTATTCTAGACTTTTCAGGAACTCCTCAGTAACCTCTGCAAATGCCTTGAATCCTCCAGATTGACACTCAGGGGGCACGTGGAAGGGTGAAGCAAGAGAAGGAACAGACAATGCAGAGAAAAGAGCTGGGATGTGGACAACTCCGCTGCCCCCATAATCAGCCCTCTCAGAACCTCTTTTTCCCCTTCCCCCTTCATTAAAAAAAAATTGAAGTAGAGTGGATTTACAATGTGGTGTTAGCTTCAGTAAGGTAATTCAGTTATATATGCACATATATAAACACACACAAACATATATATGTCAGTTATACATATATATATGTACTTTTTCAGGTTCTTTTCCATTATAGGTTATTATGAGATACTGAATATAGTTCCCTGCGCTGTACAGTAAGTCCTTATTGTTTATCTATTAGGACCTTTTCGTGTTCCCAGTTAAAAAAGTCTGAACTCAGAGAAACTGAAGTGAAGCAGGCTGGAGAATTTCTGGAAGACACAATTAGTTCTGTTGAGAGTACTATCAGTGTGATACCACCTGAAGGACTCACTTGTTTCTCTGGGTACCTCCTGTGTGTGTTAGTTGCTCATTCATGTCCAACTCTTTGCAACCCCATGGACTGTAGCCCTCTATCCAAGGAATTCTCTAGATCCTCTCATATAGGTCTTTTCTTTTTTTTTTTTTTTCCCCGGCTGTGCCACGCGGCTTGTGGGCTGAACCTAGGTCCTGGCAGTGAAGGCTCTGAGTCTTAACCATCAGGGAATTCCCAACCTGTTCTTTTATAACAAACTGTCACGCAAGTTGAAAATAAGGCATCTAATATAAAAGTCCAGGGGTTCAAAAGTCACGGTGCAAGAACCTTCAACTCAAAGCCACGTCTCTCGGATCTGCCATGGCACTGTTTGGAGAGACCCTGGCTTTGCCTCAGATGAGAAACCACCCCCTCTCCCCTAGACTGAGTTCTTCCGGACTCCGTGCTATCAGAATTCTTACTATTAGGAAGGAGATGAGTGTTCTGAAAGCAGCATGAGTTTCGATTTCACAGATGAAACCACCCGAGAGAAGTGACTGTCATCCCCTGAGAACTCTGGAGACTAACACAGGCAGATCTGAAGTCCACGGCCACGTGCCAGGCAGTGAGCCCAGGCTTTCAGGCTGGGTGGGTCTCCTTCAAAAAGCAAATGGAATTCTGAAGTCTAAGACGGACAATTTCTGGACAAGCCTCCAGCGGCGGTGCTCAGGAGATGAACTGCCCAGGGACATCCCCTCGGCAGGTCTGTCCCCTAACACCCTGCCCACGTCTGGCTGCAGATGGCATCACGCACCTTTGTGTGAGAGCCTGCCGGGGCTGGGTGCCGGCAGCTCACCCACCCCACCCTCTCGCAGGGTTTTTCTTCTGACCTTGGAATAATGTTTCAGTGAGAGACACAGACAGGAGGAGGGAAAGTAAGTGATGAAAGGCAGGACCAAAAGGCCGCAGACCCGCTCTAAGAGGCTTTTCTGGAAAAGGCCAGGAGATGAAAGCTGGCTTGTTCAAAAAGTCAGAGATGTGGGAGATGATGCAGTGATGGGCAAATGTATCTGTAGGTGTAAGCGGGCCCATCGGTGGCTCTGCCTGGGGTGGGGAGGATGGCAGGAGACTGCGATATTCAAGCTGTGGCTGAGCTCTGCCCTGGCTCGCGTAGACGCACCCCTGCCTGTCGGTGAAGCCCCCTCCTCTAGCCTCCAGGAAATGGCCCCGCGCCAGCTCATGGAAAGGCATGTGCCAATGCACTGTTCCGTGGTAAAATTCACTTATTTTCTTGTATTATAAAGATCACATATGGGGAATTCCCTGGCACTCCAGTGGTTAGGACTCCACGTTTCCACTGCAGGGGGCACAGGTTAGATCCCTGGTCAGAGAACTAAATCCCTCAAGCTGCAAGGCACTGGCCAAAAAAAAAATCCCCATACAAAGTTGTTCAGTTCAATTCAGTTCGGTTGCTCAGTTGTATCCGACTCTTTGCAACCCCATGAATCGCAGCACACCAGGCCTCCCTGTCCATCACCAACTGCCGGAGTCCACCCAAACCCATGTCCATTGAGTCAGCGATGCCACCCAACCATCTCATCCTCTATCGTCCCCTCTCCTCCTGCCCTCAATCTTTCCCAGCATCAGGGTCTTTTCAAATGAGTCAGCTCTTCGCATCAGGTGGCCAAAGGATTGTAAAAGGCGCTTTATGAGACCTCGTGGAGATCTTTAACGGCATTATACCCAGGCCCAGGGATAAGTGCTCTACAGTTTTTAACCACGTTCATCCTCATAGCAGTCCTAGGAGGCAAATCCTGTTGTCATCCTTTTATAAGGAAAATAAGGCACATGGCTGTGCACCCCTGCTCCTCACAACACCGCCCTGCCCATGGGACCTGATTGCGTCTCTCCAGGCCCCTCTCCTGGCTCCTGGCCTCTGCTTTCAGCCAAGGGCTTGAGCCCTCTGTCTGCTTCCCGCTGGGAGCAAGCACAGAACAGCCTGTGGGATCCTGGATAATAGAAGGGAAACCTGCCTTGATTCCAATGCTCTCACACCGGGAGGCAGGGCTCTGGGGCTCTGGCTCAGAAAGGGGGGGCCCTTTAGAAATGACAGTCATGTCAGGCGTCCCGCTTAAGTAACAGGGTCACTCTAATTACATGATCGATACTTATACAGAATAGAAAATCAACGCATGAAGTGTCTAAGAAAACAAAAAAATCACCCATAATCCCACTTCTCAGAGATAACTACCACCTCTGGAGTTTAGGGTATTTCTTTCTACATATGGATGTTTTGAACACATACATATTATTTTTCCCTTTCAAAGAATGGATTGCACGCTATGTACAGCTGTTTAAGATAATTTTTATTTATTTTTGGCTGCACTAGATAAACTTTATTTATTTATTGCTGCTGCGTGGGCTTTTCTCCAGTTGCGTTGAGTGGGGGCTTCTCATTGCAGTGGCTTCCCTTGTTGTAGAGCGCGGGCTCTAGGCATGCGGCTTCAGCAGCTGTGGCTTTAGAGTGCAGGCTCAGTAGTTGTCGCCCATGGGCTTAGTTGCTCTGCAGAAAGTGGGATCTTCCTGGTTCAAGGATCAAACCTGTGTCCCCCGCGTTGGCAAGCAGATTTTGGTTTTTTTTTTTGCCACTGAGCCACCAAGGAAACCTCTATACCCTGTTTTATACCATGCTTTTCATTTTTTAGAAGACTTCTTTTTTACCTGGGCCATCTTGAAAGTCATTATTGAATTTGTTACAATATCACTTCTGGTTTCTTTTTTATGTTTTGGGTTTTTTTGGCCAGGAGGCTTATGGGATCTTAACTCCCTAACCAGGGATGGAACCCATGCCCCCTGCACTGGAAAGTGGAGTCCTAACCCCTGGGCCACCGGGGAAGTCCCTACACCCTGCTTTTTAAAAAGATAAGTATTTTATCATGTGTAGTCCGTCCTCACTCACTTATTCTGCTTCAGAGCCCTGTGTGTATTTCATCTGTTTAGTTTTTATTGTCTGTCACCCCTGATTGTAAGCCCCACGGTGCTGAGGGTTTTGGTCTGTTTTGCTCACTGTTGTTGTTCCAAAGTCAGGACCTTGAATGGCACATGGATTCTCCATAGCTAATATTTTTGGCTGGAATGAATGAATACAGTTTACAGTCCACCCACTCCCGAGGCCTTCCATGTTGCAGGCACCCGGCAGGACCACGCTCTTGCCCCCTCATGCCGAGAAGGGGAGAGAGAAAGGAGAAAGCCTCCCCTGGGACAGGCCCCACCATTAACACGTGGGAGGAGACCCGCACGTTCAGGCTTCTCTTGTGCATCTGAAACAAGCGCAAGCTTTGACCCCAGACACAAGGGGTCATCAGGGAAGCTCTGCAAAACGCACACACGTGTTCAGGTGCGGATCGGGCCAGAGTGATGCTGTGACCAGCTGGCCACCCCAGCCCTGTGCGTTCTTCTCTGTACGCAGTTCAGCGGTGGGCGCAAGGGCAGGGCCCGGCACCGAGGAGGCCTTCGATGATGGGTGCAGGACTGAATTTGGGGCAAAGCTGGATTCTCACCAGCGCCCCAGGGTAAACACGGCCTGTAGGTGGACGGCAGCCTCTTCTCTGCAATCACGTCGCCTTGGCTCGAGTTACGGGAGACAGCACTGAACGCAGAGGTTTGCTTTCAGGGGTCCGCTTGCTTCCCAGGCGGGAAGGGGCCTTAGCAGGGGCCACCACAACAAGCACGCAGAGCACTGGATGATTAAGACACACCCTGGGACTTCCTTGGTGGTCCAGTGGTTAAAACTCTGCGTTTCCAATGCAGGGGGCCCAGTTTCTATCCCTAGTTGGAGAAATAAGATCCCGCGTGCCATGCGGGAATAAAAAGACACACACACATATACCCTGAAATATTTATGGATGAGATAAATACAGTAGAACAGGAGCTGCCTCTTCAGAATAATATGGGAGCAAGTGTGCATGAGGGATCTTTTGGGAATGACGGAAAAGATCTAAAACTGGATTATGGTGATGGCTGCACAACTCTGTCAGTTTACTAAAAATGACTGAATTGTACGCTTGAAATGAGGAGCTTTTATGGTATGTACATTATACATCAATAAAGTTATTAAAAATTAAAAGGGAAGTCTAAGGAGGTGAAGGTATAATTCAAGGAGGATGGAGGGAATTCCCTGGTGGTCCAGTGGTTAGGACTCCGAGCTTCTGCTGTTGGGGGCAAGGGTTCCATCCCTGGTCAGGAAACTAAGATCTCATCTGCCACGAGGTATAGGGAAAAAAAATCAAGGAGGATTGGGCATGAGCTGGTGGTGACTGCCGCCACAGGCAATGCAGGTAAAGATGGGATGAGAATAACTTCGAGTAACACACGGAGAGTCCTGGTGCTTCACCCCCAAACACGCATGCAGTGAACCATGAAGTAACAGTTAACACTGACCTAACACATGAGGACTAATACTAAGCTCAGGCTTGGGAGGCACTGCCCGATTTAACACCCAATTGTCATGTATCTAAAAAGAATTAGCACATCTGTTGATCCAGTAACGTCATCTTTACTAAATTACCCTATTGAAACAGGAAGCCCTTAACTGAGGAAACACAGTATTAATTTAGAATGGGGGAAAACAGAAAATACATGAAATGCTCTCTCTCTTTCTTTTAAAGATTCTAAAATCTAGAAAATGGGATGAAAAGACCCCACTGTGTGACCGCCTCCCCCCGCCCCGCCCCCGGGGTCTGACTCAAGATTAGGAGCTAGTGTTTCTCAGAGGTTCCCTGATGAATCATGAAAAGAAAGTAAAAGAGAGAGACTGCAGAGAATCTTCTCCAGGACTGGGGGGAGCAGGGGCAGGGTCAACGGCCCTTGCTGGGATGTGAGCTTTCTACAAAGTGCTAAAATGATGAAGCTTATTCTCAGGGATGGCTACTGTGCATCAGGTACCTCCCACGAGCCTGGCCCTGGGTTCTGCTCACATGATTCCCCTTATGCAGATGAGGAAACCGAGATGTGGGAAGTGCCCGTCCCAGGCCATAGAGCTATTTGCCCAGAGGAGGGATTCAGTCTTTTCCATCCAATTCCACAGTTTGGTTCTTAATCACAGAACCCTGCTTCTGCCCCCTTTTATGTTTGTTTTTTCTCCCCAGGTTGAGGTCCCAGGTGGTGGTCCCAGTGGTAAAGAACCTGCCTACCAACACAAGAGATGAAAGAGATGTGGGTTGGATTCCTGGGTCGGGAAGATCCCCTGGAGGAAGGCATGGCAACCTACTCCAGTATTCTTACCTGGAGAATCCCAGGAGCCCAGTGGGCTACAGTCCATGGGGTTGGAAAGAGTCAGACACGACTGGAGCAACTTAGCATGCACGCACGTACATGGGACAGGGCAGATGACTTCATTGGCAAAGTTTTAATAAAGCTCTCCCTGAGGACTCAATGGTCTGGGGTAGGAGACAGGATGGACTGCACAAGAGGCTTAAATTCCCTGCAGCCAGATATTCTGACGCCCTCAGCCTCAGCAGTGAGGGGTAGAAGGAACATCTCACCCCTCGTTACTGCATGCCAGCTGACTGTGCTTTCAGAGGATAGATGTAGCAACAATTCCAGGGTCCTATGTTCTTCTAGACCCTGGCTGCTCCTCATCTTGAAGCAGAACACATCCCCTGCCTTGAACCTGGGTCGCCTGAACGGCCTCCTGGCAGGTGGTGAAAGTGACCCCGCTGGCCTTCCACGGCTGGATCAGGGATGCTGATGCAACTTTCCTGAGCCCCCACCCCACCTGCAAATGCACCCCTGGAGCTCTCCCACCAGAGGTCACTCGGGGAGGCTGAGAGTGGGCGTCTGGCCAAAGCCCCAGCTGAGGGTGGGTCACCGGTCAGCACCGAGCTCAACGCACGAGAAAGCAAAGCCTTCGGCTCCTCCGGCCCAGCTCTCAAGTTCTCCCAGCTGCCCAGTCACCATGGAGCAAAGACAAAGCCCTGTTCACCGTGTCCCGCCCACGCTCCTGACCCACAGAATCTGTGAGCCTAGCGAGTGGCTGTTTAACACACACTAACTTTAGCGGCAACTTGCGGTGCAACCATAGTAGCTAGAGCAGGCACTTAAACCAAAAAAAAAAAAAAATGTCCCGCCTGGCCTGTTTTGAAAGTTGCATATGCATTGTTCTGGGTTTCGTGTTTTGATTCTTGTGCAAAGGGAAGTTGAGGTCCGTTCAGAGGGCAGCAGAGGGCCCAGGTGAGGGATCACATCTGGGTCCCCACCTGGGACCCTGGCGTAGACACAGCCCCTCTGCCGAGAGCTCTCGGGCGGCTCAGCTGGGAGGCAGCTGTTGCCTCCAAGAACCCGGTCGCTGATGATTACACAGCGCAGCCCCTGGCTGCAGTGGGGATGGCTGAGGACGGCTCCATAAATCCCCACCTCCATCCCATGTCACACCCCCAAAACGATGCTCAACCTGGATGGTCCTCAACGAGAGGCTCTGCTGGATCTGGATGCTCCGGGCTCAGCTGAGAAAAATGAAAAAATGCCAGTGACAGTCCGAGGCTACTCCGCCAGCTCTCAGTCTGGGCTCCCCTGCAGTGGCATCTAAGAAGGAGATGCAGGAGGACCCAGGACTCTGTTGGTGGTTAAGAGTCTGCACTTCCCATGTGAGGGACTCAAGTATGGTCCCTCATTGGAGAACTATAATCTGACAGGCTGCATAAGGCAGCAAAAATGAAAAAGAAGGAGCCCTGGATGGCTATCTCTGAATTCTCTTGGGTCCACCCCAAGCAGCTCAGCTTGGTGAGAACCACTTATTTATGCTTTCTGGTTAAGATTTCATTTGAAGAGAAGATCTTCCTACCAGATACATCTATATATTGATCTTCTTCAAATTCAGGGCAGCGACTGTCTCCACAGTGCTGAGCACAGGCAGGCCCCTAAGTCTGGGGAGCAGGTACCCCACCACGTGCTTTGTGACGACGCCACTTCCCGCCACATCAGGAGACTCAAAGCTGCTAGGTCCCAGCCTGGATGCTCCGGGCTCGGCTGAGAAAAACGAAAAATGCCACTGACAGTCACAGGCTACCTCCACCAGCTCTTGGTCTGGGCTTCTCTGCAGTGGCATCTAAGGAGGAAATGTCTGGTGGCAGACATTCAGACAGTCCTGAAACCCAGTTACTCCAGATGGACCCAGTCCAGATCGGATGAAAAGCCAGCCTCCGGACACAGAAGCAAGCTGGGGTCATGATCAGCGGGGCCAATTGCAGTGACCCCCATCATGTGACGCCGCCAAGATTTTAGGGCTGTTTGTCATGCAGCAACCGCTAACTGACGCATGTGTTTTCAGAACTTCCCTGGTTTCCCATTCGGGTGACCCCAGTTTTTACAGTGGAAAGAAGAATAAAGTTATTTATTCAGTGATTATTTATTGAGTCCTAACGATGTTCCCAGCCCTGCTTAGGAACACAAGGCTACACTGGTTTCCATTTTGCCAAGGACGATCCTAAGGAAACCTTGACGCAGGAGAGAGTGAGTTACGCCATTCAATGCTTTGGCCAGATCCTGGTGAAGTAAATATTTGGAGAAGCTGTGTGGTCCGGCCCCAGCAGCAGGCCTGGCATCCAGCCCTGGGCGCCTGCCAGAAGTAAGTGCCTGCTGGATTTGACACTGTGGGTGTGGGCTGCCTTGATTAAAAACCCAGGCAGCACGATGCCAACTCAGTACCGGCCTGGGGGAAAAAGAAATTAGTCTGGGATAAAAAATGACAAAGCAAGTACACAAGAGCCACTGAGGGATTGTAAGCATGTATCACTGATGGAAAACCACAGCGATTAGGGTATATTATTGTCATATGGTGCCCAGAGAGAGGAGAAGGAAACCTGAGTGTAAGCCAGAGGCTGGTCTTCAGTCGGAACAAGTGCGCCTGAAAGGAGCTGGAATCACAGCCAGCAAACCCCGTGGGTCACTCACTCACTTAACAAACACAAGTCCTGATGGGCCAGTTAACCTCGCTAGGCCTCAGCCTCCTCATCTTTAAGATGGGGTAAGAAGAAAACCTACCACAAAGAGTTGATGTGAAGATTAAGTGAGACAATTCGAGCAAAACACTTAGAATGGCTGGTAGTGCTCTAGTAAACATTTGACCAAGTATTAAAAGTCCCTGCGGATGTATTCTGAGAAGAGTAACACGGGATGATGTTTGAGAAGCTCTGAGCAGACGGCAATCGTTAACCGGTGGCTCATCTAAGCACGCGAGTTGTCAGCAGGCAATAAGTGCACCGTGAGGACAGTTTAGACCCGGGCCCTGCCTCAAAGGACAAGGGGCTTCAGACCCAGACACGGGGACATTAAAAGAAAAAGGGGACGAGGACTTCCCTGGTGGCCCAGTGGTTAAGACTCCGCGCAGGGGGGCCCGGGTTTGATCCCTGGTCGGGGAACTAGATCCCACATGCTGTAACTAAAGAGCCCACATGCCCAAATGAAGATTCAAGATCCCGCATGCTGCAGCTAAGCCCCAGCACAGCTCAAATAAATACTTAAAAAAAAAAAAAAAAAAGAAAACCGGGACGAACGCCATCAGGGAGGTACCATCTGTGAGGAAGGCTGCTGGAGGGCAGGAAGGCAGGCACGTCCTCTGTAAAGAGCAGGTGTGGTTCAGGGTGGGCTCAGGGGCTGCAGGATTCGAACACGTGGAGAAGCGAAGAAGGCTTCCAGCGGAGGCGGTCGGGCGGCGGGGGGAACCTGGTGGGAAGGTGAGGCTGGAGAAGCATGGGGCAGATATTTGGGGGCGGGTGAGCTGTCCACTGTTAGCAAACCCTCCCTGTGTGATGGAAACTAAACTGGCGCAGGAAAGGGGGCAACAGGTCCTGGAGAGAAAGAAGACGGTAGGGGCGAGTAGGGGTGGGCAGTGGGGAGCCAGTGAAGATCACTGAGCAGGAAGAGCCACAAGTGGAACTTCAGGCTTAGAAAACACAGGCGGTGGAGATGGCTCAGAGAGGGGGAGCCTGTGTCCGGCAGGGTTGGATAAGGAGCAGAATCCAGCCGGAGGAATACAGAGGCGGCGGGGAGGAGGGGACGCGGGTGACAGGTGGCACAGATGTCCGGGGGGGCCTTGGGGTGACGTGGGGAGCCCCTCCTGCATCACAGCTCTCGGGGGCAGACAGGAAACTCCCCCGCGAGCTCAAATGGGAGATGGCTGCCTCGGATTCCTCAGACTGCTGACCACAGGCTCCAAACCGGCTGGCAGAGCTGTCTGTCTAGACCTTTGCACAAACAGAGCCCTGGATGAAAGATAAAACGCGCCAGGCCCCCTGCCTCCAGAGGGCCGTCAGCGTCCCCTCTGCTGCTCTTTGGTCGGGTTTTGGAAAATGACTCCCCAGAGGGGACAAGACAACGGGCAGGAGTATATGCCTGGCCCCTGACCGCTTCCGTCTCCAGCCGCCACACCCTTGGTTCAAAGGCACAGTTAACAGTGACCCGCACCCCCGGCTTCGGCAACATCACTCCCCCAAGCCAGCCTCTCTCCCATGCCTCACTCTCCCCGACTTTCTCACTTTCAAATCACCCGTGTGCCAGGTGAAAACAAAGACTTTCCTCCAGAAAGTTCCCCACCCCCTCGGCCTCTGCTTACGAAACAACCCCGGTTAGGCTGGAGCGCAGCCCGTCCCCACGTTTCCCCTTCCCGGGCCCGCAGGCTCCCTGCAGGCCTCCTGGCTGCTGGAAGCTGCCTGCTGGTGAGACACAGAGGTTTTCCGTCCTGCCTCCGCCCTGGTCTCGATGCCTTTGGAGGAAGCCGGGAGGACAGAGACAGGAGCAAACAGTTCCTGCTAAACAAAGCCTCCTCTTGGGCACCTGCTAAGAGACCCGCTCAGAGAAACGCCGCAGGGACATACTGTCCCCACAGCTGCCCTGGGGCCGGGCACTCAGCAGAGCCTCAGCAAGGTGAGGCGAGTCAACTTAGATCTAGCCATGGAGTCGAGGGCTTCCTCCTGCATCCTGTGTCTGAACTGAGTTTCACAACTTTATCCTGTTCTAAGGTGTGTGCAGAAGTCAGACACGGGCAAAGCCCAAAGGGCTGCAGCCACAGGAAGAGCAAAAAGAAGAACCCGAGCTCGGCTACCAGCGCGCCCAAGTCTCGGCGGAGCATTACAAGCTGCTGGATCAACTCTTTCCAGGCTATCAAAAGCCGCCAAAGAATAAGGGCACAGGACTTCCCTCGCGTACGGTGGATGAGAATCTGCTTGCTAGTGCAGGGGACATGGGTTTGATCCCTGGCCCGGGAAGATTCCACATGCTGCAGGGCAACTGAGCCCACACACCCAATCACTAAAGCCCCAGCGCCTGAAGGCCTGAATGCCACCCTAATGAGCCCGCAAGCGGCAACCACTGAAGCCTGGGCACCTAGAACCTGCGCTCAGCCACAAGAGACGCCCATTAACAGAGGAAGAAAACCTGAATATTCTTATCAACTGGCGCAGAAAAAGCATTCGACAAAATTCAATATCCGTTCATTATAAAAACTTTCAGGATAGCAGGGAACTTCCTTGACCAGATAAAGGCCACCTACAAAATAATCTGGTGAAGGACAGAGAGGCCTGGTGTGTTGCAGTCCATGGGGTCACAAAGAGTAGGACGCGACTGAGCAACTGAACGACAAGACCAAAATAATCAGTGTACTTGGTGGTGAGAGAATGCAAGCTTCCCTCTAAGATAGCCAACAAAGACGTCCTTTTTCACCATTCATATTCCATGTTCTTCTGCGGGCTGCAATAAGGAAAAGAAATAAAAGGCATATAGACTGAAAAGGAAAAAATGAAACTTTATTTGGGACTCTGTGCTTCCACTGCAGGCGGCACAGCTTTGATCCCTGGCCAGGGAACTAAGATCCCACATGTCACATGGCCAAATAAATAAATAAATTGTAAAAAAAAAAAAAAAAAAAAAAACCAAACAGCTTTATTTGTTGACAACAAGATTACTTATAAGTCCCAATAGAATCTACAGAAAAAGATCCTAAAACAAATAAGCTTAGCAATGTCAGAGGTTGCAAGATCAGTACCAAAATCAACTGTAGATCTATATATTAGCAATGAACAACTGAAATTAAATGTTGAAATAAACAGGACAATTTATAGTGGCAGCAACAAGGGAAATATTTATTAGATATAAATCTAACTTTATAGTATGCTAAAAACTACAAAATACTGATGAAAGAAATCAAAGAACACCTAAATAAAAGGAGAGATTTTGATGGCTCAGGAGATGCAATATAGTTAACATGCCATCCCCCAAACTGATTTATAGATTCAATACAATCCCAATCAAAGCCTGGCAGGCTTTTTGGGTGGCTAAGTGCCAAAGAACTGATGCTTTTGAACTATGGTGTTAGAGAAGACTCTTGAGAGTCCCTTGGTCTGCATGGAGATCAAACCAGTCAATCCTAAAGGAAATCAGTCCTGAATATTCATTGACAGGACTGATGCTGAAGCTACACTACTTTGGCCACCTGATATGAAGAGCCAACTCATTGGGAAAGACCCTAATGTTGGGAAAGATTGAGGGCAGGAGGAGAAGGGGGCGACAGATGATAGACGGTTGGATGGCATCACCAACTCAAAGGACATGAGTTTGAGCAAATTCCAGAAGATAGTGAAGGACAGGCTGTCCATGGGGTCACAAAGAGTCGGACACGACTGAGCAACAGAACAACAAATAGAGCTTCCATACTGCACCACTACCCAAAAGCCCAGTTTGGGAGCTGATCAAGAATATTTTCCAACTCTACGCCTTTGCACAGGCTGTTGCCTCCTTCGGAACTCTCTTCCCGGGCTCAGAGCTCAGCCTCAGGTTCCCTTCCCAGGCAGGTATGAGTGCAGGCTGGGAGGACTCCGGTTAGCTGAGATCACGGCCTTCTCCGCCTCCTCCCGCAGAAGGCTCATCACCCTCACACTATCCACACGTCACTGATTCAGAGATGCTCCGTCTCTCACATTTTCAGTTCCCTCCAGCCAGAGATGGGCCTACACCTTCTGCTGGCCAGACTGGAGAGCAGTCGTGAAGCAGTTACCATTGCCTGCCATGTGCCGGCTCAAAACTTGGGAACGGCGTCACAGCACACGTAAGAAAACCCCCGAGGCCAGAGCAGAGCACTCTCTGAAACCCTGGGACCAGAGGTTGCGGGGTGGAGACGGCAACATGGTGAACCGGGCACGTGTGGCATCGTTCCCAGAACCAGGAGTCAAAAGCCAGCTGGCTTATGAGCCCAGCACCGATGGCTATCGGTTCTTCCATGGACTCTTCTAAGGAACGCTGCACTGCTCACACTCTTGATGACACAGAGGACCAGAGTATGTGAAAATACTTAAAAAAGGATTCTTAAAAAAAAAATTAAAAAAAAAAACGACTCCTTAAGGGACTTCCCTGGTGGTCTGGTCCAGTGGCTAAGATTCTGTGCTCCCGATGCAGGGAGCCTGAATTTGATCCCTGGTCGGTGAACGAGATCCCACATACTGCCTCAAAGAATGAAGAGCCTGAGTGTTGCAACTAAGTCCTGGAGCAGTAAAATCAATAAATAAAATATATTAAAAAAAAAAAAAAGATTCTTAAAAAAAAAAAGCTAACAGAGAAGGGCCATTTTAGGAATATCTTCACCGATTTATTTTCCTTCATCAATTTTCCTTTTTAGGTAATCACAAGAGTATATAAAAGGGCTTCCCTGGTGGCTCAGCTGGTAAAGAATCCGCCTGCAATGTGGGAGACCTGGGTTTGATCCCTGGGTTGGGAAGATCCCCTGGAGAAGGGAAAGGCTACCCAGTCCAGTATTCTGGCCTGGAGAATTCCATGGACTGTATAGGGCACGGGGTCGCAAAGAGTCGGACACGACTGAGTGACTTTCAAGAGTATACAAAATCTCCATTTAGTTCAGTCTAAAAGAATTCTTTCAGTGAGCATAAATTTTCTAGATGATATGAGATTTGTGTCCTCACACAGTTAACACCAGCTTCCTTTTCCAGCAGCGCCTAAAACAATGGGGCCTTGGGGGTGAGAATGTATAACACGTCTACATCTTCTGCCCAAGGGGAAAGGTACGATCGGCCTTGTTCACTGCTGTACCCCCGAACAGCTGGGACAGAGGAGACACCAAATAAACATCTGATGCAGTGACCCGAAGCTGAGCCTCTGCCAGGGGAAGCGCCACGATCAGGACCACACAGAGGCTCACCACTCAAGCCAGAAATCGAAGTCTGAGAGTGAGCGGCCCGCGTCAGGCACACTATGCCCTCAGTCTTTAATCCACTGTGGCGATGCTACTGTTCAGAGTTTGCTGGTGACGCTTTAAATCAGGAGCCAGTCCTGACAGCTGGACAGACCGGCAGATGCTTCTCTAACCCCATGGCTCATCTTTGTTTGCCCTGGCATCGGAACCCCCCGTTTTGAGTGTGTGAGTCAGTGCAAAGCTGTCAGCCCAACTCAATAAAAAAGAAAGGTTCTCCCACACTGGCCACCAGCACAGAACTGCGTCTCCACCGGAAACTCCACGCCGGGCATTCAGCCTCTCCCTGCTGGCTCCCCCTTCTGCCTCCTGGCCTGCAGGCCTGAGGCCAGTGACTCGGGCCCTCCCATAGCCAGGTCACCCCTCTCCCCTCGTTATCACCATTCATGATCATGATTAATAACTAGCTTTGGGTCTTCAGAAGAAGATCCACGTCTCTCAAGCACTTTACCCAGGCTGACTTTTCTGAAACGAGTGCTATTCACAGAGGCTTTGGTAAAGAAAATCTTCTTTCATTCATGCAAGGAAAAAAAAAAGATTCTGAATGGACACAGAGAACAGACTTGTGGATGCCAAGGGGGAAGGGGTGGGGGAGAGATGGAGTGGGAGGTTGGGGTTAGCAGATGTAAGCTTCTCTATATAGGAAGGATAAACAACAAGGTCCTACTGCATAGCACAGGAAATTATATGCAATATCCTATAAGAACTATAGTGGAAAAAATTTTTTTGTGTGACTGCACCCCATAGCACATGGGATCTTAGTTCCCCAACCAGGGATAGAACCCAGGCCCCCTGCATTGGAAGTGCAGGGTCTTAATCATTGGACCTCTGGGGAAGTCCCAAGGAAAAGAGGATTTTTTAAAAAAGAATGTATTTGTGTGAATCACTCTGCTGTACCGCAGTAATGAATACAACATTGTAAATCAACTATTGTAGCTGTTGCATAGTCGCTCAGTCATGTCCAACTCTTTCGCGACCCCAGAGACTGTAGCCCCTCAGGCTCCTCTATCCATGGGATTTCCCAGGCCAAGAATACTGGAGAGGGTTGCCATTTCCTTTTCCAGGGAATCTTCCCAATCCAGGGATCGAACCCACGTCTCCTCCATTGACAAGTGGAGTCTTTACCACTGAGTTACCTGGGAAGCCCCAAATCAACTATACTTTCATTAAAAAAAAAATTTTTTTTTTAAGCTTAGACAAACAACAACAGCAACCAAGATTTTGAGTGTTTTCTAAATTCCAGGCATCCCCTGGTGACCCAGACAGGGTGGTCACTGCCCCCTTGCGGTTCAGTCACGTCCTGGTGGAAAAGCCCACCACCACCAAGTGAGGAAGAAGAAAGAAAGGGGATTTCAGGTGAAGTGCTGGGAAGAAAGCAGAACTGGGCGACAGGACAGAGTGCCGGGGGCAGCAGTTGGGTGGAATCGGCGCGGGGCTGGCTGGGGGGACCACCTTAGGTGGGGGTGTTGGGAAATTCTTCCCAGGCTGGGAGGGGTGGGGTTAGGGAGGGAAAGCAGGCTATTTATAGACTCCTGGATTGTTTCAATTCTTTATCTTTAAATATGCAAAATAGGGCTTGGAGTCCCCTGCATTCAAAAAGTAGAGGATCCTGCTCCTGGCAGAGCCTCAAAGAGGAAGTAACCAAGAGCCCTTCTTGCTCACTCCGTTGGTGACAAAGAGCTGCCTCTGCACAGCCATTGACCAGAAACCAGCCTGCAGCCCGGCAGAAGAAGCCTGGGTTTCGGGGAACTGCTAAATACCTGTGCCGGACTCCATATCTGACGGTGTAATTACTATGGACTCGGGTGCTTGGCCAAAAATATGAAAAATAATAGTACCTAGAGGATAGGGCCGTTGTTGAGGATTAAGTGAGGTAATTCAGGCAAGTTCACAGAACAGGACGTGGTGGGTGATAATCCTTCAAGCAACTTTAGCCACTCTTCTAAGAATGTCACCTTTAAGTCCCCCAACCAGGGATCGAACCTGTGCCCTCTGCATTGGAAGCACAGAGTCTTAACCACTGGACCACCAGGGAAGTCCCCCAAGGATGTTATCTTTGAGCTAAGCTGTTGTGTTTTATTAATTATTATTAATAGGACATGCAATCAAGTCCAACTTGAACTATTAGCTCTGGATAGCAAGTCTGCGAAAGGGACTTTTGTGACAACAGAAGTAGTAAAATAGAGATAAGGTCACCACGATCCAAACACATGTTCTTCCCTTTCTTTCTCTCCTGCCTCCGTGGTGGCTACGGAACACCAAGAGTCAGAGGCTCCCTCCACACTGACTTTAACATCCAATGATGGGCTGCTCTGTCCTGGACTCCTCACATGTGTCAAAGTCAGGAAAAATCAGACAGACCATTCCACACTGAAGAGACTGCAGAGACACAATCATTGAAGGCAACGCTAGACCAGAGAAAGGACGTTAGTGGGTCAACTGGTGAAACCCGAACTGATGTCACAGATCTCCTGAGAGCGAACCGTAGAGCAGTTTGTAAGAGAAGGGCCTTCTTGGGAAATGTGCGCTCAAGCCCTGGGGACAAATAGCACTGTGTCTCCCGACCAGTCGTTCCCGTCTTTCGCTCTCTCCGCAGGCCTCCCTGCTCCCTGAGACACAGCAATGCTGAAATTAGGCCACTAATAACCCTGCCATGGCCTCCAATTGTTCAAGTGAAAGGAGGAGTCGCACGTCTCTCACTTTAAATCAAAAGCTAGAAATGATTAAGCTTAGTGAGGAATGTGTGTCGAAAGCCCAGGCAGACTGAAAGTTCAGCCTCTTGCGCCAAAGTTAGCCAAGTTGTGAATGCAAAGGGAACATCCTTGAAGGAAATGAAAAGTGCAGCTCCAGCAAAAAAACATAATGATAAGAAAGCAAAACAGCCTTATTGCTGATGTGGAGAAAGTTTCAGTGGCCTGGGTAGCAGACCAAACCAGCCACAGCGTTCCCTTAAGCCAATACCTAATCCAGAGTCAGGCCCCTAACTCTCCTCAATTCCAGGAAGGCTGAGAGAGGTGAGGAAGCTGCAGAAGAAAATCTGAAGTTGGCAGAGGTTGGTTCATGAAATTGAAGGAAAGAAGCCGTCTCCTTAACATCAAAGTGCAAGGTGAAGCAGCAAGTGCAGATGCTGAGCTGCAGCTGGTTCTCCAGAAGAACTAGATAAGATAATTCACGAAGGTTAACCACACTATAAAATAAATTCTCAGTGTAGACAAATACCCTTCTACTGGAAGAAGACAGCAGGCTTCCCAGGCGGCTCAGTGGTAAAGAATCCACCTGCCAATGCAGGACATGTAGGTTTGATCCTGGGTTGGAAAGAATCCCTGGAGAAGAAAATGGCAACCCACTCCAGTATTCTTGCCTGGAGAATATCAAAGACAGAGGGGCCTGGCAGTCCATGGGGTGGCAAAGGTCAGACAGGACTGAGCACGCATGCAGGGAAGAAGATGCTCTACAGGACTTTCATAGCTGGAGACAAAGTCAATGCCTGACTCCAAAGGACAGGCTCATCTTCTTGTTTTGGGCTATTGCAACATTAAATGCTCATTTACCATTCCGAAAATCCTGCTGCCCTTAAGAATTACACTAAATCTACCCTGCCTATGCTCTCAAAATGGAACAACAAGGCCTGGATGACAGCACATCTGTTTACAACATTGTTTATTAAATATTTTAAGACCTACTGCTCTGAAAAAGGATTGCTTTCAAAATCTGACCACTCATTGACAAGGCATCTGGTCATCCAAGATCTCTGAGATGTACAAAGTCAATGTTGTTTTCATGCCGGCTAACACAGCATTCATTCTGCAGCTCATGGGTCATTTCAACTTTCAAGTCTTATTATTTATTTATTTATTTTTAATGTAAATAGGCATTTTGCCAAGAAATGTTTTTATTTTTATTTATTTATTTATTTTCATTTATTTTTATTAGTTGGAGGCTAATTAGTTTACAATATTGTAGTGGGTTTTGTCATACATTGACATGAATCAGCCATGGATTTACATGTATCCCCCATCCCGATCCCCCCTCCCACCTCCCTCTCCCCCCAATTCCTCCGGGTCTTCCCAGCGCACCAGCCCTGAGCACTTGTCTCATGCATCCAGCCTGGGCTGGTGATCTGTTTCACTATAGATAATATACATGTTTCGATGCTGTTCTCTCGAAACATCCCACCCTCGCCTTCTCCCACAGAGTCCAAAAGTCTGTTCTGTACATCTGTGTCTCTTTTTCTGTTTTGCATATAGGGTTATCATTACCATCTTTCTAAATTCCATATATATGTGTTAGTATGCTATAAGTCTTATTATTTAATAAATACATTTTGTAAGGCTACATAGCTGGGCTTCCCAGGTGGCGCTAGAGGTAAAGAATCTGCCTGCCAATGCAGGAGACATAAGAGACATGGGTTTGATCCCTGGGTCAGGAAGATCCCCTGGAGGAGGGCATGGCAGCCCACTCCAGTGTTCTTGCCTACAGAATCCCACAGACAGAGGAGCCTGGCAGGCTAGGTCCACAGGGTCACAAATAGTTGGACATGACTGAAGTGACTTATCACACAACACAACATTCATTCTGCAGCCCATGGATCAAGGAGTCGTTTCAACTTCCAAGTATTACTATTCAATAAATACATTTTGTAACGCTATACAGTTGCCATAGACAGGGGTTCCTCTTATGGATCTGGGCAAAGTTAACTGAAAACCTCTGGGAAGGATCCACCATTGTCACTGCCATGAAGAAAATTCATGATTCACAGGAAGAGGTCAAGATATCAACATTAACAGGAATTTGGAAGAAGTTGAATTCAACCCCCATAGATGACTTCAAGGGGTTTCAAGACTTCAGTAGGGGAAGTAACTGCAGATATGGTGGAAACAGCAAGAGAACTAGAATTAGAAGTAGACCCTGAAGACGGGAAGTAATTGCTGCCTCTCCTGATAAAGCTTGAGTGGATGAGAAGTCACTTCTTACGGAAGAGCCAAGGAAGTGGTGTCTTGAGACAGAGTTGTGAAGTTTGTTGGTGAAAATGTTGCGAAGTTTGCTGAAATAACAACAAAGGACTTAGAATATTACATAAACTAAGGTGATAAAGCAGTGGCACGGTTTGAAAGGACTGACTCCAGTTTTGAAAGAAGTTCTCCACTATTTGGTCAAGTGCTGCCAAATAGCACTGTAGGCTGCAGAGAAGTCGTTCATGCAAGGAAGTGTCAATCTATGCGGCAATCTTTGCTGTTGTCCTATTTTAAGAAATTGCCATAGTTGCCCCGACCTTCAGCAATAACCACCTTGATCGGTCAGCAGTCATCAAATATCAAGGCCAGATCCTCCAGTAACAAAAAGACAATGACACATGAAGGCTCAGATGATGGTTAGCATTTTTTTTTTAGCAATAGAGTATTTTTCACTTAAGGTATGTACATTTTTTAGACATAATGCTATTGCAGAGGTAATAGACCACAATACAGTACAAACATAATTTTTATATAACACTGGGAAACCAAAAAATTCATGTCTCACTTTACTGTGATACTCACTTTACTGCGGTGGTCTGGAACCAAATGTACACAACAAACTGTGATGGTAGACGTTCCGTCCGCAAGGAGACGCCCATCAGCTTTAGGGGATGCATGTCACACTGCAGGGTGTTTTTTTCAGGCACACCCAGAGGCGTGTGGGATCTTAACTCCCCAGTCATGGATCAAACTCATGCCCCACTGCATTGGAAGGCAGGGTCTTAACCACTGGACCACCAGGGACATCCCTACACTGCAGTTTTGCTTTGATTTACAATGTTGTGTTAATTTCTCTCGTATACACTGCAGCTTGTCCTCTGCCCAAAGTGGCAGTCAGTCAACACTGCTCCATAATGATGACACTTGAGGACCCTTGTAAAACCAATGGCACATTGTCAACACAAGGTCAGTGGTGCTTCTTTTTACCTTCCCCATGTGAGACTCACAACAAACACGATATATCAATAAGGCCCCCATCTCTGAAATCATTAGGTCCCTCCAAGGAGTTAAAATAGATATGGTCAAGTTATTTATACCACCATGATACTGCTCACAATTCTTTCCTGAAAGGTTACAGAAATAACTTTGGTTCCTATTGATTTTATTTTTTCATTCAGTAAATATTGATTTCTTTTCATCTCCCCTCGTTTCAAATGAGAGTTGAAAACAAAAATAACAAAACTGCTTAAGTGAACAGCAAAAAGTAACATCCGAATTCGGTGCAGACTGGCCTTGCAGATCCAGGGTGTGCCCCAGGGAAGAATACTGATAAACCAGTTCTGCAGGTGGAGGGAGGCTTCGGTCAGGTTTGCATGTCCCCAGAGCACACCACCTTAGGGCCTTGTCAGGGATCAACCAGAGGCAAAGCCGTTCATTCCAAAGGCTCCTGAGAAACACAGGCAGGCGCTGCTCCACTGAAAGTGAGTGAAAAGTGAAAGTGAAAGTCACTCAGTCATGTCCAACTCTTTTCGACCCCTCATGGACTATACAGTCCATGGAATTCTCCAGGCCAGAATACTGGACTGGGTAGCCTTTCCCTTCTCCAGGGAATCTTCCCAACCCAGGGATATAACTCAGGTCTCCCTCATTGCAGGCGGATTCTTTACCAGCTGAGCCACTGGGGAAGCCCAAGAATACTGGAGTGGGTAGCCTATCCCTTCTCCAGCAGATCTCCTGACTCAGGAATCGAACCAGGGTCTCCTACGTTGCAGGCGGATTCTTCACCAACTGAGCTCTCAGGGACACCCCGGCTCCACTGAGCTCCCCTTTACCAGGTCAGTGTCCACATCCCAGCTACCGCAGAGGGCACAGCTCACTCCGCCCACCTGCAACCTTCTAAAGATTTTCCTTGCACAGTGGGAGCTGTCTGGTTCAGAGGCCCCCCATCCTGAGTTTATCGACTCCCCTTCTCTGGTCTGCAGCCAATGAACAGAACCAAAGCCCAGCTCCACTGCCCCAAATGGGAGCATCTCTCTGGGACCCCTCACTCTCCAGAGCTCCCGGCAAGATCAGGCTGAGGCTAGACTTCTCAAACCCATGGTCTAGTCCTCCCCTGCCCTGGACTGCAGCCCTCACTCAGGCAATTTTTGCAGGAGTTATTACTCAGCCATAATAAGGAGCAGGACTGTGCCATATGCTGACACATGGACGAATCTAGAGACGGTCAAACAGAGTGAAGTCAGTCAGAAAGAGAAAAACAAATATTGCTATTAACCCACATATGTAGAATCTAGGGGGGAAAAAAAGGCAGAGGTGATCTTATTTGCAAAGCAGAAACGGAGACACAGACACAGAGAACGAAAGCATGGACACCAAGGCGGGACGGGAGAGTGGGATGGACTGGGAGACTGGGATCCACAATCCATGTACACAACAGAGAACTACTGAGGACCTCCTGCAAGGCACAGGGGATCTACTCAGAGCTCTGTGGGGACCTAGATGGGGAGGGAGGAAAAACAGAGGGGTGCGTGTACACACACAGCCGAGTCACTCTGCTATACGGCAGAAGCTAGCATGACACTGTAAAGCAGCTATACTCCAATAAAAATACATATTATTAAATAAGTAAAAGAATCCCCATCTCGAGCTCTATTTTTAAGAAGCTTGACTTCAACACTCCCTGTGATGGATTCTGGGAAATTCTAACTATGCTGATCACACAGGTCTTCTTGTTCTCCAGGCTTTTCTGGTCCCTAACATCTTAAGTCAAGTAGGAGTCTAGACAGCTTGAACTCTGAACCCTGAACCCCAAGTAGAGCCTCCCAATGACAGTGGATGTGGAAAACCTCTGACACCCCCTGGGAGGAGATCACAGGAGATGTTTGAGAATCTGAGTTACAGAACAGACGAAAAAATGGCCAAGGGCAGGCAACAGCTGGCGGGCCTAGGAATTCCACCTTCAGGGATTTCTCCTTCTTATAAGCTTGTACACACAGAGAACTATGATATGTAAAATGGTATCTACGACAGCACTTCAACATAACAAAAGATGGGAAATAACCCAAGTGCCCATCAACAGGGGATTGGTTAAAAAACAATATGGTCAATCCATTCTCTGGGACACAACGCAGCTCTTAAGGAACATGAGGAGAATGAGAACACTCTGAATGCATACGGAATGATCCCCAAGGCGGAAAGCCAATGGAGAGATTAATATTTTACCTCTCTGTGTGTAGCACACACTGAAACATAAACTATGAATAACTCCTGATGATATATAAGAAAACAGTTATCAGTGGGAGCCTCCAGGAAGGAAATGTGGAAACTGGAAGAGTTTATGCACTTTTAAAATCTTGATCGTGTGAATGTTATCTACTCAAAAATAGGAAATACACTTTTAACAGTTGTACAACCACAGTTACTGTGAGCATCAGCATTTTCATTTTTTAGAATGGCTCTAGGAAGGGACCCTGGAGGACAGTGGGACTGCTGGGCAGTGGAGGCCTGTCTTATGGCCATTCTTCTGCACAGAAGGTATTTAAACTCCCCGCACAGTCTCCTCATCTGTAAAGTGGAAATACTGTTCTAAGCATTAAGAAATAGCAAAGGAGATGTGATGTCATTCCCATGGTTATGTCACATGCTGGGGTGAAGGGATGCTGCAGAGGTGAGTAATTAAAGCTCCAAATCAGTTGACTCTGAGCTGATGAAAAGAATGTTCTCTTCAAGTGAAAATCCCTCAGTTGAGTCTGACTCTTTGTGACCACATGGACTGTAGTCTGCCAGCCTCCATCCATGGGATTTTCCAGGCAAGAGTACCAGAGTTGGTTGCCATTTCCTTCTCCAGGGGATCTTCCCGACCCAGGGATTCAACTGGGGTCTACCGGCATTATAGGCAAACGCTTTACCATATGAGCCACCAGGGAAGATCTGAACCTGGGTCCTAACAGTGAGTGAATTCTTGGCTTTTGAAGCATTTAGCACAATGCCCAGAGCAAGGATTCCAACCAACAGGTTGACTGCACAAGACCACAGCCGAGATAAAAACTTATCTAATTGTTATGGTAAAAATGGCCACTGTAAGGACTTCCTTGGTGGTCTGATGGTTAAGAATCCACCTTGCAATGTGCAGAACATGGGTTCGACCCCTGGTCCAGGAACTAAGATCCCATATGCCACAGGGTAAGCTCAAGTGCCACAACAGAGATCCTACAAGCCGTAACCAAGATCCAATGCAGCCAAGTAAAGTAAATATATTTTTTCAATGGCCACTGTACCTCCTACCTCCTGCACGGCTGTTGACGCTCCACTCCCCTTCTTTTCTGGCTGAGGAGCAGCCGTGAAAGCACCAGATCTCATGCAGGAGACACGGGTTTCTGTGGGTGTATGAGATATCTCCTGCTGCCTAACAAATTACCCCAAGTAGGTAGCTTAAACTGATATTCATTTAAAATCTCACAGTTTCCAGCAGTCGGGAGCTCTGCTAGTCTTCTGCTCAGGGTCTCATGAGGCTGCGGTCGAGGTGGGGGCTTGGCTGGGGTTTCCTCTGAGGCTTGGAGTTCTCACCCAAGCTCATGCGCTTTTGCAACTATGGGGTCCTATTTTCTGGCTGATTTCAGCTGAGGGCTGCTCTCAGCTTCTAGACACAACCCATAGCTGCACCCCACGTGGCCTCCGCTGGGCCCAGGAAGGCAGGTTAGTTCTCCGGGGTCAGCAAGAGAATCTCTCCCTTTGGGAAGAACCCAGTGTCTTTCTTAAGGACTGTCATCTGATTAAGCCAGGCTGATGGCTCAGATGGTAAAGAATGAATCCACCTGCAATGCAGGAGACCCGGGTTCAATCACTGAATGGGAAAGATCCCCTGGAGAAGGGAATGGCTACCCATTGCAGTATTCTTGCCTGGAGAATCCCACAGACAGAGGAGCCTGGCGGGCTACAGTCCATGGGGTCAAAAAGAGTCGGACATGACTGAGGGACTTTCATCTGAAGATAACTTCATCTTGATCAACTCAGAATCAACTGACTTGGAGCTTTAATTACATCTGCAGCATCCCTTCCCCCTGGCACATCACATAACCAGGGGAATGACATCACATCTCCTTTGCTATTCCTTAATGCTGAGAATTTCAAATCCTGAAAGATGATGCTGTAAAGGTGCTTCACTCAATATGCCGGCAAATTTGGAAAACTCAGCAGTGGCCACAGGACTGGAAAAGGTCAGTTTTCATTCCAATCCCAAAGAAAGGCAATCCCAAAGAATGCTCAAACTACCGCACAATTGCACTCATCTCACACACTAGTAATGCTCAAAATTCTCCAAGCCAGGCTTCAGCAATATGTAAACCGTGAACTTCCAGATGTTCAAGGTGGTTTTAGAAAAGGCAGATGAACCAGAGATCAGATTGCTGACATCCACTGGATCATCGGAAAAGCAAGGGAGTTCCAGAAAAACATCTATTTCTGCTTTATTGACTATGCCAAAGCCTTTGACTGTGTGGATCACAACAAACTGTGGAAAATCCTGAAAGAGATGGGAATACCAGACCACCTGACCTGCCTCTTGAGAAACCTGTATGCAGGTCAGGAAGCAACAGTTAGAACCAGTCATGGAACAACAGACTGGTTCCTAATAGGAAAAGGAGTACGTCAAGGCTGTATATTGTCACCCTGCTTGTTTAACTTACACGCAAAATACATCATGAGAAACGCTGGACTGGAAGCACAAGCTGGAATCAAGATTGCCGGGAGAAATATCAAAAACCTCAGGTATGCAGATGACACCACCCTTATGGCAGAAAGTGAAGAGGAACTAAAAAGCCTCTTGATGAAAGTGAAAGAGGAGAGTGAAAAAGTTGGCTTAAAGCTCAACATTTAGAAATGTAAGATCATGGCATCTGGTCCCATCACTTCATGGCAACTAGATGGGTATACAGTGGAAACAGTGTCAGACTTTATTTTTCTGGGCTCCAAAATCACTGCAAATGATGACTGCAGCCATGAAATTAAAAGATGCTTACTCCTTGGAAAGAAAGTTATGACCAACCTAGAAAGCATATTAAAAAGCAGAGACATTACATTGCCAACAAAGGTCCGTCTAGTCAAGGCTATGGTTTTTCCAGTGGTCATGTATGGATGTGAGAGTTGGACTGTGAAGAAAGCTGAGCACCGAAAAACTGATGCTTTTGAACTGTGGTGTTGGAGAAGACTCTTGAGAGTCCCTTGGACTGCAAGGAGATCCAACCAGTCCATCCTGAAGGAGATCAGTCCTGGGTGTTCATTGGAAGGACTGATGCTGAAGTTGAAACTCTAATACTTTGGCCACCTCATGCGAAGAGTTGACTCATTGGAAAAGACCCTGATGCTGGGAGAGATTGGGGGCAGGAGGAGAAGGAGACGACAGAGGATGAGATGGCTGGATGGCATCACCAACTCGATGGACATGAGTTTGAGTAAACTCTGGGAGTTGGTGATGGACAGGGAGGCCTGTCGTGCTGCGACTCATGGGGTCGCAAAGAGTTGGACACGGCTGAGCTGAATTGAACTGAATGGTGAGAAAAAGTCGAAGGTCCGGTCCACACTTCAGAGGATGGAACTGCATAGGGTTGTGACTCATGGGATGAGACATTACTTTGCCAACAAAAGTCCATCTAGTCAAAGCTATGATTTTTCCAGTGGTCATGTATGGATGTGAGAGATGGACTGTAAAGAAGGCTGAGCGCCGAAGAATTGATGCTTTTGAACTGTGGTATTGGAGAAGACTCTTGAGAGTTCCTTGGACTGCAAGGAGATCAAACCAGTCCATCCTAAAGGAAATCAACCCTGAATGTTAACTGAAAGGACTGATGCTGAAGCTAAAGCTCCAATACTATGACGACCTGATGCAAAGAGCTGACTCACTGGAAAAGACCCTGATGCTGGGAAAGATTGAAGGCAGGAGGAGAAGGGGATGACAAAAGATAAGATGACTGGATGGCATCACTGACTTGATGGACATGAGTTTGAGTAAGCTCCGGGAGTTGGTGATGGACAGGGAGGCCTGGCATGCTGCAGCCCATGGGATCTACAACATGCCCACAGTCATGACACTTGACAGTCTGACAACAAATCACAGACAACTGAACAACAAGGGACTCACGGGAGGGGTCCCCCTAGGGTGTGTCAGCCACAGAGGGGGAGCCTTGGAGCCTGCCTGCCACACACAGAGGGATAGCACACCATGGCAGGGGAAGGGTTAGTCTGTGGCCACACTTAGGATCCCATTCTGGCTCCAGAAATAAATAGAATTTTCCAACCTTGTGCAAGTGACAAAATCTCTCAGCCTTCATTCAATGAAAATAAGGGAAAAGGAAAAAAAAAAAAAAAGAAAAGAAAGGAAAATAATTAACAAATAGTCGTTAAGGATTAGCCAAGGGAAACTGCATGTGAAATTGCCTGACATGACAAAGCAGACACTCGCCCTTTAGTTCTTCTCTTGGGAGGAACTTAGGACATAACACCAGGATGATACTAATGATTTCACTTTTTTTTTTTTTTGCCACTCCACGTGACACGCAGAATCTTACTTCTCTGACCAGGGAGCCAGGGAAGTGCTACTAATGGTTTCCTCTTAAGCCTTCCAGAGGCCCAGAGAGAAATATGTGAAATGCTTTCTAAAATACGACACACTCTGTCTGTCCTATTCCCCAGAGAGGGATTTCCCCACTCAGACTGAGTTCATCTCTGGCAAAAGGTGAAACTGTCACCAGCATCTACTGGCACATCTCAGAGCACCTCCTTTTAACTCTGTGACTGCCTGCCCACCAAAGAGGAGCCAGGTGGGTCCTCTAACCAAATAATGGACTCATATGTAGTTACCACAGCATCCTTTCCAGCTAAGATTTAATGACATGAGGGGACTTCCTAGGTGGTCTAGTGGTTAAGACTCTGCACTACCAAGGCAGGGCGCCTGGGTTCAATCCGTGGTCTGGGAACTAGCTAGCTCCCACACGCTGCAACTAAAGATCTTGCATGCAGCAAAGAAGATCAAAGAGCCTCTGTGCTACAACCAAGACCCAGTACAGCCAAATAAGTAATTAGAAAAAAAAAGAAAAGGTTTAAAGACACGGGAAACTTTTCATGGCATATTGATAATGAAAAAGAGTGACTCCAAGTTGTCCTTTTATGAATTCAAGATCTAGACTCAAACTGCCCCAAATGCAGCTTCATTATTTATGGCTTTGTGATTTTGGGCAAGTTGCCAAATTTCTCTGTTTCCTCATCTGTAAGATGCAGATAATTATAGGAACTACCTATTCTGAGGACTGAATAAGCCCACACATGTAAAACACCTAGCCTAGTCATTGTCACCTAACAGGAACTCAATGTATGATAAATGCTATTATTATTACTATTATTATTAGCTAAGTATCACTTTCATCATATGAGAGAAAAAGTTTTAAAAAGACTTCCCTTTAAACAATACTAGCATTATTGCCGCCTCCCTAGGGGAATAAAGAAAACCTAAGAGGGGACTTCCCTGGTGGTCTGGTAGATAAGACTCCACGCTCCCAAAGCAGGGGGCCCAGGTTCAATCCCTGGTGGGGGAACTAAGATCCCACATGCTGCAACTCAGCCCAAGCACCCCAACTAGAGAGCCCGCATGCCACAACGAAGACCCAGAGCAGCCAAAAAAAATAATAAATTAATAAACATTGAAAAGAAAAAAAAAGAAAACCTAAGAGGAAGAAGTGAGTAAAAAGGCATGGAGGTCATGCTCTCTTCAGTCACTCTCTCTGCACTCCAGAAGGTCCAAGTCACCCTGTGCCCAAAAGCATTTATTTCATTTCTCCTCTCCCTTTCCTACTCCCTTCTGAATTCCTTTCAGTGTCTCCACCTCTATGAATGAGAGTGATACCCGCATTACTCTGAAGTTTCACAGCAATCTCTTCTGCAGGTAATGTGTGGCAACCACTTTCGAGACAACTTCTCTCTTTCTCTATCAATGAATCTGTCCACCTATCTCTTTAAAGGGAAAAGGCTGCCCCAGGGAAAGGAAGAGCCTTGTCACTGCCAAGTAAAACGCAGACCAGGTCAAAGGCTTTCGCAGCAGGACTGCCGCTGGTCCAGAGGATGCGGCTGCGCTGGGAAGAGGGCCCCTTCTCCTTGCGAGCCCTCATCTCTCAGGAAGGCTAGGGGATGGAGGGCCAGCAGCCAGTGCCAGGCCCTGAGCCAGGCCACCAATGCCAGGGGGTTGCTAAGAACCCGGCAGAGGAATGCCCGGGAGTGAGCAGCGGGCAAAGAAACCTCTGAGCCAAACTGGTGACAAAGGAGGACAGCATGAGGCAGGCGGCGGGTCACTGGGAGGCTCCCGGGCGGCAGGCCTGGGCCGGTGCCGCGGGCAGATGGCAGGGTGAGGAAACAGATGGGCGGCCAGGGGCCCCCAGGCAGGAAGCGTCAGCCTGGACAGCAGGGGATGTGCCTGGGAGGAAGGGAGGAAAGAACTGAAATGAATGCGCTGACCCACATAGGGAGGCCTCGGAATGTTCTGGAGGGTCTCCAGGATCCATGGTGATGCCAGGGACCCTGTGAGACTGTCTGGACTCATGTGAGACCACACACAGCCCCCCAACCCCCACCCTCATCCCCTAGCCTGATGGACCCCTTCAGCTGCTGTTTTCATCAGGACCCTCTCCTCTGGCCAGTGGCTCCCGATCGGGGTGCAGTTATTTGGGGTGTCCTGCAGGGGAATTCTTGCCAGTAGCTAGGAAATCCACATGGTCTGCAGCCTGAATAAATAAATCCTCACACCCATGAGGTGTCGTCATCCTTCCGATGTACGTGGAGGCTGTTGCCATTGCTTAAACACAACTGCCTTTCAAAGTATTGGATGAAAAGAGGGACTTCTCTGGTGGGTCAGTGCTTAAGACTGAGCCTTCCAGTACTGAGGGGTGCGGGTTTGATCCCTGGTCGGGGAACTAAGATCCCACATACCTCGTGGCCACAAAACCCAAACATAAGAAACAGAAGCAACACTGTAACAAGTTCCACAAAGACTTTAAAAATGGTCCACATCAAAAGTATGTGATAAAAGAGAGAGACTGCAATGGACATTATACAGTTCTTATTTCATTCTGGACACACAGATTTCTCCAAGACCTCTTGCTTTTGAAAAGGACACGTGACTACTCTGACCAACGGTATCACCCTTGAGTCAAAGAATTAAAAAAGAGATATTTTCACACCAGCAACCAATGACTGATATTAACGTCAAAGAAATAAATCTTTTCTTATGAAGCTCTTAAAAAAAGAAAATAAAACCCTTAACAAAGTCTTTTAGCCCACCTGTTTCTTTTCTAAACCATCAGACACTGAAAAGAAGACTGTGACTTAAAATATTATTACTACCACATTTGGCTCCTGGAAATTTCTGGATGATACAGAGACAATCATTGATTTCTGGACGTTAACAAGGCTAGAGAGTTGTTTAATGCCAGCATGCTCAGCAGGGCAAGACGCACTCCATCTCTCTCTGTGTGAAAGGTCATGGCCATTTATCCGAAGGAAGGATTAATGGCTTTGCACACCAAAACTTCTCCGCAGGGCGGTTCATCACTGTCTTGTTCATCCACAGGCAGAACTGGAAGCTCCTCGAGCCACAAAAACAGGGGAGGGGGCTGGTCACACAAACCATGATGCACTTATAACTGGCTGCAAAAACACTGTTGAAAACCTCATTGCGTGCAAACCTTAGGTGACATGAAAAAATCACCCATTACCTGTTAAGCAAATAAAAGCACTTTACAAAACTGTAGCGTGTCATCCTACTTTTCTAAAAATAAGACAAAACCAGCAACCGCAAATTGTGTGTCGCCTATGAAATAGTGTAAAATTTTACTTTCAGTAATAAACCCGGGGGGAGAGGGAATGGGAGGGTCTAGTTTTTTCTTGGTTTCCCGAAGTTTCTACAATGAACAAGTATTACTTCTGTTATCGGGAATAAAGCCTGTAAGTTACGTCTTATTATTTTAATTTGTTTGACCGTTGATGGACAGCAGTTTCTTGTTGTTGGATTGGGATTGGGTTGGGGTGAAAGACTATTTTTTGGCTAGGTCAGGTCTTAGTTGTGTCATGTGGTATCTAGTTCCCTGACAAGGGATCGAAGTCAGGCCCCCTGCATTAAGAACTTGGAGTCTTAGCCACTGGACCACCAGGGAAGTCCCAAGGGGTCAAAAACTCATGACATGAGGTTCTTTGCTGCCCTCAACCCTCCAGCTGCCATGAAACAGGGCATGGGAATGCCAACTGCATTTGGGAACCAAACTGGGGCTCCTCCTTCCACACAGACCTGAGACAGAGCATGAAAGGTGAGCCATTCTGAGCTATGCTTGCTCATTCTCCACTAACAGGTCTTTTCATGGCTGTATCAGAGGCTGCGATCCCCCACCGTCTAACTCCATCTGGGATGTGGGCTGTGAATACCCAAGGGAAGTCTGTACTTGCCCCACACTCCTAGAAAGTCTTTAGGAAGCCAGGAAAACTCAGGAACTCTCCCCAGACTCACACACCTACTTAGTCTCCTCCTTCAATAGCATTCCTGATAACACCTCTCTTTAGGATAGTTAAGTACTTGTCATGCCTTCATTATTTTGCTGAAATGAATGAAACACATCCTGGATACGATCCTAATCCCAAAGACAACCAAAAGACAATTTCCATGAAGTTCCAAAATGACCCCAGGGGGCTGTGCAGTCCCAGGTTGAGAACCATCGCTTCAATAGTGAATTGATACTGATATGATTACTTCCAGGATAATCTCAGAACAAGCACTGTATTCTCAGCATGCTCCGGCAGACCCTGGATGGGCTAGTCCTGGCATATTTCTCCAGACTCACTCACACCATTCCCAGCCCTGTCCCCTTCCCTCCAACCATCATCACTCCTCCTTCCTCCGGTCACTGAGCCCCTGTCTGTGCTCTTCCTTCTTCTGGCAATGCTGTTCCCTTATCCTCCAAATATCCCTTCCACAGAAAAGCCCTTTCTTACCTCCCTGACAGGGTAGACCTCCCAGTTAATTCCCTGCGGCAGGGGTCCCCAACGTCTGGGATCTGATGCCTGATGATCTGAGATGGAGTTGATGTAATAATAATAGAAAGAAAGTGCACAATAAATGTAATGCACTTGAATCATCCTGAACCATCTCCCGCCCTCAGTCCATGGAAAATTGTCTTCCATGAAACTGGTGCCTGGTGCCCAACAGGTTGGGGACTGCTGCTCTATGGGCCTCTTGTTCATAACTTTTGTCCCAGTGTACAATTTTATATTTAAAACCACTTAATGTTTATTTTCCCAATTATACTATAAAGAGGTCAGGGGCTGTTCCTGACCCCTCTTGTTCACTGGGCCTTCCACACTGTCCTAGCATACAGCAGGTGCTCTATATTTACTGAGTAAATAAAAGAACCTTCTAGGAATTCTCTGGTGGTCCAGTAGTTTGAACTCGGTGCTCTGACTGCCGAGCGCCTGGGTTCAATCCCTGATTAGGGAACTAAGATTCCACAAGCTGCACAGCGTGACTGAAAATAAAACTTTAAAAAAAGGAAGTTTCTGGAAGACACTTAAGGTTGCCATCTTCACTGCTTATGAAACTACATTCTGATTCTCCGTGCTTATTATGGTTCTGCAAATGTCACAATCTCTGCCGAAAGGATCTATCTTGTTAACGGCTGTACTCCACAGGCTTGGCTTCTACAGAGGTAAGAAGAGAGCAGATGCTCAATAAGAGAGATAAACCCCTCTCTAAATGTCAGGAAGAACTGCCCAGCACTGGCCCTCTTCTCACCCTACCTCCTTCCTTTCTACGTCCCCCTGCCCAGAATCGCCGGACTAAAGTCACTAGGAGGCCAACAGGGCATGCCCAGCCTGACACACCCACACTCAACTCAAGATTCAACTCAAATGTCACCTTAATCTTCCCTCCGTCCTTCCTTCCTTATGTGGGCAACCACAGATCTTTCAACTCCTCAACCAGGCAGTTTGGGGACAAGTCTGTCTTCTCAGCAAAACCACAGAATCCTTGAGGGCAAGGGCTTTGTCACAGCCATCTGTTTCCGGAGAAACAGAGGTGAACATGGCACTCACCAAAGTCTGATGAACAAATAAAATGATGAGGGGTGCTGGGGGAGCCCCAGGAAGGCCCTCTGGATGCCTGCAGGGGTCAGGGCACTCCTTCCAGCTCAGGCCCCTCAAGGACTCGGATGATGCCAGGAGGCCCACCTCCAGCTCACACTCTGTGAGGATCCAGATGGGCCTTCCTTCCTCGAGTAGTGGATTTGGGGGGACTCCCAGAGAAGAGGAAGAGGAGGAGGAGATCAGCCCTAAATGGTCTCTGTGTAGTAATATGACCATGGCAACGGCAACTTCACTCCCAGAGGGTCTGCTCAAACCAGCCTGCATCCACAGGGCAGTCCCCAGGGAAGGAAGAAGGTGTTAAGAACCCTCTGGGCACTCAGAGATGCAACTCTCCAAGTCTCTGTTCTCTCTGGGACATCAGGCCATCACTGTCACCTGCAACTTGGCCCAAGGGCCAAAGGTAAGAGGCTAGTTTAGAAGCTGAATGAAGGGGAGGTTTCTCTTCTCCACTGTGTGTGTCTATTAAACTTATGGATGAAAATAGAGGCTCTGACCCCAATCTTTGTCCACCAAACTCATCATTCAGCTCCTGATACACCTTCCAAGGCTCCCATTCATCTTTCTTAAGGATGGGGAGGTAGGTAGGTCCCCTCTATTTGGCTGATCAGATCTCTCAGTCTGAATCCCCCAAAATGCCCTACTCAAAGCCAACACAGCTGCACATGATTTATTTTGGTTAGTAGCTAAAATACTTCCACTTCCTAATTTTTAGTCCATCTAGATGCTCTTCTTTGAGAAAAGGGAACTCAGTCCCTCTTCCCTTCAGGTCTGGCCTAAGCAGGAAACCAGAGCCCCCTCTACACACCCTTGGCCCCCAGAGTAACAGAGCTGTGGATGCCTGTGAGGCCCTCACGCTGTGTCCAGGCAGGCCCGGCCTCTGGGTCTGTGGCCTTGTGTATAAGCCCCATGCCTCCCTCCTTTCAAAACTACCACTTTCTCCTCTACCATTCTCGCTGCAAACATTATCAGGAGTGGAATCAAAAAGAGCCCGGCCGAGTTTCCAAACACATCAGACGAAGGGGAAAGGTGTTTCAGGTTTAAAACTTGTGAGGAAGAAAAACTTGGGAAGAGAGAGAAGAATGGGGAACACGCCGGGGCAAGGTCTGCCCTGCTGGAGGCCCCCGCCTCTGTCCCGCCCGGCTCCCTTTCCGGAGATGCCCACTCCCCAACAAAGTACAGAGGCCTCCCCAGTGACCACTGCCGTCCAGCGGCCCCGAGGGCCAGCCCTCCCTTGGGAGTCGAGGGGCAGGGCCCGGGACAGCTGCCCCAAGGGTCCCCGCGCCTTCTGCCCCCGGGAAGGCCGGGCCGTGGACCCCGCGCTCGGGCGAGGCCGCTCGGGTGGCAGGAAGCCCAGCGGCGCGGGGTTCGCGAGGAAGACGCGGCGGCCAGAGCGCTGGAAGAGGTCGGCTTCCGCGGCCTGAGCGCCGCCCCTGGCACTCCCCACCCCCTGCGCGGGTCCGAAGCGGCGCGGCCCGAGAAGAGGAAGGAAGACGCTCGGGAACTTTGGCCGTGGTTTCTTACGGTCCCAGGCAGACCGACCCCGCGGAGCGGCTGGAGAAACTTGGGAGCCCGGAGCAGGGGCCGGGGGAGCAGGCCGGGGGGGTGCGCCGAGTTCCTCGCCGGAGGAAGCCCCCTTCAACTTGACTGGGGTGACTCGCGACCCCGCCCGGGGCGCGATGCTCCCGCCGCAGCCGCGTCCGCTCCCCGGACCCTGCTCTCCGCGTCACGCCGCAGGACCCCGGCCCGCGCCCTGGCCTCTCTTACCATCTGCGCCACCTTCAGTATCGCCCCGTGGGTGCGGGGGTAGATGGGATCCAGCAGATTCTCCAAGGAGCTCACGCCCAGCGGCCCCGCGCCGGCTCCGGCTCCCGGGGCGCTGCCGCTGCTGCACGTGGTGCGGACGAGCCCGGCTCCGTGCGACATCGCGCGGCCCTTGCCCGCGGGCCGCCTCCGGCGGCGGAGGCCAGGGGCCAGTACCAGAGGGGCGGGGCCTGTGTGGGCGGGGCCTCTGTGTGGAGGGGCGGGGCCTTGGTGGGCGGGGCGCAAAGCCCCGGGCCCGCGCGGGCGACGCCCACCCACCCACAGGCCGGGGCGCAGCTGAAAGGTGGCTGCAGCCTCCGCCCTCGGGGAGGCGCGGAAGTTGGACTGGAGGGGGCGAGGGAAACGGATGCCCCGAGTGTTAGCCTTTCCGAGGTGGGCGAGGCCGGGCACAGCTGGTCTGAGCCTCCTGGGATCTGGTGTGGGCGCGGCTGCGGATGTGTGCTAAGGGCCCCTGAAGTATAAACTACACTCACTGAAATGCCCAAACCTTCCGTGTTCAGCTCCATTAATTGTTCTGTATGAGTGTACATCTGTATAATCACCGCCCACGGGGGAAAAGTTCCATCGCTCTTTTCCCACTTCCTGTCGCTATAGATTCGTTTTGCTGCTTTTTCGTTTGTCCACTCTTTTGGTGGACAGAAGGTCTCATTTCTCTGGGGGGGGGGGGTAACTATCACTGGGTTTGCTGGGTCACAAAGTGTGCATAGGTTTATCTCTAGAAGAAGCTGTCAAACAGCTATCCAAGAGAGATGCTGTTTCCCGCGTTCTGGGTTATTTTTCAAATGAGCAAGCATATCATACCAAAGGAGATAGTCATCAAACTTGTTATACCATCAAATGTTTCCACAGAACACAAAAACCTACCTCCTGAGGTCACTGGATGCCTGTGCTATCCTGTCAACAGAGAACTGTCAATTTGGCAAAGTCTTGATAATTCTTTTTTTCTGGTCGGACCATGTGGTATTTGGAATCTTAGTTCCCCAACTAAGATCCCAGGCCCCCTTCGGTGGGAACATGGCATCTTAACCACAGGACCACTGGAGAAGTCCTTTGATAATTCTAGAATGTAGAGATACTCATGAAATCTCTGCTTTGACAAGTTTGCCAGGTGTTTCTACTGAACGCTCAAGTTGGAGAACCAGTCATTGCCAAAGCTGGAGCATTTGGGGATTCATGACGCCACGTTCTCTACTTTTGTGTACATTAGAAAATTTTCATGACCAAAAAAAGAAACTGCCTCCAATATCTCTTTTCTGTTTGGACAACAGTCATAGTGCCTGGTACTTGCATTTCATTCTCTAAAACAAAGGTAATTGCATCTCAGGGCTGCTGTGACAATGGGACAGCCGTGCAGGTGCTCTGTGACAGCTCCAGACGCCACAGGCATGAAGTTGATATCGCATGCCATTTTCTATATAGTTTCACATCTTCACTTTTGTGCTTTTCCAAGGGCTCACAACACACTGTGGAGATGACAAGAGGTCTTTGTTGCTGTGAAGGCTTCAGGGAAGCAGAAAAAAACCAGCCCTGGATTACGCTTCCTTCCAGGGGCCACCAATCTTCTAAATCAGTGATTTTCAATATGTGTTCCCAGTATCACCTGGGAACTTGTGAGAAATGCAAATCTGACCGCTTCCCCCCTCCATCTGCCCAGACCTGCTGAATCAGAACCTCCGGGTATGAGGCTCAGCAACCTGTGTTCTGGCAAGGTCGGCCCTCACCCTCCTATGTGATTCAGATGCATTTCAGAGTTTGAGAACCACTGTCTTTTCCAAGTCCAGTGGAGCTGAGACTGGGCTGGGTTTCTCTGACTGCCCCTGGCCCACGTGCCATCCAGCCTAGATCACTGGTGGTGGCCCACTCTGTGTTAATCACTTTATCATGATCACTTAAAAGCTTGAGTGAGAGGGACTACCCTGGTGGTTCAGGGACTAAAACTCCACGCTCCCAATACAGGGGACCTAGGGTTCGATCCCTGGTCAGGGAACTATATCCTGCATGCTGCAGCTGAGAGCTGGTGCAGGCAAATAAATTTTTTTTTTCTTTTTTAAAAAGCTGGAGCAAGAGGCTTGGCAGCACAAGAGCCATGTGCTGGCCTGGAGGGTAAGAGGCTCCACAGATCAGACCTGTGGCCAAGTACATGGATATGTCTACACAATGGGATGCCCTCTTGGTGCGAAGGGCTGCCCCCTGGGGAGCAAGGGCTTAGGTGGGTGCACTCACAAGAGTGAGGGGGCCCACTAACTTGGTTACAGTCCATGGGGTCGCAAAGAGTCAGACACACCTGAGCACAGCACAGCCATGCAGCCCAAGAATAACTGTGACCATCAAACAGGTCAGATCAATTTCACTGTTGTATTAAATTAAGTCTGAACAGAAATGCTCACTGTGTATTCTTTTTTTCTTTTCCAGGAAAAACAAAGAAATTAAAAATCACCGCATGATCCTTTACAATTAAGCTCTGAGTTACACCACACTTTCCTGTTAGAAACTCCTCACAAAGAGTTTTTTGTGGCAGCATTGATTTTTTTAGTGTGTGTATAGCTTATTTTTCCTCATTCTATATATTTAAAGAGACAGCAGCTTAACAACTGATTTTCAATTTTGTAATCAACCTACCAACCACAGTTCAAGCACAGCTTAAAAAATGTGTTAAAAATACAAGTGTTAGTCGCTCAGTCGTGTCCAACTCTTTGCGACCCCATGGACTGTAGCCTACCAGGCTCCTTGGTCCATAGAATTTTCCAGGCAAGCATACTGGAGTGGGTTGCCATTTCCTTCTCCAGGGGATCTTCCTGACCCAGAGAAATACAAAGTTAAATCATCAATGATGGTGCTAGCCAATTCTGATTTTGAATAAACTTGGGTTACACTGCATTCATTTATAAAGTTTCATTCAATGATTCATTGACCCATCATTCTCCCACTGTTAGGGTTTTAGGCTAATTTTTTTTTTCCTATTATACATAAGACCAGGATTAGCATCTTTAGGCATGAATCTTAAGACTCCTAAGAGAAGGATCCCCAAATCAAAGGGAATGAACATTTTTAAGACTCTTCATATACACACACACACACACACACACTCAGGTTTCTGGAAATGTTGTGCCACTTCACTCCCACAGCCTATGCAGTGTTCACCTACTTCCTTTTCTCACAGTACAGATGTTTTCTGTCCGCTAGGCTGGAGGAGGAGCTGGCAGTTCCACTGTGTCTCCCTGAAGTATCTTTCCATCTTCATCTTTCTTCCAGTTGCCTTCATCCCATGGCTGGCTCCTCCTCCTGGTCACAAGATAATTGTCAACTTTCCGCTTGTACATTTCCTCAGAACTCCCCAGCAAGCCTGGGTCACATGCTCCTGAGCCAGTTGCTGCGGCCAGGGTGGGATGGGCTTAGCCCTGGCCACACGCTCCATCCCAGGGCACAGTGGAGCTGGCTTTCCCTGAAGTCGCTGGGGTGTAAGTGGGTGGTGTGGACACTGAAAAAAAAACTAGGGCAGTCAGATGACAAGAGGAAGAAGGGATGCTGAGGACGCGGTGGCAAGGTCTGCTACATCCTGACTTAAATGTTAGTCTGAATACTCTAGAAAAGAAGTCTGCTATTGACATGAAACACACCTTCCAAATGAAATGAATGCCTCAACTTTCCTGCCACTCACCTTAAGTTTCTGAAAAATCATCGCCTCTGGGTTGCCAAGCACTTTCCCTCTTTTATATACACCAAATACGTAAGTTTACTTTTAACAACAGATATTCTGATCTTTCTCATTGTCCAAAGTCATCAACTCTGGAAGAGTAACCTACCTTCTTTTACCTCTGTCTGCTTACAATTACTTCGGCAGCAGAATGTAGCCAGAATATTTATGTAACACCAAGTTAGGAAATATTTCTCAGGTTGCCCTTTTTCACTGTGCATCTGTGTGCATTTAGGCTGATATGGGCTTTCCTCAGACACTGGGTGGGTTTGGTCCCAGACCATAACAATAATGAGAGTCACACACATTTTTTTGGTTTCTCCATGCATATAAAAGTTCTGTTTATACTATAGTCTACTAATAGCATTATGTCTAAAAAACAATGTACATACTTAATTTAAAAATACTTATTTGCTAAAAAAATAAGTTGAATTTTGGCTGTTGAATTTTGGAGTGGCTGTCTTAGTCTTAAAATAGGACAACAGTGAAGTTTGCCTCATAGATTGACTCTTCCTTTCACAAATGATTTCTCTGCACTCGGCAGTGCTGTTTGGTAGCGTTTACCCACAGATATTCTTTCAGAATTGGAGTTAGTCCTCTTGAATCCTGCCGCTGCTTTAGCAGCTGAGTTTATGTAATATTCTAAATCCCCTGTTGTCATTTCAACAGTCTTCATAGCATCTTCACCAGGAGCAGATTCCATCTCAAGGAACCACTGTCTTTTCTCATCCATAAGCAACTCCTCACACATTAAAGTTTCATCAGGAGAGGAGAGGCAGCACTGGGCCCCATCTGCTGGTTGGCTCTTTGCTGGCTGCTCCACGGCATGTGGGATCTTAGTTCCCTGAGTAGGGATCGAACCTGGGCCGCCTGCATTGGGAGCTCGGAGTCTTAACCACTGACAGCCAGGGAAGGCCCCAGGCTCCACTTCTAGCGAGCTCTCCTGCAATTCCCACCACATCTGCAGTTACTTCCTCTGCTGAAGCCTCGATCCCCCAAAGTCCTCCACGAGGGCTGGAACCAACTTTCTCCAAACTGCTGGCAATGTTGGCCTTTTGACCTCTTCTTACAAATCACGAATATTCTAAATGACATCAGTTGTTAAAAACAGTCCTTTCCAGAAGGTTTTCAACTGACTTTGCCCAGATCTGTCAGAGAAATCACTATCTACAGCAGTCAAAGCCTTACAAAATATATTTCTTAAATAATAAGCCGAAATGACTCCATGACCCATCGGTTATAGAACAGGTGTTGTGTTAGCAGGCATGACAACATTAATCTCGTATTCATCTCCACCAGAGCGCTTGGGTGACCTAGTGCTTTGTCAGTAAGCAGTCATATTTGGAAAGGAATCTTTTTTTTTTTTGAGCAGTATGTCTTAACGGTGGGCTTAAAGTAGTCAGTAAACCATGCTGTCAACAGATGTGCTGTCAGCCAGGCTTTTGTTGTTTCACTGATGGAGCACAGGCAGGGTGGATACAGTATAACCCTTAAGGTCCCTGGGGCTT
This sequence comes from Cervus elaphus, assembly GCF_910594005.1. Lineage (NCBI taxonomy): Eukaryota > Metazoa > Chordata > Mammalia > Artiodactyla > Cervidae > Cervus > Cervus elaphus. Next base: position 19,491,045 of record NC_057838.1, on the reverse strand, counting down.
CCCTGGTGGTTCAGCCGGTAAAGAGTCTGCCTGCATCATGGGAGACCTGAGTTCGATCCCTGGGTCAGGAAGATTCCCCCGGGGAAGAAATGGCTACCCACCCCAGGATTCTTGCCTGGAGAATTTCATGAGCCTGATGAACTACAGTCCATGGGATCGCAGAGAGTCAGACACGACTGAGCGACTAACACTTTCACTTTAGGGTCCCTAGGATTTTCAGAATGGTAAGTGAATACGAAACTTAACTTAAAATCACCAGCTGTGTTTCACCCCTAATGACAGAGTCAACCTGTCCCCTGGAGCTTTGAAGCCAGGCGCTGACTTCTCCTCTCCAGCTCGGAAAGTGCTAGATGGCATCTTCTCCCAATAGAAGCCTGATTTGTCTACACTGAAAATCCATTATTTAGAGTAGCCACGTTGATGGATTATCTAGATCTTTTGCACATGATGCAGCTTCTACGTCAGCACGTGCTGTTTCACCTCCAACTTTAAAGAGACGGCTTCTTTCTTTAAACCTCATGAACCAACCTCTGTTAGCTTCAGACTTTTCCTCTGCAGCTTCCTCATCTCTCTCAGCCTTCCTAGAATTAAAGAGAGTTAGGACCTAGCTCTGGATTAGGCTTTTTTTTTTCCCCTGCTTCAAGAAAAGTGTTTTGATCTTCTTTCTACACAGACCCCTAAAACTTACATATCAGCAATTAGGCAGTTTCCCTTTATCATTCTTCTGTTCACTGGAGTAGCGCTTTTAATCTCCTTCAGGAACTTCTTTGCATTTGCAACTTGGCTGTTTGGCACAAGAGGCTGAGCTTTCAGCCTGTCTGGGCTTTCGACATGCCTTCCTCATTAAGCTTAATCACTTCTAGCTTTTGATTTAAACTGAGATACATGTGCCTCTTCCTTTCACGTGAACACTTAAGAGGTCATTGAAGGGTTATTAACTGGCCTAATCTCAATACTGTTGTCTGAGGGAACAGGGAGGCCTGCGGAGAGGGAGAGAGATGGGGAACGAGCAGTTGGAACACACACATTTATGGACTAAATTCATCATCTTATATGGGCATGGTTTGTGGTGCCTGAAAACAAACAGTAACATCAAAGACCACAGATCACTGAACGAAGCATAATAATGAGAAGGTTTGAAATACTGGGAGAATTACCAAAATGTGACACAGACATGAAGTGAGGAAATGCTATTGGAAAAATGGACTTGGCCCACATAGGGTTGCCTCAAACCTTCAGTTTGTATAAAACACGGTGTCTGTGAAGTGCAGTAAAGTGAAGGGCAATAAAATGAGGTGTGCCTGGATTGTTTTTTTTCCTGTGAAAATCTCTTTTCAATTTAAGAATTTGCTGCTGCTGCTAAGTCGCTTCAGTCGTGTCCAACTCTGTGCGACCCCACAGACGGCAGCCCATCAGGCTCCCCCGCCCCTGGGATTCTCCAGGCAAGAACACTGGAGTGGGTTGCCATTTCCTTCTCCAATGCATGAAAGTGAAAAGTGAAAGTGAAGTCGCGCAGTTGTGTTCGACTCTTAGCGACCCCATGGGCTGCAGCCTACCAGGCTCCTCCGTCCATGGGATTTTCCAGGCAAGAGTGCTGGAGTGGGGTGCCATTGCCTTCTCCAAAGAATTGTCGAGGGAACAGAAATTCAGACTTTTAAACTGATTTCCTACCCAGGGCTGCATCTTCAGTTAGTGTTGTTAAATGACTGTACTCTATGCAGAGATAGCTTGTATATTTAACATGCTTATGCACTGATACCCTGCGGGGAGTTGCCTATGAAGGGAGAATTTTAAAATGTACAAAAGTAACTGATGCTGAACATTCTTGCCTCTAGATTTTCTTACAGTTTTAAAATATTGGCCAAACATTTACCTTGTGGGGCTACGAGTTGGAAATAGCCATAGAGAGAAATTAAATGCCTAAAGCATTTCATTGATTTGTCATGAGTGGGTAAATACATCAACTGAAACCCGCCCCTCTCGGGTTTCATTCTATCAAAGAGAATGTGATGTTTCTGGAAGGGCTAAGAGGTGAATGCAGACAACAGTGTAAGCACATTCTATTATACTTGGAATAATATTTTTCATCCCCAGAAAACTACTCTTCTTGTTATGCTAGCCGTGTTGCATGTGGCTTTACTTTTTTTCCCCCCTTCTTTCTCCAGAGAAAAATTAAGCCTAGTTCAAAACTTATAGCTTCAGCAGAAAAACAGAATCATTTTGTTGTCTAAAAATTCACACTTAAAAATTATTCATGAACAAAGTCAGTATTCAAAAGAAGAAATAACTTCCTTTCAGCTAAAAATAAATGTTTTTTCGTTTTCTGGGTGGTTTTTTGGAGGTGAACTTTCAAGGCAACGCTAAGCGTCATGCTCTTGAAAAGCCACAGAGACATGACGGCAAGTCCCCCCACCCCACATGGACACAGATGAAACACTGATCTCTTGAAACAGATCCCTTGAAATTGATCCCTTTGGTGCTTCCAGTTTAGGAAAGGTCCACAGCTGGTTGCAGTCTATTTGGAGGCTATTTCAAGTTGGCTAACGAAAACTTTTACCCCAGAAGCTACTTCCTATAAATGTGGCCATGGCTGTAGAAATCTCTCTCTCTCTCTCTCACACACACACACACACACACACACATACACAGAGAACATAAAAACAGGCTTCTTCCTCATGACTGTTTCCAGAAACAGACCTCTTAGGTTACAGTTTCTCTGCCTTTCATGGAGACTTAACTGCAATACAAAGCACTTAAAAATGCACCCAGCAATGTGAGATAATGTAAAAAAAGAATATATATGCTTATATATAAAGTGTATCACTTGCTGTGCTCCTAAAACACAACACTGTAAACCCACTGTATTTCAATTTAAGAAAAATTGACACACGGCAGGTACGTGGAAGGTGAATATGCTTCTGCGAGTGTGAGAGGGGAAGATGGACAGGGAGGCGGGGCACACAAACCCTGACTAGTTATTTCAGCTTTTCCTGCAAAACCAGCAAGTCGCAGGCTGTCCGGGTGACGCCTGGGAACAGAACTCCAGAAAGATCGCAGGCAGGGGTGAGCTGCAGAAGCCGAAGCATTGAGACCACAGGTGGGGCTCAGACAGGCCTCCCGTGCCCCCATTCCCGGCCCCCTCCCCGCAACCACTTTGGACCCACAAGCCAAGAACATTCTCTACTGCTCCTTTCAAAGGTCTGGGGTGGGTGTCATTAGACACTGGAGAAATCCCAACTCTCCTTCTCATACAGGGGGAAACAGAGCTTGGATGAGGAATCAGAGGAACAGGAAAACCAGCATGAACAACATACAACAGAAAGAAAACAGCACCGCCACACGAGCAGAACGGTGGGGGGCCAGGTCCACGGTGTTCGGCGGAACCGCTCCTGCTCACCAACTACACTAACATTTCTATGGTTTTTTGTTTTTCAAAAGAGGCTCAGTTTGAAAAATCACCCAAGGTACACTGCCGTGCCAGCAAGAGCCATCTTGCCCGAGAACACTTCCTCTGAGCGCACATCTGCCTCCCAAACGGGCATCTTCCTACTGTCTCCTAAGAGCTGATAACAATGTTACAAACGATTCAGGCTGGAGCCTAGAGATTTGGGACCTTCGGGTCACACATGTTCCACTCAATATGGGACCTCTGTCTCTGGGATCAGCAGGATGGTTTTAAGGTGCATGCAAGTATTTATTCTTTTAATGGTTACGAGTTTATTGTAATCAGTGTTAGAAACCAAACCACCAGCGCATCAGCCACGGTGCTCAGAGCATCACTTAAGGGGGGCTCATTACTAAGCTTCAAGGTTAGGCTCATGAGATGCTTTTGATGCCAACCGGTCAGCGTGTGAGAATCATGGATGCCAACGACCCCCAGGCTTGGGGAGATGGATCTCTCCGACACACTGGCCTGTGGACAGTGTCTCCCGGCAGTATCAACCCTGGGCAACACTGTGAGGGTGAAGAACTCCCCGCAGCCCCCAGCCTCAGGCTTCAGCAAAAGGTCTCCTTTCTTGAACGAGACACCATGTTACCCTGGATTCTGCAACATTTAATCAAAAGAGAATCTAGCATTTTTAAAAGTTCGGTTTATAAACTTGATGCATTCTTCGTATCAGCAGTTCATCTCTTTCTACATTGCCTAAGAAAATAAGGTCTATGAAGACAGCAACAAGATAGTTAAAGAGTTCATCAGAAGCTACAGCAGATAAGTATCCAGTTTAATTGTAACAAACCAGTGTGAGCAAATTTAACTAAGTATATAAAAACATTAGTTAAATACAAATCTCTGGAAATATACATTATACCTACAGGTTTGTTTTTTGTTTGTTTGTTTACAGTGAGTCTTCCTTTTTTTCCCCCCTTTTAATTTTCAAAATGGTGAATCACTGTATGGTCCTGGATCTCCAAGCTATAAAACTGAAATAAGTGTTTCCAGCGTAGCAGATGGTAACCAGGAAGGCAAAGAACTGGAGAAAACAAAACACAATAGAAAGAGGGTTTAGGATGCATCCTAATTAGCAAAAGTCATCACTTTACTTCCGTCGAATAATGTACTTATAGCACCCCTTGACTCCAAGTTTTCTCATCTAAAACTGCTTTATTGGTTCAATTACCTTCCTTCTGGAATGGATTTGGGCTGTTTTTGTTCCTTGGGACTATCTGGGAAGCCTGTCGTTTTACACCAAACCCCTGCCCTCCTCCAGGGGATCTTCCCAACCCAGAGATCGAACCCGTGTCTCTTACATCTCCTGCCATGGCAGGAGGGTTCTTTACCACTAGCGCTGCCTGGGAAGCCTATATATATATATTCTTTCTCATATTATTTTCCATTATGGTTTATCACAGGGTGATGAATATAGTTCTCTGTGCTATGCAGTACGACCTGGTTGTTTATCCATCCTATAGATAATAGTTTGCCACTGCCCAGCTGATTCTGGCTGTGTGTGTTAACTACAACAGACCATGATTTTTAATCTCATGTGGACTCATGCTGTTTACCTTCAAATAGGGTAAAGCACCTGCTCCATCCTTACCTGGAGAATCCCATGAACAGAGGAGCCTGGTGGGCTACAGTCCATGCGGTCGCAAAGAGTCAGACATGAATGAAGCAACTTGGTATGCATGCATGCAGAGATTTTGAAATATAAGTTTAAAGCACTGGCACAATAAACACCCATGTATCACCCATCAGCTTTAACATCATCCTGCTGGCCTTCCTGTGTCACTGCCCACTGCCCCTAACACTTCTGATGCTGGTGAAATATTTTAAGGCCAATCTCAGAGCAACTTGAAAAATTTGTTTTTTAAATTTGAAAAATACACACGATTCAAAAATGCCAACAGTACAGAAGTACATGAATTAAAAAGCAGAAGCCTCTCATCCCACACCCCTCATGGTCCATCACAGTCCCTGGAAGGAACCTCCGCTAGGGTTTATCCCTCCAGGCATCGTTGGGGCGTAAACAACAATTTCTACTTAAATAGAATCCTAGAGTGCTCATCTTCTGTCCCTCCCCACAGCTGATGCTGTAGGCAGCAGAATTATTCTTAGAATGCCTCAAATGTTTTCTCTCCCACAAATATTTATTTTGTTCCAGAGTCTGGCTTTCACTCCAGTGCACTATTCCAGCCTCTTCATGCTCCAGGCCATCGGAGGCCCCATGATACGCAAAGCAGAAGTTCGTTGCCAAGAAGGTCCCCTGGAAGGTGACGCTTTCCCTACAGGTGAGCTGTCCTCAGTCGCTCAGTCGTGTCCGACTCTTTGTGACTCCATGGACTGCAGCCCACAAGGCTCCTCTGTCCATGGGATTGTCCAGGCTGTAATACTGGGTTGCCATTATACTGGGGAGTGGGTTGCCATTCCCCTCTCCAGGAGATCTTCCCAACCCAGGAATCAAACCCGCGGCTCCTGCACGTCCTGCCCTGGCAGGCAGTTTCTTGACTGCTGAGCCACCTAGGAAGTCCTGCAGGCAACTCTGTCCTCTGCCCTCTGATCCGCAGCCGGCCTCAGAGAGGAGGAGACCCCCGGGATGACAGGCTCACTCACCGACGAAGCCGCCCAGCTGTTGAAGTTGTGACTGTCTCTCTCTGGGGAGACGGAAGATGCGTCCACAATAGCGGCTGAGAGGTATAAGGCGAAGGCACTGCCGTTAAACCACAGACCCTGGAAAGCAGAGGTGCAGAGTGTTTAGGGAGCCTGGGAAGGTCTGGGCACCCCCAGACCCCAGAAGCAGCTAGAATCGCACTTGGCAAGGTGCTCATGTGGATGCAGGAAGAAGGCAGTGCATCAACAAGGATGCATCAACAAGGCTAATGAGAAGGCGGCTCCTTGGTGCCTAAGGGGTCCCTGGTGCATGCTACTTCCTCCACTTACACAGGCATGAGGGTTTGCAAAAGGGCTCCTCAATGAAAGCAGCAAATAAAATATCTCAACTAGAAGACAGACACACCTGATCTTTATTAGCATCCACTGGCAGTACATGAAATTTTCAAAATTTGGCTGCAAACATCTTCGAAATGGGGGAGCTGAAACAGAAACCCAGATTTCTGGATTCTCCAGGGAGGAGGAAAAAGCCAACAACAGAAGACCTAGTGATCCTGGAAACACAGCCTATTTCTAGTTGAAGACTATTCTGCAGGTGTTTAAGTCCGTGGGCCTGGGTGGCAAGGATTCTATACTGTTTGAGTTTACACTCACTCGTCTGACCTTCTGGTCTCCTCGCATGTGTGAGCATGCAGCTCCTGATGCAAAGGGGTCTCCTGGCTGCTGGCCAGGGTTCTAATTACTTCTCAGGCAGAGAAACACCCAGAGCAGGATGACCGCAGGAAAAAACTGCTGGGTGGAAGTCGAGAGACATGGGCCCAGCTGTGTGTGAATGTAAGCAAAGTCAGGAAGCTTCAAACCTCAGCTTCCTTATGGTAGAATGGGGACATGCCTCATGATGACAAATTCTGAAAATGCAAATCAGAGCATTTTAAAACCAGGGAGTTTCAGAAGGAAGCATCGTTAAACAAGTAAAGAAAAAAAAAAGTAACATTACAGGCAATGTTTTAAATTTTTAATGTAATAGATCAATGAAGGAATCTTAGGCTTGGCGGAGAGAAAGAGACTAACAGATGCTGTAGGCTGAAGGTCAGCAAGATAAAGAATCCTGACTAGCCGTCAGCAGAACGAGACTTGAAGTCCCTTCAGAAGCGTTTAATCCCTTTGTTGCATCAAGAAAGACCATCGCCTCTCTCTCAGGGCTGCTCACCCACGTGTGAAAAGGCCAGAGAAACTCAGTCTACCAGTTTTTTTGTTTTTTACTTTTTTGCCTGCACCACTCACAACATGTGGAGATCTTAGCTCCCCAATCAGGGATCGAACTCGTTCCCCCTGCATTGGGAGCACTGAGTCTTAACCACTGGACCTCCAGACCTGCCAGTCGTTATGTAAAAAGTTTTGCTGAAGCACAGTCATGCTTGTTCATTTGCTAAGTGTCTAAGGCGGCTCTCCCATGGTGAGCGGAGCTGAACGACTGCGACAGAGAAAGTCTGCCAGCCTCTGGTCCAGAGCATCGGCTCGAAACGGAGACTTGGGCAGAGGCGGAAGTCAGGGTCCTGCCCATCCCCATGTCTGGACCACTGCCTCCCATGTTACCTCTTCCAGGCTCATCTTCTTTCCAGCACTCAAGCATTTCCTTCAAGACCTAGCTCAAGACTCTTCTTCCTCCAAAACAGCTTTCCTTAAATTTCCCCAACTCACTGTGATTGCCCCTCACCTGGATCCCCTGTGCCATAACTTCGGGGTGCCTTCTGTGACTCCCTCATCTAGATGAGGCCGTCTTTCCTGCGCCTGCCTGGGAAGCAGGGGGCCAGTTCCAACAGGGCTGCCTCCACTGCCCCAGGCCTGTGTGGGACCACTTTGGACTTAACTCTCAGAAACTGCACCCAGTTCCTGAAGGTCTTTATGGGGAATCCTCACTTTTGTTTTTGGGTAAACAGACAGGAGTCAGTCAAACTGCTTCCCCAAATACAAACGTGGGCACCCCACTTGGTACATCCCCCCACGCTAGTATGTATCACAGAGTGCTGGGATGGTTAATCTGACATGTTAACTTATGCTGGTACACTATTCTGGATGTGTACCAAGGTGTTTTTAGATAAGATCGATGTCTGAATCAGCAGACCGACCGGGTAAAGCAGACTGCCCTTCCAAGTATGGGTGGGCCTCACCTGGTCAGTAAAGGTCTGACTACAAAAAAAGGCTGGCCTTCCTGTGACTAAGAGGGAACTCCTGCCAGACTGCCTTGAGCTGGGACCACCAGTCTTTGTTCCTGCTTTTGGACTTCAACCGAAACTTCAGGTCCTCTTGGGTCTCAAGCCTGCTAGCTTTTTTTTTATTTTTATTTTTTTATTAGTTGGAGGCTAATTACTTCACAACATTTCAGTGGGTTTTGTCATACATTGAAGCCTGCTAGCTTTTGGATTAGAACTTACAGCAGCAGCTCTCCTGGTTCTCAGGCCCATTAGCCCTCCTAGGCCTCCAGCTTGCTGTCTGCAGGTCTCGGGATGTCTTAGGCTCCATAAGCCCATGAGCCGATTCTTAGAGCAAATCTTTTTATATAGATAAACATTCTATTACTTCTATTTCTCTAGAGAACCCTGATGAATACAGAATTTGGGGCAGAGAGTTGGGTACAGATTTTGGAACTAGAATTAGAGTGTGTCTGTAACAGGAAAAACTATGACCAACCTAGACAGCGTGTTAAAAAGCAGAGACATTATTTTGCCAACAAAGGTCTGTATAGTCAAAGCTATAGTCATATATGGATGTGAGAGCTGGACCATAAAGAAGATTGAGTGCTGAAAAACTGATGCTTTTCAACTGTGGTGTTGGAGAACACTCTTAAGAGTCCCTTGGAGAGCAAGTAGATCAAACCAGTCAATCCTAAAAGAAATCAACCCTGAATATTCATTGGAAGGGCTGATGCTGAAGCTGATGCTCCAAATACTTTGGCCACATGATGCAAAGAACGGACTCACTGGGAAAGACCCTGATGCTGGGAAAGACTGAAGGCAGGAAGAGAAGGAGGCAACAGAGGATGAGATGGTTGGATGGCATCACTGACTCAATGGACATGAGTTTGAGCAAACTCTGGCAGATGGTAAAGGACAGGGAAGCCTGGTATGCTGCAGCCCATGGGGTCACAAAAAGTTGGACACGACTTAGCAATTGAATAATAATCTCAGTAGAAGCCATGAACAAGTAAGGGATTATACCAGTAGAAACACTGCCAGTTTGAACAGAAGGGGATGGAAATAGGCCAGAATGAAGGAGGGGTGCTGAACGTCTTGGATTCTGCAGGACAGAACCACAGAACTATATGCCTATGACATAGCTTTATCTTTCAAAAAAAGAAAGGCGATTCAGAGATCATTGGGGCTGGCACTCCTGTCACGGGCCCACTGATCAGGCTGGCTCCTCCTCAGTTTCAAAGGGTGGGGCTACCTCTCTGGTTTCTGTGATCCGGCATGTCCCCACCCAGTGTCCCAGGGGGAGGTCACCCTGCAGAGGCACTGGGGTTACTGTGCTCTCCCGATGGATCCAGAAGATAGCACACTGAACCAAAAAGGACTATGATGGCGCCTTAAGATCAGATGGAATTTGCCTTGTAACTTTCTGGGCTTGCTGGAGACCTCTCACCCCTTCCTTCTTTCCTATTTCTCCCTTTTGAAACGGGAGTGTCTGTCCTGCCACTGTATTTTGGAAGCATTCAACTTGCCTGGTTTCACAGGTTCTTAGCTGTAGAGGAATTTTGCCTCAGCGTGAATTGTACCTCAAGTCTCACCCATATCTGACACAGATAATATTTAAAGGAGACTTTGGTTTGGGGGGAGGTTTTTGTTTGTTTTTTAAGCAGGATTAACACCTGTCTGATTTATCTTTATTTTTTGTTTTATTTACTTTTACGTGCGGCATGAGGGATGTTAATTCCCTGATCAGGAGATCAAACTCATGTCCCCTGCACTGGTAGTATAAAGTCTTAACCACTGGAGCACCAGGGAAGTCCCTTAAAGGAGACTTTGGATCTAGACTTTAGTTGATGCTGGAATGAGTTTGAGGGACGTTGAGATGGAATGAATGCACTTTGCATGTGAGACGGGTGTGATATGGGTGGGCAGAATATTATGCCCACCCAATTTTTTTTTCCCCCGAATTCATATGCTGAAGCCCTAACCCTCAATGCAATAGTATTTGGTTAAGGGGCCTTTGAGGTACTTAGGGTCAGAGGAGGTCATGAGGGTGAGGTCCATCTGAGAGGGTTAGCACCCTTCTAAGAAATGAAAGGGAGTTCACATCCTCTGTTCTCTTTCTGCCACGTGAGGACACAGCAAGACTGGCAGGCATCTGCAAGCCAGGAAGAGAGCTCTCACCAGAAACCAACTCTACTGACACCTGATCCTAGACGACTAGCCTAGACGGCACGAAATTTCTGTCACTGAAGGTCTAGGGTATTGTTCTGGCGTCCAAGCAGACTGAGGTTCTGTAATCTATACGTTTTCTTAGCCATCCACGGCCCGCATCTCCGGACTCTGTTTCCCTTTGTTATCCTGCATCCCGCATGGAGTCAGGACCACAATCCAGTCACTTTTGACTACTCCTGCTCCCAAATATGAGCACACCTAGTTGTCCTAACAGTGCTTTTCATTTTTCATTTTAACTCTTTGCATCTCAATATCAAAGAACTCTGCTGCCCAAAGAGTTAAAGCCACGACATCAGAAGGGGCTGGAAGGATGAAAGATCTACTGCGGTTGTGCCCTGACATAGCTGTATCCAGCTGTCACTGTTTATTGAGAATTAATAAAACAAGAGGTTACACAAAAGAACAGAGCTTCTCTTGGCTCAGTCTTCTGAGGACCGCTTTGCTACTTTGCCTAAGAGGAATTCCTGGACCTTCCCACACGATGCTCCACACTCAGGCGTAAAACACCAGTGCAGGGCTCTCCCCGGCTCTGCCCTCTGCTTTACTGGCATAGAGACAATCGCAAATTGACTGGAGGACTAAACTCCATCCCACCTCAGGGGCAACGGGCAGGAAGAACACTCATGGTTGGCTTACCACCGTGGTCCAGGGCACCTGGGGGATCCTGGTGTAGGTCATCGTTAGGTAGATGATGAGGAAGAAGACGGTGAGGACCCAGTAAAACACAGCTACGAACATGACCCAGCCAAAGGCAGGGACCCGGAAGTACTCCGTTCCAGCGATGAGTGTCCATACCAGCAGTCCCAGAACCTGTCAAACGGGAGAGACAGTGGGAAGGAAAAGGGAGATGGAAGAGAAAATAAAGGAGGAGGAGGAAGTGGAGACAGAGAAAAAAAACAATCAGGCAAAGTGTCAACTACAAGTTTCATGCACACATATGGATACATGTAACAAATGTGACTGGGGCGCAAACTCACATTCCCAGGAATACCAGAAAGGGAAAATGAATGAACAGGGCAGGCTGGGCAGAGACCAGGGCAAGCAGGAAGCCCATGCCTTGTCTCTGCCCAGCTCCGGCCAATTGCTGTGGGCTGGTTTTCTCGCTCTTTCTCCCCGCCTGCCCCCAGGAAAACACAGAAACTCAAGTTTGTATGTGCTGGTAATCCTGATTTTTAAATGCCAACCCTGGAATTCCCTGGCAGTTCAGTGGTTAGGACTCGGCACTCTCACTGTGAGGGCCTGGGCTCAATCCTTGGTCAGGGAACTAAGAGCCCGCAAGTCTCATGGTGCAGCATGCATGCATGCATGCATGAATGAATGAATCAACAAATGTTAGCGCTAATAAAGAGGGACAAAACAACACACATTTGTGGCTGGAATCTGTTCCCGACACCTGTCAAGCGAACAAGAAACAAGCTGTAGGTTTATTCCAGCAACACTCTCCTGACTTCACCGCTGCTGCTGGGTAGGACCAGCCCGAAGCTCTGTCATGTCAGCACTGAGTGAAAGAAGGATGCTGTGGGGATTTCTGGTTCTCAAGGAGGGAGGCCACAACGAAGTGTCTGTCTCCCACCAGGGAGGCCCTGACTCCCTCCAGGGCCCAGGAGGACTGCATTCCTGAGTCACAGGCAAGTTGGCATCTAAACCCTATCCCCAGGGGACAGCATCAGGTATCTGGGACAGGCGCTGGCTGCTATGACTCGGATCAAGCAGTTTCCTTCCTGTCTCAGCTCTCTCCATGGGATGTGACACAAAATGGACTCTGATCACTCTGGTCATTCGGCCTTGACACCTGAGCACCTACCATGGGCCAGGCTTCCTGCTCATGGGCCCCGGGGACAGAGCCAGGCAGAAACCAAGCAGACCTGCTCAACACACTGCTTAAGAGTCTTGTGAGGGGAGATACACAAACAGAACAGTCACAATTGTGAACATGCTATGAAGGAAATGAAGGGTGTGACCAGAGTCTCTAATAGGGGGCCATGAGCTTGCGGGCAGGAAAGGCATGAATCAGAGGGGGCCATGCTGAGGAAGAGTCTGAAGACCCACTAAGAGCATGAAGACGGCTAGGCGGATGCTGTCCCAGGCAGAGGGCATGATGTGAGCAGAGAGCTGCAGGGGAAGGGGCTTCTAGAACCTGTAGAAAAGTGGAGAATGTTAGGACATGGGTACAAGATGTTAGAAGGCTTGGCGATGGTCAGATTCTGTGTGCTGGGACACCTAAGGACTTTGGACTTTATTCTAAGAGATAAGGGAGGGTGTTGAGCAAGACAATGATATGAACAGGTTAAGTTTTTGTTAAGATCACTTTGGCTGCATGGCAAGAACGGGTATGTAGGTGGCTGGGTTGTGGGGTGGAGAGACAAATTCAGAGACTGTTGTAATAATCCAAGTGGAAGAAGAAGATGATGTGTTTAAGATTAAGACACTGGTGAGTACTGGGAAGTGAATGATTGAAGGCAAATTTCAGAAGGAGTCAGGACCTTCACGGATTTGATGGATTAGATTACGATAAAGTGGAAGTACACCCGGGTCGCTGGAAAAACTCCCCAGTGGATTAGGTGTCACCTCCTCAGCTGAAAAGATGAAATACAGGAACAGGTTAACAGGGCTGATCTGGGCTCAGGTTACAACCTTGCCCATTGGAGCGAGCCTGGGACCTTGGGATGGGGTTAGAAGTGGATGGTCCAGGGGAAGAGTTCAGGCCCTGCTTTAGGAAGGAAGACTTCCTGGGAGCATCACTGAGTGAGCATCACTAAGACAGGTTTCCAGGGGACCTCTGAAAGTGCTCATAGAGACAAGCCCACCTCCCTGTCAAAGTCTGGATGTCTGCACTGGGGAGCAGAGAGCAGACTCTGAACACTGCTACTTTCCCCCCCTGGAGCTGAAAGCTGAGGTTCTTCTATCTGCCTGATGTCCTATGTGAATCCAAAGAAGCGTTTATGTACTTTGGGGCGCACACCTGGGGCAAAGGAATTTATTGAAAGCAAAGAAGTATCAAACAGGATAAAATTCCAGAAAGTGTCAAGACTCCCACCCCTGGGGTTATGGTCCAGAATTCATCATAACTGACAGGTAACCTACACACACACAGATGTGACATTCCATTGTATCAATAGGACAGGTAGTACATGTCATCTGGTATGGCAGGATCTGAAATAACATCAAGGGCTTCTTGATTCAAACTGAAGGGGTGGGAAGGGTCCTTTGTTGAGGATTCACCCAGGAAATAACCATGGGAGGAGCCACTGCTAATGGGGCTGGTATCTCTCCAGGAGCATGGAAGGGTTTGAGAGTTGCCAGGATAAGCTCATATCCAGCTACATGGACTTAATGAAAAGCTCTTGACTCTGAATATGAAAATGCTTTTCATTACTAAAAGCAAGTGGAGTCCAGCAGTGGTCATCTTTTACAGACAAGGATGGTATCTCTAACTGAGCTATCAAAGAGTAGGAATCTTTGACCCAGTATCTCATCAGCAAACACAGGAAAAGAACCGTCAAGAAAAGACAGTTTTCTTGGAAATTGTCTTCAAGAAAATTCCTACTCAAGTGAATTTCTTGGGCAACTGAAATACACCCGGAAGCAACTTTTGTCTCTCACTATAACCAACGCTGATGAAAACCACTCTACAAAACCACTCATCTCCTGTTGTGTGTGTGTGTGTGTGTGTGTGTGTATGTATTTAAGACAAACTCTACATATTTATTTGCTTAGACTTCAAAAATACTTTTTGTTTTTCACTGACAAGCATTATTTTAGGCTAATACTTTTTTTGGAATGGTAAATCTGAGACCTAAAAAAAACTTTTGAAAGTGATAAATGCAGGCAAAAATAAACATGGCAGTAGACAAAGCATATATAAAGCATAAAAAGAAGTTATAACCCCCAGCTACCAGTTGTAAATTCTCAAGAGAAACCAACATAAAAATTTTATGTCTACCCTTCTTAACTTCTTCCGCTTGCATTTATCACTATCATTACCACCTGCCAATTCTTTTCTCTTTCCTTTGAAAATATGGACCACTCGGTACAGGGTGCCTATAACTTCTGTCTTTCGGTCAGCCGTACCAAGGAGGCCTTTCGTCCAGATCTATTTCGATTCTAACAGCTGCCCAGTTTTCCATAATTCATGGGACCTGTTCCCTATGGAGAAAAATTTAACTTGTCACTTTTATGCTTCTACAAAACATGTCCAGGGAACATTCTTATAGAATGTATGCTGCTGCTGCTGCTGCTGCTAAGTCGCTTCAGTCATGTCCGACTCTGTGTGACCCCATAGACGGCAGCCCACCAAGGCTCCCCCATCCCTGGGGTTCTCCAGGCAAGAACACTGGAGTGGGTTGCCATTTCCTTCTCCAATGCATGAAAGTGAAAAGTGAAAGTGAAGTTGCTTAGTCGTGTCTGACTATTAGTGACCCCATGGACTGCAGCCTACCAGGCTCCTCCATCCACGGGATTTTCCAGGCAAGAGTACTGGAGTGGGGCGCCATTGCCTTCTCCGATAGTATACACCCCTGCAAACCCGAATTCCCGAATAACAGTCTTAGAAATGCAATTTCTAGGCTATTTTAAGCTTCAGAGGTACTGTCAAATTAGCCATCAAAAATCTTGTGCTAACTCATCTTCTCATCAGAGCATGCCTGCTCTTCCTTTGCAACCTCATTAAATGCCCAGGTCTTAAATGATTAAAAACCTGATTTTAAAAAAGAGAGAATGAGATCTTGTTTGCCTTTCACTGCTTGGCTGAAGTACAGCGCAGAGGAAAGTGCATAAACCCTAAGCGAACAGCCCAGTGGATTCTCACAAACTGGACTAACCTCTGTCACCAGCACCCATCTCAAGAAACAGAGCACTTGGGGGCTCCATCCTCTCTCCTAGTTAACTTCTTCCTTCCTCCGATGGGAGCAAGGCCCCTGGCTTCTATCATCTGTGGTCTGGGACTTCAAAGACATGGAATCTTATCATCCACGCTCCCATGTTTGGTTTCTCTCACTCAGCAATGAGAGTTTCATCCACGACACTGGCCACTGTGTTTTCACAGCACCAGTTCTCAAACATCAGAGAACCGCCTGAAAGGGTCATTAACCCTCAGGTGAAGAGGCTCCGTGCCAGAGTTTGTGATCAGGAGCAGATCTAGGAAGGGACCTGAGAATCTGTGTTTCCAACAAATTCCCAGATGGTGCTGTTGGTCCAGGGACCGCACACTAAGAACCACTGATGTACAGTATTCTTATTTTAGTCTGCATTTTCCTGATCAGTTGTGAGGATGGAAGACATCAAAGGCTTATTAGCCACTTCCAGTTCTGATTTACGGATATTTTTACAAAATCATGTCCTTACTGATCTGTAGGGATCTTTACGTAACAGGAATGATAACCACCAACACTTGCGGCAATCTTTTCCCATCCAGTTTTTTTCTTAAACTTCAGTCTTCAGTCACATGGGAGTTTAAAATTTTTACACAATTAATAGGTCACTCTCTGAGCCTTCTTTTATTCCTACGTGCTTAGGAAGGGCTTCCTCAGCACCAATATTATAAAAATATTCTCTGATATTTTCTGAGAGCTTTGTGTGTTTGCTTAATCTTCAAACAAACTAGAACTGAGTTCCACAGATAGGGTGAAGAAGGTCCAATTTTCTTTCTTTCTCGTAAATGGTCAGGTGATCTGTTATCACACACTGGTGACGTCTCACATACTGGATCAGTGTCTGAAATCTTTATTCTGTTCCACGCATCTGTACCGACTGCTATGAGCTGTGCTCAGATGCTCAGTCGTGTCCAACTCTTTGCGACCCCAAGGACCTTAGCCTGCCAGGCTCCTCTTTCCATGGGATTCTCCTGGCAAGAATACTGAAGCATGTTGCCATCTCCTCCTCCAGGGGATCTTCTCGACCCAGGGATAGAACCTGCATAACCTGTGTCTCCTGCATCGGCAGGCAGGTTCTTTCCCACTGAGCCACCAGGGAAGCCCTATTGTGTCCACCTGGCAATGCTATGCCAGTGCCAACTTCTATAGCTTTGGCGTATATTTCAGGTTTGGGGAGAAAAGATGTCAAAATGAACACATTAATCTAATTTTGTTCCTTTCCCAAAGCCTTTTAAAACTTTCATCAGAATGAGATGAATAGGAAAGGAGACAAAAGTAACATATTTTTCTGAGCTTGGATGCAGAAGGGGCCCCCCTGAGTACCCAGCACAGTGGATGAACACAGACTCCACTGAGGCTCAGCATGAAATCTTAGAACCTCAGGTGCAAAGAGAAGATGCTTCAAACGACCAAAGACTCACCAAGGATCAGAAATCAGAATGGCTTTTCACCTTTTCCAAAAGCAGACAGGATGTTAGAAAATAATGACAAACGGTTTCAGATAGGAAAGTGATTTCTAACCCAGAAATGACCCAGGAAAATTACCAATCAAGAGCAAGAGACAGACACTTTTTTTTTTTTCCTCCAGATATGCAATGTCTAAAAAAATCCACCTTCCACACATTCTTTCTCAGGAATCTACTGAAGGATATGACCCAACAAAGTGAGGGCATGAACTCTAAAAGAGGAACAAAAGAGTAAGCCAACAGAACTCTGGTAAGCTCCCAGAGGAGGGGAAATCTAGACATGATAAGCACCCTAGGCACAGACAGTAACCAGGTCAGACTGGAGCCAAGTGACTCAAAAGACAGACATGGTGACGGCCGTCAGCTGAATGCTATTTTCCCTACTTTTTCACCTGGTGAGACTATTGGGGAACTTGCTCCACCTCAAGTGAGGGAGGAAGCCAAGAAAGAGGAAGATAAGGGATCCAGGGAACAAGACATTCAGCCCAACAGAAAGGTATAAGGGGTTTCAAGGTGAAGGGAGATCCCCAGGAGAAATTTGCCCAAGTGAAAAATGAGAACTCTGATTATCGGATGGGACTGGCTTGTGGGAGACTTTACTGAAAGGCTATTGGACAAATGTGAGAGCAATTAGCTACAAAGACAAGCGAGCAAATTTTTAAAAATTATGCATGCTACTGACTTCAGTAAAAACGAAAAGAGAGTTGTTTGTAGTTATGAGTTCACTCTAATACGCGACTCTGATACTCACATAGAGATGATAATAAATATTGGATACTGACCTGAACAAATGATAATACAGAGGAGGAAAGCAATAGGGATGGGACTTCCCTGGTGGTCCAGTGGCTAAGACTCTGAGCTCCCAATGCAGGGGGCCTGGGTTCGAATCCTGGTCAGGGACTTAGATCCCACCTGCCACAGCTAAAGATCCCACATGCTGCAACTAAGAAGCAGCACAGCCAAATAAATAGATTTTTAAAAAGAAAAGCAATAGAGATGATGCAATGAACTGAATTCTTCAGTTACTACCTTGAGGAATAAGATTCCTTGCCCCATCCCCACTCCCAGCCCCAAATGGTACCAGATATCCGTGTTTTTCTATGAAGAAAAGTTTTTTAAATTGAAAGCCTTCCTCCTGGTGACCTCTTGAGGTTGTCACTGAGCCTGGATGGCCCTCTGCGTGTACTCGCCCACACACAACTTCCATACCCTCTGTCCTGTGAACCAAGGAAACAGATGCCTTAGGTTTTGCAAAATGACACTGAGTTTGTCCATGAGGACTCTCCTGCCTGTGAAGCCTCTGAGCCTTTGACAGCTGTTCTGCTATAGAGAGGAGTTCAAAGGGCCTCATTTATTCAAATGTCTACTGAGCATCTCTTATGAGCCAGGGCTTTTTCTAGGCACTACCGGCTGGCTGATTTCTTTCTGACTTTAGCCTGGAACCAGCATGATTACCATCTGTCTTTCAGTCTTCAAAATAGACAGGTGACTTCTGATGACGAACTAGGCTACCCCGGGAGCAATGTACCAGCTGTTCCCAGCTGCCTTTGCTCCTCGGAGCTGCACTGATCCAGCAGGTGAGCTCAGCACACCTCTGAAATACCTCATTGGACTTGAGATCATTTACCATATTAATTCCTTGCAGCAAAATAGCATTGGAGACCAGCTCCTGTAGATTTACTCTTACGTGTCCTACAAGGAGAAAACAGAATAATATGACCACGCTGAGTGGTCTCCTCTTGCTATGTTTAATACCACACACATGTGACAACATTCAATCAAAAAGCTCAGAGTGTGCCCTGGTGGTGTCATGATGAGCGAAGCAGACATTTCTGCCCCTGGAGAAGGTCCATCAATGGATATCTGACTATGAACTGTAACAAGTTCTACACAAGGAAACTAGGCTGATGCAAGACCATTAAGCACAAGGTCCCAACCTCATCTGGATGGTCAGAAGCAGTTGAAGACTGAGTAGGCAGGGACTTCCCTGGTGGTCCGGTGCTTAAGAATCCACCTTCCAATGGAGGGGACGCAGGTTCGATCCCTGGTCCAGGAACTAAGATCCACATGCCAAGGAGCAACTAAGCCCTCACAGTACAACTACTCAGTCTGCATGTGCTAGAGCCCATGCTCCACGATGAGAGACGCCTGTGCACCACAACTAGAGGAAGCCCGCATGCCACAACGGAGACCCAGGAGAGACCCAACAGAGGCTGACACCAGAGCATCTCTGCTGCAAGTCAGATGCAGGGCTGGTGCTCAAGGGTCCAAAGGTGAGCAGGGCATGAGTGCCTGCCCCTGAGGACTTGGCTACCTCATGTGAGAGATGAACACAGTCCAGCTCCTTCTTCTGCACAGGGGTTGATAACCATGGTCCATGGCTACCCTCAGCCCACTGCCTGTTATGTACAGTTCACAAATGTAGCCAGTGCTCATTCATTTAAGCACCATCTAAGGCTATGACAATATAAGTTAAATAAGCAGGGTGATAATATACAGCCTTGACGTACTCCTTTTCCTATTTGGAACCAGTCTGTTGTTCCATGTCCAGTTCTAACTGTTGCTTCCTGACCTGCATACAGGTTTCTCAAGAGGCAGGTCAGGTGGTCTGGTATTCCCATCTCTTTCAGAATTTATTGTGATCCACACAGTCAAAGGCTTTGGCACAGTCAATAAAGCAGAAATAGATGTTTTTCTGGAACTCTCTTGCTTTTTCAATTATTCAGCGGATGTTGGCAATTTGATTTCTGGTTCCTCTGCCTTTTCTAAAACCAGTTTGATTATCTGAAAGTTCATGGTTCACGTATTGCTGAAGCCTGGCTTGGAGAATTTTGAGCATTACTTTACTAGCATGTGAGATGAGTGCAATTGTGTGGTAGTTTGAGCATGCTTTGGCATTGCCTTTCTTTGAGATTGGAATGAAAACTAACCTTTTCCAGTCCTGTGGCCACTGTTGAGTTTTCCAAATTTGCTGGCATATTGAGTGCAGCACTTCCACAGCATGATCTTTCAGAATTTGAAATTTGATGCCAGCTCAACTGGAATTCCATCACCTCCACTAGCTTTGTTCATAGTGATGCTTTCTAAGGCCCACTCGACTTCACATTCCAGAATGTCTGGCTCTAGGTTACATCATGAGAAATGCTGGGCTGGAAGAAGCACAAGCTGGAATCAAGATTGCCAGGAGAAATATCAATAACCTCAGATATGCAGATGATACCACCCTTATGGCAGAAAGTGAAGAGGAACTAAAAAGCCTCTTGATGACAGTGAAAGAGGAGAGTGAAAAAGTTGGCTTAAAGCTCAACATTCAGAAAACGAAGATCATGGCATCTGGTTCCATCACTTCATGGGAAACAGATGGGGAAACAGTGTCAGACTTTATTTTTCTGGGCTCCAAAATCACTGCAGATGGTGACTGCAAGCCATGAAATTAAAAGACGCTTACTTCTTGGAAGGAAAGTTATGACCAACCTAGATAGCATATTTAAAAGCAAGACATTACTTTGCCAACAAAGGTCTGTCTGGTCAAGGCTATGGTTTTTCCAGTGGTCATGTATGGATGTGAAAGTTGGACTGTGAAGAAAGCTGAGTGCCGAAGAACTGATGCTTTTGAACTGTGGTGTTGGAGAAGACTCTTGAGAGTCCCTTGGACTGCAAGGAGATCCAACCAGTCCAGCCTAAAGGAGATCAGTCCTGGGTGTTCATTGGAAGGACTGATGCTGAAGCTGAAACTCCAATACTTTGGCCACCTCATGCGAAGAGTTGACTCATTGGAAAAGACCCTGATGCTGGGAGGGATTGGGGGCAGGAGGAGAAGGGGACGACAGAGGATGAGATGGCTGGATGGCATCACTGGCTTGATGGACTTGAGTTTGGATAAACTCCGGGAGTTGGTGATGGACAGGGAGGCCTGGCGAGCTGCGACTCATGGGGTCGCAAAGAGTCGGACACGACTGAGTGACTGAACTGAACTGAAGTGAAGGCTATGATGGCAGGGTCCATGGTCTTTGGCTGCAAGGCCTAAACTATCTATTATCTGGCCCTTTATAGAAAAAACTTAGCCAATCTTGTTGACCACCGGTCCCCAACCTCTGACATCTAATGCCTGATGATCTGAGGTGGAGCTGATATGATAATAATAGAAATAAAGCATACAATAAATATAATGCGATTGAATCAGCCCCAAACTGATCCCTGGTGCCAAAAAGGGTGGGGACCACTGCTGTGACCATCGCACTTAGTCTCTGCATCAGGAAATATATACACATGCACATACTGTTGTTTTATTTGTTTCCTGCATTGTTTCAAATAAATCAGATTATTAATATATTGGGCCACAGGAGATGACAGAACAATAGCCTGTATCTCTTCTCTGTACCATCAAAGAATCACACCCTCCTCAAGATGATGGCTCCCAACACCAGTGGGGCTCTGTTTAGTCACCCCCACGTCACACATCAGCAGTGCTTCTCTTTTTTTGAGTTTCTATTGTGTCAGCTGTGTCCAACTCTTTGTGACCCCATGGACTGTAGACTGCCAGGCTCCTCTGTCCATAGACTTCTCCTGGCAAAAATACTGGAGTGGCTTGCCATTCCCTTGTCCAGGGGATCTTCCCGACCCAGGGATCAAACCTGGGTCTCCTGCACTGAGGGCAGATACTTTACCAGCGGAGCCACCAAGAAAGCCCAAGTTTCTATTAGTAATCATCAATAACTATGTTTTATCACATGCCAGTTAGATTTTAAGAAATTTTCCATCCATATGGCAAATGTATGTATCTTAAATTTTTAAGAATCTATTTTTCTCTTTTTTTTATTTCTTTTAATTGGAGGATAACTGCTTTACAATATTATAAAGCAATTATCAGCAGCATTTCTATTCAGCAAGCATGGCCACGTTTTCCATTTATCCACTAGAGGGTGACCAAACCCTGCTTATGCAAGAGTCAGGAGCTCCAGTCCCTGTTCAGTGGGAAGAAATCAGAGTTTACCATCTGTCTAGAGGCGTTCTTCCACTTGAAGCACATTCCAGAGAGGTGGCAAGACGCAGAATAAACTCGGTCTAGAACTTATCCATTAGACCCAGACGCAGCCTGGAAAGAGATCCGACAAGAAATGTAGCCAGCAGCTGCGGTAAGGATTAGTCAATACAAAGACTTGGGAAGGCAAATTTAATCTGTGCACCCCTACGAAGTTTTACTGAAGTGTGCTTAATACCTGCTGCTTTCACCAACAAGAAACTGTGCCTCTTTGGGCCTCTGATTTCTGATCTGGGAGGCGGGGAAGGTCTAGTTAGAAAAACTGTTTTCAAATGGGAGTAGGCGGCCAGGACCTAGGAAATGCAGACCGGAATGAAATGCAGATCGGAATGACCCGGGGAGGGGGTGGGGGTGGGGGGGTGGAGTGTGCTTCGAACCACTTTCTTCTTGGTCATCTTCCCACTTTCACACATGCCAAGGAGGTGGGTGTCTCCCCCTGGCCCTCCCTGACCCCTCCTCAAATGCCACTATAGGAGACCCTTAGGTGCTGCAGAGCAGAACGAGGCTTGGCCTTAGGTGATGCTAGTAGTTTGTGACTTCACTTTGCTTTTACTTAGAACTTTAGTCTGACATGTATGACCAATTAAATCACTGAGGGGGCCTTCTCTGCTGGTCCAGTGGTTAAGAATCCACAGTGCAATGCAGGGGATACGGGTTTGAGCCCCGGTCAAGGAACTAAGATCCCACATGCTGCAGAGCAACTACTAAGCTCGTATGGTACAACTAGAGAGTCCATGCTCTGAAACAAAAGGTCCCGGATGACACAGTGAAGACCCCATCTGCCACAACTAAGACTCAACACAGTCAAATAAAGAAACAAATAGTTAAAAATTTAAATCACTGAGGGAATCCACAGAAGCCCAATAGTGCCATCAGGCAATGGAATGGAGATCTGCATACTGGGCTGGTTTAAAAATGTATCTGTGTTTAATGGGAGGTTGCCTGTCTGAATGGGAGTGGGGTTTGGGGGAGAACGGATGCATGTATATGGTATAGCTGAGTCCTTTCACCGTTCACCTGAAACCATCACAACATTGTTAACTGGCTACACCCCAAAACAAAATGGGTTTCCTGGGTGGCTCAGCAGTAAAGAAGCTGCCAGCAATGCAGGAGACCCAGGTTCGATCCCTGGGTCAGGAAGATCCCCTGGAGGAGGGCATGGCAATCCACTCCAGTACTCTTGCCTGGAGAATCCCGTGGACAGAGGAGCCCAGCAGGCTACAGTCCATAAGGTCACAGGACTAAAGTGACTAAGCAGCAGGAGCAATGTAAAATGCTTCTGGTGTTAAAAGAAAAAAATTTTTTTAAATATATCTACGAATTCTTTGACTCACTTCTTGGATACAAGCGTCCCTCAAGTGATTCTTATGAAGTGTGTGGCAGAAATCATGCTGTGTGATTTGGGAGACTAAGTCATGGAAAGGGTCATGTTGTGAGCACACGCAAGCGGTCTTGAGGGGAGAACCAGAGAGAGAGGAACAAGGTCTCCACCAGCTTGCCAGCCAGGTGAGCGGCTGCCCTGGAAGTGGATTTCCAGGCTCAGTCAAGCCTTAGCTGGCTGCAACCCATGAAGATACCAGACTGACCCTCAGGTAAACACCTGATCCAGAACTGCCCAGCTAAGCAGAACCTGAATTCCTGGTCCACAGAAACTGCGAGTTGTAACACGTGTTTACTGCTGTTTCAAGCTGTGATGCTTGGGGATAATCTGTTACACAGTAAAAGCTTCCCAGAGGACGCTAGTGGTAAAGAACCTGCCTGCCAAAGCTGGAGACATGGATTCGATCCCTACTAGGTCAGGAAGATCCCCTGGAGGAGAGAATGGCTACCCACTTCAGTATTCTTGCCTGAAGAAGCCCATGGACAGAGGAGCCTGGCAGGCTACAGTCCATAGAGTTTCAGAGTTGGATACAACTGAATCGACTTAGCATGCACGTAACAGATGACTAATACCCCAAGTGCATCCAACATGAACTGTATCCAAGAAGCAGAGTGGTAGGTAGAGAGAACCAAAGACCTAGGTTCATCACTAACTTTCTGTCCCCGCTAAGCCTCAGTCTGTGCCTCCATAAGATGGGTATAGCACTACCAAGGTTGCTGCAAGGTCTGAAGGTGCTTTGTGATCTCCAAAGATCTAGGTAAACAGCAGTCATTACCAGTCTCATATTTTTCTCCTCCAGAGGATGCTTAACAGAGTCAGCATCTTGGCAGTTAAGGGTCCAAGAGTAGCCAGTCGAAGAAAGTGGGGTCTGTTCTTGTAGTTAGAACCATGGGGCTCAGGTGTCAAGGACATGCTACAGTAGGTGCGGGCACATTTTTTTCTGGGAAAGGCTACAGAGTGAACATTTTGGGCTTTCTGGGCCACATGATCTCCATCACGACGACTCAGTTCTGCCCCTGTGGCATGAAAGGGGCCACAGACACACGCAGGAGGATGGGAGTAACCGTGTTCCAAGAAAACTACAAAAGCAGGCGGCAGGGACTTCCCTGGCGGTCCAGGGGATAGGAATCCACCTTTCACAGGAACAGAGATGCAGACACAGAGAAGAGACTTGTGCACACAGCAGGGGAAGGAGAGGGTGGGGCGAATGGAGAGAGCAGCACTGAAACATACACACTGCCACGTGCAAAGCAGCTGGCTCGTGGGAAGCTGCCGGGTAACACAGGGAGCAGGGCTCGGGGCTCCGTGATGCCTAGAGGGGTGGGATGGGGGTGCTGGGAAGGAGGCTCAAGAGGGGGGGGACAGATGCATACTTAAAGCGAATTCACCTTGTACAGCAGAAACGAATGCAACGTTGAAAAGCGATTATCCTCCAATTAAAAAAGCAAAGAGAACCCATCATTCAAACGCAAGGGACTCAGGTTCAATCTCTGGTCGGGGAAACTAAGATCTCACATGCTGCGGGGCAACTAAGCCAGCACGTCCCAACCAGAGGATCCGAGTGCTCTAGAGCTCACCCTCCGCAGCACGAGAAGCCCCCTGCAGGCCACAAGAGACCAAAGGCAGCCAAGAACCACTAAATAGATGGCAGGTGGGCCATCGTCTGCCGCCTCTGCCCTTGAGCCTTGCAGAGGCAGAGGGTGTGGTCCCCACTGCAATGCGGTCACATAGGCGCCCCCCATCCTCCCGCCCTGCACCATTGGCACCCCACACCCTCCCGCCCCGCACCATCCTGAGCTTGTTAGAAATGCACTCTCGGGCCACCCACGAGTTCTCACAAGTCTCCAGCAGCTTGCCTTTGAGAAGGCCCTTCCTCTTCTCTTCCTTCTGACTCCCTCAGGAGCCCCATGGCGCCCGGGACTTACAACGGATCTTGGGTGACAATGACTTGATCAGAGATCTCCTCACAAGGGACACACACCAGCTCCAATATTCTCCAGGAATCTGTGAATAACACTTGATTCATGGTCCTGGGTAACCAATAAGCAAAGGCGAAGCCAGTCCTGGTCAGAGAGCGTAGAGTCTTCCAGAACCGAGAGTGGTAGCCACACTCTCGGGGTGAGAAGACTGGATTTGGTGACACCCCAAGGCCGCCTACATCCCCACGGCTGAGGGAGCCCTCTGAGGTCAGATGCTCGCCTGGCTCCCAGCCCTGCTGGCTTCTTTCAGCAAAATTCCTTGCTGATTTCCTTCCGTTTGGGTGAAGTGCGGGCAAAGCGGGGAAGGAAAAGGGATACCTTTTAAGGGACAGCAAAGAGATGACAGGCTTATAGGGGACGTCCCTGATGGTTCAGTAGCTAAGGATCTGCCTGCCAATGCAAAGACATGGGTTCAGTCCCTGGTCTGGGAAGATTCCCACATGCCTCGGAGCAACTAAGCCCATGAACCACAACTCCTGAGCCCACACTCTGCAGCATGAGGAGCCCCAGCAATGAGAAGCCCCAACAGTGCAACCAGAGAGGGGCCTCCACTCGCCTTAACTAGCAAAAAGGCCTCCACTCGCCGTAACTAGCGAAAAGGCTTCCACTTGCCGTAACTAGCGAAAAGGCTTTGCAGCAGTGAAGACTCAGTGCCTCCAA
This sequence comes from Cervus elaphus, assembly GCF_910594005.1. Classification (NCBI taxonomy): domain Eukaryota; kingdom Metazoa; phylum Chordata; class Mammalia; order Artiodactyla; family Cervidae; genus Cervus; species Cervus elaphus. Next base: position 19,465,174 of record NC_057838.1, on the reverse strand, counting down.
AAATAATCTTTTTTAATTTCTAAAAAAAGAAGAAGGAGGAGGAAAAAAAGGCTTATAGGGAGGAAGCAGCAGGAAGGAAAAGGAAAAAGGAACTGTGGGGTGCGGGGAGGTAGAGTCGCTACGAAGCAGCACCTCCCTCTTCTCCATGGGGGAAGCGCTCAGCGGCATCACTGTCTGTCCATGGTACCGCCACTCGTAGCACGCATCTCATTCAGACACACACAGCCGCATGGTGCAGAGGGTCACGGCCCCCTGGGCAAGGTCAGGTCCAAAGCCGCGGTCTCCAAAGCCGGGTCTGGGGTTTCTCTTGGCTACGGGCCCTCCCAGGACCGCCCACAGGGGCACAGCTCCACCTGAGGTCAAAAACCCATCTTTGATGAACTAGTCTTCCTGTATGCTGCCACCGCTGCATCAGGGCCCCCTGCAGGCACGTGCCCCCGGGTGAGTCCGTGTCCACGATGCGGGCAGGGATTGCCACCTCTGTCTTCCCTCCGAGGCACCAGGAAGGGAGGAGATTAGACGGAGCGGTTCACACACGGTCAACACTACAGCATCAGGAGCCATACGTCCGCTCTTTAATGTCAGCCTTAAAAGCCCTGAAATAAAAGCCAAGCACAGAGGTATGACCTGCTTCCCTCTGCCAAGGATGGCAGACACTCGCCCCACAGCGGTGGGTGTGAAAAGTTACTGACATGTCAAGGAAGTTGGACCACTGCATTCCAGGTCAGGGAGCTCTGCAGCTGTCTGTCCAGGCTGCTGTCCTTCCCTCAGTCCACACGCTTTGTGGGTATCTGACTGCCTCTGAGTGTAGAAAATAAGGCTGTGCATCTTTGGCCGAGAGCTCGGATCTCTCGAGTGGCAGATCCCTTTCCTTCTAGGAAGCTGGAAAGGCCATTCTTGATTCCGTGGTTTATGATTATCAGGCCTTTTTGTTTCAAACAGAAGGAAACTGGGGTGAGTTATACACCATAATCCCTGGAGAAGGAAATGGCAGCCCACTCCAATATTCCTGCCAGGAAAATCCCATGAACACAGGAGCCTGGCGGGCTACAGTCCATGGGGTCGCAAAGAGTCAGACACGACAGAGTGAGCATGCAAGCACACATACATCATAATGGTCAGTCCAGGAAACACCTGGGGCCAGGCAACCTTCATCACATGCTTGACCCAATTAGCCTTTGCCCTTGGCACCAGCTAGACCAGGCTCAGAGGGGGCTGAAGGCCACGGTCAGTGAGGTCAAAGCTGAGGAAATGGAGAAAAACAACCATCTAGCCCCTAGAAACAATCAAGAATGTCAAACTCTGAAGGTGAGTCCGACCTCCACGTTTTTATGGACACCTCCTCGGAGTCCCACCACCTGCCAGCTAGTGCAACTGACCCCCAAATACCAGCTCAGTCTACACCTGTCAGGACATGAGCACAAACACGCTGCAGGCAGGAAGACTGGCACCAACAGGAAGGCACCATACTGTTCCCACTCTCCCAGAAAGAGAGCTGTGAGGGCTGGTGCAGAGGGGGCAGCCCCACACCAGCTGGACAGACCCATGAGTATCCCTGGAGATCAGCTCTGGCCCTTCCTTCCTTCCTTTTCAGACAGGAAAGCCCTGGAGTTCTTGCCCCAGGCTGTCAGAGAGTAAGAAAGAGGTGTGTTCTTTTTGGGGAAGGTGAAGAGGGTTGAGAGGCATGTGGGATCTTGGTTCCCCAACCAGGGATCAAACCCACGCCCCATGCAGTGGAAGTCACCAGGGAAGTCCCCGGCAGAGGTGTGTTCTTACTCAGGGAGCAGACAGGCACCTAAGGAGAGACCTAGCACCTGAATGTTAATTCTATTTTCAATTTTTTGATGAAGCTTTATACACTTTTTTCCATAGCAGCTGTAGTATTTTACATTCCTACCAGCAGGGCACATGGCTTCCCTCATAGCTCAGTTGGTAAAGAATCTGCCTGCAATGCAGGAGACCTGGGTTCAATCCCTGGGTCAGGAAGATTCCCTGGAGAAGGAAATGGCAACCCACTCCAGTATTTTTGCCTGGAGAATCCCATGGACAGAGAAGCCTGGTGGGTTATAGCCCCTGGGGTTGCAAAGAGTTGGACATGACTGAGTGACTAAACCGCCACCAGCAGGGCACAAAGGTTCCAATTTCTCCACATTCTTGGCAACACTTGTCATTGTGTCTTTCTGACAGCTGCTACCCTACTCAGTGTGAGGCAACATCTCATTTGATTTTGATTTGCATTTCTTTAATGATCAGTGACGTTGAGCAGCTTTTCATGAGCTTGTTGTTGACCACCTGTGTATCTTTTTTGGAGAAATGTCTAGCCAAGTTTTTTGCCCATTTAAAAACAGAATCTCTTGTTAAGTTGTAGGAGCTCTTTATATATTCTGGACTTTAATCCTGTATCAGACACTTGACTTGCAGATACATCCTCTCATTCTGTCAGCTGCCTTTTTAGTCTACAGATGACGTCCTTTGCTGTGCAGAAATTTTTAAAATTTGATGTAGTCCTATTTTCCCTACTTTGGCTTCTGTTTTGGGTGTTACATCCAAGAAATCATTGATGAATACAAAGTCATTAAGATTTCCCCCTATGTTTTCTTTTAGGAGCTCTATAATTCAGGTCTAACCTTGAGGTCTTTAATCCATTTTGAGTTCCTTTTTGTATATGATGTAAGGTAAGGTGTCCAACTTCATTGGATGTATCCAACTTCATTATTTTGCCTGCGGATATCCAAATTTCCCAATATCATTAGTTGAAAAGACTGTCCTTCCCCGTTGCTTAGCCTTGGCACTTGTGTTGAAGATCATGTGACCATAGATGTGCATGCTAAGTCGCTTCAGTTGTGTCCAATTCTTTGTAACCCTGAGGACTATAGCCCACCAGGCTCCTCTGTCCATGGGATACTCCAGGCAAGAATACTGGGGTGGGTTGCCATGCCCTCCTCCAAGGGATCTTTCAGAACCAGGGATGGAACCCACGTCTCTTAAGTCTCCTGCACTGGCAGGCGGGTTCTTTACCACTAGCACCACCTGGGACCATAGACATGAGGGTTTATTTCTGGGCTCTCTATTCTGACCCATTGGGCTCTATGTCTGCTGTTGGGAAAGACAGTCTTGTCTGTGCAGTCTTCTGACCCTCACTCAGCTGTATAAGAATGAGCCTCGGGCCTGGAATGCTGCATTACCCAAGATAAAGAACCCAGAGAGCCTAAGCAGGGCTTATCACCTTGCCTGGGAATATCTCTTCCTGTTTCAAGTGCAAGGAATGTTCCTCTGTCCTCTGTTAGTATGTACACAACAGCCCTCAGGCACTCCCCCAGCTTTCAGTGTTTCAGACTACACAGGGGAAGGGTTGAGGTCTTTCCACTGTGGCTTAAGAGGGGTGCTCACAGGCCAACTGCCCTGTGTTGGCTAATGAGGAGAGCCAGCGAATGAGGAGTGACTGATGTCTACTATTGAAACTGGTGTCTGTTCACCATATAGGTAAAGCCTTGGTAACTCTAATACCAAGATACGATGGCAGAAGAGTCTGGAGTCCTTCCTGAGATTGGTAATCAGTAAGAGACATTCTGCTCCCTTGGGATTGTTAAATAGTGATAGTACTCAGCTTGACATCTGTCTTTATGCCAGTACCATACTGTTTTGATGACCGCAGCTTTATAATAAGTTTTGAAATCAGGAAGCGTAAGGCTGCTAGCCTTACTTTTCTTTCTCAAGATGTTTTAGACATTTCGGATCTTTTGAAATTCTATATCAATTTTAGGATTTTTTCCTGCTTTTGAAAAAAAAAGTCCTTTGGGGTTTTGATAGGATTATATTGAATCTGTAGACTGCTTTGTGCAGTATGAACATTTTAACAATATAAAGCCTTCCAATCACAAACACAGATGTCTTTCCACTTATTTGTATCCTCTTTAATTTCTTCCAGCAGTGTTTTGTAATTTTCACTGTACACATCTTTTGCCTCCTTAAGTTTATTCCAATGTATTTTATTCTTTTTGATGCTATTATAAATGGGATTATTCCTTTTTGGACTGTTCCATGTTAGCTTATTGAAGTAGAATGGATTTTTGTGTGTAGATTTTGTATCCTGAAAGTTTGTTTAGTTCATTAATTTGTTCTAACAGTGGCTTTTTTTTTTTTTTTTTTGGTGGAATATTTAGGGTTTTCTACATACAAGATTATGTCATCTGTGAAGAAAGGTAATTTTACTCCTTCATTTCCTATCTGCTGCTGCTGTTGCTGCTAAGTCACTTCAGTCTTGTCCGACTCTGTGCGACCCCATAGACGGCAGCCCCATCAGGCTCCGCCATCCCTGGGATTCTCCAGGAAAGAACACTGGAGTGGGTTGCCATTTCCTTCTCCGATGCATGAAAGTGAAAAGTGAAAGTGAAGTCGCTCAGCTGTGTCCGACTCTTAGCGACTCCATGAACTGCAGCCTACCAGGCTCCTCCGTCCATGGGATTTACCAGGCAAGAGTACTGGAGTGGGTTGCCAAGGCCTTCTCCGCATTTCCTATCTGGATGACTTTTATTTCTTTTTCTTGACTAATTTCGTTAGGACTTTCAGTACTCTGTTGAATGGAAGTAGGGAGAGTGGACATCCTTGCCTCATCTCAGACGGAAAATTTTCAGTTTTTCACCACTGAGTACAATGCTAATCATGGGTCTTCATAGACAGTCTTACGTGGAGGTTGTTCCTAGTTTGCTGAGCATTTTTATCTTGAAAGGGTGATGAATTTTGTCAAATGTTTTTTTTTCATTAACTGAAATGATCACGTAGTTTTTGTCCTTCATTGTGTTAATGTGGTGAGTTATACACTAATTAACTTTTTTTTTTTTTTTTAACTAATTAACTTTCATATGGCGAACCATCCTTGTATTCAGTAATACATTCCATCTGGTCATGATGTATAGTATCTTTAACATGTTGTTGAACTGTGTTTGCTAGTATTTTGCTGAGGATTATTTGCATCTGTGTTCAACAGGGACACTGATCTACAGTTTTCTTGTAGCATCCTTGTCTCCTTTTGCTATCAGGGTAACACTTGCCTCCACAGAATACATCTGGACATGTTCTCTCCTCTTCAATTTCTGAGAAGAATTTGAGAAGGACTGGTATTAAGTCTCCTTTAAATGTTTGTTAAAATTCTCCAATGAAGCCATCTTGTCCAGGGTTCTTCTTTGGTGGGAGTTTTTTGATGACTGATTTAGTCTCTTTTGAAGTTATAGGTCTGCTCAAATTTTTAATTTCTTTATGACTCAGTCATAAAAGACAGTATGTTACAAAAAATTAGTGTCTTCTGGATTGCCCAATTTGTCGATGTAAAATTGTCTGCAATAATCTCAAGAGCATTTTTATTTCTGTGGCATCAGTTGAAATGTTTCTTTCATTACTGATTTTTCTCATTTCTGATTTTTTTCATCTCAGTCTTTTTTCTCTTTTCTTAGTCTAGTTAAGGATCTGTCAATTTTGTTGATCTTAAAAAAAAAAAAATTAAGTGTTGCTTTCCTAATGGTGAGGATCACATATCTCTATAACACAGATATAAATATATACTCCTGGGTTTTAACACTCACTGATTGAAGCTTTACCTAATACTGCAACAGAAAAGAATTCACATGGAGAAGGAGGCCATTCACCATGTTACTGAAGATTGACCAGGCAGTTTCTCTTATCAGTATATTCCATACTTCAATATTTCTGACCTGTCATCTAAAAATTGAAATATCTCCTACATTAAGGACTAGTGGAGGCTGTGGAACAGGTTATATAATTTGATAGTTTGGAACGGACCCTTCCAGCTGCCCTCCAAAACTCCCCTGTGTGCCAAATCTGATATTCTGCAACTAAGAAAAATACAATGGGATTACTTTGGCAATTTTATTTCACAGTTTCAAATTCAAGTTCTTTTCCTGAAAGAGTATCAAGTTGCTGTAAATCAAAATTCATAAACCTTAGAGAAGTGCCATTCACAAGATGCCTAAAATCCTGTTTGGGAGCAGAATTACCTTTTAATTTAGTTTCCATGTAAACTTGAGTTTTCCTGGATTGCACCTATTTATAGCACATCTGTGTAAAACTCCATTTTTTCCCTCCTTCCAACAGCTGATGAGGGTCACTAAAATTACTGGACACCAGGACAAGCAAAGAGACAGGCTTTCACGGGGCCAGAGAATGTGTGCAAGGAAAAAGACACAGCCCTTTCCCTTGCAGAATGTTCAGTGTGGCCAGGGAGATGAAAGAATCAGAAAACCCTGTAGCACAGCCCAAGGGAAGGGCCAAGAAAGTGCAATCACGACAAGAAATGCTGGGCGATTCATTCAGGAAGAGCAATAAATGAGTCTGGGTGCCCAGAGATGACTGACAGCCTCAGGAAGGCCAGGATGGGAGTAGCCGCCCTCCAGGCAGGGGCAAGGCTGGGACTTGGAACCCACCTGCTTTAAGGATGTGGGCAAAGGCCAGAGGGTTGGCAGGGAGATACACGGGGTGGCTGGGGCCACATTGTAGAACTCAAACCAGCAGGTTAGGGAGTTCAGATTTGATTCGCCAGGCAGGCGTCATAGGACCAGAGGCACTTTTGGAAACAGATATTTCTGGCATCAGTGTTTCAGACTAGGCACATTCTCAACATCTCCTTTGGCAACAGCTGCAGGGGAGAGCCAGTCATGTCACTGAGCGTGGGTGAGCTATCAGGAGGATCTGTTTCAATGTAACGTCGCCAAGACAGCCAGTGGATGGGAGGAGCGCAGCGGGGGCCCTGCTGGGCTGGCCTCCACACCACCTGGCTGCCTCTGCTTCTTGGGAACAGATCTGCGTCCCTAAGAGTAGGTTCTAAGCCAGCCATCCTGAGCCGGGTTCTTTCATGGGTACCATTAAAGTGTTTGCATCCTAGGTGATGCCATCGTCAACCACTGCTCCTAGGAGGGTGATGGCCCTCCACGCAGTGGGTTCAGATGCCCCACCTGGCATTTTACAGTCAACCCCTGGCCCCCGGGGACATCCTTTGATAAGCAGGAATACTGTACACACATCTAATCTTGGGGAGAACCTGGCACTCTGCCAAAGTATGAAAGTGAAAGCTGCTCAGTTGTGTCCAACTCTTTGCGACCCCATGGACTATACAATCCATGGAATTCTCCAGGCCAGAATACTGGAGTAGGTAGCCGGTCCTTTCTCCAGGGGATCTTCCCAACCCAGGGATCGAACCCAGGTTTCCCATATTGCAGGTGGATTCTTCACCAGCTGAGCTACCAGGAAGCCACATTATCTTAGCAACAATTTAAGCCAAAGATTCAGAGGTAAGTTAGGGGAAAGGTATTATCACAGATAAATAACAAAGTACCTGCAACAGACTGAATGTCTCTGTCTCCCCCCACCAAATTCATATGCTGAAATCTAACCCCCAACATGATGGTATCTGGAGGTGGGGCCTTTGGCAGATGATTCGACCATGAGCCTGGAGTCGTCATGAATGGGGTTAGGATCGTTATGAGTCACCAGGAGGCTCCCTCTCCCCTTCAGTGAGAAGCCAGCAATCTATCAAGTAGGAAGCAGGCTCTCACCAGACACCTGCTCTGCCAGTGCCGTGGCCTTGGCGCTCCCATCTTCAGAACTGTAAGAGAGAAATTTCTGTGGCTGCAACCTCCCTGGTGGTGCAGGGGTTAAAAATTCTCCTTGTAATGCAGAGGGCGGAAGTTCGATCCCCGGTCCGGGAAGATTTCACATGCCATGCAGCAAGTGAGCCCACATGCTCTGGAGCCCACGTGTGGCAACGACTTAGCCTGAGCGCCACAATTAAAAAAATAAAAAAGATCGCACATGGTGCAGCGAAGATCCCACATACCATAACTAAGACCCAACACAGTCAAATAAATACATAAAACAGTCAAAATTTTTTCTGTGGCTTATCAGCCCCCTAGCCTATGTTATTTTGTTACAGTAGCTGAGCAGACTGAGAGAGTACCTTTTCACTAAGAATCAGAATCAGAAATGCTGCAGAGGGGAAATCTCGCAGGAATTTTAAATATAAAATATAAAAATCACCCCTGTTAAGAAAAAAAAAAAAAAAAACCCACCTGGGTAGCTCCAGGCCTCACCCTCAGATCCTCGAGTTTGCTCTCAGAGGTTGGGGATCTTTTTGGTTGAAAAACTTGATAAGCCCAGGTTCATGGAAACAACACTGGTTAATTTGGACAGGTACTGTCACATCTTCCTTCCACTAAATGTTGGAAGACAAATCCCCTCCGTCCCCGGGGAGAAACTTGTCGTCCAAGAAACTTGTTATCTTGTTTCCCTAAAGAGGAGGCACCATGGAGGTGTTTTTCGAGGCAGTCAATAACAATGCATCTCTATTTCTGGAACTTTTCCTCCTAGCTGAGTTACACCAGGAAGCCCTAGGTCTATTTCACTATTTCAATAGACAGGTGATGAAACCGGTGCTCCTGTGGGGAGAGAGCAAGTTATCCAAGATGGTGTGTTCAGACTCTCTCACCCCACGTAGTGTAAATGAGGACTATTAACACTGAGATCACGTATAGCGCTTTGCATGTGCATCACAAGCTACCGGCTTGGTCACGGACTACTCTGTGTGGTACGCCCGTCTGAGCTTCACCAGGAAAGCCCTGGCACTGCGGCTACACTGGAGCGATATCACGGTTGTGTCATATGAGGCTATGTTGTGACTACATTACGGTTATGCAGTGATGGTTATGCTGCTAGGGCTGCTGCGTCAGCCAGGAGAGACTCCGTGTCATGGCTACCGTGCCAGCCAGGGGAGAATAAACGTGTTCACAATTACTACGGCTCCCCGAGTCTCCTTCTCAGCTCCCATTAAAACTGGAGTGAGATGCTGTTGCCAGCCGAGCTGAAACCATAAACAGGTCACCAAGCTCCTGCCTGGGCATGATGATGTGAGAGACCCCCAACCTCCTTTTCCCTTAGATGAGCTTAACAGTGATAATTCCCTAAATGAGAAAAAGAGGTCCAACCTTCACTCTTGCAGAGAGGCCTAGTAAAGCCTCACGTAAGAAGAGGACAAACAGGTCAATAAACCCGAGATGATTACACTAAATTGGCAGCATGCCCACTGGAGACAGAACATTTCAGCAAACAGGCATTTATAATCTTTATAACAAGTTCATGTTCTCTCTTTGGAAAGGAGAGGCCCAGAGAGTATTTTTCACAGGGGATAATTTGAGGGCATGTGTGGATGGAAGCAGGTTACTGAACCCAGGAGATACAGCTCCTAGACTTGAGAAATGTTTCCATGTTATAAGCAAACAGCGTTGAGCCCAGGCCCCAGACACCACACTTGACCATGCCTAAGTAGACGACCCAATAGGTGGTGTTGCGAACCACCAGTAAAATGAGAAGTCAGATCACTGTGAACAGACGGAAAAGGAAGGTCAGTCCTCATGGAGAAATAAAGCTCAGCCAACTCAGCTGTAGAAACATGAGGCTGGTGTACAAGCCCAGGTTCACCAGAAATGCCCCAAATCCACCTGGCCCGTTCAAAGCCATTCAGTGCTGTGCGTGCGAGTGGGCTTAGTCGCTCGGTCGTGTCTGACTCTTTGTGACCCCATGGACTGTAGCCAGCCAGGCTCCTCTGTCCATCAGAATTTCCAGGCAAAATTTGCCATTCCCGTCTCCAGGGCATCTTTCCCACTCAGGGAACAAACCCAGGTCTCCTGCATTGCAGGTGGATTCCTCACCACCTGGGCCACCAGAGAAGCCCACTGCTGAGTTCACCCAAACATGCGGGCAACTGAAAGAACCAATCGGCCTTGGGTGGGGCCTGCATCATTTTACAGGAGAAAATAAAAAGAAACAGCCAGCATTCCCAGAGTCTGTACTGTGGGCCAAGGGATTTCTAAGTATCACCAGGACTCAATTTCCAAGTACCACGGACCAGGCCTCTTCCTGGGACCCCCATGGGAAGGGAATTCCATCACTGAGCACTGTAGTTCACCAAGTTTTTTTGTGAAGGGCCAGAGTGTAAATATCTCAGGCTTTTGCAGGACAGACAGTTGCAGTAACCCGTCTCTGGCTGAGACCTGGGAGCAGCCTGTATCTAAACAAAGGGGCGTGGCCGTTTGGACGAATGTTCCTGAAAACTGGCACCAGGACAGGCTGGACCCCCAGACCGTGGTCTGCCTACTCCTGATCTAGCAAATTACAGCCACCATTTCCCTGCTCTTCAAAAGTAGTTCGGGATGCTAAGGTCGAGCTCCCCTACCTGGGAGTTCTTCACCAGGATGCTCCCCTGAAGACGTCAGGGCAGGACGTGTCTCTCCCTCTGCTTCCCAGGAGGGAGGTCCGTGGAGTCAGTCCACACGCACACACTCGAGCACACATACATGCACACTTTCACCAGCTGTGTGTTCCTCCCCCTCTCCCCAAGTGCGGTGCTAAGTCGCCTCAGTCGTGTCCGGTTCTTTGCGACTCCATGGACTGTAGCCCACCAGGCTCCTCTGTCCATGGGATTCTCCAGGCAAGAATACTGGAGTGGGTTGCCATGCCTTCCTTCCTGGGGATCTTCCCAACCCAGGGATCAAACCCATGTCTCCTGCATTGCAAGTGGATTCTTTGCGGCTGAGCCACTGGGGAAGCACCCCCCTTCTCCCCATACAGTTTTCAATTTTCAGCAGATTGTCAAGTGAACAAGCTGGTGCACGACCTAAGTCTCACTTAGGTCCCCGATGCCATTTAAATAGCACCACGTTTCCCAGGGAAGTATGCTGATACAGCTTTTTCACCAGCAGGAAAATACACCTCTGACTTGGGTGTTCTTTTATTTTTTGGTCACAAAACCACTTGGCTTGCAGGATCTTGGTTCCCCAACCAGGGATGGAACCTGGGTCCCCGGAAGTGGAAACTTCGGAGTCTTAACCACTGGATTACCAAGGAATTCCCTTGGGTTCTTTTCTTTTCTTTTTTAAAATATTTACTTATTTATTTGGCTGCGCCAGGTCTTGTGACATGTGGGATCTTAGTTCCCTGACCAGAGATTGAACCCGAGCCCCCTGCATTGGGAGTCTTAGCCACTGGATCACCAGGGAAGTCCTACAGGTGTTGTTTTTAAACTCTTTCTCTTTCTTGGGTCACATAAATAAAAGGGGCAGTCTTTTTCATACCAGCACTGATTTCTGAAGACCAAAACAATTGCCAACACAGGAAAACTCCAGAAAAGCAAAGTCACTGACTGTCACCCAACAAATACAACGATACTTTAAAATCAAGTTTTGGGGTGGTGGTAGAGAGAGAAAAAAAGAAGTCATTAGCTGCTAAAGGAACCACTGTCCTAACCTCAAATGAAGAGTGGGAAGTAAAATAAGACCATGGGGTCAAATAAAGTCACTTCTGTTTCCCAGTGATCTGGGAGGGAGAGAAACAAGATTTGCATGGAGTTTCAGAGAGGAAAGGAAACCACATCTCCTTCCTCCCTCATCTCACCTAACATGCCCCAACCCCGGGGTTGCACCACACCCCGAATCCAAGACAAAAACCGAAACAGACGCCGAGGAAGAGACTCGGGTACATTTCAAGGCACTGTAAGTAAATCCAATGCCTTTAAAATATACCTTTCTTTCTTTCTTTCTTTTTGGTTGTGCTGGGTCTTTGCTGCTGCACAGGCTTTTCTCCAGCTGTGGAGGGAGGGGGCTACTCTCTAGCCGCAGTGCAGGGGCTTCTCACTGCAGGGGCCTCTCTTGTTGCGGAGCGCAGGCTCAGCTGGTCCTCAGCACGTGGGATCTTCCCAGATGCAGGATCAAACCCGTGTTTCCTGCATTGCCAGGTGGATTCTTTATCACTGAGCCACCAGGGACGTGCCAATGGTATTTAATAAGCGCTTTACTGAGATATAATTTATTTTTTTAATATTTATTTATTTGGTCGTACTGGGTCTTAGTTGCAGCATACTGGATCTTCAGCTGTCCCAATAAGAACTCTTAGCTGCGGCATGTAGGATCTAGTTTCCTGACCAGGAATCAAATCTAGACCCCTGCATTGGGAGTACAGAATCTTAGCCACGGGACCACCAGGGAAGTCCCTATTGAGATGTAATTTACAAACTATACAACCTACCCATTTAAAGCTTACAATGCAATGCATTTTAATGTATTCACAGAACTGTACAAGTGTCACCATGATTCTGGGATATTTTTATCACCCTAAAGAAACTCCTTCCCCACTAGCAGTCTCTGCCCCTTTCCTGCCACCATCACCACCTTGAGCCCCGAGCCACCAGTGACCTACTGTCTCTGCAGATGTGGACATTTCATATAAACAGAATTATGTAATACGCAGCCCTTGCGCCTGGCTTCCGTGTTGTAGCATGTGTCAGTAGCATGATTCTTTTCCAATGGCTGAATAACATTCCATTGTACGCCTCACTGCATGTCACTTGTCCATTTATCAGCTGATGGACATTTGGGTTCTTTCCGCTTTTTAGCTTTTATGATTTACGTCCAAGTGTTTGTGTGGGCATATATTTTCGTTTCTCTGAACTCGAATTCCATTTCAGATGCACAAGGAACCTGATTAAGGACTACAGGCAGCGGCATTGAAGTCAGTTTAGGTTTTCGACAACAGACTCACAGCTCTCCAGTGAGAAGCGTAAGTTTCTCGTGGAGCTCCCTCTCTGACACAGCTGCTCAGCGCAGAATGCCTGCAGGAGGAAGTCTACAGGAGCCTTGACTTTCAAGTTCACTCTGCACATTACCGACTGCAACTCCCAAAGCCTTTTATGTCAAGCGTCCTGATGTGAGCTGACCTATTTCGCATTGTGGGTTGTTTTTTCCGAGGGTGGTTTTGACAGCTCTGCCATGCCTGCCTTCTCAGCAGAGCTAGTCTACACAAATATCTGAGTATTTTGTTGCCTCTTACCCTTCTTAGCTCATCAGAGTGAGTGTTAAATGGAAGAGTGGAACCACCGATTAAGGCAACAGCATCGTTAACTACATGTTCACAGGACCAAAGTGAGCAGACTGTCCAGCTGAGAACAAACTTCGTATGTAGGAAATGCTGGAAGTAGCTCTCTGGGGAGCATCTAAAAAGCAAGGTGCAGAGATGAATGAAGCGGTGAAATCTCTTAAAGTACAGACTGAGAATTAACATTTCGAGAAAAGAAACTCATGGTCAAATTTCAAGTGGGACAGTATTGTGACCGGAGAAGGGGTTGAGGAGTTGACAGTTTTTTAAAATATAATTATTGCCAAAAATATTAAAAGATAATTCCTATTTTTTAGAGCTACTTACTAAATATTTACAGGTGAAATGACATTTCCTTCTAAATCCTCCTGGAGGCAGAATGGGTAGGAATATAGAAGAAGCATAAATTAACAATGACTGAAGCTGGGCGGCAGGTAGATGGGAGTATATTATACTCAGTTTGAAATTTCTCATAATTAAAATAAATTTTAATTAAAATTAAAATAAAGCCATACATTCCCAAGACCTAAACCTAGAGAGAAATTCCCAGGGTCTCAGCCCCAGGGTCTCAGGTGACAGTCTGCTGTCACCTTTATGAAAAGAGGAAAGTTGGGCTGGAAATTCCTTCTAATTAAAAAAAATTTTTTTTAATATTTATTTATTTGTATTTGGCTGCACTGGGTCTTAGTTATGGTATGTGAGATCTAGTTCCCAACCAAGGATTGAATCCAGGCCCCCTGCATTGGGAGCTCAGAGTCTTAGCCACTGAACCACCAGGGAATTCCCGCCTCCTGATTATTTTACTTTGTCAAACAGGCAATACGCTGACATAGCTGGAAGTGGAGAAGTACAGAGTCAGACAGTGAGGCGCCTCCTGGTCACCAGATCCCTCTTGGGTTTCTTTTGCCACAGTGGATCCCTCCTGCCCTCCTTCTGCCCAGAGGCAAACGCTGCTATTAGTTTCTCCTGCAGCTTTCCCAAATTATACTTAACTCTCCCCCTCCTCCTCCCCTTGCTGTCCTGACAATACGTTTCAGAGATCTTTTCCAAGAAATTAGAAAGCATCTTGTGTGTGCATGTGTGCTAGGTCACTTCAGTCGTGTCCAACTCTGCAACTCTATGGACTGTAGCCCGCCAGGCTCTTCTGTCCAAGGGATTCTCCAGGCAAGAACATTGAAGTAGGTTGTCATGCCCTTCTTCAGGGGATTTTCCCAACTCAAGGATTGAACCCATGTCTCTTAAGTCTCCTGCATCAGCAGGAAGGTTATTTACCACTAGTGCCACCTGGGAATCCCAGCAAGTATCCTTAGGTAGGTAGTTAGTTCAGTCGCTCAGTCGTGTCTGACTCTTTGCGACCCCATGGACCACAGCACGCCAGGCCTCCCTGTTCATCACCAACTCCAGGAGTTTACTCAAACTCACGTCCATTGAGTTGGTGATGCCATCCAACCATCTGATCCCCTTTTGTCCCCTTCTCCTCCCGCCTTCAATCTTCCCCAGCATCAGGGTCTTTTCCAATGCGTCAGTTCTTCACATCAGGTGGCCAAAGTATTGGAGTTTCAGCTTCAGCATCGGTCATTCCAATGAACACTCAGGACTGATTTCCTTTAGGATGGACTGGTTGGATCTCCTTGCAGTCCAAGGGACTCTCAAGAATCTTCTCTAACACCACAGTTCAAAAGCATCAATACTTCAGCACTCAGTTTTCTTTATAGTCCAACTCTCACATCCATCAGAGAAGGCAATGGCAACCCGTTCCAGTGTTTTTGCCTAGCAAATCCCATGGACGGAGGAGCCTAGTGGGCTGCAGTCTATGGGGTCACAAACAGTTGGACACGACTGAGTGACTTCACTTTCAGTTTTCACTTTCCTGCATTGGAGAAGGAAATGGCAACCCACTCCAGTGTTCTTGCCTGGAGAATCCCAGGGACGGGGGAGCCTGGCGGGCTGCCGTCTATGGGGTCGCACAGAGCCGGACACGACTGAAGCGACTTAGCAGCAGCAGCAGCACACCCATACATGACCACTGGAGAAACCATAGCTTTGACTAGACGGACCTTTGTTGGCAAAGTAATGTCTCTGCCTTTTAATATGCTGTCTAGGTTAGTCATAACTTTCCTTCCAAGGAGTAAGCGTCTTTTAATTTCTGCAGTTACCATCTGCAGTAATTTGGGAGCCCAAAAAAATGAAGTCTGCCACTGTTTCCACTGTTCCCCCATCTATTTGCCATGAAGTGATGGGACCAGATGCCATGATCTTAGTTTTCAGAATGCTGAGCTTTAAGCCAACTTTTTCACTCTCCTCTTTCACTGTCATCAAGAGGCTTTTTAGTTCCTCTTCACTTTCTGCCATAAGGGTGCTGTCATCTGCATATCTGAGGTTATTGATATTTCTCCCGGCAATCTTGATTCCAGCTTGTGCTTCATCCAGCCCAGCGTTTCTCATGATGTCCTCTGCATATAAGTTAAATAAGCAAGGTGACAATATACAGCCTTGACGTACTCCCTTCCCTATTTGGAACCAGTCTGTTGTTCCATGTCCGGTTCTAACTGTTGCTTCCTGACCTGCATACAGGTTTCTCAAGAGGCAGGTCAGGTGGCCTGGTATTCCCATCTCTTTCAGGATTTTCCACAGTTTGTTGTGATCCACACAGTCAAAGGCTTTGGCATAGTCAATAAAGCAGAAATAGATGTTTTTCTGGAACTCTCTTTTGCTTTTTCTGTGATCCAACGCAAAGCATCCTATTTCTCATTAAACTGCTACATAATGTTCCCGAGTATAGAGTCTCTGCTAGTTGCTTCTGGTTTCCTGCTCTGCCAACAGCGCTGCAAGGAATCACCTTGTACAAATATCACTTTGTACACAATCAGGCTCGCTGTAGGGTAAATTTATACAGCAGTGTAACTCCTAAGTCAGAGTACCTGTGTCTGTCCTTACAAAGAACAGCTGTTCAACTGCCCTTCATAAAGGTTAGACTTCTGCTCACTTTTATTTACTTTTCCACTGGCAGTATGTGAATTTCAAAATAAAATCCAGACAACGTTAGGAGTATCTCTTGCCTCCTACCCTTTAACAGTAAGTCTTTCCTCCAACATGAACACTTATTTTCCTGCCAAATGTCATTTTAAGTGCGATGGACCAAGTCAGATGTGAAGAGTTGACTTTAGAGAAGTAATCACTGTTGACGACATTTACTGTTTAATCTATATTTTAAGTCTTACATAAAAAATAAGCTAACATTTACTGAGCAGCCCCTAAGGGCCAGGCAGGGCTGCAAGCATCCAGGGCTTCCCTGGATCCACACGCTTAGACCTGGCACGATTCTGAGGTCAATTCTACCACCAATCTCAGTTCATATGAAGAGAGATGCCCGAACCGACTGACTGTCCCAGGACACATGGCTGAAGAGTGACAGACTGATGTCAGGGGTCCCCCTCTTCCCCCTCCACCACCCTGAGAGTTGGAAAAACTTACAAATTCAGATCCCAGGCCACTTCCCAATATCCAGGCCTCTAATAGTAACATGTAAGTCTGTGGTTCTGTTTCCAAACACAGTCTTGTCCTGCATTTTTAGGAATAAATTATACACAAAAGTATTTTCTTATCAGAGCAAAATATCTACCATATTGGCAAACAGACTTTCAGATTGGGTTCACAACTGGTCAGATTTCAGCTGAGGGTGGAGTTCTGAAATATTAATAAATGGAAGATGTTTCACATAAAAAAAGGAGAGAGACTTCCCTGATAGTCCAGTGGTTCAGACTCTGCCTTTCAATGCAGGGGGTGCAGGTTCGCTCCCTGGTTGGGAAGCTAAGATCCCATATGCCTCACGGCTGAAAAACCAAAATATAAAATGGAGCACTAGTATAACAAATTCAATAAAGACCTTAAAAATGGTCCACATCAAAAAAGAATTTTTTTTTAAACCCATAGCAATCCATATATTCTATGATGTAGGAAAAAAAAAAAACAAAACTGAACTTAGCACTGAGGAGGTCTCTCACCATGTAAGCAACTGGTTTCTAAAAACTGAACTGAAAAACTCAGCCTTCAACTCAAGTGATTCAGTTCTCCTTCACATCTCATCCCCCTCAAATACATTTTGAGTCTCAACAAAAGTTGCTGCTGTCCAAGAAAACTACTCCCAAATTCGAAAAGCAGGCACTTGTTTATTCAGCTTCCGTTTCATATTCACAGAGCTTCAAGCTCACAAATAACTCGACACCTCTGTAAGACCCTACACGTTTGGCCACAAACTCTCTTACAGAGAAGTTCACATTCCTGTCCTGCCTTTTGTCAACTGGCTCCTAAGTTCCTCTGAGAAGCTGTCCATCTGTCAGGGCTCGAGACCACCCTTGAAAACACTAGGCACGTAAATCCATGGCTGATTCATGTCAATGTATGGCAAAAACCACTACGATTTTGTAAAGTAATTAGCCTCCAACTAATAAAAATAAATGAAAAAAAAAAAAACAACACTAGGCCTCCGGAAGGGTCTGAGTTCATCTCCAGGGATATTTTGAAAAAGACAATGGCCTCAATCTCATCCAATCGGCTCCACCAGGAGATGGATCCCAGCAAGTCAAAGAGGTGGAATGAGAGGAGTTATTGAGTACAATTTTAGACTTCAGTGAATTTCCTTTTGGAACTTCCCAGAGGATGTCTAGTTATTTCAAGGAATGTCAAGAGCGTCTCAAAAGAGAGCTAATTTAAGACTTCCCCGGGGGTCCAGTGGTTAAGACACCATGCTTCCAATGCAGGGGCTGTGGGTTCAATCCCTGGTCAGGGAACTAAGATCCTGCACGCTATACAGCAAAGGAAAAAAAAAAAAAAAAGGTAATAGAGTAAACTTTAAAAAAAAAAAAAAGAACTAATTCATTTTAAAAAAGGGGAGGTGGGGGAAGGGCATTTGGTTTTCTTAAAAGGAATAACATAGGTTGTCAACCCCAGATAATGTAGGAATTAGTGTCTAACACCACAAGTCACCAAAAACTATGCCACCAGCTCCGTAAGTCACATTTTTCAAAGTATGTTCTAAGATAGTCCAAAAAACAGGGTTCACAGTCCAATTAGTCTGGGAAAGGCTGGACTTAGTCTTAGAAATGTAGCCCATTACGGCCTCAGAAGGGCCTCCCAGGAAGCCTGGCCTTTTCCAAGCTGACTCAGCATGGACCCTCTTCCACGTCCAAGGTAACACTGCAGGGATCCCAGTGTGATCTTCTTGGTACACTGGTCCCTCTTTTCTGACACTCTCTTCATCCTGCCTGTGCCTGGTCAGTGTCCACATCTCTTCTTCCTTTAACTGTAAGGTTTTGAAAACAGCGAAGGCGGCTTAGCTCCGTTTGTTTCCCCATTTACTTTACCCACCGAATGGATGCCCAAAGGCCCACTGAGGTGCTCCAGAGTCGGCGAGTAGGAACACAGAAACGGATGGATGTGACGGGAAGTTCCCCCACTTACTCAAGTATCAAGCTCACTAGAACTCACAATTCAACATCTCTGCAAGAGGCTGTCAATGTCTCCATCAGTGATGCCTCCATCAAACCCACAGGCACATTCTAGAAAACTCTCCCTCCTTACCAGTGATGGAAAGAAAGAAAAAAAATATATTAAGAGTCCAGTGGCTAAGACGCAGCACTCCCAATGCAGGGGGCCCAACTTGAACTAGATCCCTCAAGCCACAACTAAGACCCGGCACAGCCAAATAAATACTTTTTTAAAAAATAAAAAATAAAAATAAAAAATAAAAAATTCCTGCCTTACTCTTCTTACTCATACTCCCTGAGTGGAACTCTGCCTTCAAGTCAGGGTATTTTCTAAATGGTTAGTCCAGAGGCCCAGAGGCACTGTTCAAAGCCTGTGCCCAGAGCTGATAATAAAGGATGAGCAGATAATCCCGGCAGTGAAATTCTCAGCTTCCCATGAGGAAACCCCCACACAATAGCAGTGTGACTGCTCTCTTGCGTTGCAGGAAAATGCCCCTAGAACAAAGCAGTCAAGGGCTTGTAAGTCCAACCTAGTTTCACTGAACTCCTGTCTTCCATGGGCACCCCTTGCAGTCAGGGACGAAGCTCCTAATTAAGATGTCATTTACTGAATGGGACATCTCTAAAGCACCTCCAGAGGATGAGAGGATTCGAGGATCAGGTGTACTTTCCATTAGAGCAAAAGTATGCTGGACTGTAAATTCAAGCTACTGCCTTGCAGTGCAGGCAAAGTTCCTCTGCTCTTCCCCCCACGATGGAATTCTGATGGGATCTTCCAACAACCTTCCCTCAAAGATGTACCCATGTGACTTCTTCTTCTTTTGGCCACACCTTGCAGCATGCAGAATCTTAGTTCCCTGATCAGGGATCAAGCCTGTGCCCCCTGCAATGGAAGCACAGAGTTCTAACCACAGGACTGCCAGGGAGTTCTCCGATGTGGCTTGTTAAAATCCATGCAGTAGTTTTGGGATATCTGAATTGTTGAGAAAAAAAAAAAAATTTTAAAGATCACACATACCTTCACTGCTCCTTCCCCCACATGTAACTTACATGCAAACATTAGAAAGCAGTGAATTTCCTACTCTGCTTTTGTTTAGTCCTATTTTGAAATGTCCTTTGTTTGCTACCTCTCTTCTAAAGATTAAGCCAGGAAAAGAAAGACTGGATGTGAGAATCCCAGACGATCCTGTAAGATGCAGAGCCAACCCAGCACTGTCAAGGGTTGCAGCAAACCCTCCCCTCACCCATGGAAGGAGGCTCCCTGAGTGCTGGTGGCACCATACGAAGCTCCCGGCCCCTACTGGACTTCGTTGTTCACTCACTCAGTTGTGTCCAACTCTTTGTGACCCTGTGGGCTGCAGCATGCCAGGCTTCCCTGTCCTTCACCATCTCCCGGAGTTTGAGCAAACTCATGTCCATTGAGTTGGTGATGCCATCCTACTGTCTCATCCTCTGTCACCCGCTTCTCCTGCCCTCAATCTTTCCCAGCATCAGGGTCTTTTCCAGTGAGTCGGCTTTTTGCATGAGGTGGCCAAAGTATTGGAGCTTCAGCTTCAGCATCAGTTCTTCCAATGAATATTCAGGGTTGACTTCCTTTCAGATTGACTGGTTGAATCTCCTTGCTGCTCAAGGGACTCTCAAGAGTCTTCTCCAACACACAGTTCAAAAGCATCAATTCTTCAGCGCTCATGGACAAGGATGCTTCAAGGCCTCAGTGTCCACTCCCGACTTCCTGCTGGACCAAACCCTCAGCTAGAATCGCTGCATCACCAAAAACATGACTGGGCTCTCAGTGAGTGGGACTCCGAGGCAAAATGAGATACCAGGATGCCCCAAGTCTGGGACCCTTTGTGGGCCGTGAGTCCAGCATGGGGGCAAAAGAAGAAACTGGTTTTCAGCTCAGGCATGAGTGCTTCCCAACTTAAACTCAACTCAGCATTTCTTGCTGCAGCACTGGGGCAATGGAGGGAGGCTTTTCACAGCTCAGAGAAGGGTGTCTAGAGATCAGCCACTCAAGTTGTGTGACCTGAGTGCCAACTGCCCGGGGCACCTCACTCTGTTTCTGTCTATACTTCCTCACGGCTCCCTGACCCCACAGGCCGGGGCTGCGCCCACGTGGGTGCTATCCACCCGCAGGCACTGCTGACTGCAATGCTCTCAGGACAGCCTTCTGGCCACAGTGCATCTCTAACCGGCGGGGCTGCGGTGACCCCAAACCGTGAAACCATTTTGAACCTTAAATTCCAAGGGATGGTACTCCATTATTTTCATTAAAAGGTGACACCATGGGATCTAGCAGATAATATATGAAAACTCACTAAGCTCCACGGTTCCTATCAACCCATACTCAAATCTAATAGCAGGTTTTAGAAAAGAATCTGATGAAGAATACATATATTATATATATGTAACTGAATCGTTTTGCTTTACACTCGAAACTGACACAATTTGGTAAATGAACCATACTTCAATTTTTAAAAATCCAACAGCAGTAAACGCTCAGATTTACTCTAAGCATTCACTACGTGCCTGGCAGTGAAACATGAAGAGTTCATGTAACACTGAGGCTGTGAACGAAGTCGGAGTCCAATCTCCCCATGTCCTATGTCAGCGCCCCTCCCGCGGGCCCACCCAACACCCGAGCTTCGGGGAAGGACCTGTGTGGCAGAGGCGCCAAGGATGTGCCAAGGGTTGCTGCTGTTGTTTAGTCATTGAGTCCTGTCCGACTCTTTGCAAACCCATGGACTGTACCCCGCCAGGCTCCTCTGGCCATGGGATTTCCCAGGCAAGAATACTGGAGTGGGTTGCCATTCCCTTCTCCAGGGGATCTTCCTGACCCAGGGATCGAACCTGCATCTCCTGCACCGGCAGGAGGGTTCTCTACCGCGGAGCCACCTGGGCATTCCTACAAACTTGTCTTGTCTCCTTCTGGGCACAGACACAGACACGGGGAGGAAGAGCTTGTACACGTGTTTCTCCTCGTATAGAAAGCGTGACCGACTACTCTGCAGCTCGTTTGTCTTTTCTTCTTTAAGCCACTAAGGTCCCTAACAATCTGCAGACACGATCCTGCTTCTGTGTTGTCTGAAGCTGCTGAGAGCAGGACCATTGAGCCTGAAGGCATCTTCCCACCCAGATCAGATCAGACACGGGAGGAGGCGCGGAGGGAGGGGGCGCGTGACTCTTCATCTGTTTTATTTTTCTGGAAAGGAAGCTTATGCCTCCTCCATCCTGAAGGGGTAATGTTAATAGCAATGATAGTCATAATAAGAATAGTAGTAACAATACTGTGTATGGGTGGGTGCTCAGTCATGTCTGACCCTTTGTGACTCCCCAGGCTCCTTTGTTCATGGGATTCTCCAGGCCAGAATACTGAAGTAGGTTGCCATTTCCTACTCCAAGGGATCTTTCCGACCCAGGGATGGAACCTGCATCTCTTACGTCTCCAGCATTGGCAGGCAGGTTCTTTACCACTAGCGCCACCTGGGAAGCCCATAACAGTACTACTATTAATAGGAGAAAAAAAAAAAAATCCCACTCTCCATCTCCCTTTTTTCTCTTTTCTTCCCGAACTGAGTTCCTAAGAGGAATGACCTTAACTTTCATCTCAGTTCCTTCTTGAAGCAGCATCCTCTTGTCTTCCCAGCGTTTACATCTGCCGGACCCTCTGCAGCTTTATTTCCCTTTGCACACACTCCTTGAACATGGGCTCCCAAGTGTGCTTTAGTCCCACACTGGCGGTTCCCAAAGTGTGGTCCCCAGGCCAGCAGCAACATCACATGCAAGTTTCACTCCAGACCTACCAAGTCAGAAACCCCGTGCGCGTGGGAGATCAGTGAGCTTCGATTTAATCATCTTCTGGATGATGCTGAGGTTTCAGAATCACTGCCGTGAACAGTCTCCGCCCCGAGGTCCCTTCCCCCACTGTCTCTGCCATAGCCTGAGCACAACTAACCAACATCCACTCCAAGGAGGGCCATGCGGCGACGAGAAGCAACACAACGGATGGGTGTGCCGCAAAATGAACTGATTCAACAGCACGGAGCTGACTGGAAAAGAAACGAAGTGAGAAGATTTATGCAAATACAGTTGTGTTAAGATATCCTCGAAAGTCAATAAAACATTTTATGGGTTAAAAAAAAAACCCCAAATCCAAGACTTATGTTTAAACCCTACGTACAGTTGCCATTGGAGAAGGAAAGGTAGTTAAGGGGTAAGGAATAAGATGCCTCGCAGGGGTCAGCGCTCATGTCCGAACAGAAGAGTGGTTTTGTAACGCTCCACACTGACTCACCCTGTAAACGCCAACTCAGAGGAAGTTCCTGTTCACAGCCGGCTGCACCAGCTCCTCTCCAACAGCTAAGGTGGCTTGTAAATAAAACCACGAATGTACCAGAATTTGGTGATTCTCTGCCGTCTCTTTTCCCAACGAGGTGATCAGCTTTGCTGTTGCTCAGTTGCTCAGTTCTGTCCGACTCTTTGCGACCCCATGGACTGCAGCACGCCGGGCTTCCCTGTCCTTCACCATCTCCCGAAGTCTGCTCAAACTCATGTCCATTGAGTCGGTGATGCCATCCAACCACCTCATCCTCTGTCGTCCCCTTCTCCTCTTGCCTTCAATCTTTCCGAGCATCAGGGTCTTTTTCAGTGAGTTGGCTCTCCACATCAGATGGTCAAAGTATTGGAGCTTCAGCTTCAGCATCAGTCTTTTGAGTGACTTAATTTTCTTCAAACATCCTCATATACTGCAAACATTTGCTGATAAATCACGTAAAAAGGAGCTTTCCCACCTTGGTACTCCTGACATTTTGGACCGGATATTCCTTTGTCATTGGCAATATGTGTGTGTGGCAGACGATGGTGTCTGTTTACTGCAGCATGTTTTAGCAGCTCTCCTGGTAAAGAATCTGCCTGCAAGGTGGGAGACCTGGGTTCAATCCCTGGGTTGGGTAGATCTCTGGAGAAGGAAATGGCAATCCACTCCAGTATTCTTGCCTGGAGAACTCCACGGACAGAGGAGCCTGGCAGGCCACAGTCCGTGGGGTCAAAAAAAGTCAGACACGACCGAGTGACTAACACACTGCCTCTACTTGGTAGAGGCCCATAGCACCTTCACGGCTGTGACAATAAAAAATGGTTCCCGATTTTGCTATATATTCCTTACGAGTCAAAACCACTCCCTGGCTAAGAATCAGTGTCATAAAAGATTGGGCTACATGATGCTACGATGCTGAGATGGAACTTCACAAACAACACGTATGTTTGAAACAAACATGTGAGATGACCAAATTACACCAGGCTCTGCAGAATACCTCTCCAGGAGGATTCAGATGGCCAGCATCTTCCCTTAGATGGTTCACATCCACTGCTCCAAGCTAAAGTCTTAGCTCACTTCCCTAAGGGGAAAGAGGAAATACAAAATCCACTTGATGTATCTATAACTGATACACTTTGCCATACAGCAGAAACTAACCTAACACTGTAAATCAACTATACTCTAACAAAAATTTTAAAAATAAAAAACAAAATCCACTCAAAGTTTCACATCCATGCAGAGATATTTCTAAGATTTTAGCCAAACCTATTATTTTATTTTAAATTTGAATACAGTTTATTTACATTATTGTGTTAGTTTCAGGTGTATAGCAGACTGATTCAGTTACACTTTATTTTTTTTTCAGATTCTTTTCCCTTATAGGTTTTTACAAAATATTGAGTATAGTTCCCTGTGTTACACGGTATGTCCTTGTTGGTTATCTATTTTGCAGTCAAACCTTTTATTTACAAAGTTTCAATGTACCTTTAAGTCAGCAGTAGACAGTGCTGACTCTTCTCTCGACTCTGCAGAGGTTATTTATCCAGCCGGGGCTGCTGAAGCCCACGTCCCTGTTCTGTCTATTAACTAAACATGAAAACCGACGTGTGACCGTGCTCACACAATTCTGCCTCATTTGTCTTGTGCACGCCACCAGGGCAAACACCAGGCATTTCTATAACCTCACCCAGACTTTCAGTAATCACTGCAGGCTACCGACTCCAGACAAATATTTGCCCTTGGAGGTCTCTCTATGGGGAGACGGAGCCCAACTAAGCTTCTTTTGTTCACAGAGACTGATTGTACACTCTGGCAACTACAGAGCGCTCACAGCATTCATTTCTTGCAATTATACAAATAAAGCAGCAATAGGGATGGTTCTACACAGATCTAATTGGACGTCCTTTTCTTTTCTCCTTTTTTTTCTGCTTTTCTTTGCAGCCTCCAGCAACAGATGCAACAGGGCTAAGAAGAACATCAGCGGGTGAAAGTGCATTAGGGTAAAGTACATGCATATGGTTTCAAAATAGGCCCCCACAGACTGAGGACAAGAGGGCCCCATTTTACAAGATCTCGCAGATACGCCCGGAACCCAGGGACCACACGCGGCAGCGCTGTCATGGGAACTGCCCGTGATCACGTGCCTCCTGAGGGGCCCTGATCAGAAACATGCAGCACCACTCACCTGTATTCTCGCCCACATGGTTTAACCTGAATCTCATCACGAGGAAGCAGACAAACCAGGCTGTGGACCATTCCAGAAAATGGCCTAGACTCCTAAATGTCAGTGTCCTAAGACAAGAAAAGGCTGAGGACACTTCCAGATGAAAGATAATCAAAGAGACATGGCCACCAAATGCAATGTGTGACTCTGACTGGACCCTTAAACAGAAGGCAGAGGGAAAGGACAGGATTGGGACATATTGGGGTGGTAAAGGACATTTGCGGGCTGTGAATATGAGCTGCATTAACAATCAAGTATTTGGTCCCTGGGTCAGGAAGATCCCCTGGAGAAGGAAATGGCATCCACTATAGTATTCTTGCCTGGGAAATCCCATGGACAGAGGAGCCTGGCGGGCTACAGTCCATGGGGTCGTAAAGAGTCAGGCAGGACTTAGCAACAAAACCACCAGCACTGAACTGATGCTATTAATAAATGCCCTCAGTGTGATGAAGGGACTGCAATTATATAAGAGTACCTTTGTTCTCGGGAGATACACTAGAGTATTTAGGGAGTGTCATACCTGAAAATTCATAGCAACTGAACAAAAATTAAAATAAATACATATAAGGAGACACAGCAAGTGCAGCAAAATGCTAATTGAGAATTTAAATGGAGTCTACAAAAGTGGATTGAAATGTTCTTTCTTTCGTATAAAAAAATTTTTTTTGACATATACCATTTTTAGTCTTTATTGAATTTGTTACAATATTGCTTTTGTTTCATGCTTTGGTTTTTTGGCCGAGAAGCATGTGGGATCTTACTTCTCCAACCAGGGATTAAACCCACACCCCCTGCATTAGAAGGCAAAGTCTTAACCACTGGACCACCAGGGAAGTCCCTGAATTGTCCTTTCACTTTTCCTACAGATTTGAAATTTTTCAAAATTAAAGTTGGGAGTAAAAAGAAAGCTAAGTATAGATCTGTTGCTATCCATATGCAATCAAGCCAGAATGCTTCAGAAATGTATCACATGATGGGGAAGAAAGTATTAAGAACCTTATTTTCTTCCTTAAATCCAAAAATAAGTAACCAGAGTTACTTTAAGTGTTTGGAACCTAAGATTTACAATTAAAAAAAAAACAAAATCTTGAATCTAATCATGTTTTGACTCTGTTACCACGTTAAGAATGGGAGCTGAAATCCAAAGTTTTGATGCATCAGAATTCTCAAAAGTCCTAGAAATTTCTCATGGCTACATTAACAGGCTTCAAGACGTAGGCATGTACCAAGTGAATCCTTAGCGAAGATTAAAGTCATCCGTACGAAGATTAAAGTCATCTTTGCAACATGTTAACACAAGTGTTCTCATGAGAATATAGGGAAATCTTGCCAGGAAAGGCCTTTATTCCAGCAAGCAGTGACTCTCAGCAACTTAGAATAAGACAACAAAGATTTTCTTCAAAAACCCTTTCTTCTTTACAACCCAAATTTATTTTGGATTCTGGGACTTATGTAGTTGGACTTTGAGTGGGGAGTTCAAGTAATGGTGACCAAGAACAATTCACTGAGAAAAGGAGGAGGCTGCCCAGTTGGGTGTGTGGCTGTTTGTGAGGGTTAGGGGTTAGAGAGAGAAAATCACTTTAACAGGTTTTTGTTTGTTTTTGGCCATGCTGTGCAGCACGCATCTGATCTTAGTTCCCTGATCAGGGACTAAATTTGCATCACTGCAGTGGAAGTCCAGAGTCCTAACCACTGGACCACCAGGGAAGTCCCTATTTTAATAGTTCAATAGGGCCACTGGGCATTAGGCCAAAGACGACAAGTTTCTACACCAAAGGCCCTGAATTTTTTGTTTAAATTTAGTGAGTCAATCTCTTTCTATCTGGGGTTTCAAAAGACCCTGAAGTTACAGGCAAAACCTGGTGTGTGTGTGTGTGTGTGTGTGTATGTGTGTACAACTTTATGAAGAGAAGAACCTTAGATTTCCCTAGTTCTCAACAGACCCCTGACCTCCCCAAAAGGTTAAGGGCCAACGCCTTCTGAGAGCTGCTATGATCGCTCCTCTGGGCTTGAAGTCCTCAGGGGGCTTTACGCACCCACAAGGGTGCTGCTTAATTAAAGAGGGCCTCTGACCCTTACCTTCTGTCTCCATCTCTCTCCCCAAGGTCCTGGCTTGCTGGGATGCCAACCTGCCTTTTCCAAGCTGTGTTTCATCTTCTCCTCCCTTAGCCCAGGAAATCTTTGCTCTCAGACTCAAAAACCAGCTTTGAACCAAGAAGTGACCCTAAGGTATAAGAACAGACAGACCCTGTGAAAGACACTTGGCACCATAAACTGAACAGCCAACAGAGGCACACAATTCCATTTTGTACTTTTCCACCGCTTTCACTAAGGTTTCACAAGCTGTGCCAAAAACAAACAAAAATCAAACAAAAAACTAGTTAATGTCCTATAGGGCATAAAGATTTTACCCTTGATGGGCCTTCCCTACATGGGAGAAATCATTCTACACCTTAATTGGACAAAAATCATTTGCAACTTATTAATATCAGCTTGCTTTCATAGGGCTTGTGAACGAAAATGATTTTTATATTTTAAATGGTTGGAAAAATCAAAAGAAAAATATTTTATGACACATGAAAATTACATGAAATTCAGATGTCAACGTCCATAATAAAGTTTTATTGGAACACAGCTGAATGCATTTATTCATGCATTGTTTATGGCTATGCTCACAAAACGAGTTCACTGGTTACCTCAGAGACCAAACAGGCTGCAAAGCCTAAAATATTTACTAAGTGGCACTTTACAGAAAAAAACTGCTGGCTTCCGCCCTAGAATGCTCCGCCGGAGGCTTGTTAAACAATGCTCCAGTGGGATATTGAAAGCATACTCAGTAATCTCTTTTTGCCTTATATTTAAGTTTTGGATAAATTTTTCTTAAAAATTCCTTTCCACTGGTTTTTGATGTTTCTCAATGACCCCCTTATAAGAAAAACCTCTCTCTAGTGTAGGAACACCCAAGCTAGATAGAATCCTGGCACTCCTATGATTAACCCGAAGTACTCCAACCTGTTTACAAAATACTGGGTAACCTAAGCCAATATTATCATTGAGTTAATCCAATGCTCCGTTTTGAACTCTTCTCCAAAAAGGAGGAGTAGAAGGAAGAGAACTTACATTTGGAAACGGTGCCCTGACATCCTCTAACCTCATGCTCTATGTCCTAGACCGTGGACTGTTCTCCACAGGAAACACACCACACTCTTTAAGGTGTGAATCCAACCAAGATGGGCTTAAACTAGCCATGTGGGACTGGCTGATAGGAGCAAATGAAATATAAAATCAGGACTGTTTTCATTTTATAAGCAGAAACTGGATGTAAGTAAATTCCTAGCTAGGGTTTCCCTGGAAATAGACCCAGAATTCTAAAGAAAAAATTTTAAGAGAAGGGAAGATTTTTAAAAGCAAAAAGTCAAATGTCTATTGCATGTCTCATATTTTAGATCTTCCAATACGCAAAGCTTTTAGCCAGGGGATTATTGAGATTATGCAGAAAATCTATGAGCAAGGAAAACTGCCAAATGACCATGATGTGTGCTGGGAACACAAACCAGACCTCTTTACCTCCATCCACACTTGGGTTCCTTCAGCATCTTTAACTTTTAACTGTTATTCTTAGCTAGGGCTCTCTCAGGAACAAACACTTCAAATACTTAAATTTGTACCCAAACTACTCCAAATTCTTCCTACATACAGATCTTCTTTTCCTATTTCAACTGCCAAAGTCCCCTGAGTTTAACAACCTTATTTTCCTTAACTACCACAAGCTGGTAATTAAATGTTCCTCCAGATAAGGCTGTTGAACAATAGAAGAAATTGTTATCTTTCACCACCACCATTTTGCACAAGACACTGTAAGGACATCCCTGGGATTTCAGGCAAACAAAGCAGCCTGCAGTGTTCACCCCAGCAGCAGACAGGGCTGAGACCAGCCACGAGGTTTTCTGGGTGAGGCCACCGTTTATCCCACAAGAGCCTTTGACGTCATGAATGCTGCTTCATAAAAGAGAATAGCCTGTAAAAAAATTTAAAAAAAAAAGAGAACAACCTGGTTAAGAAGTTCAAGTTATGTGTCCATTCAAGGCCAGGAACTGGTGCAATCCCTCTTCAAAAGTAGAGGGCAACGTCCCTAAAATCATCTTTCTACACTAACACGTAATAGTGACTTTTTCTCTTTGTCCAGTGGCTAGAACACAAATCTTCCAGAAGAGCAACCATCTTTTGAGAGCAAACATATGGGGAACGAGCTGAAAAGGTAACCTCATGAAGCTTATTAAAATAATGAAAATATGGACATTGCGGGGGTGGGTGGGGGGGGGGGTGCTGCTCTGCTGCCCTCTACTGGCGGGACCAAGGATCAACAACACACTAAGGCACCCAAACACGCACCCCTCTGGCACCTATGTGGTTAATCTAGCCACTGTTCTTCCCAAGAAAAACCTGGGTGAACAAAGCAGGGGTCACGACCCACGGAACCTCAAGTCCGACAGGAACATGTGAAGCAACACAGCACATTACACTACCCTAAGGGCATCATTCCCACGGGATAATGTTGACAGAGCTCCAAGTGAAGCCATCCCACAGCCCCAGCAGGTCGTTTAATAACGGCTCCAGGAGTGCGGCTGGTCTCTCCAGGGTCACTGGGCCAGTAATGCACCAGAAGCAGAACCCCACTCAAGGCAGCAGCAGAGGGAAACCAGGTTCCTACAAAGCAAAATGTCCTCCAAGTGGGCTGGGTGAACACACGAGAACACATATCTACGGTCCATCCTAGGCTTCAACCATCTTTGCATGAGCAAAGACCTGGAAACAGACGTGTGGAGGACACGTGTCACTCAGGGGAAAGCAGACGAGCCTGAGTTTCACTGAGTGCCCTGTTCAAGATGCGTAAGACTCAGGACTTCCCCGGTGGTTCAGTGGTTCGGGCTCAGTGCTGCCACTGCAGGGGATGCAGGTTTGATCCCTGATCGAGAAATGAAGATCCTGCATGCCACATGGCAGCCAATAAAGGGGAAAAAAGACAGCACTTGACAATGAACAAATAAACACACAGACAAATAAATAATGTCAAAGGAGGCAGGATGCGGGGCCCAGGACTTAACTGTGCAGGCCACTGGCTTAACTTAACTCACCACACACCAGGCGGGTGCCAGGTATCTCTGACTGTTAGGTGGGAACAGGAAAATTCAAGAAATAAGGTTTCCAGATTCATTGCTTCCCTGGATCCAACCGTCACCACCCAGTGAGGCCACCGATCACCCCTGTCTGACAGCTCGGTAGAAGGGATTCGAGCTGAACTGGTGTCCTCCTTTCACTTCCAGCTACGGGGCTTTCAATAAGCCACTTAACTTTTCTCAGTTTCTTCATCTGATTAAGTGAAACGCCTAAAGACTTGTCAACAGCTGACCCAAGACAAGTAAACTTCTCCGCTGAAATTCATCTTCCCCTCTCCCCTCCCAACAGATTGCCAGTGGAGAAAGAAAACTGAAATCTACATCATAGTCCCGTCCTATTCAGCATGTCTCAGTATTTCTGAGTCTTGAAAAGTACATGGGCCTCTTTCAAGTGAAAATAGGGAACTCCCTGGTGGTCCAGTAGTTAGGACTCCGTGCTTTCAATCCAAGGGCCCGGGGTTCAATCCATGGTCGGGGAATTGAGATTCCACAAGCCACATGGCATGGCCAAAAAAAATTTTTAATAAAAAAAGTAAAGTGAAAATAATTCTTACAATAGCCCTCAGCAACAGCTAAGTCGTGTAATGTCAGTGTGAACAAGGGCTAAACACAGACCTTTTTTTTTTAAGTTTCTATTTTGTACTGGGGTGTAGCCGATTAACAAACAATGTTGTGATGGTTTCTGGTTCACAGCTGAGGGACTCAGCCATACATACACATGTATCCATCTCCCCCAAACTCCCCTCCCATCCAGGCTGCCACGTAACATTGAGCAGAGTTCCCTGCACTATGGAGTAGGTCCTTGTGCTCATCCCTTTTAAGTACAGCAGTGTTTACAAGTCCATCCTAAACCCTGTAACTATCTCTGGCCCCCATCCTTGCCCCTGGCAACCAGAAGTTTATCCTCTTTAGCCTGTGAGTCTATTTCTTAAATGCACGTCTTCTACTTATGGTTCCTTCCCATTGATAAAACAAAACCAAATTTGCAATTTAATAGAACAAAAAATCACAAATCCAATAAACTTCAAATCAACACAACCAGTTATTTTTTGGTGGCCAGATTTTATGAAACGAAACACTCTGAAATGCAGATGTGGGACCAAGCGCAGTGTGGCAGTTGTTTTGTGCTCACTAGCCATGTCACATCCTGTGTGACAACACAATTCTCCGGTCACTTTACCCCAGCTGCTGCAAGCCCCTTGGCGAACTCTGGCCTCGCTCGGTCTAAGCTGCCCTTTACAAAATCAGTCTGCTTGCTCTTCTGTCATCAGCCCATGATGGATAACTACAGCTCAGCACTGAGGTGACGCAAACACAAACACAAATGTCTCCCCTGAGCATGCCTGGCAACCCCCGGGTAAACCCAGAATGTCCAGAATTTGCTTATAACATTAAAGCTATGCAAAAAAAAACTTTGTTTTACATTTCTGACCCAGTCTAATAAACACTGACATATTAATCATATCTAAACTCCATAGTCTAGCACCAAAGTCCTCTAAATTTGGTCTCAGACTGTCATCCTGCTTCACATGGGAACACATTTTAGAAGCAGCCTAATTTACACATACCTTACACACACCCACACAAAGATTTTGTGGTTTGGATTGTAATTACTTTGAATGAAATGATTTGCAAAAGAGTTGGCATCTGTGCAATATGGATGCTTCCCATTTATGAAAATGGTATAGCTTTCTTTTTTCCTTAGATCTTTATCTTTCAATGAATTTCATAGTTCTGCACTATAAAGGTCTTAGTAAGTTTTAAAAATTGTATTTGCAAACTATTCATTGTTTGTGTACAGAAATGGAATTGATTTGGCCATCTCTATATGGTTGGGAGAATATATGAAACATGCAGATTTTTAATCAAAGAATAATTTTCTAAAATATTTACTCAGATTCTACCAATCCAATCAACTTTTAAAAGCTTCCCAACAGACATTTAGATATTTTGCTAAACTTTCATCTTCCTAAATCCAATGTCCTAATTTAATTGTATTCTGAATTGGCAGCATAACTATAATTCTTGCCATACACAAAGACAAAATAAAAAACTTTACTAGTGGGCTTCACCCAATCAATAAAACACTAAAACTTATTTGACCACTAAGAAAATAATTTACCTAGTACTAGCTTAAAAGTATTAGCCACTAAAGTGTTCCATGATTTTAAGAGTAAAAGTAGTCACTACACTGGCTATTTAGGAACAAAATATCTAGGAGGTTTAAATAAAACTTTTGAGAAAAAAAATTATGACTATGTGTCAGGCTAGTTTTGATAAAGACAAAAATTGAAGAAAAACATCCAACTAAGAACATTGAGTGGCTGTGTGTGTGTGTCTAAAGGCATGGAGACAGTCTTACCTTATTCCCTTCTAGCTGGGAACTCCCTTACCTCATCTGGGCTCAATTATTACAGAAGGTACCCAATAAAAATAGTGGTTATGTGCTAGAGACCTCATCTATTGTCGGGTGTCAGTTCTCAAAGCAGCCTGTTGATGTCCTCATTGCGTGAGTCTAACTACTTAGGCAGGAAAGGGGATTCAGTGGCTCCTGGCCAGCCCAAATTAAAAGATGAGAAGCACCCCAAACCTGACTCCACTGCATATCGCAACTCCAACCCCAAAGTGGGCCCAGTGGGTGACCAAGGGCCTGAAGGCCCTACCACGCCCCCTGGGGCTGAGAGGGGCTGAGCAGGCTGAGACCAAACCCATCTGACCTTCCAGGAGACAAGTCACCCGAAGAGACCACCTCGAGGGGCCTGGAAATGAGCGGGCTTCTGTGAAACCCACACAGGGGAAAGGGGCTTCCCGAGGGCGACGCAGGCTGGGTCTCCTGAGGCCAGAGCAGCAGCCTTCCTCCGGGCCGAGAGACGGACCATTATGCCAACCGCTTGTGAGGGGAACATTAACTCTGCCCCCAGAGGCTTGAGCTTCCAGAGCTTCCGTGTGTGCCCATGGCCAGTGATATGGAGAGGGGGTCTGGGGAAAAGGCAGAGTCCACAGGCCCAAGAGCTAACGGTGGGTCCTATATTTTCAAAGTGGGGGGGGGGCAGAATAAAAAGAAGGCAAACACTTCATAAAGTGCAAACTATATGAAATTCAAGTTCCAATGTCTGCAAGTAAAACTGCACTGGAGTACAGGCAGGCTCACTCAGCTACAGATTATCCACGGCTCCTCACCGTCCTGCAGAGCCGCATGGCCTGCAAAGGCCCAAACACGTTCTCTGGCTCTTTAAGGAAAGCGTGCCAACCCCTATGTGACACGCTAATTTTAAATTAGCATGACACACAGTCATGATGTTTTTCTCAAAGTTTTTGCTCTCAGGCAGGCCCTGAGTTCTGCCCACATTGTTGTCATCCGTGTTCAGTTGCTCGGTCGTGTCCGACTCTTTGCGACCCCGTGGACTGCAGCACGCCAGGTTCCCTGTCCTTCACCATCTCCCAGAGCTGGCTGAAACTCATGTCCATCGAGTCGGTGATGCCATCCAACCATCTCATCCTCTGGCGTCCCCTTCTCCTCCTGCCTTCGATCCTTCCCACATCAGGGTCTCTTCCAATGAGTCAGTTCTTTGCATCAGGTGGCCACAGTATCAGAGCTTCAGCTTCTATCCACATTATGGACATTTAATTCTCCCGATGCCCGGAGGAAGCAGCATTGCTCTCCTCAACACAGGTCAGAAGAGCCTCAGATTCTAAGTCACCTGTGCTACGTTCACTCAAACACCTGGGTGCAAACAACAGGCGCCAGGCTCCACGCTAGGTGGAGGGGAATTTAATAGTGAGCAAAACAGATACAGCTTTCAAGGAGTTTATATTCCCAAGGGGAGAAAGCAAAGAGCAACATGTAGCTATCAGTCGGGATAAGGGATGGAAGTCACTGCTCCGCACAGGGTAGTATGGGACTGACGCCAGCCCTGCTGCCAGTCCCCGCTTTAAAAATTAAATTCAAAACGTTGTTATTTTAAATGAGAGACTCATAAGGAGTTGCAGAAAGAGTACCCAGAGCTCTTTGGTACCCATCACTCAGCTTCTCCCATCTTACATAACCGTAGTACTTCGTTAAAAACAGGACTCTGATACGTTAAGACAGGCACAAGACACCTAACCAGTCTACAGAAATTACATGGATTTTATCCACTTTGGCATACGTATTTTTTGGTATATGTTTAATATTCACCTCTGTGCAAGGGCCCTGCTTTTTCACTACTGTATAATGTGCCTTCCAACTGAACCGCCTCCAGCAGGCACCCACGGCTGCCCAGAAGCAGGAACACGTAGGGGCTGCTCTCCACATGCCCTGAGGGTTCGAAGCTTCCCTCCCGGGTCAGGTCGGATGAGCCGAAGTGTGTGCCTAGATTGCATTGTCGGGGCCTCTGAAATGCTCCCCTCATTTCAACTGCTCTGTGATGCCAGGCCTGCAACTCTCCCTCAACAAGGAAAGGCCGTGTGGACCCTACGTCTGAAGGTTCTCCCAAGTTTCCTTGAGGACAAGATCCAGGATGCCATTCAACATTCCCGATATAACCGCTCATGTGAGAGAACTCTCAGAAAGACTTGGGGAAGGGGGGAGCTATAAATTAGGAGGCTGGGATTAACATATACACATTAGTGTATAGAAAATAGATAATCAACAAGGACCTACTGTATAGCACAGGGAACTATATTCAATGTTCTGTAATAACTTATAAGGGAAAAGAACCTTAAAAAAGAATACACACACACACACACACACACACACACACATATATATATCTGAATCACTATGTTGTACACCTGAAACTAACACAACTTTAAAAAAAATCCACACACACACACACAAAAAACAAAACAAAACGAGCCAGGAAAAAAACCAACCAATCAAACTCTCCCTCAAACAACTGACTGGCTTCTTGCTTTCCAGTAAAGAGAACCGTAACACCATTCATTTACTCAATAAAATATTTATCGAGTTCCTCCTGCCTTCCAGGGACTGGAGCACCGAGATGAACAGTCACAGTTCATGGCCTCGGGGAGCCGTGATCTTGGCAGGAGGTGGAGATAGACACCAATCATCTAGAATGTCTACTCAAAGTCCTATATCCACCTTTTTCAATGATGCTATAGAGCCAGTTATTTAGACTTCTCAGTAAAAAGCAACCTGATGCCCAAAGGGGGAAAAAAACCACGCTGTGTGACCAACCAAAGTATGGCAGTCATGAGCGGGAGCACACCTCCCCAGTTTCTGGTTAGTGGGCAGCAGGTGACCCCCCACTGAGAACCCCACTTCACCGCCCTGCCCCCACCCCCAGCGCTCACTCACCTGCCTCCTCCTGCTCTCCCGGGGTAGGGCTTTCCCCACTTTTGTTAAGTTTCAGTGTATATTTGCACGGGGGTTGGGGGGGGGGGGGGGTTATATATACTCAAAAGGCTACTTCAAACTCTTTTTTTTTTGTTTTCAAACTCTTTTTAGAAACAAGTGAACTACAAATAAAATACCCAGTGAATTACTACAAACTGAGTTTCAGAAAATACTCCAGAGGCATTGCAAATATCCAGAGCATCATATTCCAGCCATAAACTAAGTGCACTGGAGCCTTTGCACGGATTGGGTCACTTCTTCACTGTTCCTTCTAGAAGCCTCTCTGATACCCCAGTTCTCTTATGGGGGGGAGGGAGTGGACATGTGCGTGAAACACACTTAAGATGCTTTTTTGCTGTCAAATGAACCCTGGGAGCCAGAGGCGATAAACATCCTGCCACGGGGTGAGGGGCGGGGGAAGTCCCACTTGATGGTCAGTATTAGCCACACTGGATGAGTTCAAGAGACTGTGGTTCAAAAAAAAAAAAAAAAAAGAGACTGTGGTTCAATCCAAGAAAAAGAAATTCACGCAGCCTTTCCCTGGTGGTTCAGACAGTAAAGAACCTGCCTGTAATGCAGGAGACCGGGATTTGATCCCTAGGTTGGGAAGATCCCCTGGAGAAGGGAATGGCAACCCGCTCTTGCCTGGAGAATCCCCACGGACAGAGGAGCCTGGTGGGCTACAGTCCATGAGATCGCAGAGTTGGACACAACTGAGTGAGTTCCACTTCCTTGTTAGAATTGATTAGCCAAGTTCTGCTCAGTGACACGCAGCTGTCATAGATGAGATGACGGGCCGTCCCACACGGGAAAAGGCAACAGAACAACACAGCAGAGGGGGTGACAGCAGCCCCGAGGCAACCACGTGCTCTGCCCAGACTTGGGCCGGGCCCGCTTCTCAGCCGTTTCTCAAGACGGTCCTTCACTCCCCAGGAACCTCTGTAAACATTTCTGTCCTAAAGCCTTCCGTTTCTCCCCACCGTGAAACGTGTCTTTCTTTTAACAAACATTTACTTAGAGTCTACTATCTGTGAGGAGTCCTTGGGGTACAGAAATGAACAAGATAAACAGTCTCAGTTCTCACATCACTCTCATTCTAGTGGGAGTATCAGCCCCCCAAATTACACGTCAGATAGTCAGATGGTGATAAAAGTTTATGCAGAAAAACAAGGCAGGTGCCAGGAGGCTGAGTGGCTGACCCAGAAGGGGAGTAGGACACAGGGTTTTAAAGATTGAACAGACTTTGGCTTTTATTCCAAGTGAGATGGATGGGGTATAATGTGACTCATCTTAGTGGGATCTCTCTGGCTGCTTTGCTGAAAACAGGTAGTAAAAGCATGGAGATCAGTTAAAAGGCAAATATATATATATAAAAAAAAGAAGAAGACAAAAGAGGACCTAGTTTGACTTCTGGTAGCAATACTGGAGGTGGTGAGAACTGATAGCATTCTGGATAGATTTTTAAAAAATGTTTTTTCCTAATATAATCAAATCAGCATTATCATGGCTACAAAATTAATGGTAACATTTAATATTAATATTTATCAATATTCAAATATCCCTGATAATCTCATAATTTATTTTTTTAACCATTTGCTTATTTTAATCAGTATCCAAGTAAGGTCCACATATCACGACTGACATTTACCTCTTAAGTCTCTTAATTTATAAGGTTTCTCTTCCATCACTCCCTTTATTTTTGTTTAATTTTTTTTTTTAAAGAAATTGGGTCATTTGTCCTATAAACACAGTCTGGATTTTGCTCACTGCATCCTCATGAGTTCTTTTAACTTGGTTCTCTATCCTGTGTATTTCCCCAAAATTGGCACTTAGCACTGAGTTGCTGATGAAATATACAAGAGATAGTAAGTTGGTATATACAAATCTGGGATTTGGGGAAGAAGTTCAAGCTGAAGATAGAAACTGGAAGTCACAGACATAGAGAGAAAGTGTAAAGCCATGATTCTGGAGATCAATAACGATAGATAGGCAAGAAGAATATCCTAAGGCCTGAGTCCCCACGCTCCCATGTTTAGACTTGGGGAGATGAGGAGGTACCAGGAAAGCAGATGAGGAGCACATCCAAGAAATAAGAACAAATTTAGGACAGCAGCCCAAATCCAAGAAAAGGAAGTACTTAAAAGAAAAAAAGCAGAATCGTCAACTGGGTCAAAGTAGGTTCAGTAAGAAGAGAACTGAAAGTTTGTGACTGGGTTTGGCAAAATGGCACCATTGATGACCCTGACCAGTGGTTGGGTGGGATAGTGACAGGCTGACTAAAGTGGGTCTGAGAGTGAATGGGATGAAAAAATTACAGGCCAAGATTTCTGATGAACATAGATGCAAAAAAATCCTAGGTAAAATATAAGGAAACCAAATTCAAGAAAACACTAAAAGGATCACAGACCATAATCTAGTAGGATTCATTTCAGGGATGCAAGGATGGTTTAACATCTGCAAATCAATCAAGGTGATATACCACATTATAACAAAGGATAAAAATCATCTCAGTAGATGCAGAAGAAGAGTTTGACAAAATTCAACATCCATTTATGATAACTCAATAGCTCCTTGACATCAGTCTTACCCATATCTTTCTGTGTATGTCTCCTCAGGCAAGTTCAACTAAAGCAAAAGTACAAAAAAAAAAAAAAAAAGTGGGACTACACTGAATAAAAAGCTTTTATACAGCAAAGGAAAACCACCAACACTGGAATTTGGATTGGAAAGGCAATTTACTGAATGGGAGAAGGGATTTACAAATGATGTACCTGATAAGGGGCTGATATCCAAAACACACAAAGAATTCATACAAACATCAAAAAGACAAACAACCCAGGACTTCCTGGGGGTCCAGTGGCTAGGACTCCACGCTCCCAACACAGAGGGCCCGGGCTTGATCCCTGGTCAGGAAAACAGACCCCATGCGCTGCAACCAAGGCTCAGCCCAGCCAAAAAAATATTTTTAAGAAATTGCAAAGTTACTAAAAACCAGTGAAGTATACACTTAAAAACAGGTGAAATTTATGGTACAAAAATTCAGCCTAAATAAAACTATTTTTAAAAATAGCACAGATAAACCATACATGTATTTATGTACTATATGTACATATGCTGCTGCTGGTTAATCACTTCAGTTGTGTTTGACTCTGTGCGACCCCATGGATTGCAGCCTGCCAGGCTCCTCTGTCCATGAGATTCTCCAGGCAAGAATACTGGAGTGGGTTGCCATTCCCTTCTCAAGGGGATCCTCCCGACCCAGGGATAGAACTGGGGTCTCCTACATTGCAGGCAGATTCTTTGCTGCTGAGCCAGAAGCCTATGTCCATATGCACTTATACATAAATAAGAGTAAGGTTTTTTTCACTCACCCCTAGAACTGGAACCAGTTTTCCTTCCCTTGCAGATAACATCGCCTCAATTGGGAATGTGTGTGCTAAAGTAACCAACACATTCCAAGAAAAGAATCCAGCTGCCAACTCCTCCTACTTCCGTGAAAGTAAAATGAGTTCTATACTGGCCAAGGAAAGTGTTTTCAGGTACAGCACCAGAAGTATTCCAGGGAAAGCAGAGCTTATAGCTAAATCTGTAGTATTTTTTTTAAGTCTTTATTTAGTGTGTTACAATATTACTTCTATTGTTTATGTTCTGGTTTTTTGGCCACAAGCCATGTGGGATTTAAGCTCCCCGACCAGGGATCAAACCTGTACCCCTGACATTGGAAGGTGAAGTCTTAACCACTGGACCACTAGGAAATTCCCTAAATGTGTGCTTCTACACAAATTCCTCCCATGGTGGGGGCTATGAGAAAATTCAGTATTCTGACGGTCATACATACGGGCACCAAATCTCAGTTTTCCCCATACAAAGATGGCGTTCCAGGGTCATTCACTCTCAAAAAAGTTAGGTGCAGTGAATTAAGCACCCACCATCTGGAGTCAGAAAGACCTGGTTTGAATCCCAGTTCTGCTACTTTCTGGTTGTGATTTTAGGTCTCCATAACCTCTTTTAGCCTCATCGGTAAAATAGGATAAGGGTAGTTCTAGATGTAATGGGCATGTGTTCTTGCCTGTTATCTCCCTCCTTGGAGATCAAGCTTCTCTGCAATGTAATCTGAGTGAGGTTGACTCCGTTCCCTAGTACCGGAAGTAGACAGATGACCGGGGTGTGGTCACTGTGCTCGATCTCGCTGGCCATACTGACTGGACTAGGCATGGCCATATGACTTAAGGCAGGCCCATGCGAGGCTTCCTCCAGCACTTGGTTATCGCTATGAAGAGAAAGATTCATGTTCTTCTTCTTTTTTTTCCTGGAATCAGTAACTATAAAAATAATACAGAACTGTGGGTGACATCTATGTCATCCTGCAGAGAAAGCCTTCCTAAGAATAAAGTCTACACTGAAAAAAGCATGGCCAAGAGATGGAGAGTGAGACTGCGATTTGCTATCATTTTATTTCAGCTCTTGGCTTCTGCCGTAACTGAAGCTAGTCCCACACCTCTACTTCTCAGGTACATGAACCAGTAAATGCTCCTTTCTGTTGTTGTTCAAGTCAGTCTGGGTCAAGTTTCCATCATCTCCAACTGGAAAGGCCATGACTAGCATGCTATTTCATTGTGGCACATTAAAAAATGTTTATAGAAGTTCTAGACAATGCCTTTCTCCGAACATTCAATAAATGGTACTGATCATTATTCTGTGTTATGTACCAGGAACCTTGCAGGCTTTCAGGCTATGAAGGTAAGTAACAGGTTAACATGTAGAATTAGCAGTTTATGTATTAGGATGGGACAAAGCAGAGAGAACTCAACTTGGGAAAGGAAGGAGGTGAGTTATCCTCAGCAGGAGTTTGGCAGGCCTGAAAGGGAGGGAAAGTGAAGATGGAAAGTCAAAGTCACTCAGTCTTAGATTCTTAGAGACCCCATGGACAGTAGCCCGCCAGGCTCCTCTGTCCTGGAAAGGGAGGGAAGGGAATTCTAAACAGAGGCAGCAGCAGTATAAAAGCCGGGGGTGTCATATTGAAAAAGATCATCAGGGCACAGTTGAGAAAGCAACCTTAAATGTCTCCTGGGACCAAGCAGGTAATACAAGTGAGTGAAGCCCGCAAGGAATAGCAATGACTCTTCTCAGTCATGAGAAGACTGCCCAGGGTGGAGGGCTGCAGAAAGGTGAACATGGGGCCTAGGGGGAATAAAGCAAGACCCACGTTCACCTCCTCTGCTCACGAAGAAGTGGGCTTTGGCTATTTACATGGTCATACAGACAGAGACCACGTTTCCCCAGCCTTCGCTGCAGCCAGACGTGGCTACACCAAGGACGTGCTAACAGAGAAGCAACGACATGCGCAACTTTCCAGTAGGATCCTGGAGGGCTGCATCCTCCACTCTGCCTTCCTCCTGGAGCAGAAGTGATGGTGAGCAACAGCACCGGGACCACGACGAACCCCCTGTGCAGGGCACAGTGAATCAGGCCAGGTGTGGCAGGACCCCTGGCACTTCAGAGCCACCCTGTCTGCTCTGAGCCACTAGCACGTGGTTGCTGAATGCAAGAGAAACACGTTCCTGCCTGGTTTAAGCCCCTTATCTCAGGCTTTGTCACAACAGTCAAACATGCATGCAAGCAGCACTCTCACAGGCAGAGGCCAGGGGATGATGCCACAAGGGACTGTGAGCCCAATGTTGTGCCTTGATCCAATTTTCCAAGAGAAGATGGAATTCTAGATTTTTTATTTGAGGGGGAGGGTTGTGCTAGAGGGCATGCAGATCTTAGTTCCCAGACCAGGGATCCAACCTGTGCCCCCTGCACTGGAAGCTGGGAGTCCTAACTACTGGACTGCCAGGAAGGTCCGAGGAAATCTAGATTTTCCTAAAATTTCTGACTTTTACACATTGGTGGTGAATTCTGATTTTCAATGCTATACAGGCCAGTCTTGTTTCTATTCCATGGGCTTCTCTGAAGCAAAGACTTCATTAGAAACAGTAATATAATTTAGGGTGACAATAATACCCAAGATGGTGAAGTAGAAGGATGTGTGCTCACCTTCTCCTGCAAGAACTCCAAAATTACAACTTACTACTGAACAGCCATTAACAGGAGAATGTTGGATCCCACCAAAAAAAGACACCCCATGTACAGGGGCAAAGCAGAAGCCCCAGCAAGATGGTAGGAAGGGTGAAATTGCGTTTAGAATCAAACCCCCCATACCCGCCAGAGACGCTCAGAGGGCTCAGACAAAACCTGTGTGCACCAGGAGACCCCACAGACACTGAGCCAGAACTGCCTTTGAGTGTTTGAGTGTCTCCTGCAGAGGTACGGGTCAGCAGTGGCCTGCTGCGGGGGCAGGGGCTCTGGGTGCAGCAGACCTGGGTGTGGCATAAGCCCTCTTGGAGGAGGTCGCCACTGACCCCACCACAGAGCCGCCAGAACTTACATAGGACTGGGAAACAGACTCTTGGAGGGCACAAACAGAACCTTGTGTGCAACCAGGACCCAGGAGAGAGGAGCAGTGACCCCACAAGAGACTGGCCCAGACTTGCCCGTGAGTGTCCAGGAGTCTCCGGCAGAGATGTGGGTCAGTGGTGACCTGCTGCAGATCAGGGTCACTGCGTGTGGCAGTGCGTGCCTGGGGCTTTGTGAAGGAGGTCGCCATTACCTTCATTACCTCCACCATAGTTTGGTCTCAGGTCAACAACAGGGAGGGAACACAGCCCTGCCCATCAACAGAAAACTGGATTAAAGATTTACTGAGCATGGCCTTGCCCATCAGAATAAGACCCAGTTTCCCCCACAGTCAGTCTCTCCCATCTGGAAGCTTCCATAAGCCTCTAATCCTTATCCCTCAGAGGGCAGAAAGAATAAAATCACAATCACAGAAAACTAATCAAAGCGATCACATGGACCACAGCATGTCTAACTCAATGACACTATGAGCCATGCTGTGTAAGGCCACCCAAGATGGACGGGTCACGGTGGAGAGTTCTGACAAAACGCAGTCCATTGGAGAAGGCGAAGGAAAACCCCTTCAGTATTCTTGCCTTGAGAACCCCACAAACAGTAGGAAAAGGCAAAAAGATAGGACACTGAAAGATGAATTCCCCAGGTCGGTAGGTGCCTGCAGAAGAGCACCAGAATATGCTACTGGAGAAGAGTGGAGAAATAACTCCAGAAAGAATGACGAGATGGAGCCAAAGTGAAAACAACACCCAGTTGTTGTGATGTGATGTGACTGGTGATGGAAGTAAAGTCAGATGCTGTAAACAGCAACGTTGCGTAGGAACCTGGAATGTTAGGTCCATCAGTCAAGGTAAATTGGAAGTGGTCAAACAGGAGATGGCAAGAGTGAACATTGACATTTTAGGAATCAGTGAACCAAAATGGACTGGAATGGGTGAATTTAACTCAGATGACCATATATCTACTACTGTGGGCAAGAATCCCTTAGAAGAAATAGAGTAGCCCTCATAGTCAACAAAAGGGTCTAAAATGCAGTACTTGGGTGCAATCTCAAAAATGACAGAATGATCTCTGTTCATTTCCAAGGCAAACCATTCAATATCACAGTAATTCATGTCTATGCCCCAACCAGTAATGCTGAAGAAGCTGAAGTTGAATGGGTCTATGAAGACCTACAAGACCTTCTAGAACTAATGCCAAAAAAAGATGTCCTTTTCATCACAGGGGACTGGAATGCAAAAGAATAAAGTCAAGAGATACCTGGAGTTAACAGGCAAACTTGGCCTTGGAGTGCAAAATGAAGCAGGGCAAAAGCTAACAGAGTTTAGCCAAGAGAATGCACTGGTCACCCTCTTCCAACAACACGAGATGACTCTACACATGGAAATCACCAGATGGTCAATAGAGAAATCAGATTGATTATATTCTTTGCTGCCAAAGATGGAAAAGCTCTATAGAGTCAGCAAAAACAAGACTGGGAGCTTACTGTGGCTCAGATCATGAACTCCTTATTGCCAAATCAGACTTAAATTGAAGAAAGTAGGGAAAACCACTAGACCATTCAGGTATGACCTAAATCAAATCCCTTATGATTATATACTGGAAGTGACCAATAGATTCAAGGGATTAGATCTGATAGACAGAGTGCCTGAAGAACTACAGTTGGAGGTTCCTGACACTGTACATGAGGCAGTGATCAACACCATCCCCAAGAAAAATAAATGCAAAAGGGCAAAATGGTTGTCTAAGGAGGCCTTACAAATAGCTGAGAAAAGAAGAGAAGCTAAAGGCAAAGGAGAAAAGGAAAGATACACCCATCTGAATGCAGAGTTCCAGAGAATAGCAAGGAGAGATAAGAAAGCCTTCCTCAGTGATCAATGCAAAGAAATAGAAGAAAACAATAGAATGGGAAAGACTAGAGATC
Source organism: Cervus elaphus (assembly GCF_910594005.1). Taxonomy (NCBI): domain Eukaryota; kingdom Metazoa; phylum Chordata; class Mammalia; order Artiodactyla; family Cervidae; genus Cervus; species Cervus elaphus. Next base: position 19,421,327 of record NC_057838.1, on the reverse strand, counting down.
TCTTTAAGAAAATCAGAGATACCAAGGGAACATTTCATGCAAAGATGGGCACAATAAAGGACAGAAATGGTATGGACCTAACAGAAGCAGAAGATATGAAGAAGAGGTAGCAAGAATACACAGAAGAACCATACAAAAAAGATCTTCATGACCCAGATAATCACAATGGTGCGATCACTCACCTAGAGCCAGACATCCTGGAATGTGAAGTCAAGTGGGCCTTAGGAAGCATCACTAGGAACAAAGTTAGTGGATGTGATGGAATTCCAGTTGAGCTATTTCAAATCCTAAAAGATGATGCTGTGAAAGTGCTGCACTCAATATGCCAGCAAATTTGGAAAACTCAGCAGTGGCCACAGGACTGGAAAAGGTCAGTTTTCATTCAAATCCTAAAGAAAGGCAATGCCAAAGAATGCTCAAACTCCCGCACAATTACACTCATCTCACACGCTAGTAAAGTAATGCTCAAAATTCTCCAAGCCAGGCTTCAACAGTACATGAACCATGAACTTCCAGATGTTCAAGCTGGTTTTAGAAAAGGCAGAGGAACCAGAGATCAAATTTCCAACATCCGCTGGATCATCAAAAAAGCAGGAGAGTTCCAGAAAACATCTACTTCTGCTTTACTGACTATGCCAAAGCCTTTGACTGTGTGGATCACAACAAACTCTGCAAAATTCTTCAAGAGATGGGAATACCAGACTACCTGACCTGCCTCCTGAGAAATCTGTATGCAGGTAGGGAAGCAACAGTTAGAACTGGACATGGAACAACAGACTGGTTCCAAATCGGGAAAGGAGTACGTCAAGGCTGTATACTATCACCCTGCTTATTTAACTTATATGCAGAGTGCATGATGAGAAATATTGGGCTGGATAAAGCACAAGCTGGAATCAAGATTGCTGGGAGGAATATCAATAACCTCAGATATGCAGATGACAGCACCCTTATGGCAGAAAGGGAAGAGAAACTAAAAAGTCTCTTGATGAAGGTGAAAGAAGAGAGTGAAAAAGTTGGCTCAAAACTCAACATTCAGAAAACTAAGATCATGGCATCTGGTCCCATCACTTCATGGCAGATAGATGGGGAAACAATGAAAACAGTGAGAGACTTTATTTTGGGGGGCTCCAAAATCACTGCAGATGGTGACTACAGCCATGAAATTAAAAGATGCTTGCTCCTGGGAAGAAAAGCTATGACCTACCTAGACAGCATATTAAAAAGCAGAGACATTACTTTACCAACAAAGGTCCATCTAGTCAAGGCTATGGTTTTTTCAGTAGTCATGTACGGATGTGAGAGTTGGACTACAAAGAAAGCTGAGTACGGAAGAATTGATGCTTTTGAATTATGGAGTTGGAGGATACTCTTGAGAGTCCCTTGGACTGCAAGGAGATCCAACCCATCAATCCTAAAGGAAATCAATCCTGAATATTCATTGGAAGGACTGATGCTGAAGCTGAAACCCCAATACTCTGGCTACCTGACATGAAGAAATGACTCACTAGAAAAGACCCTGATGCTGAGAAAGATTGAAGGCAGGAGGAGAAGGGGACAACAGAGGATGAGATGGTTGGATGGCATCACCGATTTGATGGGAATGAGTTTAAGCAAGCTTTAGTAGTTGGTGATGGACAGGGAAGCCTGGCATGCTGCAATCAACGGGGTCGCAAAGAGTCAGACACGACTGAGCGACTGAACTGAGGGTGATGACAATGAAAAGACATTCAGAGTTCTGCATGTTTGGGCCACACTGGAGAGCTCCTACCAGCTCTAACTACTCTCAGTAAGGGCCCCAGGGCAGTTCTGCCCCCGGGCCACCAATTGCCCTAGTCTGACAGCAACAGTAGGAGTCCTGGGGTCTTACCTGCCTGCAGCCCACACCCACCATGCGAGGCCTTCACCAGGGTGGACGCTTCCCTTTCTCTCTCTCTTCCCCTTTGTTTTCAAGATTAAGGGACAAACGGCAGTGTCATGGAGATGTCACTCATTTGTGCGAAAAACAGAAAGTGAAAAAGGCATCCCTCATATGACAGACCATATGGAAGGTCTGGGAGCTTCACCCAACAGGTTCACCCAGACAGACAGCTCCCTGGAGAAGGACTGGGAGGTGGCAGGAAATGCAGAAGGTGTGAAACCCACTGCTCAGCCTGCAGGATCCAGGCATGAGACAGGCTGCGGAAAACCACCTGAGTGCCCCCAGGCATGGCTCCAAGCGATCCTTCTAAGTGGTAATCTCCTGCTGATGCAACTTCAGCTGAGCCCTCCTTCTGCCCAGGAATGCAGGGGAGTCACTCACACTAAGGTCCACAGGGAGCCGGAGCCAACCCCTCCCCCTGCCCAGAGGCAGTGATGCCATCAAGGTACCTACCCTGTGACATCCTTGAGAGCTGATACAATGATACGAGAAACACCAGGGCTTCACTGTCGGACAAGCAACGCCATGAACAGAACAAAACTCAATCACCTTAGAGAAGACGAAGTTCCTATGTCTAACGCCATCCCTCTAGGGAGCTAGTTCCTAGCTCACGGGGCAGCCTATGTTCTGAGGCGCCCTCCGTGGGTTAAGACACACAAGTTGCAGGTAGGAGCTGGAGATGGTTTCCCTGCACAACAGAGGCAGAAGGATTTGGAGGTGAGGAGGGTGAGGAATCTAGGAGGAAACACAAGAAGGGGAAAGGAGGGAGTGGTCAGTTTGCACTGGCCAGAGCCCCACACCCATCACTGGTCACTATCTGAAACTCACCCAGCACGTGGACAGCCAGGCTTCTTATGGACACTGGAGCTGGGCCACACGGAAGGGCAGGGAGGTGGGGAGGAAGCGGAGAAGACCGGGAGAACACTGGTGGGGGCCTTGAGGCTCCTCCTGCAGGGATACTGAGGTCCTGAGCAATTTCACCAGTACCCTTGGCAACTGGTAAGGGGGTTAAAAAATCTGCCTTTCCATTTAGACTCCTATGTAGTCTCTCCTTTGGGTCTGGTCTGAGTCTACATAGACTATGATGGGCACACTGGATCTGAAAAAGGTAAAGAATCTCTAGAAATGTAAAAGAATTTAAATTTGAATATATGAATTAAACAGGGATCCCCCCGCTAGTGACTCAGAGGTAAAGAATCTGCCTGCCAATGCAGGAGAACTGGGTTTGATTCCTCGTTAGGGGAATATACCCTGAAGGAAATAGCAGCTGACTCCAGTATTCTTGCCTAAAAAATCCCATCGAGAGAGGAGCCTGGCAGGTTATAGTCCAAGGGGTCACAAAAGAGTTGAACACAACTCAGCAACTAAAAAACAACAATATGAATTAAACAGCTAAAGAAAGAATCACTGAACTGGAAGACACAGCAGTAATATTGATATGTATATCATGAACACACAGTTGGAAATTATCAATTTAAAAGATATGGCAGGGACTTCCTCAGTGATCTAGTGGCTATTCCACATTCCCAACACTGGGGGCCCAGGTTCGATCCCTGGTCAGAGAACTAGATCCTGCACGCCATAACTAAAAGCCAGCACAGCCAAATTAATTAATTAAAAAAAAATTTTTTTTAATACTGCCAAAAAATATAAAAGACATGGCAAATAAAGCCTAAGGATCTAATACACATTAAGAATTTCAGAAGGAGATGAAACAAAATGAGCAAGGCAATACTTCCAACATTTCAAGATCTAAAGACTGAGGATTTTTCAATACTGTTGAAAGATCAATCACTGGATTCAAGAATTCCAACTAAACCCAAGAATAAATAAAAAGAAACCCCTCAGCTTGACTGATCACAGTGAGATTGCTGTATATAAAGACAAAGACAGTTTTAAAAGCAAAAACAGCTCAGTTAAAGAGAAATGGCGAGCAATATTTTGACTGCCGACTGTGACAACAGCCATGGAAACCAGTGAGACAAAGAATGATATCTTCAATGAACTGGGACAAAAATGATTGTCACTGTGGAATTTGGCCTAGTAATCTTTCAAGAATGAGGAAGAAAAAGATGTTCAGAAAAACAAAGGCCGATGGGAGGTCTGAGATGGAAGAAAGAACAGTGAGCACGGATGTCAGGCAACTATGTGGGTTGTGGATAAAACCAAACTGCCGATGGTATACAAGTGTCATGCCTAGCTTGCAGGCGGGAAAGAGGACAGAACTAAATTCCTAGAACAATTTTAGATTGTGAGGGATGTCATCTGAGTTAAGAGTTCCAAGGTCATCTTTTTGTTTGGGAGCAGGGGAAAAATACAGACTCATTTTGACTTGGATGACAGACTGTTATGCCTGTTAGGACGGCTGGAGAATCAACTGACAGAACAGACAGAGAATAATTCACAAACAAAGAGGAGAAAGAAAAAAAATGAGAAATACAAAAAAGAGAACTTAATTCATCTAAAACATGGCAATCCAGGCGGTCATCAACACAGAAGAGGGAGATTACACTATATTCATGTAAGGAACTACAATACAAGTTCTAAACTGAGTGAACAGCCACATGTAGCAACATGGAAAACACTGAGTGATGAATTAAAGTAGCAAGTCATAGAAGAAAATATGTGATCCTATATTCTCTTAACATTCAAAAGAAGTCCAGGTTGGGACTTCCCTGGGGGTCCGGTGGTTAAGACTCTGTGCCCCCACTGCAGGGGGTGGGGTCAATCCCTGGTCGGGGAACCTAGACCCCACTTGCAGCAAGGTACAGTCAAAAACAAAATTCTAAAATAACAATAATAATAATTGTTTTTAAAAGAAATGCCTTTGAAAAAGGTCAAGGCGAAACAACAGCCAGACCATGAACTTTACAGAATACAAAGCCAGGACAGCGGTCACCTCTGCAGAAGTGGGCAGGGCACACCAGGGGCCTCTAAGATCAGACAATGTTCTGTTTCTTACCCTGAGCGGATAGCATATGGTTACTTGTTGTATCATTCTTTAAATCATACACAGGTTTCAGTACTGTTTGATATTCCATACAAAGAAGTTTGAAGGAATCTTAGTCCTGGGGGCATGATTAAATCTTCAGACAACACTTCCCTACTTCTCAACTGTATGTCAGCAACAAAAGGATCACGGCTCCATCTTTCTGAAGTCCGCAAGAGCTGGAGAACAGGGACGACTCCTATCCAAGCTTCATTCCCCAGCTGGCAGCAAAGCCAGCCCGATCTTACTAGGTAAGCTGAGCTCTGGTCTCCCAACTCTCAGGAAATCATCCTCATCACATGAAGGCAAGTTAAAAATCCAACCTTCGAAAAAAAAAAAAAATCCAACCTTCGCTTCCCAGGGCAGTGTGAACATCAGCTCCTAATTTGAAATGTGAGTGAAAAGAAAAACCACTCAAGATTCATGTCACAGTTAAAGGGGCCATGACTTCCAAAGTACAAGCTAGTAGAGGATTAGATATTGCTATTATAGATCTCCTCAAACATCCATCTCTAAGGCAACTGCTGGGCCTTGAAATCAGAAGGCCAGAGCCTCAAAGCACACAGACTTTTTCCTCCTCAAGTAAATTTAAAGCTGAAGGAAGACGAGCTGACAAGTCTTCCATATTTTCTCCCTTGACGGCTGCACATGGTGTTAGGCCACTGACAGAACCGCATTAGTTGACTTGCCTGTGTTAGACACAACGGCGGCTTTCTGTCTCTGGGAACTTCATTCGAGAATGGCCCTGGGAGTCTGTTCAAGGTTTAGTGCTTCAGATTAAGTGTTTCTTTTTCTAAAGTGATCTTTGAAACTTGTCGATCTGTGACTGATATAGATTTCTAGTTGTATTCTTTAAAAACCTCAATTCAAAGATTTTTGTCCTGCCTCGAGTTCTTTCCGGAAACAAAGGCGGGTTATAAATCAACGATAGAGACGTCTTTCTCCTCTGAATTACTTTTTCCCTGGAGAGTGGCATTTCTGGTAATTAGGTTTTGGATAGACGAAGGAAAGGGTGAGGCAAGATAAGAAGGTCGATGACTTGCCTGTTTTCCAAAACAGGCCATTCAACTCAGACCTTTGGAAAATGAAGCCACCCAGTGGTTTTTTAGACCTTCTCTGAGTAAAGTCTACACAGGGACACAAATCGATGAAACCTTCCTACTACATCTACAAAGCTGGCATCCCTCATCACTGCGGCCAGATCCTTCTATTAATCTTTCACAGTCTAAATGAACTACCAGTGTTGAAGTTAAAATAAGCAGGTCTTTGTGGTTCTCAATGTAACTTTTTAGCTTTTTTTAGTTAAAAGCCTGATCCTAGGACTTTCCGTGGTGGTCCAGTGGTTAAGACTCCATGCTCTCACTGGAGGGGGAACAAACAGGTTTGATTCCCTGGGAAGATCAGGCATGCCTTGCGGCAGAGAAAGTCTGATCCTAACCCTAATCCCACTACATGCCACAGAGGGCAAATTCTATATTCTTGCTCATTGCTGGGTGCATGAGAACTCACTAGAAACTAAGATTTGGCCACTCATTCCAAATGCAGCCCCATTCAAATGCAATTAATCTACAAAGTCTGGACCTACTGAGGGAAGAAGGGAAGAAATAAGCCGACATTTACCCAAGAAATTAATTAACATTTCCCTCTTGGATAGGGCTTATGTGTATGTTAGCTCACTTCATCTGCCAACCTATAAAGTCATCATTACCCTTCTCATTATTATAGATGGAAGTTCAGGAAATCTTTGATCGGTTGTGCAAGGTCACAGAGCTAGAAATCAAATGCACATCTAGAGGGAATTCCCTGGCAGGCCAGTGGTTAGGACACAGAGCTCTCACTGATGAGGGTGCAGGTTCAATCCCTGGTCGGGGAACTAAGATCCTGCAAGCCACGTGGAAGAAAGGAAGGATGGAAGTGAGGCAGGAAGATGCACATCTAGATGTAAAAGGAGTGAGTTCCTTAGAATGTTCTGGAAGTGTGACAAATCACAGGAGGTCTTCCACCTCGGCTGCAGTGACCCTGGTAAAACCCAATGGAAGTGGCTGCAGGGAGCACCGCATGGAGCACTCAGCTCCACTCCCCTCCCCTTGTAGCACGGCTTCCTCTCAAGAGACACGGGAGTCAGACTAAAGTCCAGGCCCCACACACGATGGGGTTTGGGCAGACGCAACCATGCAGGACTTAAGACGCCAAAGACAACATCGTGGGGCCAGAAGACACACTTTGGCACCTTCTGCATTCCCACTGGCAGACTCAGCCAAGGCAGCGTTTGTTTTTTTGTAGCAGCTATAACTGAAATCCCAGTTCCCCATCCCGAGCTTCAGAGTATTGAGAGATAAGCAGGGGGCTCGTGGGGGCCATGTGTCACAAGGGAGGTCCAAGATCCAGGAGCCCTGAGGACATCCTGCTTCCACTTCCTGGGACAGGCAGGCCGGTTCTGGGCTGACATTCTGGGAGGTGCCGGTCAGCCTCCAGCCTCACCGAAAATTCTGGAAGCCATCCAGTAATGTATAATCAGTCTCTGGCTGCTCCCACTAGCTACAGCAGATGTTGTCTGCAAGTGAAACCTGGCCGAGACAACAGATCTATTACTTTCCCGCAGAAGGGAGATTCCACCAGCCTGGTTACCATGAATGTCTTGGGTGAGTATGGAACAGGGAGAAGCAACCAATGGAACTGTTTCACTTGCACCCTACAGGGTACGGCTGACTCACTCACATATAATTTGGGAACTGTTTCCTCAGTGGCTTAACTAGAAATGGAAATGAAAGAAGGAATTCCCCAAAGTCTGGGGCTGGTTCATACCAAGTGTGAAAAATCAATGACTTCTAAATGCAGATGAATGGTAAAGTGTGCATCTAAGGAAAAGTACTACCACCTTCCTGGGAATACCTCTAGTCATAAACCTTAGCAAAAATAGAAAGAAACTGTATTTTACATCTGTTAAATTTTAAGATTTAAGTCTGTGAGGTGAGTAAAAGACAAAAGGCCAGCAAGGAATAAATGACTCTTGAGTTTCTGCTCAAATTTGAAAATTTGCGAGTTTAAAAAAAACTAGCCTTCAGTATCATCCTACGTATATGTTTCTTTTCAAGTCTTACATCTTATCATTGACCATCCATTTAAATAAAAATAGAAAAGTATTATACCACTATATTCTAAATGTTAGACAAAGGTTCTAGAACACAATTATTCAACACACATTTGATGGCTGAATAAATAAGATACACATAATTAATTTACATTGTAAAACTCACATTACAGATTGGAAAAGACCTTGAAGAGCTAAGAATCAACAGGAATACGTAACAGAAGACAAAGGAACAGCTGAGGCATCTTCTTATTAGAAACTATAGAGTATAAATCTCTTTTCCAAAGTTAATATTATATAATAACCCATTCAAAAGCCAAGACAGGGATTTCCCCAGTGGTCTAGTGGTTAAGATTTCACTTTCCAGTGCAAAGGGTGCGGGGTTTGATCCCTGGTTGGGAAACTAAGATGCCACAAGGTGAGGCCAAAAAGTTTAAAAATTTTTTTTAAAAAGCCAAGATAATTTCACAGAAAAGACAGGGCACGGCAATGAATGACTTCTTAAAAAAATTCTAAAAATTATGGGTGGGGGTGGTTTACCTTGTCAGATGTTAAAATGTATCTTTAAAACTTGGGAACAAAGACTGGAATAGACTAGGAAGTATAGCATTGAACCCAAGTAGATACATGAACCAAATCAATGAACTAGAGGGAGCAATCCACATTAGTTAATGAAAAACTGACTTACAGATTATCAATATATCATGTTGGGGCAACTGAGAAGACATCTAAAAACAAAGTTAGAGCCCAACTTTCTACCTCCAGCTAAAGTAAATTTTAATATTAAGGCTAAACATAAAACACATACTACAAGAAAAATACAGGTCAAAAATTAACGTGTAAGGACTTCCCTGGTGGTCCAGTGGTTAAGAAGCCACCTGTCAACACGGGTCACACAAGTTCCATCCCTGGCCCGGAAGACCCCCACATTGTGGGGGCAACTAAGCCCCTGCACCACAGCTTCTGAGCCTGCAGGCTGCGACTACTGACGCTCCACAGCAAGAGAAGCCACCGCAGGAAGAAGCCCAAGCAACACACACCATGAGGAGCCCCTGCTCACCGCAACCAGACAAAGTCCGCGTGCAGCCACGGAGACCCAGCGCGGCCATAGATAGATGAAAATTTAAAATTTTAAAAAGCAATGCATACTTAATGATATTTAGTTCTGTTAGGGAGGTAGGGCTTTCTAATGAACCAAATGTAAGGAAAAAACACCACAGACAGACTTAAAAGATAAGCTTTTATAAATAAAGTCAAAGCACCAAAAAGCTGGAAAAATACATTTTCAACTCAGAAAGAAGGTGACTATTCCTTATATTACATTCAAAATGCCTTTACAGGGCTTCCCAAGTGGTCTAGTGGTTAAGAATCTAACTTGCAATGCAGGGGACGTTTGGTCTCTGGTCCCAGAAGATCCCACGGGTCTTGGAGCAATTAAGCCCATCACCACATCTACTGATAGAGTCTGAGAGCTACAACTACTGAAGCCTGTGTGCCCTAGAGCCTGTGCTCCACCACAAGAGAAGCCCCTGCAATGAGAAGCCCCCGCACTGCAGTGAAAGAATAGCCCCCGCCTGCCTTAACTAGAAGCCCACATGCAGCAACAAAGACTCAGCATGGGCAAAATAAATAAAATGATAAAATACGCCTTTATATAAATAACAAAACAGCAGAACTCTCTCAAGGCAGCTGACTAGACCTGTATGTTTCTCTCTCCATCCTCCCTAAATCCCCTTGAAATGACAAAAAATAAAAAAAACACCATACATATAAATAATTTTAAAATATGCAGTAGTGCTGAAAAGCTGGAAAGAGCAATAGCAACAATATGTAACCATGAGGGAATCCTGGGAGGTATGTGGCAACAAACTAATGACAAGCAATAAGATTTCCAGTCTTCAGCCCTGGAGAGGGAAATAGAGAACCATCAAAAAGGGAAGTTTCCAATCAGAGACTCAAAAAAGTCCGATGATTAAAGGTAACAGCAAAGGTGGGGAAAAGAATGAGCCAAGGGTTATTTGATAAGGAAAAAATTTAAAGACTTAGAAAGCTGCCAAGTTAATCATTCTCTCCACACCCTCTCCAGCAGTTAGTTCTGGAAATAGCCCCCAAGGTAAAGCCTCAAGACTTCCAGATGCTCCAACAAGCTATTTGCACATCTCATAGCAAAGTCCGAGTAGCCACACTGCCCCCAATGCTGCTCCCACCCTATTAATAATTCCTTTTCTCTAAAAAAAGACATTAGATCATGTCTTGAAAGGTCACATGATGAAAACCTGCCTTCATTCCTGGGGGCTCATGGATTCTCACGTAAGCCAAGCAGCCTCCAACCATCTACAGTTACAAACCGACTGTGCTGTGATGTGCTCAGTCACTCCGTCTGTCCGACTCCTTGCGACCCCATGGACTCTAGCCCACCAAGCTCCTCTGTCCATGGGATTCTCCAAGCAAAGATACTGGAGCGGGTTGCCATGCCCTCCTCCAGGGGTTATTCCCAGCCTAGGGATCAAACCAAGGTCTCCCCCATTGCAGGTGGATTCCTCACTGTCTGAGGCACCAGGGAAGCCCTACAAACCGACAATCATCAACAAATGGTTGAGGAAAACAGCCATATGGGAAGCAACAGACTCAACAAGTAGAAGTGGTCTCTCTATAAACTATGGAAAGCTTAAATATGGTTGACGTTTGACCAACACAGGGGTTTGGAGCGCCTCTGACTCTCGGTGGTTGAAAATCTAAGTAAAACTTGTAGTTGGCCAACCTTGGATCCTGTGGTTGGATACTCCAAAAAAAAAATCCACTTGTAAATGGAACCAGGCAATCGAACCTACGTTGTTCAAGGGTCAACTGTATACCAACAGTCTTAGAGTGATTCAATAAAAAACAACCAGACTGCAAACTAAAAAGAATGATGAAACATTAGGAATTAAAACTATCACAGCCAAAATTAAAATTCAACAGCTGGGGTACTTCCCTGGCGGTCCAGTGATTAAGACTTTGCTTTCCAATGCAGGGAGTGAGGGTTCCATCCCTGATTTGGGAACTAAGATCCCATAAGCCACAGGGTGTGGCCAAAAATTAAAAATAAATAAACACAACATTATAAATCTTATACGTCAATAATTTTTTTTTTTTAATTCAGCAGTTGGACCGAAGAGCAGAACGTAGTCAACTGAAAATCTGACTTTAAGCCGTAAGTGTTATTTCCCTAGGACTCTGCAAGAGAACACAGAGAAGGAATGTATAAAAGAAAAGTTAGAAGATATTGAAGATAGTTTAACCTCTCCTGGAACTTCTGGATTGAATAAAGACTTTTTTGAAGGAGAAAACAGAAAGAACAGATGTAAGAAATACACGGAATTTCCCTGCACTGAAGACAGATCTGAGTAATAGTTATAAAAGGGTCCAAGGAGTGCTGGGGGAGATGAATTTTAAGTCACCCTCTAAACAAGGGAAGAAAATTCCAAAAGGTTTCAAAGAGACTTTTTTTTTAAAATTTGGTTACTTAAAAGGACATTAAAAGAAAAAAGGAAGTGAGAACCTGATTCCCCTAGAGTTGTGGGTTTGAAAGCTGGTAAAACAAGCCTGTGACTTAAATACCATAAACCTCATAGTTCGCTGAAATAAATGCAAAGGTTTGCTCTCAGCAGGGAACATCAGGCTACAGCTGTCCTGATAGGGTTTCAAGGTCTTCTGGATTTCTCCCAGGATGGGGTGAGGGTATTCAGCCTGCCCAGGGACAAATCTCACCAGGATGCAGGAAACTCCAAGTGGAAACTCAACAATCTTGTTTTATTCCTAACCACATCAACCTGAAGCTCCAGTATAATTACCTCATATGGTTGCAAAACTGCCTTTCATGAGCCATTTCACCCTGATAGTATAATGACAATCCACCTACCATTTCTTGCTACACCATCCACACCAACTTTCTACATTCTTACGGTTATTGAATATGCAAGGCATCATTCATGCAAGGTTATACTGCAACTAAATCTGTGGGAATGGCAATCACAAGGTTAGGGGTTGGGGGTGGGGTATGGTATTATTGAAACCAACAGGCCTGTCTAGGGACTACCAGACCATCAGGTCTCTTATTAACAGCCCGGGATACTAGAAGACAATGAAGCAACATCTTCAAAGGAGTAATGAAAAGAAATTTTAAGACCTATCATTTTACCCAATGAAATTACTCAAGTGTAAAGGTAAAAAGAAAGACGCTCTTAGAAGTGCAAAGGTTCAAAAAAATTCAACACCTTTAAACCTTTGCTAAAGGAATTACTCAGGGAAGTACTTTGAAAGTGAAAAATAAACCAAGAAAGCAAATGACACAAAAAGTAGCACGAAAAAATTTAAATTTGTAGTCATCAAAACAGTCATTTGGTATCACAGGTGTAATATCAAATGGTATTACTGCTTGGTGGCTCAGCGGTAAAGAATCTATCTGCCAACGCAGGAGACATGGGTTTGACTCCTGTGTCAGAAAGATCCCCAGGAGAAGAAAGTGGCAACCCACTCCAGTATTCTTGCCTGGGAAAACCCCATGGACAGAGAAGCCTGGCAGGCTACAGTCCATGGGGTCACAGAAGAGTCAGACGTGACTAGTGAATAAACAACAATGTTATGGGTAAAAGCGTCAGACAACTGGCAAGAAATCATTCCTAAGAAATTAGTTTTTTAAACAGTAGCCCAGGGATTGTAAAATTATGCATTCACTTTGGAAAACAGTCTGGCAACTCCTCACATAGCTAAATATAGTTATCATATAAGCCAGCAAATTCTACTCCTAGGAAGACATCCAAGAGAAACAAAAGTATATGTCTACACAAAAACTTGTACATGTATGTTCTTAGCAGCGTTACCAATAGCTAAAAGGTGGGAAACAACCCAAATGTCTATGAACTCATGAATGGATGGATAAAATGAAGCCACACAATGAAATAATATTTGGCAATAAAAAGAAATGAAGTACTCACTCATGCTTCAACATAGATGAATCTTGAAAATGTCAGCTTAAGTGAAAGAAGTCAGGCACAAAAGATCACATATTATGGGATTCCATTAATATGAGATGTCCAAAATAGGCAAATTTTATAGACATAGAATGTAGAATTAGTGATAGCATAGGAAGAGGTTGTGGGGAAATGGAGAATGGCTGCTAATAGTATGGAGTTTCTTTCTGGGGTGATGAAAAATATTCTAAAATTGATTATGATGATGGTTGCGCAACACTGTGAATATTCCAAAAGCCACTGAGTTGTACACTTCAAGTGGGTGAATTGTATGGTATGTGAATTATATCTCAAAAAATGTTATTTAAGAAAAACATAAAAAACTGTCTAACACAAAGAGCATGATAAGGAAAAGGTTAGCATTATATTTTGAATGGAATTATGTGGTTACATATCTTAATTCTCTGGGTAGTTAGCAAAATATGGATAAATACTTTGCGTAAAATTTAAAAGATAACTCCAAACAAAATAGAAATAGAATTTATAACTTACAATCACTAGAGAAAAAAATAAGGAAAACTAAGAACTCTAAATAAGTTATCACAACAAATATAAATGTGTTAAAAATTTCCATATTGAAAGATGAATTCTCAGACCGGGTATAGAACTAAAATCTAGTTACATGATCAATATAGAAGACTTAACAAGATGACAGAGAAAGGAAAAAAATTAAAGGTACAGTTTCCTTTCAGAAGATGAAAATGTTCTGGAACTAGATAAAAGTGATCGAACGACATTGTGAATGTATTATGCTAAACGCCATTCAATTGTTCATTTTAAAATAGCTAATTTTATGGACATACCTCATTCCATTACACTTTACTTTCATGTGCTTCAAAAATACTGTGTTTTTCTCAATTGAAGGTTTGTGGCAACCCTGTATCAAACAAGTCTTACTGACTTTTTCAAATAGCACTTGCTCATTTCGGGTCTCTGTCACATTTGTTAATTCTCACAATATTTCACACCTCTTCATTATTATTACATTCGTTATGGTGATCCGTGATCTCTGATGATACAATTGTAACTGTTTTGAGGTGCCACAAAGCTTGCCCATAAAAGATGGTGAACTTAATCAACTGCTGACGATCCAGAACATCATATAAACTTAGTTGATAAAGCAGTGGCAGGGTGTGAGAGGATGACGCAAACTCTGAAAGAAGCTCTACTGTGGGTCAGGAGCTATCAAAGAACACAGCATGCTACAGAGAAATTGTTCATGAAAAGAAGAGTCAACGAATGCAGCAAACTTCATTGCTGTATTATTTTAGGGAACTGACACAGCCACCCCAACCTTCAGCAGCCACCATCCTGATTAGTCAGCAGCCATCAACATCCAGGCAAGAGGTTCCATCAGCAAAAAGATGATGGCTCGCTGAAGATTTGGGGATGGTTAGCATTTCTTACCAATAAAGCATTTTTAATTAAGGTATGTACATTGTTTTTTAAATGTATTGAATTAAACACTTATCAGTCTACAGTATAATGTAAACATAATTTATATGCACTTGGAAACCAAAAAATTCATTTGACTAACTTTATTTTGGTACTGCTTTATTATACTGGTCTGGAACCACAATATCTCTGAAGTATGCCTATATGTTATGTGAATCTCACTTCAATTAAAAATAAAGGGACAAGAACATATCAGATAAATGCTGGCCAAAAAAAGCTGGGGGGACAATAGTAAAGTCAGACAAAATAGAACACAGCAAAGCAATCTAGAAGGCTGGTCTTCTATTAACACAAACAGAAAACCCTCAGATACGATACCAACAAATCAAATCCAAGACTTAAAAAAGAAAGTTTTAAAATCCAATAGTTTCTTTAAAAAATGCATTATAACTAAATAGAGATTATATCAGAAGTACAAGAAAGAGTCAACGTTAGATTTTCTAATGTAATTCACTCCCTTAACAAATAGAAGGAAAAAAAACCTATATGCTGACCTAACGAAAGGCACCCTCCCAGCCAAATACTACCTCCCAAATTCAACAATCATTCCTGATTAAAATATGTACAGTTAAACCTCCCTTTCTTAATTCAATAAAGAATATCTACTAGAACCCACAGTAAAATCTGTATTATAATTAAAGTATTGGAAACACTGCAGTTAAAGTTATGAGTCAGCCAAAGATATCCATCTTGCCTCAATCATTCAGCATTGCACTAGCAGTCCTAACCTACGCAATAATGAAAAACAGTATAAATATAAAAAGAAGAAAACCACCCTTGTTCAGATATTACTATAAGTTATAAAATAATAATAGAACTAACTATAATAATTAGGACAATAATAATTAGAACTAATTATTCAAATAAAATGGCTACATATAAAACAATCAACAGCTTTTTTTCAAACTACAAACAGTAAAGAATTGCCAAATCCAATTCATTTTTTATAAATCCTATTTATCAAATATAGTAAGAAATACATAGACTCATCTGGCAAAAACTTAGGACTTCAAGAGCATAAAATGACCTTAAATAAATAGATACAATATTCTTAAGTGATAAGATTCAATATCATAAAGATATCTCTTCAAATTAATTTATAAATTTAATGCAGTCTCAGTCAAAATCAGAGTGGAATGTAAGGAACAATGATTTTAAAAAATCACCTCCAAGTGTTAGTTTAAGTATACAAAAGTATAGCAAGAAAGAGAAAAACTGGTATGATTTATAGCAAGGAGATCCAACCAGTCCATCCTAAAGGTAATCAGTTCTGAATATTCATTGGAAGGACTGATGCTGAAGCTGAAACTCCAATACTTTGGCCACCTGATGCAAAGAACTGACTCATCTGAAAAGACCCTGATGCTGGGAATGTTTGAAGGTGGGAGTAGAAGGGGATGACAGGATGAGATGGTTGGATGGCATAACCGACTCAATGGACATGAGTTTGAGTAAGCTCCGGGAGTTGGTGAAGAACAGGGAGGCCTGGCGTGCTGCAGCCCACGGGGTCACAGAGTCGGACACGACTGAGCGACTGAACTGACCCTATTGAATATTTAAATGCATGATAAAGCTACAGTCAATTTAGAATTGACTCAGAATCAAGAAATAGTTACATATATATGGGAATATGATTAACGGTGAGACAACTAGCTACCCATTTGGGGGGAAAAAATGAAACTACATTCTTTTAAATTTGCTTTTAATTGGAGGATAATTGCTTTACAAAGTTGCGGTGGTCTCTGCCATACAACAGTGTGAATCGGCCACAGGTAAACACGTGTCCCCTCCCTCGGGAACCGCCCTCCCACCGCACTAGAGTACCAGGTTAAGCTCCCCATGCTATACAGAGACTTCCCACTAGCTATGCATTTACCCATGGTAACGTATATATGACAGTCGTACTCTCTCAGTTCATCCCAGCCTCTACTTCCCCTGCTGGGCCCCCTGCCCTGTAAATAGGTTCATCAGGACCATATTTCTAGATTCCATACATTCCACAGAATATATGATATCTGTTTTCCCCTTTCTGACTTACTTCACTCTGGCAGGGGAGATAACCATGATCACGAAATTACATTCTTATCCACGCAGAAAGAACTTATACCTTCAGATCACAATTTTTTAAAATGATAACCCTATATGCAAGACAGAAAAAGAGACACATATATAAAACAGACTTTTGGACTCTGTGGGAGAAGGTGAGGGTGGATGATCTGAGAGAACAGCATCGAAACATGTATATTATCAAGTGTGAAACAGATCGCCAGCCCAGGTTTGATGCATGAGACAAGTGCTCGGGGGCTGGTGCACTGGGATGACCCAGAGCGATGGGATGGGGAGGGAGGCGGGAGGGGGGTTCGGGATGGGGAACACATGTAAATCCATGGCTGATTCATGTCAATGTATGGCAAAAACCACTACAATATTGTAAAGTCATTAGCCTCCAATTAATATAAATAAATGGGAAAAAAAAGAAAGGAAAAAAAAATGTTTATATATTTTTGGTTGCACCGCATGGCTGGCAGGGTCTGTTCCTTGACCAGGGATGGAGCTCAGGCCCTGGCAGTGAATGCACCGAGTCCTAACCACTGGACAACTAGGGAACTCCTGCTGGTAAATATTTTTAACATTTAAAAGCATGGTATTTTCTTCAAATATTTGTATAATCCTGGGTATAAGGAAGGCATGTTTAAGCAAAGTAAACCCAAGAAAGCTGAATAAGGGTAAGACTCTAGATTTCATGCAAATTAGAAACTTATTTTGATGAAAATGGCATGAATGATACTAACAAGTGACATGAGAAAGTTAATACTTATACAGGAAACTTACAAATCAACAAAAAAGCAATAGGGAAAAATATCAAGGTATCATTAAGTGAATAAGAACCTGCAGAATATGTATACTACACTCATTCATGCATGTGTGCACATTATATACTATGTGTAAATACATGCACACATACAGAAAAGGTCTGTGAACACTAAGTAGATGGGGGTAGCTGCTGGATAGAGTGAAGGAGGTAAGTAAGCAGAGATGCTCAGTTTTCACTCTATATATAAACGGTGTGAAGTTTTTTACAATGAACACACTGCTGAATTTCTTTAATTACATTAATGCAAAAGTACATTCTCATTACAAAAAAATTAAAACCATATAAAAAATAAGGAGTTAAAAAGCAAACCTCCCTATTCAAATACATCCCACAAACCAATCTTATTTCCCTCCTTGGAGGTAAATTTTCATAAATGTCTTCACTCCCTGGTGGTTCAGACAAGAAAGAATCTCCCTGCAACGTAGGAGACATGGGTTCGATCCCTGAGCTGGGAAGACCCCCTGGAGGAGGGAATGGCAACCGACTCCAGTATTCCTGCCTGGAGAATTCCATGGACAGAGGAACCTGGCGGGCTATAGTCCATGGGGTCACAAGGAGTTGGACAGGACCGAGCAACTAATGCTTTCACTTTTTCACTCCCTTTTATATCTTTAAAACACTTTTAAAGAAAGAGCCCATTTTTTTAAGTGAGTAGAAGGGGAAAAACAGGCATTTACTGAAAGAAGAAATAAATGGCTAATAAGCATATTTTAAATGTTAAATTTTAATCATCACAGAAATACAAATTAAAAAAATTTTCTTTTTTCACAAGTCCAAGGCCCCCCTGATATTAGCTGATGCTCTGACTGGTGGGTGTCTATGCCAAATCAGGTTTTATTAGAGTATCTCCCACCCCAAGAAAATGAGAAAATGTTAAAAGTTTGAGCATTAGACGAAACAAACCCACCGAAACACTACTAGAGGGAATGCCAATTGGTATAAACCTTTCTGTTCAACTTGGCAGTAATACCAAAAGCCTTAAAAATACATAAAGCAACCCCACTCCAACACAAAACTATTAGAACTAATAAATGAAATCAGCAAAATTGTAGAATAACAGGTTAAGGATACAGAGCTCAACTGGATTTCGATGATGTAGCAATAAACAATCTGAAAATGAAATTACGAAAATAATTCCATGTACAATAGCATCAAAAAGAATAAAATACTTAGGAATAAATTTAACAAAAGATATATGATATGTATGTTGAAGACTACAAAACATTGTTAAAGAAATTAGAGGAGATGTCAATAAACAGAAAGGTACCCCATGTCCATGAATTAGAAAACAGTTTTCAAATAGCAATACTCCCCAAATCGATCTACAGATTCAGCACAACCCATATTGAAACCCCAGCAGCCCTTTTTGCAGAAATTGGCAAGGTGATACTAAAATTCAAGGAAATGCAAGGGACCCAGAATAGCCAAAACAATTTGGAAAAAAGAACAAACTTGCAAACTCACAGTCTGATTTCAAAGCTTTCTACAAAGCTACAGTTAGTGTGGTATTGGCATAAGGACAGATATTTAGATCAATGAAACAGAACTGAGAAAGCAGAAATAAACCCTTACATTTATGGCCATATGATTTTCAACAATGCGTGCCAACACAATTCAGTGGGGGAAAAAATTGTCTTTTCAACATATAGTGCTGGGACAATTAGATATCTACACGGACGTGAATGAAATAACCCTCCTTCCTCACATTCAATATAAAAATGAACTCAAAATTAGCCACAGACCTAAATGTAAGACATAAAGCTATACAACTTTTGACTTTACCAGCAGTCCAGAGGTTAAGACTGTGCTTCCACTGCAGGGGGCACAGGTTCGATCCCTGGTCAGGGAAGTCGTGCCTGCAATGCAATGCAGCGCCAACCCCCCGCCAAAAAAACCTATAAAACTTTCAGCAGAAAACAGAGGAGCAAATCTTTTGACCCTGCATTAGGCAAAGTCTTCTTAGATATGACATCAAAAACACAAACAAGAAGGGAAAAAAATAAACAAATTTCACTTTATCAAATTAAGAAACCCTTGTTCTTTAAAGGACACCATCACATAAAGTGAAAAGACAACACACAGAATGGAAGAAAAATATTTGCAAATCATGTATTTGATATATGATAAGGAACTTGTATCCAGAATATGAAAAGCATGCCTACAAGCCCACAATAAGAGAAATTAGCTTTTTAAATGGCAAAGGATTTTTTGGTTGTTAACATTATCTTTATTAGGTTGCTGTTGACATTATTTTTCAACTTTTCAGGGCCTGGTTGTTCCTTTTAAATGGCCAAGGATTTGAATTGACACTTCTCCAAAGAAGCTAGACAAATGACATAAAGAGATGCTCAACATCATTAGTCATCAAGGAAATACAAACTAAAACCACAGTGAGATATTACTTCATACCTTGTAGGATGATTAGAACCAAAAAGGCAGAAAATAAATCTTGGTGAGGATGTGGAGAAATCGGAACACTCAACCAGTATTGGTGCTGGAATTGTAAGTTAGGGTCACCATTTTGGAAAGAGTCTAGCAGTACCCTGACAAATAGTAGACAAAGACCTACCATATCATTGAACCCTCCTTCCCTAGGTAAATGCCCAAGAGAACTGAAAATTAAGTCCACACAAAACCTGTGCATGGAGGTTCACAGCAGTGTGTTCATAACAGTCAAAACGTGGAAACAGCCCAAATGTTCATCAATTGATGAACAGATAAACTATACATATATATATATGTATACTACAATGAAATATTCTTTGGCAATAAAAGGAATGAAGTATTGAGACATCCTGGAGCATGGATAACCCTTGGAAACATTAAGTCAAAGAAGCCAGACAGAAAGGGCCACATACTATAGGATTCCATCTACAAGAAATAACCAGGACAGAAAAATCCACAGGGGCAGAAAACACATTAGTTGCTACCAAGGGCTGAGGCAAGGTGAGACCAGGGAGTGAACGCTAACAGATAGAAGGTTTCTTTCTGTGGTGACAAAAATGTCCTAAAATCAGATAATGATCAAAGTTGTACAACTCTGTGAATATCCTAAAAAATTTCTGAATTGTACACCTTTGAAAGGTCAACTTTTCGTGTATATTTTTACTTTTCTTATTTTTTTTGTTTTTTATTTGATTATTTCTTGAAGTATAGCTGATTTTAAATGTTTCAGGTGTATATTAAAGGACATACACATCCTACATGTAAGCAATACCACATGATAATGGTCTTTGACTTACGTCATCTCTACATCTATCCACATTGCTGCTAAAGGCATTATTTCATTACTTTTTATGACTGAGTAATATTCCATTGTATGTATGTATCACTTCTTTATCCGTGAGTCTGTCAATGGACACTGCGGTGGCTTCCATTTCTCGACTGTTGTAAAGAATGCTGCAGTGAATGCAGGAGGGCACGTGTCTTTTCTCCCAATATATATGCAGGAGTGGGACGGCTGGATCAGATGATAGCTCTATTTTTAG
Organism: Cervus elaphus; assembly: GCF_910594005.1. NCBI lineage: Eukaryota > Metazoa > Chordata > Mammalia > Artiodactyla > Cervidae > Cervus > Cervus elaphus. Next base: position 19,400,499 of record NC_057838.1, on the reverse strand, counting down.
TTTTTTAAAGAAAAATCATCAATCTGTTATGGCTAATATCTCAATAAAGCTGAATCTCAAACCTGGATATGCCCAAACTCATAGAACAGTACACTAAAAAGGGTAAATGTTACTGTATACATCGACAAAATTTTACTTTAAGGAAGATTCATATATCCTGTTACTCAATTCTAAGTACACATCCATAGAAAATCTGAAAAGAATATCCAGAAAGATGGAGCTTAAGGAATGTTTGTTACATCCTTGTTACAGGAAAGAAAGAAACCTAAATTGAACAGTAGGAGCCTAGATATTTATGGAGGTCATTGGGATTCCCCAGTGGCTCAGAGGTAAAAAATCCACCTGCAATGCAGGAGCCACAGGAGATTCAGGTTCAATCTCTGGGTCGGGAAGATCCCCTGGAGAAGGAAATGGCAACCCCCTCCAGTATCCTTGCCTGCAGAATCCCATAGACAGAGGAGCCTGGTAGGCCACAGTTCATAGGGTTGCAAAGAGTCAGATATAACTGAAGCAATTTAGCATGCACGCACGCAGGCAGCCATTAAGAATGATTGAAGAGCTTCAATAATTTTTTTAAAGCCAGGAGCAGAAGAAAAAATGTTTTTAAAAATTGGAAAAACAAAACAAAACAAAACACAATGCCTAAAGAAATGAACCGCTGATGCGGAAAGGTAATTCATCAGGTCTTCCCAGGAAAACTGGCACATTCAGATTGGGTAATCTGAGCAGAGTTTTATAAAGGTCTTATTTAGAAGGTAGGGTGCGGAAAACCACAAGCCGTTGCGCAGGCCCTGGCAATAGGAAGTGGCTGGGAGTGACCGGATAACAGAGCCAGGGAAAACAGCCCAGGGCCGAGGGCTGCCAGAGCCCGCCTTGTACAGAGGGACACAGCTGGGCTGCTGAGCCCCGGCAGGGAGGGGTCCCAAGAACGAGTGCCCTGAACCTGCTCCCCTCCCACCTGCCGCATCCTCCAGGTGCCAGGAGGACCCTGGAATCCAGTGTGACATCCGAGGGGACCCTGGAGACGGCCGGGTCCATGCAAGTCACCCTACGGGGTGGAGAGCCAGGTGGAGGGTGCCTCTGAGCGACAAATGGAAGACGTCCAGCACAGATGGTCATAGCAGGAAACGAGGAGTAGTTCAGAAGGGACTGCATTTTTAAAAACTGCACATAATACACAGCCACTGTAGAAACCCTGAAATGGTTTACTCCAAGGGGTAAACAGTGGTTCGCCCAGAATTTCTCAACAGTGGGGCTGTAGGCAGCGGGCGAAGCAATTCTTCATGGCTGGGGACCGTCCCAAGCGCTTTAGGACATGAGACTCCCTGGTCCCCCAGGGCGCTAAACACCAGGAGAGACCCCAGGCATGACAATAACCCAAAGCCTCCCCACGCCCAAACATGGGTCAATATTGACACGCCTGACAGGAACCACTGTGGGGAACACAGTTCAGGGTTTTTTTTTTTTTTCTTACTTGCATTTTTCTCATTTTTCTACCAAGATTAGGAAACTGTGTTCATCCTTCTTTGAAAAGAAATCACCAGGATAGACTAATTTAACTCCTCCTGGCCTCACCGCACCACATGTAGGATCTAGTTCCCCCCACCAGGGATCGAACCCTTGTCCCCTGCATTGGGAACTTGAAGCCTTAACCACTGGATTGCCAGGGAAGTCCCAGGATAAATTAATTTAGATGCCAGTTCTCAGGAAACCCTATCTGTCCTCCCCCAACTGAGTTTGCTCATGACAGTAAGTAAATGAGAGGCGATCTGACATTATTACCTGCATGAACTAACTCATTTTGAAGTTGCCAATTAACAGGAAGGCTGCAATTTAACTCAGCTTCTGACAAATCACTTTTATTCTTCCAATCCTCATAACTGTTATGAGATCACAACATCCTACAGGTCATAGGTCAAGTCCTGGATTGCTTCTAGCTTGTTACAAAACTTTAAGAGGAAGGAAACCACTACAGTTTGGTTCCCATGCCATCTTACACCGGCACCGTCTAGGGTGTTTTAGCAGGTCGCCTCTGTGAGAAAGCCAGGCCAAGGGATCCTGACAACAGATTTGGGGAAACACTGTGTTTTACTCTCTATTATTTCCCGCAGGCTCAAGCAAGAAGCCAGGTTCTTCATAATTCTTTGTCTCAGTATTTTGTTTTTTCAAGGCAGAAAGTAACATTCTTCTGGGGACAGGTCTAACTTAATCTGAGGGCTGGAACAGCAGAAGTTTGAAACCTGACCTGCCTCCACCCCCAAATAAAGAATCCATGGTTCCATTTTCCTTACAGTTCAAAAAACTATCCACTGTAAGCGACATCCTGACTCAGATGTTAAAATATAAACAAAAATAAACATATTTATAAAATATAAACAGTATACTGGATCAATAAAACATAGTATATACTATTTAGAGTGATTCTTAACATTTTCAAGAGTTCTACGGAATCCTCTGGTGATCCAGTCGTTAGGACCTGGCGCCCTCACTGCTGGGGCCCTGGGTTCAATCCCTGGTCGGGGAACTAAGATCCCACAAGCCCCGTGGCATGGCCAAAAAAAAGAAAAAGAAATTTTTAAGAATCTCTTTGGAGTAGGAAATGGCAACCCACTCCCATAGTGCTGTCTGGAGAATCCCATGGACAGAAGAGCCTGGCTGGCTACAGTCCACGGGGCTGCAAAGAGTCGGACACAACTGAACTACGAGCACACAGTACGGACAGTGAGTTCAGGAAGCGTTCCTCCCATGAATGAAGACACCCTCTCCCATTCCACATGCCCAACCTCTATGTAGATGAAAGTAATCTACGAAACAGCACAACTGGAAGAAACTCTGCAATCATCAACTGACTCACTTGAAATATCAGAAGTAATTGGAATTTTTAAAATAGCTAGCTATTGACATTTGTTTTATAGATAATAGTATATTATGATAAAAGAAAGTATCTAAGCATTCTGTAGCTGTTTTCTCAAAGGATCATCCAAGAACACTTTGCAATAGTATCTAGTGAGCTTGTTAAAAACCCTGTATCTGTCTCACTGCAGCAAACTTGCTGAAATAGAATTTCTGTAGTCAGCACTCTAGAATGTGCATTTTAGTACAGTGCTCACTGTGATTTTTATGCTCATTAAATCTTTAAAGTCACTGTGCTAGAGGCTAAGATGGTGTAAAAGAAATTTTAGTTAAAACAGCATTTCAGTGAAGGTTTCTTAACTTTCTACAGCAATTTCCACTACAATGGATAAAGCAGGCTTAGAGAATGTTTCTTACTTCCTCAGGCCATTCTAAACATTTGACATAGGCAAACTGGAGTATGCTTAGAAAAAGAATAATTAGCTTGGCTCAAAATTGGTGCTCAATATATTTGTTGAATAAATGAATATAACATAAACAGAAAAAAAAAATCTCTTTAGGGGACTTCCTGGTGGTCCAGTGGTTAAGAATCTGCCTTGCAGAGCAGGGGGTGTGTGTTCGATCCCTGGCCAGGGAACTAAGATCCCATATGCTATGGGGTAATTAAGCCCAGGGGCCACTACTAGAGAGTTTGTGCACCACAATGAAAGATTCCATGTGCTGCAATTAAAACCCAGTGCAGCCAAATAAATTTTTAAAAAAATGTTTTAAATCTCTTTAAATGTCCATGAGTTTTCCTGATCGAGAGAACAAGTTCTTGGTATCACGGAAGAAAACACTCATGTGAAGGCACACCACTGTGATGTCACAGCTCTCTGGGAAGAAAATAGATTCTATAGGTTTCCAGAAAGGGGGTGGGGGAATCAAGAATTGGAATCTTTTAAAAAGAATTAGAAGAGCTAGAAGATAACAGAGGAATACTTTCATAATTCTGAAGGAAAAAATTTCCAATCTACCATTCTTCACCTAGTCAAACTATTAATTATGTGTTGCAGTGGAATGGAGACATTGTGACAGATGCGCCTCTTGATTTACACATGCATCCTTTTTTAGGAGACTACCAGAGGGTGTGTGTTTCCCCTGAGTCAGAGTGAGTCCAGACGGAGGAGGACACTGGTCCTGGGAGGCAGAGGATCCAACCCAGGAGAAAGGGGAAAGGGCTTTCAAAAGGCACATGCAGGAGACCCCAGGCCATCAGCTGTGTCCAGGTGAGAAGGCCGGGTGAGAGGAGGTCAGACGCTCCCAGAGAGGGCTGGTCAAGAGGACAACCCTGATAGAATACCTGCTGTCTCTCAGTTTCCTGAGTGAAGACTCAAACAGTAAAGTTAGTGACTAAGTATCTAGAGATCTCAGAAATGGAAAATTACAATCTCCAGGAAAAACCAGAAATTGGACAGCAAAGGAAAAGCACTCACAGACCGCTCAGCGGCTCCTCTTGAAAGTGTTTATGATATCCTAAGGTCAGCACTGGTTATTGATCTAACCCAAAGACATAAAGGTGTCTGTATAATGGGCATGGGGAAGGGGTGGCCCAAGAGGGCTAAAGCCCCATTTGTCAGAGTGCAAAGCCAAGGATAACAGCATTGGTGGGGGAAGGATCAGGAACATTATAAACACATTATTTAGGTCTAAGAGACGTGAATGCGGGTACCTCTGGTGCAGCAATGGTGGGGGAAAGTTATATGTCTACCTGTAGGCCAAGGACTCTAAAACCTGTGCATATAGAGATCGCCAAAAATAGAAACTCTCGTAGTAATTCAGGATAATTTTTCTCACATGTTTTTCCATCAGTTTCCAAAAACATATTGAAATCAAAAAGTCTACATGCCAACACATTAACAGTGGTTATTTCTAGTAACAGAATTGTGGGCCATTTACATTTTTTCTCTCCCTTTCCTATTTCCAGAGAAAGCATGGAACATGGAGTCTGTTGATCATAAATCAGAAAACAAGAGGTGTTTTACTTTACACCTGGTCCGCATCCACACCAGGGGAGAAGCCCCACCTCTGTCACTGTAGCTGCCACTAGCTCAGGTGGAGCAGAGGAGCCTGCCAACTCCTTCATCCACACAGCAAATATTTGTTGAATTCCTATAAGCCAGGCCCTGCAAGGTGATTCCAATACCCGAGCTTTCTACTGGATCTCCCAAAAGCCTCAGTGCCAGCTGGGGGAACGAAATGGGGGATGGGCTAAGCCAACACTTCAAACTCTCTGTACACTGGAACCAACCAGGATGTATTCATTTGGTCTGGGGTGGCTCTGCGTCTCTGGAAAAGTGGATGAGCTATGTTGCACGCTTTGCTGCAGGTTTCTCAGGGCAACTGGGGTCCTCAGGCACTTTGGTACCATCATGGCCCCAAGCTCATATAAGCTAGATTTCAATCCCACAAAGGTTCAAGTGAAAGTATGAGGGATATGGGGCTTCCCCCAGGTGGCATAGTGGTAAAGAATTCCACCTGTCATTGGAAAAAGCCATGGTCCCCTTCCCTTTTGTATGACACCCTTTTTGAAACACACCAGTCTGGAAATCAAAAACAAAAAAAAGAATTCGCCTGGGAATCCAAGAGATGTGGGTTCAATCCCTGGGTTGGGAAGATCCCCTGGAGTAAGAAATGGCAACCCACTCCAGTATTCCTGCCTGGGAAATCCCATGGACAGAGGAGCCTGGTGGGCTGCAGTCCATGGGGCCGCAAAGAGTCAGATACAACTGAACAGGGCCCAAGTAAACAGTGTGAGCTATGGCAGAAGGAAGGGATGCCCCATTACAGTTAAGAGCGGGGCCCTGGAGACAGGCAGGCCTGGGTTTGAATCCCACCTCCACCCCCAGGTGTGACCTACTTCCTCTCTAAACCTCAGTTTCTTCACATGTAAAATGGGGTCATAATCAAAGTTCCCTTCACAGGATGGGCTTCCCACGTGGCTCAGAGGGTAAAGAGGCTGCAGTCCATGGGGTCCCAAAGAGTCGGAGACGACTGAGCGACTTCACTTTCTTTCACTTTTCACAGGATAGGGCTGTTGTGCGGGAAATGAGGGCAGGAGGGTATCTAAAGGGCTTGTGATGAGCCCCTGGCACCTGAAGAGAGTAAACAGTAGCCTCCGTTAGCTGTTAGCAAGCCCGGGACCTTTCTCCGCCAGGAGGAAACCTGAAGGGGCGATAACTGGATGTCTCAGCGTCCACGTTCTCCTCCAGAGAGGAGAAGGCTGGTTCTGTACCCCCTCCCAGCAACGGTCTGAGTATTCAACCAGGATGTGCAAAGCACCAGACAAGAAACTCTCTGATCCTCAAAAAGCACCAGACAGGAGACCCTCGGAATTTATTCCGTAAACGCTTCCCGATTCACCTCAGTTTTACTACCAAGGAGATAATCAGGAAAAAGAAGAAGTCTTCTCCCCTGATCTTCGAGAAGCTTTGCTTTTGGGGAAAAGGCCACCCGCGTGGACATCGGGTGAGGGAGGCACCAGATATCCCTGACACTCATGAACAAAAACTCAATGTTCACCGAGCATCCCGCTCCGGGAACACGACACGGCCGCAGAGAGGGCCCAGCAGGTCGGGTTTGTCCCCAATAGTCCTCCCAAAGCTCCTGACCCTCTCCCCTAGAAGAGCCCAGGGTGAGACGGGACTGTCTCCTGAGAGGGGGTCTCGGAGTCCGGCACCTTGGGATGACGGCGAGGCTGAGCCTAAAGCGTTCCTCCGAAGCCGTCGGAAGGATGTGAACAAGCTCCCAGGCGAGGAGCACGGCGCGGGGTCCACCTGCGCCCCGGCGCCGCCCGCCCGCCCGCCCGCCCCGAGGCACTCACGATCTCCGCCACGATGAGGAGCCCGGGCATGGTGCGGAGGAAGTCGCGGTCGTAGGAGAAGCTGCTGCTGGTGGTGGAGAAGTTCTCGGCGAAGGAGCTGGCGGTGGTGGTGACCGTGTGGGAGCGGGCGCGCTGCGGCTCCTCCATCGTCGCGCCGGGGCCGGGCAGCGCCCGCCCCGCCTCGGGGACCACCGGCGCGTCCAGGCGGGCCGCGCGGCTCCGAGCCCGGGGACACCGGCCGGGGGCGGGGGGAGGGGAGCGCGGCGGCGGCGGGACGGGGGCGCGCGGGGGCGCCCGCCCGGGCCCGTCCGGCCGCGGCGCGAGTCTGGCGAGCGCGCGGCGCCCCCCTCTCCTCGGCGAGCGCCGGCTCTCGGGCTGCGCGGGGGCGCCGCGGCGGGAGACCCGGCGAGGGGGAAGCCGCCGGCGGCCGAGGGAGGCGGCGGAGGCCCGGCCGAGGGGAGGGGGCGTGGAGAGGGGCGGCGCGCGGTGGGCGGGGAGGGACCGACCCGCGGAGGCGCCGCCGGCCGGCGGGCGCTTCACCTGTTGCTCGGCCGGGAGGGCGCGGGGGCGCGGCGGCGCGGCGCGCGGGGGCTGCAGAGGGAGGCCCGGGGTCGCGGCCGCCGGCTGCTCGGCTCAGCCAGGCGCCGCCTCCCGGGGGCGGGTCACCGCTGACCTGTCTCTTTGCACCTGGCGGCGGCCGGCCCGCGGCTCGGGGGCCCCCGGGAAGAGCGAGGCCTCCGGGCCGCGTGGCTCCGGGAATGGAGGGGTGGGCGGGGCGATGACTCCAGGTGGCGAAAGAGTGGCTGGAGTTACGACCTGGCCGGACCTTCGACCCGAACGAGATCGATGCGTGGCCGCCGGGACAGCCCGGCCGGAGCGTCTCCCCCTCCCGCCGCGGCGGCCGCCGCAGCCGGGCGGGATTTCCTGCCCCTCCTGCCGGGAACAATTTGAGGAACCGGCTTCATCGCCGGACTTGGAAGGCGAGACGCTTCCAGGCGCTCTCAGAGGCTCGATCGCACGGATGCGGGGAGCCTCGGGGCCGCGCCTGGCCCGGAGATGGGAACGCGGAGATCTCTGGGGGCCCCTAGTCACAATGAATCAGTGTCCCATCACCCTCGGGAGGAAATGTTGGGGGAGAGCTTGAAAACTGTGCGAGTTGTGCAAAGTGAAGTTTCTGACTTTCCGCTGTGCTTTCCGGGGGTGCGGGAGGGAATGAGGGAGCCCCACGCATGGAGGCATGTCAGGCTGACCCGAATTTCAACACTTGCATTTCTCAGCCGTGTGACCAGGAGCAAGGGGCCCTACGTCTCTGGACCTCAGTTGAACCGTCTGTAAAATGCCTAAGTGGGCACCTTGCCAACAAGAACATCTTCCTGGCACACTCTCCTTCTGTCTGGTGAAAGAATGGCAAGAAATATTCTATTTTATTCAGGAACGCCCTAAAGGAAAGGAAATAATCCTTGTTCACAAATAGAGGGTTGCTCTCAGGCATTCCATTCCCTCTTTATCTGTTCCAAGACACCTTTGGGAAAAGGTCAGAAGGGACATTTTTTTTTTTTCCACAATGTCCTGTCAGCTGAGTGAGCGAGCAGAAAGCAAAAACGATCGATCCAATCTAGTAAAACAAGGAATTCGTTTCTTTTGGGTCTAGGGCCTACGCAGGAGGACCTCAGGAAGTAAAAGACTTCAAAAGCATCACTGGACTTCCCTGGTGGTCCAGGGTTTAAGAATCCGCCTGCCAATGCAAAGGACACTAGTTCGATCCTAGGTGGGCGAAGAGCCCACATGCCATGGAGCAGCTGAGCCTGTGCTCCACAACTGCTGAGCCCACACACTGCAACAAGAGAAGCCAATACAGTGAGAAGCCTGGGCAATGAGGGGCCCACGCACCACATCGAGAGTATCCCCTGCTTTCTGCAACTAGAGAAAGCCTGAGTGCGGCAACCAAGACCCACCGCAGTCAAAAAATTAAATAAATCGTTTTTTAAAAATATAGGCAAAAGCTGCTAATAGACATTTCACTTCTAGGAAGATACACGGATGGCAAATAAGCGGCTCCCTAGCTTGCCTGTGGTCATGGTGGTGACAAGGGTGTGTGTACATTTTTGTTTAAAAAAAAAGCATTGCAAAGATGATGATATTTAGAGCAATTCCATCTGTGAACATGTGCTGAGCATCTCTGGTAGGTAAATATGACAAAAAATATAGCCCTTTCCCCTTGAGCAGTGGTTCTCAAAGTGTGGTGCCTGGACCAACAGCATCAGTATCACCCAGGAGCTCTCAGAAAGGGAAGTTCTCAAGCCCCACCCTAGATTCACTAATCAGAAACTCTGAGGGCAAGGACCAGGAGGCTGTGTTTGAACTAGCCTTCCAGTAGACTCTGATATGCACTGAAGTTTGAGAGTTAGTGGATTAGAGAAACCAATCTCGCAGCTGCAGAAATTAAAGATACACATGGAATGGCTTGAGAAGTAGTTTGTGGCATCACGAAGGACATTATCAAAGGCAGGAAGGGAGGAAGGAAGTTAAGACAGCTCTATTTCTGTATCACAAAGGACAAGCCCATCTCAGAAAACCCCTGAGACCAAATGGACTTCAAAACTCAGATCTTTAATTTAGGAAAGTAAAAATGTACATATACCATACACTCTATGACACCTTTGGTGTGGTGGAATGGCACTTGAATCAAATACACTCCTCTGGGGCAACGAAAATACATGAACGAAATAAGTGTGTGTTTGGCTTTTCTACTGCCATGTGATAAATGCTTCCAAACATTAGTGGTTTAAAATAACAACCATCTTACTCATGAATCTGTGGGTCAGGAATTTGGGTGGGACTTGGCAGCAGATTCGGCTCCTCATGCCTATTGGAGTCATTCACTCAGCTGATTTCAACGGGGTCAGGGCAGGCCTGGAAAGTCTGAAAAGCCTTCATTCACATTCTGTTTGCTTCCTTTCTGGCACTTCAGTGCTCCACTACCTGGTCTCTCTCTCTCTCTCTCTCTCTCTCTCTCCATGAAGCTTGGGCTTCCTCACAGTATGGTGGGTTCAGAGTAGATGGACTTCTACACAGAAGCTGGCATCCAGGAGGGGAAAAAAAAGCAGAAGTTTCAGATCTCTTAAGGTCCAGCCTTGAAAACCACAGAGCATCATTTCTGCCCCATTCTATTGGTCAAAGCCAGTAACCAGGGCAGCCTGATTCAGACAGGGGGGAAACAGATGAGAGGAGCAGAAAACGACTGTGGCCGTGTTTTCATCCATGAAGTGGAGCAAATAAAGACAACGACTAACTTCCTACCAGGTTAAGTTGGCTATTTCTCCAGATACATTTTCTGCCAGCTTGAGAGGAAGCTTTTGGGTTTCAGCATCTTAGATTTCAGAATTACAAAAAAAGAAATTCTACACTGGTTGTTGACAAATGTCCTCTTCTTCCCAACCGCTGCCTAAACTCACGTGCTCATCTTCTGCCTGCAAGCCTCCCAGTGGGATGCCTGTTCCTCCAATGAAGTATTTTTTCAATCCACCCTTCATTTTGCGGCAAGAATTACTGTCCCGAAACGCCAGGCTCAGATCTGGGCTAACGTCTCACTGTGCACAGTGTAAAAGCCACGAGGAGGAGGTACACCCCACACTTCTGCCCCTTTCCCAACTGCTCTGTGATGCTTCCCATCCCAACCCCAAATACATTTTCACATGTCTCTGTAGGTATGACCGCTTTATACCCATCACCAGCTTTTCTCGGCCTAGAAAGCCTCCTACTTCATCCACAGCTCCAGTCTGCATCCTTCAGGCCCATTTCAAAAATCACCTTTCTGTGATTTCCTCTAGGTTTTCATAAAGCTTGCTCTTGTTTTCTTTCATTTACATTTCATTAATTTTATGCACCTCTCCTTACCTCTTCTTGAGGGACTTGAGTTACCCTTCCTTGTCTCCCTCCCTGCCAGAGGAGGTGTTGAGTGATGCAGAAATGCAAACTTTATTCTTTCTTTCTTTGTCTTCATGGGTCTTACCTGCAGCACGTAGGATTTTTCGTTGCGGCACACAGACTCTCTAGTTGGGAAGTACAGACTCAACAGCTGTGGCGCCCAGGTTTACTTGCTCTGAGTCATGTGGGATCTTAGATTCCTGACCAGGGATCGAACCCATGTTCCCCTGAATTGCAAAGTGGGTTCATAACCACTGGACCACCAAGGAACCCCCCCAAACTGTATCCTTAAGTGCAGAAAAGTATCAGAGCAAGAAAAGGTCGGCCCTGCCCTCCTGTGAAAGACTTCATGCAGAACAGAGCTTTGAGCTGAGACTTGTGGGAGGTATATAATTTGTTAAACTGGAGGAGAAGGTGGACAGGTAAGAAAGACATCACCCCAGCCTATAGGACCAGGCCAGGTGACACCACAAGTCCCCCATGAGTAGGCCAGGTACAGATAGAGAATCTAAGGGGATCTGTTTGCATGGAAGAAAGGACTTGTGTGGGGTATGTTGAGGGTTTATACACAGTCAAATTATGGTTTCCACTAGGTCATAATACCCAACAAGCAAGCTATGAGACACAGTACTGCCAAGAGTCTGCGGAGCCCAGGCCACTCCATAGAGATGCAAGGCTCATCAATAATCCAGTGAAAAGGGGGGCATCTTGTGATTTCCACCTGCTATCTAAAAGAGAATCAAGGGACATTTTCATTTATAAAGAATTTTTTAGAGATATGCCTAATACTTGTTTCTCTTCCTTATTATTCTAGTTTAAAACTAATTATGGTTGTTTCAGGCAATCACCATCAATGGATATTAGAATTAGTGGATGAAAGTATGATGAGAATGAAAAGAATATTTGCATCATCTCAGAGTATCTCCCCAGAAGATGCAGTTTTCCCTTTGAATACTATGAATTTATAAGCAACTTTACAGGGGAGGAGACCTGTGAGACACCACCAGACGTCAAAGTCACTGTCACCAGATAGCGTTGTAACTCCCGATGTGAGGCATCGAGAAGGAGGTAACGTCACTTCCATGGGCTTCTTATCAGGATGAATAACCCAACTTCAATCACGAGGAAGAAACAGACAGACCAAAATCAAGAGACATTTTACTAAGTATCAAGGTCAGGAAAGACAAACACTGAGGATTTGTTCCACACTTGAGAGCCAAGTGCAAAGTGAAATTGCTAAAGGACTCTAAAAAAAACCCTCAGTATGATAGCGGGGGGGAGGGGGGGTGGGGGTTGGGGGGGGGAATCTGAATAAAATTCTGTACATTAGATAACTGCATTGTATCCATGTTAATTCCACAATTCACATCTTATGTAAAATGTTAACATTTGTGGGGTCTGGATGATACTTTACAGGAAGTCTTTTTTTTTTTTTCTTGCAACTTTTTGGTTAGCTTGAAATTATTTCCCAAAGTTAAGAAAATCAAAATAGTGATTTATGGTTGATCACAAATAGAGTTCTCCAATTCCAACTGTAGTTCAGATCCTCCAAGCACAATTGACTGGGTGATTTATCCACCCCAGAACTTCCTGTTTCCCATCCACTTATTATTAAGGTCTTGTAGGAAACCAGGAGCTTGGCTGAGAAGTGAGAATGTTCTTTCCACTCAGCCCTGAAAGCTATCAGTCAGTCTGGTCTATTCCTCAATTTGAGAACAGGCAGACATTGGGCCCAGATCCATTCACCTGGGTCTGGGTGTAGAGAGGGTCTGTTTGAATTCCAAGATACTCTATCGATTTGACCAGAGGCTTTAAATCCTCTGGGGTTTAGGCAGATAAGTTCAAACAAGTAGATGCATCAGTCTGTTTTGTTTCAGAATGGCTTCTTGAATTATGGTCTTCTAACCAGATACACTGGGGCTTAAATATTAACTTTGTAGACAGTTCTTCCCTCACACAAAGGAGTCAGTTCACTCCCTTTTTTCTTCAAGTACATGCTCTCCTGGGTCACACTGTATTTTGGTGCTTTAGTTTGAAACACAGGGACCAGAAATGTTTCATTTTGTTCTTACCATAAAGCCACATTTGGGAATCTGAGAATGTAATGAAATCAGTTGTGGGGGATGTAACACAGAGTGGTAGGGTCTGTGGTGAACAGGAGCAGGAATGCTTTAGAAGAGCCAGCTGGGTTTCTGCTCCGCCTGACTGCTACCTTGTAAAACTTAGGGCCTAGTATTGCTAGAAATCCCAGTATTCTATTTTATTTTACTTTATTCACACCATGCAGCTTTCAGGAGCTCAGTTCCAAAACTTGGGGCCTAGTATTGCTAAAAATCCCAGTTTTTATGTATTTACATTTACTGTTTGGCTGCACATCTTGGCTTGTGGGAACTCAGTTCCCTGACCAGGGATTGAACCCTGGGTCATGGCAGTGAAAGCCTGTAATCCTGGGACACCAGGGAGCTCCCGATTTAAAAAGCACCCCAATTTTTAAATACTGGTAACTAACATTCATCATTTTAAAAAGACTGTATGTGTCACCTCTGCAGGCTGAACAGTGTATCCATCAGTTGGCTGCCTCTGAGACAAAGGGGGCAGCCCTCTTCTCCCCTCCCCCTCCCTCTGGGAGGCTCGCTAGAAACCTGGGGTGGGGGTGTTGACTCCGAGCCGGGAGGGGGCATGCAGGACCTACTGAGGAGAGGTGAGTGCCTGCTAGGGTTTTGTGGGGCCAAGGAAGGTTAAGAGTGGGAAAATATAGGGGGGTTAAGAATCAGCTGATTGGGTAGGATGATTTGAGAGAATAGCATTGAAACATGTGTATTACCATATGTGAAAGAGATGACCAGTCCAAGTTTGATGCATAAAACAGGGCACTCAAAGCCAGTGCCCTGGGACCACCCAGAGGGATGGGATGGGGAGGGAGGTGGGAGGGGGGGTTCGGGATGGGAGACACATGTACACCCATGGCTGAGTCATGTCATTCTATGGCAAAAATCACCACAATATTGTAAAGTAATTAGCCTCCAATTAAAATAAATAAATAAATAAAATTTAAAAAAAAAGAATCAGCTGATTCAGGGAATTCCCTGGTAGTCTAGTGGTTTGGACTCTGAGCTTCCACCCAGGGGGGCATCAGTTTTATTCCTGGCCAGGGGAACTAAGATCCCACACGTGGTGTGGTTAAAAAAAAAAAAAAAAAAAATCAGCTGATTTAGGAGTAGGTATTAATATTTGGAAGGTGTAAAAATAATAATAAGTAATAACTAATTTATTATTGGTCTGTTTTGGGTCAAGCACTGCCTTAACTTGAATTCTGTTTGATTTTTTTTTTTTTTTTTTTTTTTAAATGTCATCCCCGCTGCTGTATTGAGACTAGACTGTATGGATGTTCATAGTCACTCAGTCGTGTCCGACTCTTTGTGACCCCCATGGACTATAGCCCGCCAGGCTCCTCAGTCCTTAGAATTTTCCAGGCAAGAGTACTGGAGTGGGTTGCCATTTCCTACTCCATCTGTTTGATTTTTTAAAAACCTTCTTGGGAATTCCCTGGTGGTCCAATGGTTAAGACTTAGCACTTTCATTGTAGAGGGCCTGGGTTAGATCCTTGGTTAGGGAACTAAGATTCCACAAGCTGTGCCGTACTAAAATGAAACTAAAATAAAATTAAAATTAGAAATCTTCTTAGGGGTCTTGATCTCAATGAAAAAGATGGATCTCCCAGAGTTCTTGGCTGCAGCCACTGGTTCAAGAAACACTGATCTAATATCCACAAGGTCCATGCATGATTGGGTTACACAGCTCGGTACGACTGTCCCTTCCTTTACTGAGTATGATATCAGGAGCGGGGAGAGAGCAGTTAGTGAGTGAGTGATGGGGGGAATCTCTGCCAGGCCAGGGGAGGTCAGCGTGCACTGAGAAGGCGGCATGGTCAGCCTGGGGACCAGGGTTCCTTTCTTCCAGAAGCAGACATTGAAGTGTTTTCAAGGGCCATTCAAAGTTAGCTAAGCAAAGAATCAGGGACTAGAGGAGGAAATTCCAGACGAAGGACACAATTCCCCTTCAGGAAGCACTGGATCTGTTTGTTTGCTGAGAGATGTGCCGACAGGGGGTTTCAGCCCACCTGACTGTCCAGGGTGAAAAACAACTGGCCCTCCCTGCCCCCTCTCCATCTGGTCCATAAACAGTAATTGCACTGTGCTTGGCAAAAGGGGAGATAGGGAGAAATTCCATCAGCGACACTGATAAAGCTCATGATCTTGCCAGACCCTGAGAGGTACAGGGGTGTGCCTGTGTGTATATGTATATATCATCCTCTTAGAGAAGTGAATAAAGTCAAGGTCAGGTACTTGAGACTTTCTTGGTCTGTAGGTTTTTTACTTTCTCTGCAATTGCTTTACAAGCCGGTAGAAAATTAAATGGGCAATACATGTACCATTCCTACCAAACCAAAGATCAAGAAGAGGACTGGGAGGTGGGGGTTGTGTACCAAGTCACTCCCCCAAGAAGGGCAGGTTAGTTAACCACCCCCACCTCTCCCCCCCGACCCCCCACACACATATCAGGTCTGAGAGTGGAAAATAACTGAGGTTTCTAGGAGGAAGGGCAAATTTTCCTGCAATATCTTGCAGGGACCCATTTATCACATTCAAACAACAAAACAGACAACATTGCTCACAAATGAATGGAAACCCTTGAATGTGTCTGAGAATGAGGCCCACGTGGCTGGGTGCTGGATTTAGAAAGGAGCCCCGCTGAGTTTGGAATGCCACCCTAGAAAGTTCCAAAAGTGATGGAAAACCGGAAAAAGTGGCAGTTAGCAATACCCTGGGCTTGTGAATAGTGCCTCATGGAGGCTCTGTGGGCTAAATCTACAGGCTTTTGTAGGACCGGAAAAAAAAAGTTCTAGGCTCTTATAACAATTTGAAACAGAGGTGCATCTGAGGTTCCTGTTGCCAGCACCTTTTAATGAATAAAAGGTAATTAATGCTAATGAATAGTGTTTATTAGGCGCCCACGTGCGAATTCCTCTGCCCCAGTTACTGGATGAGCAAAGACCTGTCCCCACATAGCTGACTACACCCTAAGAAGCGCCAGGAATCTTCCCAAATGAGATCAGAAGCACGCCCCAAAACTGGACAGCAGAGATGAAAACGCAGGATAATTATATCCATCATGGTTCTCTCCAGAACACTCTCTGAGAGGAGCGTATTAAGCAAGCGATTTAGGGAGTGGGTGTTTGCTTACCAAGTACATTTGCTTTAGAAAGAATTAATTGGAGGGTTTGTTTCTAGATGGTTAACTATTTGACTGAAGAGAGAGGATGGAGCTGAGATATTTAAAGGTGGCTAGGATCTTTAGCCGAAGAGTCCGAGAAGCACTAATAAAACACCCCGTTGGAGTACTCTTGCCTAGAGAACCCCATGGATAGAGGAGCCTGGTGGGCTACAGTCCCTAGGGTCGCAAAAAGTTGGACACGAGTGCAGCGACTTAGCAGGCAGGCAGGCATGCAAAATGAAAAGCATGCATTTGTACAAAAAGATACACTGAAATGCATTCTTGAAGAGTTGCTGGCAAATAAAAGGTAGAAGGCATTATGAGGTGGCTCTAGAAATTCTATTGCCTGTTAATAATAGGGTTTCCCTGGTGGCTCAGACAGTAAAGAATCTACCTGCAATGTGTGAGACCTGGGTTTGATCCCTGAGTTAGGAAGATCCCCTGGAGAAGGAACTGGCAACCCACTCCAGTATTCTTGCCTGGATAATCCCACGGATAGAGGAGCCTGGCAGGCTAGAGTTCATTGGGTCGCAAAGAGTCAGACGTGACTGAAGCAACTTAGCAGGCAGCACGTTAATAATGCCAAGAATCACCCCTGTTTATTTGTCTTGGAATTCCCACGTTCAGATCCCTGTGTTCACAGGTAAGGTACTGGTCCTTTCGGCACAACGTGTGCTTGCCTTGGACAGTGGGAGAGAGGCTCCGAGCCTGGGTCACATGGCCTGGGCCTCGTCTGCATAAGGTTTATTAATGGATGGATGACAAACTGCACTTGGGTTTCTCCCCTCCCTTGGCCTGGTGAATCTGCAACCAGAAAAGCCAGTTAGATGTCCTGCACAGTCAGAGGTGGGGGTTGATGGAGAAGAAGCAGGTGGACTGGCCCTGTGGGGTGCTTTTCAGAGTGGGGGATCGTCTGAGAGCTTCAGGTGTTAGTCGCTCAGTTGTGTCAGACTCTTTGTGACCCTCCATGGACTGTAGCCCTCCAGGCTCCTCTGTCCATAGATCTCCCCAGGTAAGAATACTGGAGTGGGTAGCCATTCTCTTCTCCAGGGGATCTTCCTGACCCAGGGATTGAACCCGGGTCTCTAGCATTGCAGGCAGATTCTTTACCATCTGAGTCATCAGGGAAGGCCCCTCCCCACCATTGCACAAGAGCTTCAAAATGTATTGTAAACTTGAGAATGAAATTCATCATGGACTCCCACCCTGGTGCCTGCAAGGTGATAAGCACACAGGATCTGGGGAGGGAACTGGGTAAAAAGAATACTTTTCACAAAACCAGAGGATTGTGGGATTTCTAAACAGGTCGTCACAGACAATTGAGACAGTGCTCAACACAGAGGCTCACGTGTTATTCTTATTTTGATTATTGTTCCATGTCTAGAAATGGATCACATCAACCCCCCATCACACAAAGAGCAGTTGACATAGGTATTTTAGGCCCAAATCGGAGATTGCAATCACTCATCACCAACAGTACTTTCATAAAAGTTATTTTAGCAACTCTTACATGAGAGACCCTAATTGTCTTCAGATGTCCTCTGTCCCCTCCTTCCTTTAATAATAGAACCCCAGAGTTTTAGCTGGACACACAGTCATCTAATTAAGGACATTTCCCAACCTCCTTCAAAGTGAGGTGTGGGCATGTTGCTAAACAAATAACAACAACAATAATAGTATATCTTACAGTCTAATATGTGTTAGGTAACTATTCGAAGTGCTTTACATGTACTAACCCATTTAAATTTCACAATAACCCCATAAGGATTAGGAAACAGAGGTACAAAGACATTGACTTGGCCATGACTACAGATGGTAAGTGGGAGAACTGAGGATTTTTTTAACCCAAAAAGTGGAACCTCAGAGATTGCCTTCTAGCTCACATTCAGCCCAGTGGAATGTGAGTAAACTTTCTAGGTCATACCCTCAAAGGGGAGAGGTTCGCTCCCCATCTCCCCATCTTTCCTTCCTGCCAGTGGGAAGTCACCATCTTAAACTACAAGCTGGAAGCCGCCTGGGCTTCCCTGGTGGCTCAGTGGTAAAGAATCCACCTGTCAGTGGAGGAGACAAAGGTTCAATCCCCGGTCCGGGAAGAATCCACATGCCGCCAAGCAACTAAAGCCCTTGCTCCGTAACTACTGAGCCAGAGCGCTGGAGCCTGAGAGACTGCTGACGCCCACACGCCCTGGAGTCAGCGCTCCGCAGCAAGAGAAACCACTGCAGTGAGAAGCCTGCCCACCACAAACAGAAAGTAGCTCCTACTCTCAGCAGCTGGAGACAGCCTGCGCAGCAACGAAGAACCCAGTGCCGCCAAAAATAAATAAATCAATCTTAAAGTGAAAAAAAAGAAAAGAAGGAAGCTGCTCGTTGAAGATGGTAGGATAAGATGAAAGGCTGGGTACCGGACACCACATAACCTATCTGCCTAGATGCCTTTGTGATCAGCTTGTGACAGGAGAGAGAGAAAACTCTTCGTCTAGTTTTAACCATTACTGTTTGGGGAGAGAAGAGCAGTCTTCCTTACAGTAAAACTGTAAGAACATAACCTAATGAACCCACCTTAGGTCAAGAGTGAGGTTGTGAAAGGAAGGTCATGTCTTTGAGCATCTACTGCACACCCAGTGTCTTTACAGGTCATCTCATTCACTCCCCACAGAAGCTCTGCAAATAGGCATGGTTAGCCTGTATCTGGAATGAGGAATCTGAGGCTCAGGGTAGTTAAGGAATTTGCCTAAGATCACACAACTTGTAGGTGGATGGGCTGAGATTTCAACAGCCCTTTTCCACAGGCCTCTTTTCCACTACTCCCAGGGATGCTCTGGGGAAAGGTGACTCATTTACGAGAAGCATTTCTACACCATCTGTATCGTGATCCATAACCCTATTATGAGTTGCTCCAAAAAGCCATCTGATCAGATTGGTACTCTTAATTCCATGTTGTAGATGAGAAAATAGACAAGACAAGCAATTATACCCCCAACATCCACAGAGGGTCTAGATTTAGAAGTTGCAGCTGCAGAAATTCAAGGCTGATGATTGCTCTATAAAGAGAACCAATTTGAGAACCAAGACGTCCTTATTGTTGAAACTTAAGACGTGTCTTCTCATTTTTCAAGAATTTTAATGGTGGGGGATAGAAGTGGAGGAGATCAGTTGCTAATGAGGTGGAAGTGTTGTGTTTAAGTTTTAGAGATTTTTCCTATTTGACTATTCAAGGTTTGTTGGTCACATCAGAGCTTCTGAATCACAGGGGACAGTCACATAAAGATCCCCAACCTGGAAGCTGGCCCTCTTATAGAGACGGAGGTGGTGGTCACTGAGGTTCTTAGCCACTCTGGCCACAGACAACCTCAAGATGGCAGACCTGAAGACCCCCAAGTCCTTAGAAATGTTTTGCCTTATCTTGTGTTTCCAGTAGAAAACCAGCTTTCTCTGTTCCTGGTTTATCTGTAAGAAATGGTGGCCAAAAGTTCTCTATTCCATTTCTCTTGGGTTAACAAGGGCAGCCAGACCATGCTGGACGTTACATCTCCCACCCAAATTCCCAAGGAGGGGCCCAAGAGAGTAACTTATGCCCACTGCCTGCCCCCTCATCCCATCAACATCCAATGGCTGGTGCATCGCAACCCTGGAAATAACAGCCACCAGATAACTTAGTGCAGGAGTCCTGGAGCCTAGCTGCATGTTGGTCATCTGGGGAACTTAACAAACTTAACAAAGAAACCAAAGTCCAATCCCCACCCCCAGAAACTTTGGTTTCATTTCTCTGGATGAGGTGGTATCTGGAACCCTGGCATCAGTGTTTTGGGGAAAATTTCCCAGGGGATTCCTTGTAGCCATAGAAGGGTGTTTGCAATGTATCTCTACAGCAAAGGGGAACATTTTCAGAAAGATTTGAAGCAGTGTGTTCTGAAAAGTTGTTTGTTTTGCTGTGATTTGTCACTGGCTCCATCCCTCTCTTACATTACAGAAACATCTGAAGATCTTGCTACCCTGGTCCCTAGAGCAGCCACAACAGCATTGGTACCACAGAAGCTTGGGCCCCACCCCAGACCAGTTGGGCTAGACTCTGCATTTTAACAAAATCCTTGGTGCTTCCGTGCTTACTAGAAGCACTGCTTTAAGCCCTGGTTCTCGAACCTGGTTGCACATGGGAATCACCTGAAACTGAAAGTCATGTCCAACTCTTTGCGACCCCGTGGACATGGACATGGGGTGGGTAGCCTTTCCCTTCTCCAGGGGATCTTCCCAACCCAGGGATCGAACCCAAGTCTCCCACATTGCAGGCAGATTCTTTACCAGCTAAGCCACAAGGGAAGCCCAGAGTCACTTGAGGAGTATTAAAAACTACTGAGGCCAGGCTCCACCCCCAAGGATTCTGATTTAATTGGCCTGAAGTACAGCCTGGGTGGAGGAGGAAATGGCAACCCACCAGTATTCTTGCCTGGAGAATCCCACGGACAGAGGAGCCTGGTGGGCTACAGTGCATGGGGTTGCAAAGAGTCGGACATGACTTAGCGACTAAACCGACCATAGACCTCCCCAGGTGATCGTAATAGACAGCAAAGTTTCTGAACTATGGTCTTAACAGTCTTCCCTTCCCACACACCCTATCCCACTTTTCTCCATGTACCCTCCCCCCTCCCCACAAAAAAAAACTAGGGAAGTAGTCCCAAAGCTCCCACATCTATTAGGATGGTGAACTCCAAGAAAGCAGTTATCTTATTTGTACTGTTTGCTTTAGGCTTAAGGATGGTAAACAGTTTCAGGAAAAAATACAGTCCTAAAGATTTGACTTGAGCTTTTACAAGAATTGATTTGGCCTGTCTAATTCTCTACCCCTTCCCTCTCCAGAGCCACACCCCTAGGTGTCCACCTGGAGTTCTTGCCAAGCCACTGCTTGAGGACAGGGGCGGCTGCTGCTGTTTAGTTGCTAAGTAACGTCTGACTCAATGGAAGAACTAAAGAGCCTCTTGATAAAAGTGAAAGAGGAGAGTGAAAAAGTTGGCTTAAAGCTCAACATTCAGAAAACTAAGATCATGGCATCCGGTCCCATTATTTCATGGTAAATAGATGGGGAAAGAGTGGAAACAGCGGCTGACTTTATTTTGGGGGGCTCCAAAATCACTGAAGATGGTGATTGAGGCCATGAAATTAAAAGAAACTTACTCCTTGGAAGGAAAGTTATGATCAACCTGGACAGCATATTAAAAAACAGAGACATTACTTTGTCAACAAAGGTCAAGGCTATGGTTTTTCCAGTGGTCATGTTTGGATGTGAGAGTTGGACTATAAAGAAAGCTGAGTGCCGAAGAATTGACGCTTTTGAACTGTGGTGTTGGAGAAGACTCTTGAGAGTCCCTTGGACTGCAAGGAGATCCAACCAGTCCATCCTAAAGGAGATCAGTCCTGGATGTTCATTGGAAGGACTGATGTTGAAGCTGAAACTCCAATACTTTGGCCACCTAATGCAAAGCGCTGACTCATTTGAAAAGACCTTGATGCTGGGAAAGATTGAAGGCAGGAGGAGACGGGGATGACAGAGGATGAGATGGTTAGATGGCATCACGGACTCAATGGACATGAGTTTGGGTAAACTTCGGGAGTTGGTGATGGACAGGGAAGCCTGGCGTGCTGCGGTTCATGGGGTCGCAAAGAGTCGGACACAACTGAGCAACTGAACTGTACTGAATGTCTGACTCTGTGACCCCATGGACTGTAGCCCTCCAAGGCTCCTCTGTCCATGGATTTCCCAGGCAAGAATACTGGAGTAGGTTGTCATTTCCTCCTCCAGGGCATCTTCTGTGATTGAACTTGCATCTCCTGCTTGGCAGGCAGATTCTTTACCACTGAGCCACCTGGGAAGGGAGAATAAATATTAGGCTTCCAGACATTCACCTCTGTGTCCACAGCACAGGACTGCATTATTGTTTTTTAAATTGATTTGACGTCTCAACTCAGGGAAATTTTCCATTTTGCTTTGAATCTCAGACTTCTGGGCAGCTCGGTTTCTGCTTTTCCCCTTCTCTGAGCAGTTAAACTGGAAAGCACTCCAGAGTCCATCAACCAGGGCAGATAGCATCAGAGGGAAATAATCGAAAACCATGGCAGAACAATTGTCCTTTTATACAAGGTGACCTTCGCTGGGGGAGGGGACTTCTTTGATTTATTATTCTCTAAATTAACCTCACAGGAAAGGGTCTGTCCTCTTCCCTGAATGCCCATCACCCCAATCCTGGGCTTTTCTATGTCACCTTTCAATTTCACCAGCTCCTTCCTTTTCCTTTTCTTGGGAAAAGAATCATGTTTCCTGAAATGGGTTGAAGCAGATGTTGAAATCAAAACCAGAGAACTTAAATCTGTAGGAGCTTGGCAGCCTTAGTGAATGATGAAACACTCACACAGTAGAGGAAAACAAAATGATCTGAGAGGTAGGTCATCTTCCCATATCTGGCTCCAA
The DNA here is from genome assembly GCF_910594005.1 of Cervus elaphus. Lineage (NCBI taxonomy): Eukaryota > Metazoa > Chordata > Mammalia > Artiodactyla > Cervidae > Cervus > Cervus elaphus. The sequence goes on along the minus strand of NC_057838.1, from coordinate 19,378,123 downwards.
GAAGCAGCCATCTGGAACTGTGAAAACAAGACGCCGTTCCTTAGATTTTCCTGAACCAGGCCTTGAAGTCAAAGGGTAATCTCCTGCGTGACCGGGTGGGTTTGAGGTTGCCTGTCCAACTACCACTCATACTCCTCCTTCACTGTAGGCTGAGGATGGTGGGAGAATGAGTTTGATCTGTCCTTTAGCCCCATGGCTGGTCCCTGATTGGTTCAAAGCAGTAGGGGTAATCCTATTTCTGCATCCTGATTGGTTGGATCGAACCTCGGTCTCCTGCATTGCAGGCAGATTCTTCATCATTTGAGCAACCAGGGAAGCCCTGATTGGTTGGAAGAGAAGCCTATCGGGTGAAGGGGAGCCGGACTGAGGACCAAACCTAATAAGGGAGGAAGACAGAGCAGGAAAGCAGAGGTGCAGTCCTCAAAGTGGCCCGGAGGAGTCAGAGCATCCACAGCCCAGCGTCCTCAGCCCTGGGTCCAGACAAATCTGTGGCGTGTGTCCCATCCCACTTCTGAGAGCTTCTCAAGGGACCAAGCTTAGGGGTCCAGAGCCTGTAACTAACTTAACAACGCCCCCTTTATTGGCCGTCTTCCCTTCCCTTCATCTCTTCCTAGCTCTTTTCTCCTGTTTTCTTCAGATTCCAAAATAAACTACTTGTGCTAAAATCCTCCTCTTGTGTCTGTTTCTGGGGGAACTCTAAGCTACGGCAGGTTTGTTCAGGTCGAACTTTTAGACCAAATGGGTAGCTTTCTCTTCTGGGATGCTGTTGTGCTGTTTGGCCCTCTGCTTGGATTTCCTGATGTCCCTGGTCTCTACTAGACAAACTCCTACTTATCCTTCAGGATCCAATTTCGGCCTGTCCTTCTGTGCTAGTTCTTCCTAGGAGTCTTAGTCATGGCCTCCCTCAGACCATCACTGGACTGTGAACCACACACGACTGTTGGAATGAACTTATCAGACACAGACATTTACCTGGCAGCCTTTCTTCTGGACTGAGAACCTTGAGGTCAGGCACATTTTCCCCAGGACTTGCACAGACCATGGCACACAGCTGTCACTTGAATATTTGTTGAGTCAATGTATGAATCCATGTCCTGATAGCAAGGTGGTTGTTTTACATCATCAGTTCTGGATGGTTTGCTACAGAGCAGGAGCCAACCAGAACAGCCACTATTAACTTCTCACCTGTGCAAGGTACTTTTCACCTTGTGCAAGCTACTTGGGTTTCTCTGGGGACTCCGATGGTAAAGAATTCATTTGCAATGCAGGAGACCCGAGTTCGATCCCTGGGTCAGGAAGATCCCCTGAAGAAGGGAATAGCAACGCACTCCAGTAGCCTTGCTTGGAGAATCCCATGGACAGAGAAGCCTGGTGGGATACAGTCCATGGGGTCGCAAAGAGTCAGACACGACTTAGCGACTAACATTTTCACTTTCACGCTACTTACACTTTCAGATCCTCATCAGAAAAATGGGGATGATAAGATAGTACCTTCTGTCTAACTGGGCTTTTGTGAATCTAAGTTAAGAGATTCGTGCCTAATATGAAGTAAATGCCCAAGGAATACTTTCCCTGGGGCTCTCACTTGCAGGGCCAAGCACTGAACTCTAGATCCTGCAGAGATGTTTAATAACCAACACAGGTGGCTTTCCAACGTGACCCTTTTCAGCAGCTTCAGTTCTGAGACTAATTCCTCTCCCAAAAGTTTAGGTCTTCACCTGCCACAGGTGGTGTTTATCTGGGCTGTAGGAGGCAGGGGCTTGTGGCACATGGGCACTTCTGCAGCCTTTCCCTGGCCCCACCCAAGGCCCAGAGGGCTCCCTTTAACTGCTGGTAGAGGAAACACACTTCCAGGTTGCCTTAATCACTGATTTTCACAACTTCCTGCTGCCATTGTACAGAAGCTGAAGCAGCCAGCCTGTGACGGCCTGGCAAAGGCCTCATCTCCTCTCTCTCCCATCACCTGCTGAGGCTCCCAAGCGGCTCAAGAGGGCAGACTCCAGGGCAGTCTGGTACCAAAACAGGATGGGAAAGGGTAGAGAGGAGAGCAAAGCAGGGCAGAGCAGAAGTCCTCCAGCCTAGCATCAGTGTCCTGATGGAATTTTCAGGCGGAAAACCGGAAAGGCTCAAAAAAGATGAAATCACTCACCCAAGGATACAAGGAAATAGATAGTGCTCCCCGGAGGGATGGCCCAGTCATTCTCCTTACAAATAGGTCTTTGAAAGCAAGTTCCTTGATGTTATCAGAGCAAGACTTTTTAAAAAAATCTTTTGGTGGTAGTGGAGGGATGGGACACAAGCGAAATATATTTGAATCTTCTTTTAAGTCATATTTATGTCAAGGGCTCTCTCTCTCTCTCCCTCTCTCTCTCCCTCTCTCTCTCTCTCTTTTGGCTGCAGCTCAAGGCTCGTGGGATCCTAGTTCCCCAACCAGGGACTGAAACCCCCCAACTCCCACCCACCAGTCCCAGCAGTGAAACTGCAGAACCCTAACCACTAGACTACCAGGGAATTCTCCAATGTCAAGTAGTCCTGTTGGGAAAATGTTTCCCTCACCAGCTGGGCCTGAGGCTGGGCTGAGAGTGGGGAGACACTAATTCAGGTCACTCCCCCGAAACAGAGCGGGACCCTGTGGTTCTTGCCCCCGTCCCACCCCGTGTCCTTTACCTGCCTTTTATCTGTGGAAAACTTTAGTCAAATAATAAGCTTAATCAGAGATGTGAGAAATGTGGAAACAAAGGAAAACAGTCAAAGGAGACCAAATAATAATGCAGTGATTAAGCACAGTCAAGGACCTTTACTTCTTTCTCCAGGGCTATAGATAATATTCTGAGCCATATCCTGTGAGCTATCTTATAGACACCAAAACCCCAGGTGGAGAAGTTAACTATATGATGACCAGACTGTACCCAGGACATGAGCTGCCACAATTCTGAGAACTGGCCTCAAAGAAATGGGAACAAACGGACCCTGGAACTGAAGATTAACGGGACCTCAAACAAGATGACGCTGAGCAGACCACCGATGACCAGTCTCAAGACGACTGTCAGAGATGACTGCTATTTCTGCATCTAGCCCCCACCCCCGCACTCTGTGTATAAAGGCTCTTGCCCCACAGGTTGC